>NC_054479.1:137460128-138190961 GCF_017639515.1 Carcharodon carcharias
AAGTATAAAAGAATCACAGGACTAAGAGCACTTTTATCCTTTCACTCCCCAAAGAAATGCTCTAAATAAGTTATCCGTACATTGTGTATTGCCCTAAAGAACCCACTTACTTGTTTTCTGAGATACTTCCATTTTTTCCCAAAATACTTTTTTGTGCTGAAGAAATTGTAAGTATTTACTTAAACACATTTATACAAAAATATTACCACACTGGTAATAGTGACTGGCAGCGTTGCTAACTGTGTGTGCATACTGTATCGACATTTGAAGATACTACTTGAAGTCACTGCTAATACTCCATTTCTGCTATTAAACTACTTCCCAAAGATACATTTTTTGCAATACAATCGAGCTGCTGGTATTTCAAATTCACCCTTTTGGCACTGCAAGGAAGATTCAAAGCTCTGACAACAGCACTGGAATGACTGGGCACATGCAGCCATATAAATGCAACTGTATAAAAGTCATTCATAAATTTGCATTTCAGACTGCGGGACTCCCCTAATCTTTGAGGGTCCAGACAGGTCAGCCATCTGAATCTCACTTTGGTGGATTATGCGTGGACTGAGAGTTCATCATGCCCACCTAAGGATAAAATGGTGACTTAGGTTCCAGCACTACCCAAATGCTTCTGCCCTAGTGACACACTTCCCTTGGCAGCATGGAGTGTAAAAAGTCCAAAAGGCTGTGGTTTGAGATTCTAGAAACAGATACACTGTTGAGTTAGTCCTAGCACCATTGACATGGTTACAGTCTAAGTACCAGGTTCTATAATCTGTTTCACTGGAGGTGATAAACGCTGTTGGGAGAATAAAAATGGGGCAGGATGCAATGACAAAGCAGTGAACAACTGTGCATAGTTATTGAAAATATGTAACATTTTTGGCTGCAATAAGAAAAGGCTGAAGGGTTTACAGTACTAACGATGCATAGCTTAGTCACAGCAGTTATTTTGCAAAGGCATGTAAACTATTTGGAGAGATTCTATTATCACTTTTCCTATGGGAGAACAGCTAAACTGATTTGTTTGACCCTCCTAACTCAAATGTTCTCATGGGAGCCAATTCAATTGCAATTTCACATTCAGTCAGGTTGATCAGCAATGGCTAAACAGTTACATTGCTGTACCAAAAATTTTAAAAAATCACCTCAATTATAAACAATGATTTAGTTACTCAGTGAATATATGATTAAAAAAATAACTGAACAAGAATTAAATGCCAATCATTCTGAATTTTCTTTTGAACTTTTCTAAATCCTTTGACAATGTTACCCTGTATATAATATGATGCCTGTGATTTCACATGTGTCATCAACAGCATCTTGTATGCGTTAAAAACAAAAAACTGCGGATGCTGGAAATCCAAAACAAAAACAGAATTACCTGGAAAAACTCAACAGGTCTGGCAGCATCGGCGGAGAAGAGTTGACGTTTCGAGTCCTCATGACCCTTCAACTGAACTGAGTGAATATTAGGACAGGGGTGAAATATAAGCTGGTTTAAGGTTGGTTGGGGGGGGTGGTGTGGTTGTAGGGAACTAGGCAAAAGAGAGATACAGAAATCTTGTCGGAGAGAGGAGCAGTACTTCTTCAAGGTAGGCATTTCTTGAAGAGGAGTGGCAGTCAGTTAAACACAGAGATAGGCTTTTGCCTTCAAGAAATGCCTACCTTGAAGAAGTACTGCTCCTCTCTCCAACAAGATTTCCGTATCTCTCTTTTGCCTTGTTCCCTACAACCACACCACCCCCCCCCCACCACCAACCTTAAACCAGCTTATATTTCACCCCTCTCCTAATATTCACTCAGTTCTGTTGAAGGGTCATGAGGACTCGAAACGTCAACTCTTTTCTCCTCCGCCGATGCTGCCAGACCTGCTGAGTTTTTCTAGGGAATTCTGTTTTTATCTTTTATGTGTGTTCATCCAATATGCAACGCCATCAGTCTTTTCAACATTGTATACAAAATCATAGAGATGACCACAATTTTTTGTTAGAGTTCCTGACTCACAGTCCTGTACAGTCAACAGGCACTGATAGCCCTTTAGGAACATTGCCGAGTGACTGTGCACAGCTTTACCAGTAGAATACGTAGTATAAGGGTCTGGCATATACAGAGTTAATATGAGTACAGTACTGCCACACAGTGATGTAAGAGAGCCCATGACCCGCACCCAGGGTCAGTGTGGTGTTGGACAGAGCCGTGTGCAGAACCCAAGGACGGAGACAGCTCCTAGCTTGTACCCTCCACTGTATATTTGTGAATAGTTCTAAGAGTCAATAAAGACTTACAGTTAACCTACTTCATCAAAACTTACCGAGATGTAACCAACACCCCACTTCATGGCGGCGGCTCGTGGAAAAAACCAAAAACCTCACTAAAATGCAGAGACAAACCAAAATACTGGAGGACCGAGAAAAAAATCTAACAAAGCATTCTGATCTGAAAAGAAGCTCCAGAAGCAAAGGTGCAGAGGAAAAATCACCAGGACATAGCTCCAAAGAAAGGCTTAGAAGCTGTAAGGCAGAGGTATTAAAATTCTTCACTGCAGCAGAAGGCTCCAAAGGAACATGTGTATGAACATACAAATTAGGAGCAGAAGTAGGTTGTTTGACCCTTCGAGCCTGCTCGGCCATTCAATAAGATCATGTCTGATCTGATTGTAACCTCCCGCCTACCTTTGATAATTGTTCACCCCCCTATTTATCAAGAATCTATCTACCTCTGCCTTAAAAAATATTCAAAGACTATGCTTCCACTGTCTTTTGAAGAAAAGAGTTCCAAAGATTCACTACTCTTTGAGAGAAAAATTTCTCCTCATCTCGGTCTTAAATGGGCAACCTCTTATTTTTAAACAATGGCCCCTAGTTCTTGATTCTCCCACAAGAGGAAACATCCTTTCCACATTCACCCTGTCAAGACCCCTCAGGAACATAAAGGCTTCAAGTAATCATCTCTTACTCTTCTAATTTCTTGGAAGTCTAGCTTCAGATCTCAGACAGCAGAGTCAACAACCCAACAAGGGTGAGCTAAAACTTTCAAAACTCCAGGATACAGCAAGTCCTGAGAAATCTTTAAATAATTCAGAGCCAGAAGTGCAGTTTGAAAAAAACTGGCACCTTAACACATGGTGTCCGAACTTGTTCCCCAAAAAATTACAAATAATTAATTGAATACTCCTGGAGAAATGCGACTTTTAAAGGCAGGATTCGACAAATTCGTGACTTCAAAGTAAAAGGCTGAGCAGGAGAGCTCTGCAGGCAGCTGTTCCAGGCAGCCATAGTTGAATTTTTTTTTCAAGCACAATCACCATTGTAGTGGAGCGCACCAAAACCAGGAAGTGCGGGAAATCCCTTTGTCCCCAAGTGAACAGTGATGCTATCCTGAAATTCAGACAGCTCTTAAAGCAGAACCTACACTTAAAATTTTGAACATGGATCAAAATTCCAAACTTTCAAGTCAATTCAGACTAAACCAAGGCCCAGATCAATCTCAAAATTGAGGTCTTTGGAGGAAACAATTCTTAAGATACAGCATCGCTTCAGGTTTAAACAAAAAGTCAGAAGAACAGCAGGTGAACATGCTGCTTTACTTGGTAGGCCTGATTGTGGACAACATTATTGTATGGCAGGGAATATGATGAATCATCCACAAAATTCAAAGAGATACTCAAATCATTCAACACTTATTTTAATTTAAGATGCAATAAAATACTCCAAAAAACTAAATTCAATAAGAGAATCCAAAAGCCAGGGGGACCAATCGATTCATTCAGCATTGCACAGGATGGCCAAAGGTTGTGAACACAGACATTTAAAATCTGAACTAAAAGACAGAATAGTGATAGGAGTAGCAGACAATGCACTATCTAACCTCCTGCAAACAAAGGAAAATTTAACCCTGGAAAAGGTAATCCAGATAGTTACACAGTCTGAACTCAGTGAGCAGCACAAGACTATTTTAAGGGGCGAAAATAAAACATGGTGTGGAAGCCAACCCTCAGTCCAGCTAGTTAAGCCACACAGACAAAGAGACACTCTAAGTCAGGGAAGGCAATACAGTCAAGTCTTGCTATCCGCAGGGGTTACGTTCTCATGAAACCTTGCAAACGGCAAAATTTCGAACAGTGAACATGGTTCCAGCCATGCGAGGACAGCCTCGATTGCCACTTTCTTTAAAAAAAGAGCTTAGGCGAGAAGACAAGCAGCTGTGTTGCCTCCGTGTCCGGAAGCTTCTTCCGCCAGGATCAGTACACTATCTGTCAGCACCTGCCAAAAGTAATTTGTAAAAGAAAGTCACGTGAACATCTGTCCATTTCACATGATCTCGGTATTGGAATGCAAGCATTGCAGGGAGAAGGAAATGCAAATGCACATTGCTCACGCGATGGTATGTACAAAATACAAAGCGTGGGTAAGCGAAAACACGAACAACTAAGTCATGAAAGGTGACACATTACTGTACCCAAAAAGGCCAGCATAGCAACCAAGCTGACGGTGTGGAGCAAAGAACGTTTACAGGTGAGATCAATGTCCTGCAATTTCAGCCCAATGCTTTCAGTGCAACAGGATTGGACACTACAGTAAATTGTGCAGGGGAAACTGTGCAGGGCAAAAACTCTGAAATGTACAGAGGGCCCAAAGATTATCCACAAGGTCAAGACTACAAGCCCAGAAGAGAGACAGCCATGTTTCTGGATGAGGTCAAAGATCTTGATTTTTCATTTTGGAATGGAGACATTTCAGTCAATGGCCATTTAACAAATTTTAAGTTAGACACAGGAGCCAGTGTTAACAGTCCTGTCAGACAAAGAACATGGCTAAAAGGCCTCTGGCTTTGAACAATGGGCACAGCACTCTATGGGCCTGGAGGAATCCAACTTCCAATAATATGCACGATTTTCAAACCACCAAGGTATGGTGGCAAACAAATCTTCGAGCTGATGAACAGAGATGCCTTTGTAGCCCTGGACCTCCTCAAAACGGCAGAAGATGTCAAGACAACCACTGTCATTAATCATACCGAACTGCAAGTTCCCGAGTACTGAAACAAAAAAAGCGTGTACTGACTGGGACTTCAGCTCTTTCCAGAGCAGGTTTGTCCATTCTCTTGCAAGTGCCAGAAAACCTACAATGGTCAGACCAACCAATCACTCAGGAGGTAATTGCAGTGCAGTGGAGGATGTAAAAGAGAGTGACCAGCAGTCCTATGAGCCTCAAACTCCAGCAACAGTACAACAGGTCAATACCGCATTCATACGCTGCAACTCCCGGACAGCATGCCAAAGCCACAAAAGATGCTGGAACCTGGTAGCAGCCATCCATTGACGACAGCAAAACACTGAGGTGAGGTACCACTAAATCTCATTCTAGTCACAGAACTGCTTATTCTCCGCTACAGAAGACATCACAACGACCCACTCAGTGATGGAAGAGAAAGAAATGACAAGGAGATGAGCACAATGTTCATTCACCCTGCAAGAAAGAAGTTAGAGTAGCAACCACTGACCCCGACCAGCACAACAGCTGAACTGACCAAGTGCAGTTCAACACGAAAGAATGGAAGAAAAGGATGAAAACATACCCAGATGCCAGAACGACCTCAAAGCCAACAGAACGAACCAGCAACAACAGAGCCTAACAGTCCTCCAACAGTACTGTGAACAGGATATGGAAGGGTTCTCAGGCTCCAGGCTGCCTGAACCTTTGAATTCAAGGACTTGAAGTGGGGAGGTGGGGTAATGATAATGTAGTTTTAACAATGTAAATGTATGATGGTGACAACAATGTAAGACATAAGGTAAACGAGAATCACTTAAAATACACTGGATAATGACTTGGGGGAGGTGTAGTACAAGGGTCTGGCACATATAGGGTTAATGTACTGAGTACAGTACCGCCCACACAGTGATGTAAGAGAGCACATGACCCACACCCAGAGTCAGTGTAGTGTTGGACAGAGCCACGTGCAGACCCAAGCATGGAGACAGCTCCTCGCATGTAGCCTTTACTGTATATTTGTAAATAGTTCTAAGAGCCAATTAAGACTTAAAGTTAACCTACTTCAGAGTACAAAGACTTAATTAAACCTACTGAACTATAACCAATCCCCCACAACAGAAAACAAAATTGGGGGTGGGGGGTGGGATTAATATCAGACATCAACTCAATCATTTTCACCCAGAGATTCAAAACACACATTTTCCAGCAGCTGTTCCTGGATAATATTCAGGAGCAGGAACCAAAGCTGACTTTTCTCCTCATTTGCTCAAGGATGGTGTGGCCAACTGTAGGGATTCAGCACAGACATGGCTAGGATCAGCCAACTGAGCACAACCAGTGATCCATCCTGATTCCTTGTTAGTGTATAGCTGAGTCCAGCCCCTATGATTATTGCTCCATGTGTAAAGTTGGCAGAAATGGCCCTGAGGAGCTGGTGCTAACTAGAGCTCATTATTAACTTTCATAAAGACTTAAGGTAGTTAGTGCATTGCAAAAATGAGTTAGATTCTGTAATTTGAAATGAGCGGATTGCTGTTATTGTACTACATAATTTCACCCAGTTGTATGACATCTAACAAAGGCAAAAATAATTTGCACTGCTATACTACAAGCAATATTATAATCCTTGTTTATAGAAAACAAGAATTTGCATCCACATAATGGCATTAATGTAGCGAAACACCCTAAGGCACTTCTTATGAAAGAGTGAAAAAAAGTAATTGTGTACCATGTACTATAGTCACTGGGAGGAGAGTTAATGGAGGTTACTGAAGGAGAGGCCATAAAGGTTAGGTTTGAAGGTGGGGAGAGTTGAAGCATGGCAAAAAAGTTTATGAAGACAAGTTAACAATGGTGAAGTATTAAAGTACTTGAGGAGCACCGGGTACATAAATCATCTCAGACGAAATGAATGGAAGATGGCAGAAGAAGACTGAAAATTTTTCATTTCGGAGGAAGGAAGAATAGTAGTGGTAGTAATAGATTGAATCCAATTTAATGGGCTTCCCTCAGGGATTGGGAGGGTATAAGGAAGGAAAGATCCAGACACCAGTGTCACCATTGTCTGAGCTGTAAACGCCACTTCAATGATCCGATCCCTGATAACTGCAATAATGAAGATACCAAGTACAGCAAATTAGTACAAGACATTTTGTCTTTGCATAGGTGCATCAAGTATACTAAAGTTATGATATAATATTTAATAATGTACAACTATATCTGGAATTATGGAACTATTTGCCATTATCAAATGAAATGCATAGTTGTAATTAAGATATCAATTGAAGCATTTTTATTTAATGATTCAAAAATTATGGTAACAAACTTATTTTTAAATCCAGGTGGATCACAATTTGATTCCTGAAACTGGCAATGGAAATGGAAATGGTGGTATGAGATAGAAGAGTATGGAACCTTGTCTGTCTGTTCAGGGTTGAGTTATAAGAACACCAAAGCTATTAACCACATTAGGCTAAGTGTAGATAATGAAATTAAATCAAATTGCCTTAAAGCTATCAATGTGGCAGTTTTGAAGAGAAAACAAAGTGGTGCACCATTCATTAAGGATGGCTTAAACGTCAGCCAACTGGCTAGAAGTGAAATCATAGGTTCGAGAGAATTGCATTTTGAACAACATGATACTCCAAATAAGGTGAGTTAGCAATGAGAAACCTAAGAAATTACACAGGTTAGGGAACTATTTGTGAATGGTTACAAGATGTTCTTCTTGCAATAAAAGCGGTGGCTTAGTTGGTAGCACACTTGTCTCCAATTCACAAGGTTCCAGGTTTGAGTCCCACTCCAGGTCTTGAGCACAAAAACCAAGCCTGACACTCCAGTGTAGTACTGAGGAAGAACTGCACTGTCAGAGGTGTGTCTTAGACTACAGCCATACTAGTCTGAAAACATCTGACCTAGGAAGCTAAGCAGACTCAGGCCTGGTTAGTACTTGGATGGGAGACTGCCTGGGAACTCCAGGTACAGTACGCTTAAAAGCCTACGGACATACTAGTCTGAAAAAAAGACGTCTGATCTCAGAAGCTAAGCAGACAAGGCTGGTTAGCACTTGGATACCAGTTGCAGTAGGAGGACACTGCTTCTATAGTAGGACATTGCTTCTATAGCCCAGTGGTTATCATGTTCATCTAAAACATGAAAGATCCCCAGCTCGAAACTGGGAACAAGCGTTATCTTTTGGTTCTGGGGTTTTGAGATCTTTGTTGACATGAGAGATAAGTGGCGGAAGAAGCATATGCACAGGCTGAAGCGTAAAAGACAAAAGATGAGACAGAGGTCCAGGTGAACAACTGCTGAAGATGTAGTATTGATCAGGCTTTGTTGAATCTTACATGGCAAATAGACTCTGATGCTTCTGTTTATACATCTTTATCTAAGACCAATAATTTAGAGGCACTTCAGATGCGGCCATGAGAAGATCTTGTACCTTGGTCTGTTGTGGTACTGTGCCTTCATGTACAGTAGTTGCAAAATAAAATGTGAAAACTCAAAAAAAAAAGCTAAGAACACACAGTTAACAACTAATTCATCAACAATCGCAAACAAATTGTTGAGAGGCAACCAATTAGTTTGTTCAGTAAGCCAAATGGTTTTAAATAACGTAATGAAGGTCAGATTTGGTATCGGTTGCTTCCTCTTTTTGGAGAAGCATGATTTTTTTTCCACCAGCCAAATGTGTGATCTCTCTGATTAATGCCATGTAATGGGGAGTTTTGCGCTATGAACCTACAATCAGGTTGTGAAGCCCCAAACTAATTTCACCTTTTTATTCCATGGAATTGAGCAGATCTTGGAATAAAAAGATCAGTGAGTTTATCATTGTCACCCAGTCCCTCACAGAACAATTAGGATTTAAAACATTTAAGGACCACATTGCAAAATGTGGTACAATTTTACAGAATAATGTTCTTATACTAATCCTTGCTAGAGTTGTACTGGGTTTTAGTGAGACCATCTGGAGTGCAGTTTTAGTCTCCATTTAAGAAAATATATACTTGCATTAGAGGTGGTACAGTGAAGGTTCAGTAAATTGATTCCTGGGATGAGGGTGTTGCCCTATGATGAGAGGTTAAGCAAATTGGGTCTATTTTCTCCAGAGTTTATAAGAGTGAGAGGCGATCTCATTGAAACATACAAGTTTTGAAGGGCTTGATAGGGTAGATTGTTTCTGTTGGTCGGGGAATCTAAAACACAGGAGCAAAGTTTCAGGAAAAGGGGCTGATCATGTTGGCCTGAGATGAGGAAAAATTAGTTTAAAGGATTGTGAATCTTTGGAATTCTCTGCCCCAGAGGATTTTGTAAGCTCCACCATTGAGTAAATTTAAGGCTGGGATAGACAGATTTTTGGTGTCTCAGGGAATCAAGGGATATGGGGAACAGGCAAGGAGGTGGAGGTGGAGTTGAAGTTGAAGCCCAAAATCAGCCATGATCGTATTGAATGGCGGAATAGGTTCAAAGGGCCATATGGTCTACTACTGTTCCTAATTCTTGTGCTCTTGTGATCTCAGGAGCTTCCTTGTTTTAAAAGTGTATTATATGAATACTCATAATAGTTATACAAAGAGAAGAAAACTTAAATGGGATTTATTTTATAATTCATCTTCAATAAACAAATGTGCATACTGGATAGAATACGGTTTCCATTATATAGGATCAGTGAATTCTTATCAAGTGAGTCAGTTACTTCCACCAGTCTACTTTGACCACTGATCCAGCAGTCTTAATTCTGAGCTCAGCTGCAACCTGCACATCGTCAGGAAAGATGCCTACACTTGCTTTTGTTTCCAGTTTGAAGAGCTAAAGAAAGTACAAAAGATCTTTTCAAAAGAAAATCCATGTCTGTTTAAAAACCAGGAGGGAATCATTCAAGCTACAGCATATTCTCGGCATAATTTTCCGCAGTGCTAGCATTGCTGAAGTAGATAATCAAAAGCTGACTTCAACAGCAAGCTGATTCTCACATCATCAGTAATGAACAAGCAAAAGTACAGTAGTCTGCAAAGGATGAGAAATAGGCTGTCTTCTGCTGCAACTTACTATACTGTCATAAATTCAATTGTAACAATTATAATTATATCTCAGAGGAAAAGAGGGAGAGATAAAATAAAATCATATTTGTGTGCTTCACTGATACTTGAGGCAGCTCAGAGGGTGAGAGTCAATACTACAAAATAGTGCATACAATGCCAGTAGCTGCTCTGAGATTTTCTTACATGGAATCTGTTACATAATTGCAGGATTGCTACAATGGTGGCATTCAGACTGTCAACACTGCTCTCTCTGATCCTGGCAACACCTCACACACTGATGTCCAATGGATGACAATTTGCTACAAGTATCCCTCAATCAAAAATAAATGACAATTATGTGACCAGTCAGAAGCAATTATAAATAAATGTACAAGGATAAAGCCTTACTCTGTAATATTTGCCTGTAGAACATACCCCATAAGGAATAGGATGAGTAGGTGCAGGCCCTCAATCCTGCTCTACCATTCAGTAAGATCATGGTTGCCCTGATTGTGGTCTTAACTCCACTTTCCTGCCTGCCACCCATAATCCTTGACTCCTTTGTAGATCAAAAATCTAACTCAGCCTTTAATATATTCAATGACCCAGCTTCCACTGCTCTTTGGGATAGAGAAGTTCAAAGGTTAATGACCCTCAGAGAATAAATTCTTCCTCATCTCCACCATAAACGGGAGATCCCATATTTTGAAACTGTGCACTCTACTTCTAGAAACTTCTGTGAGGGGAATTTTGTTCTCCTTTTGTTTCCCATAAATGTTCATATTTTATTTTTGAAAAACTCTCCAGTTGGTGGCTAGGGTCCTTAAGGAAGCCATAACCTTCTGAGTTTTGTCAAGGCTAGGCATATGTCCAGTTGCTTATTTCCATATCCTTCCAAAGCCCCAGTTACATTTCCATTTAAGGATGCCAACATTTGGTGTGGGCTTCATCATAGCCTGCACTCATCTCTGACAGTCATAGAGGCCTACAGCACAGAAAAAGGCTCTTTGGCCCATTGAGTCTGCGCCGGTCAAATACACAATTATTCTAATCCCATTTTCCAGCACTAGGCCCATAGCCCTGTATGCCATGGCATCACAAGTGCACATCCAAATACTTCTTAAATGTTATGAGGGTTTCTGCCTTTACCACCCTTTTCAGGCAGTGAGTTCCAGATTCCCACCACCCTCTGGGTGAAAAAATTCTTCCTCACATCCCCTCTAAACCTCCTGTCCCGTACCTTAAAATTATGCCCCCTGGTTATTGATCCCTCCACTAAGGGGAAAAGTTCCTTCCTGTCTACCCTATCTATGCCCCTCATCATTTTATACACATCAATCATGTCCCCCCTCAATCTCCTCTGCTCCAGGGAAAATAACCCCAGTCTATCCAATCTCTCCTCATAACTAAAACGCTCCAGCCCAGGCATCATCCTGGTAAATGTCCTCTGCACTCTCTCTAGTGCAATCACTTCCTTCCTGTAATGCGAATTTCAGAACTGCATGCAATACTCTAGCTGTGGCCTAACGAGTGTTTTATACAGTTCCAGCATAACCTCTGCTTATATTCTTAACCTGTTCTTATATTCTATGCCTCGGCTAATAAAGGCAAGTATCCCATATGTCGCCTTAACCACCTTATCTACCTGTCCCACTACCTTAAGGGACTGGTGGACACACACATCAAGGTCCCTCTGATCCTCAGTACTTCCAGGGTCCTACCATTCATCGTGTATTCCCGTGCCTTGTTTGTCCTGCCCAAGTGCATCACCTCACACTTATCCAGATTAAATTCCATTTGCCACTGATCAGCCCATCTGACCAGCCTGTCAATATCCTCCTGTAATCTAAGGCTATCCTCTTCACTATTTACTACCACGCTAATTTTCGTGTCGTCCGTGAACTTACTGATCAACCCTCCTACATTCAAGTCTAAATCGTTTATATATACCATAAACAGCAGGGGACCCAACACTGATCCCTGTGGAACCCCACTGGACACAGGCATCCAGTCACAAAAACACCCCTCGACCATCATCCTCTGCTTCCTGCCACTCAGCTAATTCTGGATCCAATTTGCCAAATTGCCTTGGATCCCATGGGCTCTTACCTTCGTTATCAGTCTCCCATGAGGGACCTTATCATAAGCCTTGCTGAAGTCCAAGTAGACTACGTCAAATGCATTGCCCTCATCTATACATCTGGTCACTTCTTCGAAAACCTCAATCAAATTGGGCAGACATGACCTCCCGTTAACGAAACCATGTTGACTGTCCTTGATTAATTCCTGCCTCTCCAAGTATAGATTAATTCTGTCCCTCAGAATTGCTTCCAATAGTTTCCCCACCACTGAGGTTAGACTGACTGGCCTGTAGTTCCTTGGTTTATCCCTTCCTCCCTTCTTGAATAACGGTTCCACACCGGCTATCCTCCTGTCCTCTGGCACCTCTCCAGGAGAGAAAATTATTGCCAACGCCAGTGCTATCTCCTCCCTTGCCTCACTCAACAACCTGGGATACATTTCACCTGGGCCTGGAGCTTTATCTACTTTTAAACTTGCCAGACCTTTCTATGCTAATTTCTTTAATTATATCACAGTCCTTCTGCCTGATTTCCATACCCACGTCGTCCCTTTCACTTGTGAACACTGAGACAAAGTATTCATTTAGAACCCTACCTACATCTTCCAGCTCCATATCCAAATTACCACTATGGTCCTTAATGGGCCCTGCACTTTCACTAGTTATCCTCTTACTCTTAATGTACTTGTAAAATAACTTTGGATTTTCCTTTACTTTACCTGCCAATGTTTTTTCATGCCCCCTTTTTGCTCTCCTGATTTCCTTTTTAAATTCCCCCTTACACATTCTATACTCCTCTAGGGCTTCCGCAGTTTTGAGCCTTTGGATCTGCCATAAGCCTCCTCTTTTCTCTTTATCCAATCCTGTATATCCCTCGACATCCAGGTTTCCCTGGATTTGTTGGTCTCACCCTTTATCTTTACTGGAATATGTTGGCCCTGTACTCTCCGTTTCCTTCTTGAATAAGTCCCAGTGCTCTGACGCAGATTTACCTAAAAGTAGCTGTTCCCAGTCCACTCTGGCCAAATCATATCTGATCTTATTAAAATCGGTCTTCCACCAATTTAGAACTCTGATTTCTGGCCCATCCTTGTCCTTTTCCATAACAACCTTGAATCTAACGGAGTTATGATCACTATCTGCAAAATGTACCCCCACTGATACCTCTACCACTTGCCTGGCTTCATTCCCTAAAATTAAGTCCAGGACCGCCCCTCTCTTGTAGGACCTTCTACGGGCTGGCTTAAAAAGCTCTCCTAGATGCATTTAAGAATTCTGCTCCCTCTAAACCTATCACACTATGACTAACCCAGTTAATGTTAGGGGAAGTTGAAATCCTCCACTATTACTATCCTATTATTTTTACACTTCTCTGAAAGTTGCCTACATATCTGCTCTTCTATTTCTCTCTGACTGTTTGGGGGCCTACAGTACGCTCCCAGCAATGTGATTGCTCCCTTTTTGTTTTTAGGTTCTACCCATATGGCTTCATTTGAAGAGCCTTCTAAGATGTCATCCCTCCTTACTGCTGTAATTGATTCCTTGATCAATATTGCAATACCCCCTCCTCTTTTATCTCCTTCCTGTCTCGCCTGAAGACCCTATGTCCTGGAATATTGAGCTGCCAATCCTGCCCCTCTCTCAACCACATCTCTGTAGCAGCAATGACATCATACTTGCATGTGTTAATTTGTGCCCTCAGCTCATCTGCCTTATTCGTCAGATTCTTTGATTAAAATAAATACCATTCAACCTTGCCAAACTCCCTTGTGCCTTAATTGGCCTATAATTTCTATGCCTTCCAGGCTCACTTGCTCTCACTTCTAATTTTGGCTGTGCATCTCCCCCTGCTGAACCTCCTCTCTGGACCCCATCCCCCTGCTAAATTAGTTTAAACCCTCCCCAACAGTATTAGCAAACCTTCCCGCAAGAATGTTGGTCCCATTCCGGTTCAGGTGCAACCCGTCCGCCCTGTACAGGTCCCACTGCCCTCAGAAACGGTCCCAATGTCCCAGAAATCTAAAGCCCTCCCTCCTCCACCATCTCTCCAGCCATGCATTCATCTGGACTAACCTCTTATTTCTATACTCACTGGCGTGTGGCACCAGAAGTAATCCAGAGATTACTACCTTTTGAGGTCCTGTTTTTTAACCTGCTTCCTAGCTCCCTAAATTCTGCTTGCAGGACCTCATCCCTCTTTCTACCTCTGTCACTGGTACCAATACGTACTACGATCTCTGTCTGTTTGCCCTCCCACTTTAGAATGCCCTGCAGCCGTTCAGTGACATCCTTGATCCTGGCACCAGGGAGGCAACACACCATCCTGGAGTCACGTCTACGACCGCAGAAACACCAGTCTGTTCTCCTTACTATCAAGTCTCCTACCACTTTTGCTCTTCCCCTCTTTTTCCTCCCCCCTTGTTCAGCTGAGACACTCATAGTGCCATGAGCATGGCTGCACTCCCCAGAGGAACGGTCACTCTCACCGTTTTCCAACACAGAAAAACAGTTCTCAAGCGAGATGCACTCTAGGGATTTCCTGACTACCTGCCTGACACTTTTCTTCTGACTGATGGTCACCCATTCCCTCTCTGTCTGCAGTTCCGTAAGCTGTGGGGTGACCATGTCTAAAAACGTGCTATCCATGAAACTCTCAGCCTCGCAGATGCACCCCAGTGCCTCCAGCTGCCACTCAAACTCCGAAACTCAGAGCTCAAGTAGCTGCAGCTGGTGGCACTTCCTGCGCATGTGGTCGGTCAGAGCGCAAGGAGTGTCTAGGACTTCCCACATGTTGCAGGCGATACATAACACGGGACTGAGCTGCCCTGACGTGCCTCTAGTTGAAAAAAAAACCCTTACTTTCAGTTAAATACAGTAAAAAATAATTAAACTATTCATGTACTTTAAATAAAAACTAGAACTCTTACCTTTCCTTAGCTTAATCTATTTTAAACTGGAGGAAAACTGGAGAAAGAAATTACCCACTACTCACCAATCTGCTCTCACCTTTCTGCTGATGTCACTTTTTGAAGCTTCCCTGCACTCACACTGTTTCTGATCTCTCCGCCACTCTCTCACGCTGTTTTGTGATGTCATTCTTGTTATTTTCAACAAGGACTGACTGCAGGACACCCAGACTGCTTCACCGCGATGCTGACTGTAGAACACTCTTCCTAGATTGCTTCACCACGATGCTGACTGCAGGACACTCTTCCCAGACTGCTTCACCGCGCTGCTGACTGCAGGACACTCTTCCCAGACTGCTTCACTGCGGTGCTGACTGCAGGACACTCTTCCCAGACTGCTTCACCGTGATACTGACTGCAGGACATTATTCCCACTCTTCTGATTAATGTGTGGTAGACAATGAATTAGATCCCCAATCTTTATTGAATTAACCTATGTTCACTTGGAGCAAGTGGTTCTGGCACCACCATTTACATTTTTATTAACCTGGTTGTTGAGAGGAAATGGGTGGGGTTCCTGCCTCAATGATTTTACAGACATATTTAGCTTTTGTAATCCATGAATGTATTCCCAACCTTCAGATGGCATTCTTATATACCTATGTGTAATAGTCCATTTCAAAAAATATCATGTTTATCTATCACATAACTTTCCCTCCTCACAATCTAAAGCGTATCTTTGGAACTAGAATATTTCAGTGGGATTTCAGTACATTTTAAAGTAAATGTTGCGCATGTGAAGTTTTCATGCAGTGTTCACTGAAAGTATGAAAATCAGCCAGCAGAACTATTGTAGATTCTATTTAAATCAAACCTGGATCATATCTGAAGGTTGTGGTCATTGGAAGCCAATCATCTCAGCCCCAGGACATGACTATAGGAGTTCTCAGGGTAGCGTCCAACACCCAACCATCTTCAGTTGTTTCATCAATGATCTTCCCTCCGTCATAAGGTCAGGAATGGGGAAGTTTGCTGATGATTTAACAATGTTCAACACCACTCGCGATTCCTCAGATACTGAAGCAGACTGTGGTCGCATATAACAAGACCTGGACAACGTTCAGGCTCGGGCTGATAAGTGGCAAGTAACATTCTTGTCACACAAGTGCCAGGCAATGATCATCTCCAAAAAGGGAGACTCTAAACATCGCTCCTTGATATTCAGTGCTGAATTCCCCAGTTTCAACATATTGGGGGTTACATTGACAGAAACCTAACTGGGCCAGCCATATAAATACTGTAGTTACAAGAGTAGGTGCGAGGCTGGGAACTCCATAGCAAGTAGCTCAACTCCTGACTCCTCAAAGCCTGACCACCATCTGCAAGGCATGAGTTGGGAATGTGATTGAATACTCTCCATTTACCTGGGTGAGTGCAGTCCCAACAAGAGTCAAGAAGCTTGACACCATTCACAGCAAAGCAGCCCGCTTAGTCGGTATCCCATCCACCACCTTAACATTCACTCCCTCCATCACAGGCGCACAGTGACAGCATTGCGAACAATCTACAAGGTGAACTGCAGCAGCTTGCCAAGCATCCTCCAACAGCTCCTACCAAACCAGTAACCTCTAACAACTAGAAGGACAAGAGCAGCAGAACGCTTGGGAACATCACCATGCAAGTTATCCCCCCAAGCCACACACAATCTTGACTTGGAACAATATCACTGTTCCCTCGTGGTCTCTGAGTCAGAAACCTGGAACTCCCTTCATGGACTGCGTGGTTCAAGGCGGTTCACCACCACTTTTTCAAGAGCAATTAGGGATTGGCAACAAATACTGGCCTTGCCAGTGACATTCATATCCCATACAATAATTTTTAAAAAATTCTTTGTGCTGTTCAACACTGATGGAATACTGATGATTAGAGATCTGTTATTGGTGAGTGATAGGAACATTCTGAGATGAAGAATTATCACAGTACGATATAAGTACAATTTCAAAGCAGTGCAGACGTAAGTCTGTTTCTTTCATATAGTGAGATTCTTCACAGCTAAAACAAGCAGAACATCCTTTCTTTCTTAACCAGTTATTTTTCTTGCTATAACACTTTGGTGCTCCCTGCAGCTCAGAAATCACCATTTTCCTGTGAGTGTGTTTATTCTTAATACCCTTAAATACTGCTTAGTTCAGTTGTTCAGCTCATTTTTTAAAAAGTATGAAATAAAATTGTGTTGCGTTTTTGCTGGGAAGCTGGTCCACTTGTATACTGTTGAAGGGAGGAGAATCTTTCCTATCTAATTTTATTTGTGCTTTAACTCTGTACTCAGGTGCTCCAGGTCTATGGCCACGTCCAAAATAAATAATTTGCATATCTACACATTCTAGACGCCTCCAGCAGGAGCAAGTGACTGGAATCACATTTTCTTAGTGAAAAATGATTTAATTCTCCACATCTCTCCTTGCAACTAAGGCTAATGAATTGCCAAAGGAAATCTGGGAAAATATTGCTGAAAGCCGTTCTGGGCAGCACAAATCATTGGATTCAGTATGGAACAAATTAGCCTTATTCCCAGAATCACCCTTTTCTGAATCCTCTTCGAAACACCAATCCCATGATTCTATAATGGAACTAAAGCTCTTGAATGGCCATAATTTTCCTTAATGACTTCCTCCCTTTTCAATTTTGGATTTGTGATCAATTTGCTCATTTCTTTAGTACCTCAAAAGCCACAACAGAATGGATTTTCTGAGCCTTCATTCAGCCTGCGCAGAAACAAAGGACCACAGTGTTTCTGCTCAGATTTACGTGAAATAATAGAAAATAATGTGATAGAAGTAACATTCTGCTCTGATTCTACAGTTGATCTAATTGGAGCAGTAAATGATTATTTAATAGATCCTTTTCAGACTAAAAAGATCTTCTAAGCAAGTTTTCAATTCCAGGATGAATGGATTCAGAAAAGGTTGACACACAAGACTGAACTCAGCTCCCAAGCAGTTGTATTTTGTGAACAACTTCTCACGTAGGTGGAATACAAAGAAGTTATAAGCTTAACATTTTACATTTGAACATATCTGACCAAATTCAAAAAACAATGCAAAGTAATTGATGACATGAATGTCACTGTTCTGATAACCTTCTGTATTAAAGAAAACTGCTGCAGTATATGCATCCTATAAGTTACTCATGCAACTTTCTATGCTGGTAGCATTTGAATCTTGAGGCATTCAATTTAGATGGTCAAGCATTCCAAAATGGTGTGGTCCATGTCAGTGCTTGCACAACGGGCAATTCAAAGGTGTTCCAGTTTCAAATTTAATCTACCAGTCGTCATCACTGTTGCTTTCATCTTTATCATTCATTTGAAGTGTGGGGGGGGAGGTTTATCAGGTTCAGCTGGAGACCTGCTAATACACCACTAATCATTCTCTAGACGTACTATATTTAATCAATGATAAAATGGACAGAATCACCCTGGACTTCATATGATTGAGGGTACTAGCTCTTAAATTTGAAAATATAATGGAGATAATCACACGTTATGAAGAGGCTCCTAATGGCCCAAAGATCCAAAAACAAACTTTTTTCAGATTGTGCCAATCTTTTCCATACATGTTGGTCCTTTCAGGCCAAAGCATTTCGCAATTGATAAGCAGGCTAGCTGCGGCTGGATCTTGTAGTGTTCCAAAATCTACTTCCCAGTACATTAATGCAGTAGTTTTTTTGTTGAAATTTCAAGAAATCTATTCACCTGTCTGGCGTCTATGAAATGTTAGATAAATTGTTTGCAAATTCAAAGATGCGAGGGAGAGCCACTAGATAATCACATTGGATCATTTAGGAGTTTTTGTTCCATTCTGAGACTAGTAGCTGGAGCTCAGCTTCCAGTCATGCAGAACTGTGTTTATAATTCTTGGCTCCCACTGGTTGCAACTCTTGCACAGAAAAGTGCACTGCATATGCCAATATACACGAGTAATGTTTGCTTCATACAGTTGAAAATATAAAGATTTAGAAAATGCAGAACAGAGAAATCCTGCTCTCTAAATCTTTTAAATTCAGAGAGGTATAACAAATGTCAGTGAGGTCCATTGAGCTCTGGATTACCTTGATTTGACATTGCAATGGATTGATGCTCTGTGCAGTGTCAAACCGAAATATGCAAAATTACTGCCTTTGCTTGGGAGTCAGCTTGTGCCTTGACTCCACATTTACAATGGTATAAAGTGAAAATCACATTGCTCTGATACTAGACTTAGTGGAAATTATAAGAGCTACATGAGATGAAAAGTGACTTAAAAAACTCAACAGAACGGAATTGCTTCAAGAGTCGAATCTCTGATGGGGGATAAGTCTAAGAACTAAGATTGGATCGGTCACATTTTATCAAGATGATCGCGATGATTTGATTTTCCAAGGGATTAAATTAAATGAGAAACAAAAACAAAAATAGCTGGAAAAACTCAGCAGGTCTGAAAGCATCTGCGTCGAGGAATACAGTTAACGTTTTGAGTCCGTATGACTCGTCACCAGAACTAAGGAAATATAGAAATGAGGTGAAATATAAGCTGGAACTTGTAGTGTTCCTTAGTTCTGATGAAGAGTCATATGGACTCGAAATGTTAACTGTGTTCCTCCCCGCAGATGCTGTCAGACCTGCTGAGTTTTTCCAGCTATTTTTGTTTTTGTTTCAGATTTCCAGCATCCACAGTATTTTGCTTTTAAATTAAATGAGAAGATTGTTTACAGCTCTCCCCCACTCTCCCCACCAAGTCAACCAGTCAACAAGATAGTTTTAAGGTCCTATAATTTGGATCCTGTTGCTTTCCATACTGTTCTTGCCTTCCAAAAGATGTTCACTAACTTCAAAAAAATCAAGTCTTGTATTTCCAGTAAACAGCCCACTGAACTGCTGTTCAGAAGACAACAGTATGCAATGGGTAGTTTGTCTCTAAAAAATGACAAATGCAGTCAACTTCTCCATCCCTGATCATCAATAAATTCTACTGCTATAAAGCATCCATAGTAGTTGGGTTGTAAAACACAGGCAGAACACTGTGCCCATGGCATACTAAGACGTCAATAAAGATATAATAACATATTAAAAATAGCAAAAACCCCAAGACGAACCCTTTGTGGAGCGTCGTTGGTAATTTTTCATCCTGAAAAGCATTGATTGTGACTCCTTTATTGAATCCAATTACTTACCCAACACAACATCACACCTATATTTCATCGCTGCATTCCACAGTTATTAATAAGATATGGAGCCTTCTCAAATGTACTTCTTTCGTTCACCATTCAAAAAGTTTTCCATGGAATCTATACTCCAATTACAAAACTGGAAGATTTGTCAAGGACTCAGTCCATTGAGGCTTCCTTCACACTGAACTCCTCTAACCTTTCTGACATGATTGCCCTGTCCTCTGTCTGCAAGCTGCATTCAACCTGCCTTTTTTAAATTTCAGAAACCTATTTGTCTAGTTGCTGATCAGGCGTTAGCCTTGACCCAGAGGCAGTCTCACACTGGGAAGTTCCCTGAAAAGTCCTGAGTATTCGTCATTTCTTCCTCCTTTGAACATGAATCTCAGGAATTTGTGCATTCAGGAATTTGGGCAACTGTGTTCAAATTGATATTATTGGTTCAGACAAAGGGACTCTTCAGCATGCTTTTTCTAAACCTTCCAAAATACTGATCCTAATACTTCTCATTAAAGCATCTAGCTGCCCCTTCAATAAGTCAAATGTTTTAGCCTCAAAAATCCTTGCTAGCAAATGATTCCAATTGCTGATCGTCCTCTTGTGTGAAATACTTCCTGATATCTATCTAAAGATGGTCTTCACAATCCTAACCCAGGTTCTGATGCAGTACAATCTGAACTTCTGCCTAGACATCTTTCATAACTTCCCCCCTTTAAGAATTTCCCATCATTTCTCCATATCTTAATGTAGGATGTTATTGTTGAAGGCATTGGTGCTCCTTCCAAAATGGTTGATAACTTTATTTGGTATTAGCTTTCAATTCCTATGGAATCAAGATTGATGAAACCTATCATAGGATTGTCTGTGTTGGCTTTGATAGTTTATTTTCTCCAACAAAATTTTGTTTACCACTTCCCGAATTCTTTTGTGACTAGTTGCATACAGCCCGTACTGAATATTTAGCTGGGTTTCCAGACAATAAAATCATTCTCTTTCAATATCAAGTCAAAAAATTGCTCATCACACTACCACAATTACATTCTTCATCCAATTCTGTGTTTAAAAGAAGCCCTGTACTGTACTCATGAGTTTGGTAAGCAGACGAAAACTAAGCAACATTTCTAACTTTTGGCATTGTTCAATATTAGCCCTGATGATTATTAGACTAAACTCTGAATCTTAGCACCACCACAAAATAATATACTGTGTTATATTATTTCCAAACTTAAATCCAACCCTGGTAGTGGAAACAACCTCAGACCAAAGCCTTTGGCCCTTAGCCAAATCAATGACTGTACATGACACCACTGGCAAGCTGCCAAGCAACAGACTGCCAGCTGCAAAGTTTACTGAGCCTAAAGCAGTTACAGCACTCACTTATTCATCTTTGGTTTCATTCAATAAGTTAAGTGGAAATTATTTTAATGCATGTCACATTTTGGAAACCAATTTGCCAACAAATTCCATAATAATCCTTTAAGTAGCCAGGTGACTACAAAGTTTAAAAATGTTCCCTGACAAATTGGTTGTTTAATAAATCTGTGTAATTTTACACTGAAGTACCATCTTATTCCTTAGTTTGAATTTAGCTTTTTATTCTTTGATAATATTTGATTGAAAAACTAAGCGTTTTATGTTAAAACTAAATTGCCTAATTTACACACTTCATCCATGAACTAATTGAATGGCGGAATAGGCTTGTTTCCCAGATGCATAAAGGCAGTGATAATTTTATCTAATATAAAAAAACGAGTTGGAAGATATTTTTAAAATCATTACATAATAGTTTAATGTCATTTAATTTTGAGAAATGTACGGTAGATGATGGCATCTAAGTCAACCTGGTGTATAAGACAACCCCATTTTTTCACCATCAAAATGCATGTTTAGGCCTGTACTTGGCATATAAGCCAACCCCCCATATTTTAGCTAACAAATGCATGATTAGCATTATACTCACATTAGGAATTGGCCTCCATTTTTCAGTGCCGAAATACACGTTCAGGGTTATACTCACTTTATGAGTTGGCGGATGGGATCAAGCAGCTGCTAGGGACCATGTTACCAAGATGATGCGTAGGTTTAAGACATACTGACATAGAACAGACTGCATATGGCTAACAATGAACAGAAATGGGTCCTCCAGCAAAATGGTTGATGTATGAAGCTGGTTTCAAGCTAAAAGTTGTAACATTTGCTAACTCATCAAATAACTGCGATGCAGCGAGGGGATTTGGTGTTAATGAAAAACAGGTGTAAGAATGAAAGGAGGAGGAGTCCACCCTGGAGAACATGCCCAGGACCAAATGCGCTATGAGATCAGGGACCAGCGCTGGCCTGGCCTGGCCTTGAGAAGCATGTATCAAAATGGGTCCGTGAAAATTGTCAGAATGCCACATTATCACCAGAAATACAATGCACATATACACACTTAAGTGTGTCAAATCAAACCCCAAGTCCAGAAAAGATTTTAGAGCAATAGTTAGTTGGTACAGCAACTTTATGGAATGAAAATGTCTAGTCTTGCGGCAGAAGACCAAGATCGCTCAGAGACTACCAAAATATCTCAATGCCAAAATTACAAGTTTCCAGCAATTCATTATTAGACAAAGGCAAAAACATGAGTGTCCATTATGTCACATCGGCAACAGGGATGAAATATCCATGAATTTCAATACGCCTAGGAATCGAACTGTGGAATGGAAAGGTTCGAAAACAGTTCTAGCGAAAACCTCAAGGCACGAGAATTCAAGATTCACGGTGGTACTAGCCTGCATGGCCGACGGAATGAAATTAAAGCAACTGGTAATTTCAAGTGTTAAACCGTATGTGAATGTGGCTTATTATTGTGAGACATGTTCAGATCCCATACAACCGATGAGATCAAGAGGCACCTGTGAAAAAAATAACACCACCCAAATTGCAGTTATACCAAGGGGTCTAAAATCTGTAGTTCAACCTTTGGACGTGTATCTCAATAAGCCATTCAAGGATCATGTTCGCACCGAATGGAATAGGCGGGTGGTTGACGGAGAAAAAACCTTCACAAGGAGTGGAAATATGCTTGATGTTTTGTGTAGTTTTGTCATCAAACAATGAATGAAAATGAAAGTCGCTTTAGTCCCAGAGGACCATAGGCTGTGCTCATGGAATGCTAATAATGCACAAATTTTGTCATCCAATCATTCAAAAAATGCAAAATATCCAATTCATTGGATGAAACCAAAAGACATCTGATCCAGAGAGGAATCCTTACGCTGATGCCATAGCCAAAATGGCTCAGGAAGAATTTGATGAACTCTTTGCATCAGATGCCAAAGACCAAATCTTCCAGTCTCTGGATCGTCAGGACGCTTTGGAATTCCAGATGCGTGGACCTACGTGGGAATTACCCGGGAAGTTTCAACTTCCGATGGACAATTTCTCTGCTCCCCAGGATTCTCCGCGAATGTCTCTGGCTCTGAGTTAGTCAGAGACATCAGACAGTGCTGTGGTACTTACCTGGGCAGTCACCCAGGAAATGTTACACAGCTTAAAACCTAGTCTAATATCTGTGCAGCTCCACAACTGAACCCCCCTAATCACCCCCCAGACTGCCTGACTACCCCCTGAACTGACCTGACTATCCCCCTGAACACCCCCAGACTCAATTCGACTACCCACCCGACCACTCGATCACCCCGGCCCGACTACTCCCACAAACCTACCTGACTACCCCTGACTACTCTCCCAACCCAACCCAACTACGCCCCCCCACAACCACTGACGTCCCCCACCCCCTGACCTGACCATCCACCTACCACCCCAGCTCTCGAGGGCTATTAGAGATGGGCAATAGAAATGCTGGCCTACGCAGAAACACCCACATCCCGTGAAACAATAAAAGAAAACACCTTACCCACCTATCCATTTACTTATTCACCCATCCACTAATATTCATTCACCAGCATTCAAACTGGACCTTTAACCTTACCATATGGCAGCTAGTGACGTAAAAAGGGTGCATGTTCTGTCTTCCCCCGACTCTACTCTGCTTCGATGGAGTTCACCATGGGATGCTGCATTTCTGCGGAAGTTGGGCTTGGGAGGTGCCAGTAGAAACGTACAGCAGCATTGAGTCAGGAGAATTTTTGATCGCAGCAGCAATCCAATGATCATTGCTGCTGCTCGCAAGATCCAGAAAAATGAATTTGATGGTTTTTAAACATTATGATTGTAGTTCATACTATCTTTGTAGAATTATTTCATTAAATAAAACATGACACAATGTTTAAATTTGAATTACCAATTTTTTTTTCACATTTCAAAATGTCAACCACCTACATCAACACGGGCTGTTCACATTTTATATGCGGCATATAAGTCAACCAGCATTTTTGGAAGGATTTTTATAAGCTTCAAAGGTCAACTTACACATGGTGATCTAAAATATTTGATCCTTACATGTAGCCAACCCAAAAATCACGATCACATAAATGCAGACAATGCCAGCCAACTATTGATGAACTATTAAACATTACTGACCAAAATAATTGAAGATAAATTCTAGTTTCAGATTATTTGGGCTGGTGCAAAATATGATCAAATGGCTAACAGGATGCAAAATAAAAAGTGCAGAATGTAAAAGCAAGGAAATACCACCTTAGGTAGAGCACTGACTGTTCACTCCAAAACAAATAAGTCATTTCTCTTTTCCTTGTCTTTCTTACCCCTGAGTGTATTTGGTGGGATAAGAAAAGTTACTTGCTCTGCTGTTATTCTCTCTCCTTCATAAGTACAAATCAAGCAGCATCAGTTTCTCTTCATTTCTTCCTGCTAGGAAAGACTTTAGAAAGAGTTCTAATTTGTATAGGCCAATTGAGCGCCATGCCAAAGTAAACAACTTCCCTTCCTCTTAGAAGATACCACTAACCTGCCCAAACTAAAAGTCACCACTGGTAACTAGTTGCTTCACATTTGGGAAATGAAAGGCAATGAAACAATCGATACCCCATGCTGCTCATGGGATCCTTTCTGTGAGCTTTCATAGTTCACCAGAAGGCAGCTGACAAGTTGGATGGAGATGGTAAGAGATCTGAGAAGCTTTACTGCATGTCATGGCATGGCATCCAGGAAAGAGGAGATTGCACATGAGTCACTGTGGTACCCTAACTGTGTAAGGGATCAATTGCACTGAATACTCTGTTCCTTTGCTTAAAATTCTATGTAATTCTATAGCATAAAAGAAGTCTTGGACATAAAGCAGATTTTGCCAAACATATTGTCAAAGCCTGGCTCACATGGAAAAAATAAACAACATAAAGTTGCACTGACCATTATCTTCAAAAGCCTACCATCTCGAAAATTAACTTGCATTGAGAGGGTTGTAAATTTCTCATTTGAGCTGTTGACCATTAAAGTTGTTCAGTTGAACAATGACATGCACTGAGTACCTGTGCGGAGAAAAACTTGAAAGCACAAAGATTAATCAACATGAACCATTCATGCGTATGTACATTTTGAACCCTTTATTAGTTGCAGCAGCTAAAGGGATTTGCCTCCAAACTCTCAAATTGACAGGTAGTTGTTTCAGTGCTAATAAAACTACTTAAGGTGGAGATTTATAATCACTGGAAGCAGTATTCCAACTCCAATTTCATTTTGATATTACATCTGAAAAATCTTTACAGATAATGCTGTGGCGATCTAATTGAGCATTCATGCAAAACAAATAGTTTGAAACAGGGCATTTCTTCTTTTATTTCACAATATTGCATAACTAATTGCTGTGAAATAATATGTCTTGTGTTGGTGATATAATTCTGGCAAATGAAAGAACTGGAAACAACACGCACATAGACATATTACCGATTGGAATGCTACCGTCAGCTCAAAACAAGTGCATGGATATTACCAGTGTGATGCTAGGTATGTAGCTCGTACATCCCAAAGACTGATGGATCGTATCAAACAGCATGTCCCAGCCACTGTTCGCAATGGGCAAGGTACAGACCGAACCCAACCAGCCCGTGCTTGTAAAACTCAAAATAATATCCAACATTAGATGTGATTCTATGATTGGACAACATTTGCTAATTAATCCTCAATGTGCTAATTACGCTGACAACCAATTTAAGATTGTCAGTCAGGCTCACAATACGGCACGTTTGTGTGTACTGGAAGCTATATGTATTAATACACAGGGCCCTGTTCTTCGCAGACAGAAAGAACAATGTAAGTGATAGCCATTCGCTGATTCATTCCTCAGGACAATGCCTTGACCAATCTGAGTCAAGCCACCTAGTTTAAATTTCAAACACTGCTTGGCAGTTAACTGTCTGTCACCATCAGGGGAGCATTCTCCAATGCAACACAATTTGCCGACCAATCAGCACTCTCTTCACACACAGTATAAACTGTTTTCCCCCTTATATTGATATTCTTGTGTGTCCTGATGAGTGCAATGACATGTCTCTTTTTTCAGCAATACTTAAATTTAAGTTAAGCACGCTGAAGCACATTTTTCCGAGGGCAAAATTGGTGTTAATTTTTTTCCACAGAAACCAAGGTCAGTCAGAGATAGAAAGAAAACAAAAATGGAACACGAGAAATTGGGTACCTTAAGAAGATCCCAGGTGTACTACTTAGTAACAATATGTCTCAATAATGTGGTAAACTCAAGACCATTTTCCATATTACTTCCACATAAATAGTCACAAACACCAATACAAGAATTCTGTAACAGTGAGAATATTTTCAAGTTGTGATGTCAGATGCACAATTCATTAGGACATTACTACATGCAAGTATAAAACAGAAACAAGGCTAGCTAGTCGATGTCAGTGTTATGCTCCACATGAGCATATTTCCACCTTCTTCATCTAACCCTATCAGCACAACCTTCTAGAATTAATGAATTTCCTGACTACTTAATAGATGTGGAAAACCTAAAATATAACTAAGACAAGGAATGATTTCACAAATGGGGAATTACGTCAAATTTAATCAAGACAATTCCTTATGAATTATCAAGTCTGACCATTTAAAATAATATTCCCCCATTATTTCTCATGCACCCTTCCCAGAAAAAAAATTCCACATATGTTCTCATTTCTTTCAAAAATGATATAGCTATTGGGCCTTTCACTTGATTTCAATGAAAGAAGAACTTCCATTATCTATCAGCAAAGAAAACAGCCAAAAAATATTCATAGGAAATTAATAGGAAAGAATGCAGAGGTAAATTAATTTGGACATACATACACCAGTGATGCCACCCAAGCTTCATCTTTCTTTCTTATCAAAATAATCAGGTCACAAATACTTGATGCATGTCAAGTGAAACTTTCCCGGATTTATCAGGCAAAGAAACTGATCAAGTAACAAATTTTATTCTTCAGCTCCTAATCCTTTTTGATGAGTATTACAAACTTGGTGTTCACTACTTCTGTACAAAGTTGGACACATTTAATTTCCTTTTGGTTTTTTACAAGCACAAATCCAAAAGCATTATCTCTACTACATGATGACTGGGTTTGTAATATTAACAATCACTGGTACCAATTAGAAGTTACAACTCTTCCTCAGCAGAAATACAGATATTGATGCTGAGCAGATCGGTTATAATCCAAACCAGTGTTTGGAGTTTGTGGAAATTTTACCATTAAGACTGAAAGTTACCCACAAACCCAAACCTCAATACTCAGCAAGAAAGAAAACCTTGACTCGAGTCTACTGACAGCATTTTCCATTGTAGTAATGTGTTTCACAGAGGCAGCAACTTCCCATTTGTGTGCCTCAGTTAGAGAATACAGAGAGCAAACACTAATTTTTTTTTAATGTAGTTGAAGCTGAAGTCATTACTTAACCATTTGGCAAATGTAACTATGTGTTTACTAGTGGTCCTGACCTCTTTCTAGCAATATTTCTCCACTAGTTTAATATTTTAAACACACTTGCTAAATATAATAGCCAGAACTCATAAGGGCTTTATGAACTCAAACCTTACATGAAAACCTCCTATATATGCCATAATTGAAGACCTATCAGTAAATGATAAAATTATCAGGTGATCATCAGCCCCTGAGTTTTGAGGCTACACATACACCCTAAGTATAGAGGAGGGGGTGAGATTGATATCAAGAAAAGGACAATATAAATACCTTACTGAATTTGTGGCATTGATTTAAGTCAGACAGGAGGAGACTGATGTCAATGGACTATCAGTGGAGACTCTTAGTCTCTGAAAAGATTTTCAGGGGATAATCAAACATGTGGGTAACAGCAGAGTAAAGAATGGAGGTTCTGCTGTGCTACACTTGTCATTTGCTCCTTAAGTGAACTATTTTTTTTTGTCCATTTCAGAGTTAATAGTGTTTAAAAAATAGGAAAGGATGAATAATAAACTCAAACAGAACAATGTGGAGAAAACTAATAGTGTATTATGCAGGCAGGTTTAATGAGGGCATAATAGTGGCCCTGGACAACTGTAAGGCGGCGTAAACGCTATATCAATTGTGTTTAACTATATTCAGGTGGAGGGAACTGATTTGGGTTTCACTTGAGCATATACAAAAAGACACTAATTTAAACTGTGGTGTGGTTGAGTTAATAGGTACATGCTTGTAATTCTTTTTATCCAATCATGGGATGTCAATGTTGTTGGCCAGGCCAGCATTTATTGCCCATTTCTAAGTGCCTTTGAGAAGGTGGTGGGGTGAGCTGCCTACTTCAACCAAGTGGTGTAGGTTAGGGAGGAAGTTCCAGGATTTTGACCCAGCAACAGTGAAGGAATGCCAATATATTTCCAAGTCAGGACTGTGCGTGGCTTGCAAGGGAGATTCCAGGTGGTGGTGTTCCCATGTGTCTGCTGCTCTTGTCCTTCTAGATAGTAGAGGTCATGAGTTTAGGAGGTCCTGTCCAAGATGTCTTGGTGAGTTCTTGCAGTGCATCTTGCAGATGGTACACATTGCTGCCACAGTGCGTCAGTGGTGGAGGGGGTGAATGTTTGTGCATAGGGTGTCAATCAAATGAGCAGTTTTGTCCTGGATGGTGTCAAGATTGTTGAGTGTTGTTGGATCTGCACTCATCCAGGCAAGTGGATGGTAGTCCATCACACTCCTGACTCATGCCTTGGAGATGTTGGACAGGCTTTGAGGAGTCAGGAGTTGCAGGATTCCTTGCCTCTGACTTGCTGTTGTAGCCACAGCATTTATATGGCTAGCCCAGTTCAGTTCCTGGTCAATGGTAAGCCCCAGGATATTGACAGTGGGGGATTCAGTGATGGTAATGCCATTGAATGTCAAGGAGTGACGGTTAGATTCTCTTTTGTTGGAGATGGTCATTGCCTGGCATTTGTGTGGCACGAATGTCATTTGCCACTTGTCAGCCCAAGCCTGGATATGGACTGCCTCAGTATCTGAGTCATGAATGGTGCTGAACATTGTGCAATCATCAACAGACATCCCCACTTCGGACCTTATGATGGTAGGAAGGTCATAGATGAAGCAGCTGAAGATAGTTGTTCCTCGGACAAGACCCTGAGGAACTCCTGCAGTGATGCCCTGAAACTGAGATGATTGACCCCCAATAACCACAACCATCTTTCTTTGTGCTAGATATGATTCCAATCAGCGGACAGTTTCCCCCCCCCCCCCCGCCTTGATTTCCATTGACTCCAGCTTTACTAGGGCTCCTTGATGCCACACACGGTCACAGTCACTCTCATCTCATCTCTGCAGTTCAGCTCTTTTGTCCATGTTTGAACCAAGGCTTTACTGAGGTCAGGAGCTGAGTGACCCTGGCGGAACCCAAACTGAGTGTCAGTGAACAGATTATTGCTAAGCAAGTGCCATCTGATCGCACTGGTGATGGCCCCTTCCAACACTTTACTGATGATTGAGGGTAGACTGATGGGGCAGTAATTGTCCAAGTTGGATTTGTCCTGCTTTTTGTGTACAGAACGTCCCTGAGCAATTTCCCACATTGTTGGCCAGATGCAGTGTTGTAGCTGTACTGCAACAGCTTGGCTAGGGGTGTGGCAAGTTTTGGAGCTGGAATATTGTCAGACCCAAAACCTTCGCAGTATCCATTGCCTTCAGCTGTTTCTTGATATCACGTGGAGTAAATTGAATTGGCTGAAGACTGGCATCAGTGATACTGGGGACCTCGGATTGAGACCAAGATGGATCATCCACTCGGCATTTCTGGCTGAAGATTGTTGCAAATGCTTCAGCCTTATCTTTTACACTGATGTGCTGGGCTCCCCCATCATTGAGGATGGGGATATTTGTGGAACCTCTTCCTCCAGTAGTTTTTTTTAATTGTCCACCACCATTTACGACTGGATGTGGCAGGACTGCAGAGCTTAGATCTGACCCACTGGTTGTGGAATCACTTAGCTCTGTATCGCTTCCTGCTTATACTGTTTGGCACACAAGTAATCCTGCACTGTCGCTTCACCAGGTTGACACCTCATTTTTAAGTATGCCCGGTGCTGCTCCTGGCATGCTCTCCTGCACTCTTCATTGATAATGTTAGAATGGGGGATATGCTGGGCCATGAGGTTACAGATTGTGGTTGAGGACAAGTCTACTGCTGTTGATGGCCCACAGTGTCTCATTGTTGCCTAATCTTGTGTTGCGAGATTTGTTTAAAATCTATCCCATTTAACACGGTGGTAGTGCCATACAACGCAATGAAGAGTAGCCTCAATGTGAAGACGGGACTTTGTTTCTATAAAGGACTGTGTGGTGGTCATGCCACGTCATGGACAGATGGATCTGTGGCAGGCAGATTGGTGAGGATGAGGTCAAGTATGTTTTTCCCTCTTTTTGGTTCCCTCATCACCTGCCGCAGACCCAGTCCAGCAGTTATGTCCTTTAGGACTCGACCAGCTAGATCAGGAGAGCTACCGAACCACTCTTGGTGATGGACATTGGATTCCCCCACCCAGAATACATTCCGCGCCCTTACCACCCTCAGTGCTTCCTCCAAATGGTGTTCAACTTGGAGGAGCACTGATTCATCAGCTGAGGGGTGAGGTGGGGGGGGGCGGTGGTGGTGGTGGGCACTACATGGTAATCAACATGGTTCCTTGCCAATGTTTGACCTTCATGTAGTCTGAAGTCGATGTTGAGGACGCCCGGGGTAACTCCCTCCCGACTGTTTACCACTATGCCTCTACTTCGGCTGGGTCTGTCCTGCCTGTGGGTCAGGACATACCCAGAAATGGTGATGGTCTGGGGCATTATTTGTAAGGTATGATTCAGTGAGGATGACGATGCCAGGCTGTTGCTTGACTAGTCTGTGAGACAACTCTCCCGATTTTGACACAAGCTCCCAGATATTAGTAAGGGGGACTTTGCAGGGTCAACAAGGCTGGGTTTGCCGTTGTCATTTCTGGTGCCTAAGTCGATATTGGGCGGTGTGTCTGGTTGACTTTTTAGTAGTTTGATACAACTGAGACCATTTCAGAGGGCATTTAAGAGTCAGCCATATTGCTGTGGATCTGGAGTCACATGTAGACCAGACCAGGTATGGATGGCAGATTTCCTTTCCTAAAGGGCATTATTGAATCAGACAATCGACAATGGTTTCATGGTCATTATTAGACTTTTAATTCCAAATTTTTATTGAATTCAAATTCCACCATCTGCCCCAGAGTTTTACCCTGGGTCTATGGATTGCTAGCCCACTGACAACACCACTACATCACTGCCTCTGCTGTAATGTTTCACTCTGTAAATAAATGCAAGACTAAGTAAAGATTGGCTCCAGTACTAACCTTCACCAACTGCCTTTCTAGTGTCAAGTGGCAATCCTCCAGCAACACAACTGAATAAAGGCGGTTCAACCCATTGAAGACAAATGGGCTTAATTCCCAAATTAACATTGCAGTTATTAATGAAAGGGGCAAAGATATTTCCAAAGAGAAGTTCATTTAATATGCTCAAAATCAGACAATTCTGCATCTATGTTGGATACAAAAGGATCCAATAAAATACCAAATCACAGGGTCCTATATAAAGATTTCAAAAAAGCAGTGGTGTCAGGTATGGCTTCTATATGACACAAGCAACTGATATCTTAAAATTGCTGAAGTACTGGCAAATGGAAACCAGAATGAGTAAAGAAGCCACAGCAAAACTAATGGGGACAAGACCCAGCTGCTTTACAACCCTAAAGCAGCAGGGTTTTTTTTTTATATCATACTCTGGATTTTAATAGATGCTTATGAAAGATAGGACTACCAAAACAGAACAAACATGATCAAATCAAAGTCACCGCAGTATTGTGAAGAAACCTAGTTTCACCCCATGGGATACCACGGTGCATTCATACACTGAAGTTTTATTTCATGTGTATTCAAACATTCACAAGAAATGTACTACACATGCGCACTTCACAAGCATCTGCTGCACAATTTGTGTGATCTGGTTGTGATCGAGATCATCCAATTACAAGGCTAATACAATTGAGCATGAAATTGACTGGGAGGCCTTAAAACAATCCTTGTCAGCTTTCATGAAAAGAATTTAGAGTATTAAGATAAATATTTTAATTAAAGGTCACTCGGTCAACAGTAGCAGTATACTCTTTTACTAGTGAATTTGAATTGTAACTGTCAATAAAAATAAATGCATTATATAGCCCAACATAATATTCAAAAAACATCATTGTGTTATATAAACTGAAACAAAATCTTTGTACACATTGGACATGCAGCACAGGCTTTGAAATCATAGGCCAAATGTGCCCTACAAGATACAAGATGAACCTTAATCAAGGCCAGTGTGGATAATGTTTACAGTAGGTTATAAAAGCCAGCACCATTCCCAGTAACCAAGGTAACTGTCTTAACTAAACAACTGGAAACAAACAAAAGGCTGCCAGAGAAAACCAACTGCACACTTAAAAGTAGATCTAAACTTTCTCACTTGACAAAATCATTTACATTTCAATGAGATAAGCTATGACCCCAATGAAGATTTGTAATTTGACAATGACGAACTATTGCTTAGCAGCTGGAAGCAACTTTCTATTCTCTGCTCACATTATTGGTCAAGCAGCTGTATGCATAATAGTTTTTTTTTAAATTTGGGATCCAGGTAGCACAAGACAAAGAGTAATGTGTCCCATGTTCAATGCTTCCGGTTTTCTTACTCTGGAACTCGACTATTAAAACACAAAGAGTATTTTCAAAATAAACTCCTGCTTGTTATTAGGGTTGTAGGACCCAGGAAATTTTTCCACATTAGTTTTAGATACTGTTTGCTTCCATTTCTCAAATTATTTCAAAGCTTGTCTAATATTATTTTACAGAACCAAACCCTCAGGATGTTTACTGGCAAATGGACTGCTGCAAATGAGAAAATCTGTTACAGTCAAGTTCATTTAAATGAAAAACTGATGAAATAATAAAACTTTTAAGTTCTCCATGCACAAGTCCTTTTTCTACCTTTCCAATGATAGGTGTTGCTGTTAACTTAATTGCAAAAGTTTGGATTATTCATTTTAGTGTTGGTCTGCCTCACTAGAGTTGATGCACCAAGCCCTTTTGCCAATCATTCTGATGAGTTCTTTATATAGGTGTTTTGTCTAGGCGGGAAAATCTTCTGCTAACCAATTCAGTGATGTTTAAGAGTCTTTTCTGTACCTCAACAGATGCTACGGCTCAGGCATGTTTGATAATTATTGTGATGAGTGCTTTTCTTTAGGTGCAAAAAACATCTCATTGGGTACTAATGTTCAAGCTTTGTGAGGCTTAAAAACCTACCCATGTTTTAGTGGCACACTAACCCTTTGGCGACAAGCTGACACAAGCTCTGTCCTTTTTTAGAAAGATTTGTAGCGCTACATTGTCATGTGTATATTGTAATTAAGTAAATTACATAAACGTGCTTTCAGTTTTCTAAACTGTGGCAATTTTTACCTGTAACTGCAATCCAGTTTGCATTTCACTATTAGCTTCAATCCAAACTTGACACAACAATTAGAACAAGTAAAACCAATGAACAGGTTAGTGAATAAAATTACTTGGCAAAGTCATTATTCATTTGGCTGTTTGCATGCACAAATCAACAAAAAGGTTAACAGCATGTCTGTGAGCATTTGATGCTTGCAATTGATTTGTCGTAACTTTGTTCTATAAGCTGTTGAGTTTTTTAAGACTCTATAAGACAAAATATAAAGATTTCTAAGAAAACAGCAATATTATGCTCTTTCTCGGTTACAGTCAACCGGTCAGGGCACACTGTGGGGAGGCGGGTGGGGGGGTTAGTTAATACTGAGGAAGAATGCAACACAATACAAGTAGAGGGCAACAAACTTGTAGAATGACATGTGAAATCACCCTAACACCTTTATCAGAATAGTATTTTCCAATAGTTCTAATTCAATCTTCATTCCTGTGTTTTCAAAATGTTCATATTTTAGTCAGATGTTCAAATAAAAGTCACAATTTAGTAATAAAAAATGAGTTCCCTCTGATCAGGAATTGGTTAATGCATTCACGTGAATTTGATTTGTGTGCTCATGTAACATTCCTTAATCCATTCATTGGACAGCATTAAAATAGTGCACAAAATATTTTCTTTCTGATCTTTCTAACCACTGTGCTGCAAGAGGAATCCATATCCTATAAACAGTGAATATTTTGCCTCAGTTTTTTTTGTAACTGATTCTGCACAGTCTCCAGCATTTGCTTTACACTAAATAGTTATCAGTTGTCACTGCTCCTAATCTTGCTTTGCTTGACTAGACATCAGTTTTCCTCATGCTACTGTGAAGCATCTTAGCACTGTATAAATGCAAGTTGCTACTGCAGTACTGATAAAGCTGCCTCTTTTGTTAACAGTTACTGCGTACAGACAGCCTCTTGTTCTGTAGTAAGGGCAAGTATTATAAGTGTTGAGGCAGTATAAAGGCATTTGCCAGATATACATATTGCCACAGTATGCCATTCTAAAGATCCACATCGCTTGTTCGAAATGCTGTGTTTGGACTTTGCAGATACTAGAATGAATGTATTTTGGGACAGGGTAAGAAAAAGATGAGAATTTTTTCATTGGAAAGCAAGTCTCAGCTAATTTTCATTTTGACAAGTACAAATATTCTTTTCCATTGCCAAAACCTTTCAAATTTTTAAAAATCCATTCACACTCCAATGAACTTAACCAGGTAAAAATGCCTCAATAAACTTGCTTTTAGAAATGTACCAAAATCAGGGGTAAGCCAGAATATTACCCAAAAACATCAATAAAATTACTGCTGGGTGAACAGGTTCAGCTAGCTTGTGGCACAATGGCATCTGACTCCAGATCAGAAGACTGCGTGTTCAAATCACGTTAAGCTCACGGAGTTTTTATCTAGAAAAAGTTCATTGTGTGGGGATGTTCACGACATGATGAATTTCTAAAGCAATTTCAATAGATTCAGGCAGAAGGTCAGAATGGCAAAATACTGTAGTAGACTCTTAATGGCACACTTATAATGAGCAAATACCTGCTTTATCCAATCTGTTCTAATAAGCAAACACTAGAAGCTATAGGGAATGAAGTGGCTGCTGAGCAAATGCTCCCTGTAAACAAACAATCACTCCAACACATACCACACTTGGTTACAGAGACTTTGGCACCTACTGAATTTCACTAATGCTCCACGTACTGATAATCTAAATCAAGAAATCCAATGGCAGAATTTTGAGGTCGGTGGACAGGCACGGGTGACAGGACCGGGAGCAGCCAGGAAATGGCCCACGATCGGCCCCTGACCGCGATTTCATGTTAGCGGGCCAATTAAGGCCTGCCCAGCGTGAAACGCAGCTCTTCACTGGTCAGGAAGGGCCGAGAGAGGGTGGAGGCCTGTCGGCCACTGGGTCCAACAGCAACCCGGCAGCCACTTTAAAACAGCCCAGGCAGTCCCAGGAAGGCTGCCAAGGAAGGACATTTGTTCTGCAATGCCTTGATGGAGTCGAGTGCGGCTGGAGAGCCAGGCGGGAGGGCAGGTCAGGTGGGAACTCGGCCCTCTGCTTTTCGGATGAGTTCCTCGTGGTCCTGCTGGAGGACATAGCTGCCAGGGGCAACACCCTTGTCTCCAGAGATGGGAGGAGGAGGCCACTGCACCTCACAAAGACGGCATGGGAGGAGGGGGCAGTGCTGGTCAGCAGCCATGATGTTGTGCGGCACACATGGGTGCAGCGCCGGAAGAGGTTCAATGATCTGCTGCGCTCAGGAAGGGTGAGTACCATGTTGGCATGGGTCAGTGTGCAGAAGTGTTAAGGTGTGGTCGTTCCCTCACCCCCCCCCACCATGGACCACAGGGGTGCTAGAGTCTGAGTGCCAATGTCAATGACACCGGAGCTGGCCAAGGGGGTGAGGCCTGGCTGCTTGAACTGAGTGCCTTGCAGCTCGAAAGCCACAATTCAGACCTGCCCTGCCAGGTGTTCCTCAGCTGGGTTGGCCAGGCTGCAATGGTGCTGCAGGTAGACAGTGGACTAATCCATGCTCCTCTGTCCTTTCAGAAGATGAGAAATAACCAAGCAGAGAAGGCACGTACAGGCAGAGGGCAGCCCTACCTCCTGCTGCTCAGCAGGTTCAAGCAGGATACCCTAGAGCTGGAGAGCCTGCACGTTCCCTGTGCAAGCAGGCGTGGAGAGGCAGGGGTTCCAGATGAAGGTAAGAGCGTAGTGCATAGAGGTGAGAGTTCTGGATTTTGCAACCATTCTAGTGTAGTCTCTTCATTGATGGGAGCCTCGAACCTGCAGTCCCCATTGATCATTGAAAGACGATGGCACCATGATGCAGATCTCCATTGTCTCACCAGGGTACCTGGCATGCACAGTGATAGTGTGGTGGCTTTAACTAATGACACGTCCTTGTTCTTCCTTTTAGGTTCGCCAGCACGGACTTGCTCTCTGGACCCTGAAGGGCCATCCCTATCGCCGGAGGACCACTGGCTTCACTCACACCTGCTTCACACCCGCTTTTTGAAGCAGGCACCAGTGCAAATACCAGAACCTTGGTGGGCATTAGATAGGCAGCTAGAATGTCGGTGCACATTGGCAAGGGCACTTCACACTTGCTTGAGGTGCAGGAGAAGACAGAGTGTGCCCAGGGCGCCGGCAGTCGAAGGACTGCTGGGGACCAGGACGATGCTCAGTCGAGGGCAGATGATGAGCCTCTGGAGTTGTCCATTAGGCAGCAGATGCTGGATGTCCAGCAGGATGTGTAAGAGGATCTGGCGGAGATCCACGAGGGTCTGCTTGCCACGGTCTCTTGTGGAGGAGTCTATGCGGAGCGTGGACACTGCATTGACCCTCATGGCTGAGAGAGTGGTGACTCACATGGAGAGGCAGCTCCTGGAACAGAATCAGAGGTTCCTGGGGTTGCGCTTGGACCTGCAAGTCCTCACACAGGCAACCACCTTAGGCGGTCAGTGTCTATGTGTGGGAGATGGATGAGGCACCCAGTATCCCAGCTAGGTGCCCACCCATCAATGGTGAGCAGGGAGATCCAGAACAACCTTATGTTAGCACACGAGCTACTTGTTGCCTCTGGGGGCTCCTCTCCAGGCACTCTGGATGATGGCAGCAGCTCCTCTGCCCCTCTGTCAGTGACCGTCGCATCTGATGAGGCTGCAGTGACTGGGGAGATGCCAGTTGTGCCACTGGCCGCTCCCTCCCAGTTGGGGCCAGCACAGGCTCCACTTGCTAGAGGACAACCACCAAGGTTATCAAGTCCACCAAGACACCAAAGTCAGCAGGCTGCCTCCAATGCTAGCGGCAGCAAGACGTAGCTTTTACAAACGTAAGTTTAAGGCACCATGAGCACAGGCGGGACAGTTCACGGGTGATTTTCTGTTCATTTATGTTTGGCTGATATGTCTGCTGGTGTGGACATCAACACCAGTAATTGTGATGTCATATTGATTTCAATGTGACGATAACATTAAATTTGTTTTGGTTCTGATGGCCTGAGTATGCTTCAATTTTTTTCTCTCTGGTGCAGGGTACGCCAGTATGTAATGCTGGACGGAAGTAGCTGGGTACTTTACTGAACAGGCATTGATTGGATTTTGGGTGCAAATGAAAAGGTAATTTCAATCATCCGGGATGGAGACAGCAGCCCTGGCGTGAGGTTGAAGCTGATCTTTGGTAGCCTAGCTGAAGAAGTGTTAGATTAAGGCGTCCCTGCCTCCCTGGAGGTTACTGAGGTCTGCCTCCATGCCCTCAGCGTTCTCCTCACCATGCTCCTCTTCTGACTCACTACTGGACTCATCATCTGTGGCCTGTGCAACTGTGTCAAGATCCTCTTCCTCCAGTGGGTCCCCTCTTGCCATTGCCAGACTGTGGAGAACGCAGCATGCAACCACCATCAGTGACACCTGCTCTCGGAGGTATTGTAGTGCAACCCCGGAATGGTCCAGGCATCGGAAGCGCATCTTGAGAAGACCTATGGTCCTCTCTATCACTGCTCTTGTGGAGGCATGACAAGTATTGTGTCAATAATTGAAGATCAAATCTTAGAACATAAAATATTGTCTAAGAAGGGGTGCGGAAGGGAGAAAGTTGATTCAAGACAGGATTAATATTTAACCAAATTAATACAGTTTCTCCATTCCCATCCCAAAAATGAAGAAAACAAGAGGATTTTAAATGGCAAGCCTTGCATTTTGATATTCCCAAATCACATAAGTTAACTTGTTACTAATAACTAAAACTTTTAAAAGTAACTGAGAAGAGGTTGATTGTAGACTGTATATATTTGCTTTCAATAGGGCCTACATTAATTTTCTATAAGTGGCTTAAAATGTACAAAGTCTGAACAGTACAATAGTTAAACAGGGGAATAATTCAATATATATAATTTTATATAAATGTAAAGCGTTGGTGGAGTGTTGAACTTCTACCTACTGTAATCTTATAGACAATTTTTTTTTACAGATTATACCTATAAAGAACTATCCACCAGAAGATAAATCTGGTGAGAAAAGAGTTAAAACAATTTATTCTTTCAACAGAAATAATAGAGTTCAAAGTATGGCTGTCATTATTCTTCATCAGAGAGATATATGTGCAAACCTCTATTTGCCTGGGATCCCAAGAAGGCAATTTTCTTGAGACTTGGAATTTCCTACTTGAATACAACCAGGAAGTTTAACCTGAAAATGTGCCCATTCCACCAATGTCAAGTTAGGCTCACATTTCGTGCAAATCACTTCAAAGTATTCCAAACGTAAAATTGGTATAAATTAGCGTAAACAATCAAAGCCCAAGGAAAGCAACAAACTAGCAACATATATTCCTTCCTGAATATGAAAACTCAAGCTTCAATTTATTCAACCATCATTGTGCATTTTAGGAGTAGTAGAAGTTTTTCAACTTTTAACATGACTTACATTTATGCCATAAAAAATCCATTCAAAGAATTATAAAATACAGTGCAGCACCCATTGAGGGTAATTTTTTACTTAAAAAAAAAATGTTCAAGAATTGTAGTTACACACGAAAAAAAAATTACAAAAGCAAAATGCTGCAGATGCTGGAAATAAAGTGAATTCTGGAAATACTCAGCAGTTCAGGCAGCAGTTGTGGAGAGAGAAACAAAGTTAACATATCAGGTTAATGTTGAGTATTTCCACCAGATTATATTTTAAAGAGAGCCTCTGATCAAATGTAATTGCTGGAAACTCACATATAAGGCTCTGTAACCTGGAAGCAGGGAAAATATTATGGGTGTTAATATGCAATATGTCAGCTCCTCTCCACATCCTCAGATGGATAATTGAAATTAATGGATAATGCAAATCTTCAAAATTTAGCCTTGCATGAATGTTAAAGCACGCAGGCAAAGGCAAGAAAAATATAGATCATAAAAGAAACATCAGGTAACTTTATTTAGCAAGAAAAGGAGATGAAGTATAAATTACAGAATAAACAGTGCGCTCAGGTGAGATCTTGCATTTTATCCTGTAAAAATTTTGGCAGATAGTTATAATGGGGAATAACAGGAATACTGATAATGGAGGTATAATTCTATACTGTCTTGTAAAGAAATCAATTCTTACATGTCTCAATGGTTTGCTGGGTTGATATATTGCATGATGTGACATTGAACCACACGAAGAAAGCTGCAGATGTAACCCTGGTATATTCTCAGTTACAGAGGGGCAGGTCATCCCGTGCTCACCTTCCCACTCCACCAGCCACTGCTGAGTGTGCACGTGGATATGGTTATGGAAAAAGTTCCGCTTAACTTTTAATAGCCCATGGTCAAATGGCTCAAATATACTTGAAAACCAGCCAGCCACATAAATACTGTCTCTACAAGGGCAGGTCAGAGGGTCAGAGGCTGGGTATTCGGTGGTGAGTGACTCATCTCTTAACTACCCAAACCCCAAAACCAACTATAAGGCACGTCAGGAGCATCATGGAATTTCACTTGCCATGACTGCAGCTCCAGCAGCACTCAAGAAGCTGTTTCTCTCTCCACAAATGCTGCCTGAGCTGCTGAGTATTTCAAGAATTCACTTTATTTCGGATTTCCAGCATCTGCAGCATTTTGCTTTTGTAATTTTTTTTTATTTTTATGTGTTACTACAATTCTTGAACATTTTTTTAAAGTGAAAAATTACCCTCAATGGGTGCTGCACTGTATTTTATAATTCTTTGAATGGATTTTTTATGGCATAAATGTAAGTCATGTTAAAAGTTGAAAAACTTCTGCTATTCCTAAAATGCACAATGATGGTTGAATAAATTGAAACTTAAATTCTCATATTCAGGACAATCCAGGACAAAGCAGCCTGCTTGATTGGAACCCAATCTTCTACCTTAAACATTCACTCCCTCCCTGACATACCATGGCGGCAGTGTGTACCATCTACAAGATGCAGCAGAAACTTGCTTCTTCAACAGAATCTTCCAAACCTGTGACCACTACTATCTTAAGGAACAACGGCAACAGGCACATGGAATCACCACCACCCTCAGGTTCTCTTCCAAGTCATAACCCATTCTCACTTGGAAATATATAATGTCATCCCTTCATCGTCACTGGGTCAAAATCCTGGAACTCCTTCTCTAACAGCACGGTGGATGTACCTACACCACATGGATTGCAACAGTTCAAGAATGTAGCTCACTACCACCTTCTCAAAGGAGGGCAGTTAGAGATCAACATGAAATACTGGCCTCACCAGTGATGTCTACATGCCATGAACGAATAATAGAAAAAAAGAACTAAGAGAAGCTCAAATAACCCTTGAAGGCTTAGTTCCCAAGTTTTCCTGCCTATATATGAGCAAATTAATGATCTCTGTTTGGTATCTAACAATGTCCACTCTCACCCCAATTATAAGCAAACTGTTTGAGAATTAGATTTATCATTTTTAACCCAAAGATTAATAATTGCAACATTTACTCAGTAAAATGAAATGGAGTACAAAGCAACTAGTAGCACTAAACAAATGAACTTCATTGTCAAACATATTTAGTACCATTGTGTGGGTGTAACTGTCCTGCAATCCATAGCATCCATGCTGTATATGACACCCTTTTCGCCACTAACAACTGCTATTGATCAAACAATGCGATCAGAGTATATGCTGTGACTAGTACATTCTCATTAATATACATGTAAAATTTATTTTAATATTTCTTCAAATATCTGCCAGATCCAAGATAAAAGAAAGAAAGAACATTCTATGTATGGTTATTATAAAAAGTATGTATTTTTAAAAGAAATTCAGACTTCTTATGCCAAACATAAGTCAGGACGTGTATTAAAATCTAAGTACTAATCCTTTCCAAATTCAGGGAATGAACTTGATACAAAGCAAATAAATTCAGACCGCATTGATCCCAAAGCTCTTATCTTTGTAAATGAAATGGTCTCTTTAAATTATGTGGAATTTGCACTGAAGAAATATTGAAGACTACAAAAACTGATAGCCTCCAGTGAGTGAAATGTAGAGAGATAAGAGCTGTAGAGATAATATTGGAAGGGTATATCAACAGCAATATCAGTTGGTAAATGGAAAACTATTTTGAAATTGATCTAGCTCTTTTTGAAAAACAATTGCAGGGACAAGAATAAGAAGACTCTGCATATTAGTCTCCTGAAATCTGAATATAATTCACTAGTGTTCTCAGAAGATTCAATAGGACTATATCCTTTTCATTTTTAGTAAAATACAGACAGCTCCATTTCTTCAAAAGATTGCTTTAAAAAAACCGTATAAATCTGGCTAACCCGATGGTGCCAGGGGTGGAGACAGAATGATGAAGGAAAATCATATATCTTAGAAGTGCTGAAACAACTGCTTGGTCCCAGTCCACCCCCTCATTCTACCTACCTCAAATGTAACTGAAATGATAGCATTCCACTGAAGTTGACCTCTACGAGAAGAACCTTGATTTACATTCTTTGATGTTGCAATCCTAAATCAAATAGTGCTGGACCGGATGGATCTGGCCCGATACATTTTTGTTGGTATACTAGATTCCGATTTCAATCTCTGGGTAGAGCTTTTAGTCGGCTCATTTTTATTGAACTACTGCTAGGCAAAGTTCTTTTTCTGGCACTTTCCTGTGCTTAATTTTTAACCCATTCTATTCCCTAAATTACCCCTACAGCGAAGTACCAGCAGAGAAGGCCAACAACCATTAACATGATTTACAGTGTTAGTCTTTACTTGTGGATGATCTTCTTTTCAGGGGATCATGTAAAATTAAGATTGTCAGGCCGTTTGCAGATCCACAATGTTGCAACTCATTCTTATCTGCAAGTTACTAACACGCACAAATGCGGTGTTATTCAATTGTTTGGGTGACCAGGGAACAGAAAAGAAATTTAATCTTGGATCAAAATATCATTGAATTAAAAAAAAGATTTGCATTGTATGGAAATTCTTATTAAAGGAATGACAAAGTTTATATCAAGTACACTAAAGCAAACATATAGGATGATAGCTGCCATTGTGAATATGCCTCTCAACAGCAATGCTGTAGTAAAAAAAAATGAAATTGGTTCAGAGCAGTGTCCAGGCATTCACTTAGAAGTCCTGCATTAAAACAATGAGGTTTCTCATTATTAATTACAATACTAAATTTCTTTTTCTTTCCCATTAAATTTATTATAGGAATTTTAATTAGCCAAACAGCATCATCAAGAACTAATCAAAAATTCAACATAGTCAAGATTTAGAGAACAAGTTAAAATCACACTTTGTTGTCTATTTATACAACAAAGTCACACATCCTTTTAAGTATTATCCCGCAGTTTTTTTTTAGTTATCTGCATATATTTATCCATCTTTAAAACTAAGTTACTATACAGTTTAAAGAAAGCACATAACATACTCAGTATTGGTGGGCTATTGTAAACTTGTAACATTTACAGTTTATAAACTCCAAATTAAATCTAGTCAGTACAATTCCCACTAAAATGAAGGTCAAAATAGAAATGGGGCGTCACTGTCTGTCTTTGAAGAGAGCCGTGCACCTCCAGCATAAAAGGGTTAGTCTAATGGCAAAATATTACTGTCATTAGGAGCCTCATTATTCCTCTAGATTCCATATATTTGGAAAGGAAATAGAATACCACCTCAAATTAATGTCCATTTATCCATTTACTGTGATTAATCTAAGATAAACCCAGATATGGAGTAACTTTACTTCACAGTCTGTCTGGTCTTTAAAAAGTGGCTGTAGATGGACAAAATGAGGCAATAAGGTTTTAGACACATGGACATCACCCACACCACATCAACAAAACTAGTGTTCTATCCTTCCCATTGGTGAGAAAATGGTCACTTGTCATTTGCAACTACCACTGTCTTTAGAAAACAGTAGTTCACCAATGTCAATGCATGCATTGCTACTCAGAAATCTGAAGTACCACAAGCAATATTCTCAGGAAACTTCAGAGGGCATTTTCTAAAGACTTACATGGGTGTTTGTCACCAGAGTTAGTTCCTGCAAGTCTCATGATTTGACCCGAATGCAGACTTGATATAAAATAGAATTAACACAAAAGGTAGAATCTAATGCCTGAATAGAAAAAAAAATTGTTTAAAAATACATGTGGCATTGTAAACTGTCATGTTGAAAGCAAAAAGCATCTAGCCATATTTGTAAAATTCCATTTAACTAAATTAATGATCTTGATAATTAAATGTCACAAACCATCTCTATATTTAACCTGAATATAATTGTTTCTTGTAGAAATATTTCCTCAAAAATGCCTATACTAAATATATTTAATGGGCTTGGAGACTAGGTTGACCATAATTCATGTACAAGAATGTCATGCCTCTACTCACAATTCTTTTAAGTTATTGCCCAAGCTAGGCCTGCCTCCATATCTATAATAAGAAACAGGTTTAATATAGCGTTGATTCTATACATTATTCCTATCTGCACTCATACAAAAGGTCCTGAAGAATAAAGACATCTGCTTTAGATTTTATCTAAGTGACCAAACAATTGACCATGAGAATGCTGGTTTAACAGCACCACCTAATGTAAAGATAATGAAGTACAACACTGCAGATGACATGAAACATTTCAGATACAAAATGATTCCCAGAGAGTTGAATCAAGTTATTATTTTGACTTTAAATGTGCATTCACACGGAAGATAGAAGAAAGGGTTAATGTTCTAAGTACTCTCATAAAAATCTAGATCAGTCACCTTTACTTTTTGGAAGTATGGATAATATTCTTGCAGAGGAAAAATTGTCATCAGTCCCCGACATCTATCCATAGAGTGTATTTTGTTCAGCCCTTTCTCATTAACTGTTACTGGCAGCGTTGTACATATGCCTTTAGTGACCAAGAAAGGAAGGCCTAGGTCTAGGTGACACGAAAACTTTAATAGAAGCGTGCCAAAGTACTACAATCTATCAAACCTGAAGAAAAACTGCAAAAAACTTCTAGCTCATTAGTGTGGGATGTGCTGATTCGAGGGCAGGGAAAGAAAACTGGCAGAGCAATCTGTCTGGGCTGCTCTCATACACTTCAGAGGTCAGTTACAGAGAGAGCTAAGAGCAGTTGGCTTGCATACTTACTCCCGATTTTCTGCAAATTTGTTTTATTAAGCATCAAAAAAAGACTTTATGCACAGCTGGAGAACAACAGCTTTCACTGTTTGCTCATCGTTAGTTCAATTTCATTTGTGGGTTTCATTCAAGGACGCAAAATTAAATCTAAAAATCTTTTTTTGCTTACTATGTGGTACTATGGAACATTTTATATTAACTTCTGTGAAAGCTTTTGTGTCCCTTGATGTACCACTTAAAACATATGGTGTTTCACAGGGTCATTCTACCAATGTTATCTACATTAAAACAAATTCAGAGTTACCTGATATATTAATAAATCCGACTCACTTGAGAGTTAGGAGTAAAAAAGAAGAGATCTTTTGTAGGGATCATGCAGCAGTGGGAGCTGAGGTTAGAAGAGAGTTGTGACTGGGGAAGGCATGTGAAAAGAGCTTGGGTCTTTTGGGCTGTGGGTCAAATGGTCCTTTTCCAAACTTCTATGTGTGGCTTGAATACAAGTGAATAAATGATATACTGAAAACAAATGATCATCTTGAGGTAACACATGAACAATATTATTGCCAAAAAGGTTAGCATCTAAATTCAAGCCCTACACTTTTTTGCAATATTTATAAGCTCATGTTTCCAAGTCAAGATCAATAAAATGGATATGCAATCAGCAATAGTACTACAAAAACCCTACCATTACATACTGAATACTAGAGGATAGCCCTCCACATGGTTACTGGGTAAAGAAGTCTGATTGCAAAACATGATTTACAATCCAAGAGATAAACTAACCTTTTTTTTGCAGCAAAATTTAGGTATTATTATAAAGTGCGTCTCTTTGCACAACAATAGTTCCCTATATCAGGCAAATGAAAGCGCTTTATCTTTTACACGACAGTCTTCATTTTTATATATTAGTCCTAACACCTTGGGATGAATGGACTTCAGTCTCTCAGTTTTCTGCATACTTTTCATTCTTTGGTAGAACTTTTCTTCTTAACATGAAACACTGCAAATTTTTTCCAGGATATCAAGAAAATATGGATGCAATATCATGTAGGGGACATTTTCATTTATTTGCCAAAAATTTGCTTAACCTGGAATAATAAGAATATGCCTATTCTATTAAATGATACAATTAGCTGAGTGAAAATAATTTTCCTGCATGCAAGAGCTATTTAAAAAAAAACTTCTTTGAAGAATAATATAACTGCTATATGAAACAAGAATATTGTTACAAGCAGGATGTTTAACATGTCCTAGAGGCTGCAGCATACTAGAGAGTGAATATGAGAAGTTATATACATTTTTCACCAGCTGCCATACAAAAATTCAAGTTGTTGTCAATATTTTTCTGAAGCAAGTTCTCTCGATGCTTTCTTGTCAAAATTCTAACTAGATTATAGTTCACCATATATCAACAGCAAGGCAGGGAGGGGGTCATCTCAAAGAGAATAATGTATTTTCTTAAATGGTATATACTGTGTGTAAGTGACACCTAATAACTTAGTAAAAGAAGCAAAGGAAGCTGGCACCAGAACAGATTCTCCTAAAATGCTGCAAGGGTTTCGAGCCAATGGTAAGCCCTTTCTGGTGGCCAGAAGAAGTTCATTTTGAACTGAAAGAGTCCAGCTGAGATGAGCCACCTATCAGGAAACCAACACTATTTACTGCTCTGTCGCAGGGCAGAGAAAGCCGAAAGAACCTTATCCTGTTCTTTTAAATTCAAGCCAGGCATTCTTCTCCTTAAATACACTGGAGTCAGGAGGAAATGAAAAGCGATCCTTCCTGAGCTCATGTGGCACTAGAGGTTCCTGCATGTCTCGCTCAATTGCCGGTTGGTCGTGAACTATTATTTCCTGTCAACTCTTTCTTAATAGCGTGTGACAGGGATAATTAGTGTTGTACAAAAAGAATGGAGAGAGACCTGTAGAATTCTTAACTGACTCAAAAAAAGGTCTGTGCCTATGATCCTCAATGATTAAGCATAGACACTTTTATTTTGAAGCAATGGTTTCAATGGCAGGCAGTCCATATTCTACCATTGATGACATTCTAATATAAAGTATGGTACTTGCATAGTCCCAGCATTGGAGCATATGGAGACCCATATTGTTGTGGGTCCCGCAAACTAATGTCAGGTCTCCTATTATCTGTAAACATGCAGAGGCAGATTCCATAGACTCGCAGCACCAATAGCAGGTCTCCAGCCTTTAATGAATCTTGATTTGGAGTAGTGGCAGCAAGAAAGGTAAATAGGAGACAGCAGTACTCAGAAGTCACAGGTCTCAGTTTCAGCGCTGCTCCCCCCACCGCCCCCCCACCACCACCAACTTAAATGTAAATGTGCCATGATGAGTTTCCCTTTTAAATTCAAGATCTCCCATGTAAACAAAACACATTTTTCAGCTTTAAAAATGGATTAAGTTATTGTGGTTAATAGTAATTAAATGTAGCTAAATACATCAGCCCGGCATACTGTTTAATATTTTTGGCATTCTCTTGGTAGCATTATTACAGTGAGGTCACTATTAGGGCTGGATGCCCGATGAAATTTAGCCTTCTTGAAGTATTAGGAATGGGTACTATGATATACAAGCTGATAACCTACTATATAACACTATTATATAATTTTATGGTGGCTTTATCACCTAATTTAATATTCAGTAAGAGCAGGTCATATTTTCTTTGGCAAGTGTCAAACTTGAGAATTTGCATAACAAGGTCTCAACATTTCCCAGTTCATTTATTAAAGTTCTCCAGCAAGATGAAAATTCTGCTTCCAAGCACTACGATAGCCCATCTTTCAATAACCCCCTTTCTAGAAGCAATGTCTGCCATAAAAACCTGATAATGCCACACTTCTGAATTTACCAAGAGTTTAGAGAACTAATGGTGTCTTGGTGCAGTGATCAATTTCATAGCTAGCAGACTCAGTTTAAGATAGTCCATGGATTACAATTAGTTTAGACATCTACCACGTATTCCAATGTAGATTCAGACATCGGTTAATTTAGTATGGCAATTACAGTGGCAGTACAAAGAGTTATACTTCCAAAAGGATTCATCACTAAACTCAAGGCTAGAGAAAGTTTGAAGATTCATTTATAACCATATTAAAAATAATCTTCTAAAACTCAAATGGTGATTTATAACCAGTTTAAAAGTAAGTTGGTAAACTTTCACAAATTGAATTTAAATATCACGGAAAAACTGCAAATGCTGGGAATATAAAATAAAAACAGAAAATGATGGAGCTGTACAGCTGGTCAGTCAGCATGTGAAAAAAGGCATTTATGACTTTTCAGCTCTGATGAAGGATATATATCCAAAATGTCATAACTAATTTTTTCATCTCTCAACAGATACCTACTGACCCTGTCTGTACTTCCAGCTTTTGTGTTTTTATTTGAAATGTATTACCTATAGAAACAAGAGAATATGACAATGAGGGCTTCATTGCCAATTCCCCAATGGGAATTGCTCTGGGGAGGAACTAAGCAAAGATGAGTCATTTCTTTCCACTGAAGGAGAAGTAAATGGAAAGCAGCGTCTTCTACCAGGTAGACAGTAGCATTTGCAGAGATCTCACTCCCACAGGCCCCAGCCTTCAGATGATGGGAACAAAAAAGAGGTTTTTTTAAAATAAATCTTAAAATGATGATAGTGATAATAGGGAAAGGAGTGAAAGAGTTCTGTATTCTTAATATACTGAATTAAACATTCTGGTAATTCCGTATTTGGACACCTTAATGATTATCTTTTGTAGAATAATATGTCTGAACTTTTAAATTAATTTTTCACAGAATTTGTTCACACATCACCTGTTCCAGGCTCATCTACATTTCACTTGTACTTTATTGGGTCTGTTGACTCAGAATCTCAACTGGGCCACTTTTTGCTTCAATAACAATGAATATTAGTTCACAAGTGTGACCAAATCTGAGCTAAGACTGCCACCTGCAGGTGTCGAAACAATCTACAATACTGCATAATTGAAACAATTGAAAACACTAAAATGGAATGTTGTGTATGTAACTGAATAATAACATTTATTTGAACATCTAGGTCTGTGTTAGCAAACATATCCTAATATGGCTGAATGTTAAGCAACTTGTACAGTGCACTTGTTTGTTTTAAAAAAACAATATTTACCAAGAACTCGACATGTAACCACTTTCCATTTTGTTTTTACAGGCTTGACAATCACTTGTCTTTTTCTTTCACACTAAGATATCTTGTGAAGATTTTGGGGTGTGTGGGGCCTTTCATCTTGCACTATTTCTGCACCATATAGATAAATTATCAGCCGATTACCAGGAAAGACTGGCAAGAGCAAGTGTCCTGAAACCAAAGTTTTAAAACATTTACCCTAATCGGGATTACTAAAAATTATTTAAACTACAAGTGATATCAGTGCCTCTCTGCACTTTCCTCTTGTTCCTGCTAAGTTCTAAATATGTTGGACTGCATGTCACTCTTACTCCCTACATCTCACTGTACTGAAATGCATAGTCTCCTACTAACTCTTTCTTTTTAAGACATCAAAACTGTTGGATTCTTTATCTCACTGGCTTCCTTTCCTTTGGCCTTTCAAACAGAAGTTTAGTGTCTCATAATTACCATTTCCTGATTTAACTCTTCGCTTTCAAAGCATAGCAACATCAGCATATGGACCTTGGCTTGATTCCTCAAAAAAAGCATTGGCCTGGATTTTACAATCAGTGGCGAGAGACAGTGCTTATCGCTGATCACAAAGAAAGCTGCCCACTAAGATTTACCAGGATTTGAGCTTTGATGTCCTCTATTCTGACATTGATTTTGAAAATAGGGCATATGTAGCATTCACTATCAATGAAGTCATCAAGCAGTTTGAAGCCAATCAAAAGAACTCTTACAGACAGAGGAGCAGAAAGTAAAAAGCATGGATTATAATTCACATCTCATTGTATAGAAAGCAACTAAAGATTGGGACATACACATGAGATTAAGATAGATGTTGAAATATCATAAACAAACAAAAAAAAATTTTAAAGTCATGCAATTTTTAAACGTTTTTCACTCCCCATATCTAAAATTAGTTTTTCAGGGCAGTTGTTCAGGGGGACTCATGATTAAGTGTGCCGGTAAAAACTGAGTTGCATTTTATTTAACCACGTTTAACCATTTACATAGAGTTATATAGGCTATGCCGCACAGAAGCAGGCCATTATGGTGAATTTCAACCAAGAATAGTACATAGAAGGTTTAGGTTCATGTCAAATCATGTATTCTGTGTTGACTGCTTTGGTGAAGACTGTCAGAGCACATCTTGTGGAGCAGTAGGGTATTGCTGACAGCAATTTCTGCATTTCCGTGCTTACCTGAACATATGTGGATGCCAGAATTTGCTGTCAGTTTTACACAGTAATGACAGCGAGCGCTGACAAATTTGACATCATTACGAGCACAAATTTGTTGTGTATTACAATATACCACTATTATTATCCTTTCGCTTACGCCACCTTTTTCTGCCAAGCGAGGGCCACTTTTAAAATAATTAGAGGTTAGAAAACATAACTGACAGTGAATTTAAACTTCACACCTGTGGCTTCTATCAGAATAACTAAAGGATCAGTCATCAACTCACTGAGAGCCATTCACTAACCTGTACGTTAACATTTGACATAATTTCTAAAACAACCCGCACAAAAAGGGACAGTCAATATGTAGTTGCATAAAACATTATTTTTTTAAAAAATGAAGTAAAAACACCATCCCCTCAATGTTTCCAGTGTTTAAGACAGTTTTTAATTAAAATGGCCAATGAAGTGAAAACGTACTGTACTCTGTTGGATATATGCACAACGCTCATATGAAAGATTAAATTTTAGTTTAAGTGAAGAATGATAATGATATTGGAACTTAAGACAACTCTATCCTATGTCAAATACTATTAACTCCCACAGTACCATCTGTTGAGTTTAATTGCAGCAGTGATGATAATATTTCTGGCCTTTTTTCACCTTTACCATCTCACATCCATTTAAATGGTCTCCAGAGTGTCACTATCAAATGCACAATTGTGAACTAATTTAGCAATCTGGGAATAGTCAGATTCTGCAATTCAATAAAATGACTCTATATATCATCTTCGTTCAATTAAAGAATATATTCTACAATTTTATTCTACATCAAATTCTTCATTTATTCCCAAGGTTGGATTGGATATAAAATTTTTAAGATATGTGCAACAATCTGGAGCATGTATGCTAAGAACCTTAGGCTCTGAATTTTTACTATTACTTCAAAGCTATATTGTAGTCAGTAGATCAATGTGCCATAACCTGCAGTGTATGAGCAATTGTTTCCATCTTCACTCCCAGAGATTAATAAAATTGATAACATTTCAGCACTCTCCTCCATGTCTGTTGTAATTTCTGTGAATAATCTGTGACATTTCTAAATCAGTCCAACTATATAGATATTGCAGCTTATCTGAGTCTTAACTAAAACTGATGTAATTGGTCATGGTTTTGGTGCCTTGGAAAGATCTAGTAGCTTTCATTACTCATTACCCAGAACTATATTTTAAGAATAGCACTTGAGCTGGGTCCTGGGGGACTAATGACCTTGAACACACCTATCCCAAAAATAGTCAGTGCCTTAGAATAAATTGGGAAAGGACATTTTAAACTCACAGCTAAACATATGGAAAATTTTTACTTAAGAGGCAAAGCTATAAATGTAAATGCAGAAAAGGCAGGGAATTGGGAGTTTAAAAAAAGATCAGCACTACCAAAGCTAGTAAAAATGTCAAAACAGGTTTGATGGAAGGAATTATTCCTATTTTCTTAAAGATTATACATACTATTTGATCACAAGCAAACCCAATACTTAGTTGCCAGCTCAACAAGTAATCCAAAGTGTTTATTCACTTCAGGTGATAAAATGCTTTCAATCTGGCATCCATTTAAAATCATTAAAGCATTTTTCCAAGAGGTTTACTACCTGTGTAGGGCCATTGGTTATTTCTCATAACGGAGGTCGTGAAGAAATCCAATTAAGTAAATCCTTGTGTCTTCTGCAATAATTTAAGTTAGAATAGCCCATTCCATTCAAGACACATCTTCCATGCATACGAGGTTCTTTAGGTTCTTTCTGATAAATTAAGAATTTTCAAGTACAAATATTTTACTCCTTCCCAACCTTCTGTCAGATTGAAATCTAGACTCCTGTTCAATCTTCCAAAGAGTCAATCTTTTCCAAAAAAAAAACTTAACTGTTGAAGGGCTCTTGAAAAGTTTGCAGAGCATATTAAGCCTGAAATCCTAGTCAGGCTTCTGTTGAAGAGTCATATGGACTCGAAGCGTTGACTGTGTTCCCCTCCGCAGATACTGCCAGACCTGCTGGGTTTTTCCAGGTATTTTTGTTTTTGTTTTTAATTAAAACTGCTTGACTATGCATCTTCAAATAGTTTGTAAATAAACTTGTTGATAATCTCTGCTAGGGGGCGCTGCACATCACAGCAGCAACACAGCTCAACTTTGTTTAAACCCAAGCAGGAGGCAATTTATGGTAAATATTGCAGTGAACAGATTAAAAGCAAAATGGTTACAAAGTTTTCTTAAACAGATCGTGTAGTCTATTCACTGATATTTACCAACAAAAATACAAATCACTTTCCCTGACACCCTTGTTAGTGGCATTCTATACAATTCTAATTACCACAATATGAATATTTGCTTGCAATGCCTTACACAGAGAAACAACAGACCATATAGACAGCACCCTAGTAAAGAATGATGGATACTTGGCAGTGATTTTAAGGTAGTAGTCTAACTGAAGGTTTCAGATGATGTAAACTACAAGTAAAACTTGAGAGTTTTCAATGGTCCAAGATTGCTAATACAGCCTTAGATCTTTTTCCTGGTACCATCCAAAGAGGGAGGTCTAGTGGCACAGTGGGTAGCATCCTTGCCTCTGAGCCAGAAGCTCTGGGTGCGAGTCCCACTTCAGGACTTGATTGCAAAGGAAGTTGCATTCATAATGTGGTCAAACTGCAAATCCTCCCAATACACACCAAGGTGGTAAGAGCGGGAGAGATTTCTGGTCAGCCATGTGATGGAGAGAATGTAAAAAGTGCATGCTGTCACAGTAACTTGGACTCCTTGAGTGAACTGCAACACACCATCACTCTTACCATTTAAAGGTTAATTTACTGTTTTGGGACAGTAGATATCATTAGTGGTCTCCACGCTTGTGTCACAAAATAACATCATGCAATACAATTAAAATTTTACTATAGCAGAATTATTTTTTAAAACCAGCAGTTGATTACTTGGAAAGCTGTTTATGCTGTTTTCATATCATTTGTTTTCAGTTTCTAACCCAGCAGCAAGACGGAATACCACCAGTGTTTTCGATTTATTAGGTGCCACAAAGGAGAACAATGACCAATGGAAGAGACAAACTGAAAAGAAATCCAAACCTTTTTTGTAGGAGGTAAGTATAACAATTAACCTGAATGTCAGGAGAATCAATCTGCTCATCATATTTTAGAAAGAAAAACACAGGACTTTTACTCTAAATCAGACCTCATATAAATGTAATAAAGGTTCAGCAGTCTTTTATCGAAAGAGATTAGTTGATTACTGAAAGATGATTAGATCATATCAAAACACCAAACCAGTTCAACTTAACAACATTCAACAAAGCCTGCAGGTGCAGGTTCTGAGGCATTTGTTTCCCCGGAGGTGCTGGTAAGAATGCAAAATTCACAATTAACTCCTATTGTTCTGCAGCCAAATGCAAAATCATTACTTAATTTCAGATTTTAATATTTCCTCTGGTTTTAATCATGTCAATGCAAAAAACCACAACTACTTTTAGAGCAGACATAAAATAACTGTGGAAGAGAAATAATGTTACTGGATTCAAAAATGAATACAAGAAGAAAGACACAAAATTGTTAGTAGTGAACATATTTGTTATACAGTCTCTCAAATCAGGGACGCCCAAACTACTGTTCAAAGACCGGCAATGTCATCTTGCAATCTGGCTTACAAAGCTCAAGCAATTCAGTTCCATTTGTGCTTATATTTCATACTCTCTAGTTTGTTCTGATCTAATTCATGGGCCTAAAGGTTTATGAAGGGCAGTTCTTAGCAGTACTGTCTCATTAACAGTGTCAGCCATGGTTCGTTTTTAGCACTCACCACTGAGCCAGAAGTTCTAGTCCCTTTCCAGGGAACTGAGCCTACAAAATCTAGAATAACACTGCAGTGTACTATTGAGGGAATGCTGCACTGTTGAAGGAGCCACCTTCTGCATGTGTTGCTAAAATGACTGCCCTCTCAGGTAGACAAAATATCCCCTAGCACTACTTGGCGCAGAGCAATTACGCTGTGTGCAAACTGGCTGCCATATTTCCTACATTACAACAGTGGCTACACTTCAGAAGCACCTCAGTGGCTGTAAGGTGCTGTGGGGCATCCTGAAGTCATGAAAGGTCCAACACAAATGCAAGTCTTTTTTCATTTGTGAATGAATCCTAAATCAGTACACCAAGATTAGTTAGAATCTATAGCTTGACTTTCTTGCAAGTTAATGGAAATGTTGATTTAAACTTTCTATTTGGCCCCAGAGGCTCCAGGTACACATTTAAGTGACCCACAAAGACAGAAAGCTTGGACCTCCTAGTTCATATAATGTGTAATAGAGTATCAATCTTTTTAACAGCCTTAAGGTTGTACTGAAAAAGAGTTGGCAGAATTCAATAAAAATGCTGAATGGCTACTCTTAACTATCCTGTTGTGGGGAGGCACTGAGCAATGAGAGGAATTAAAGACTTACCTCAGACTTCTCTCAGAAACTCCCAACTGAAGGAGTGAATTTTGCACAAACAGAAAAAAGACACTGTTGGGTTTCTTAGCAGGAAAATGAATAACACACAGGAAGAGAAAATTTCAATAAAATTGCAATGAAATGACTAATATGGTGATTTTACATCAAGCTTTCAGTGCAAGTAAGATTATTCTAAAAAACATTTGTTGATGCAAATTACATGGAATAACTTATCATTTATGAATTTTAAAGTTGCTTATTTTATTCGCCTTTACATATGCGCGCTGCACTCATTTCATTGTGTTACAAACTAAGAAAAATGTTGAATAATCAGATATCAACCTTATTAAACTAAAGTTATTGAACCCAAAACTGTAAAAATGCTCCTTGTACCATAGCTTGAACCTTGCAATATGCAGGATAGCTCTGTGCACGTGCAGGATTAAGGTTCACTGGACAAGTTCAAATCACTAAAACTGCTCTCCGAGTAATATTGTGCAGAGTTGCTGCGATAGACACAAGGCCTGCACAGCTCCACATAATAAGACCTTTGGTTATTTGATCAAGTACCACAGCAACGTAAGGTTTATAAATTAAACAAGGAATTCCTAGTAGGTCAAAGTAGTCAACTGAAACATTTGGCTGAATGCCAATAAAAGATACATTTTAACACAAATTGTAAATTATCTGATCACTTCCAAACATAAGAATAGTTTACAGATAGTTTCTCCAAGACTTGTACTTTTATAGCATGTCCTTACGTTTAGCAGAAAATCTTAATCAATTCACATAGTGGTACAGTAGTTTATTGGTTATACTGACAAATAATCTAAGGTCATGAGTTCAATTCCCATTTTGACAAATTGTGGCAGTGAATGCAATAAATCTAGTAATTTGTACACTGACACCAGAAAGAAAAATGACAATGAAAGCCGCCAGAGTGTTGTAAAAACACAGCTGGTTCACTAATTCCTTCAGGGAGGGGAAACTGCCACTCACTCTTACCCAACTGTGAATCTAGTCCCACACCACATGTTTGACTCTTAATGCCTCAGGGATTCACAATAAATCATGCCTTGCCAGTGTCGCCACATTCCAAGAATAAATAAAATCAAATATATAATGAATTACTTTGAAGTTCATGACTGTTGTTATGGTCAACAGATCAGTCAATTTTGCACACAGCAAGATTTATGGGATCTCTAACATTCACCTAGGAAGACTGGTCCTCTGTTTAAAGTCTCATCTGAAGGATGGCACCTCTGACAATGCAGAACTCCCTCAATACTGTGCTAGGTAGCCAATCCAGATTAGGCGCTCAAAGATTAAGTGTGTCTAAACCCAATCGCATGATTTAGTGGTAGGATTACTGCCAACTGAGGTAAACTGACACAAAAACACCTGTGGAGATTATGTCAAATTGCATAGAAAATGGTTATAAATTTGGATAATTTATAAGCTTAAAGGCATACTTTCCTATTAAAAATGTATAAATAAAACTCTGGGTTTATATAAAACAATAGCAGATTATATAGCGAATAGCAGGAATCCTTAAAACATAAGCATACTACATATTTGCACATAATAGGAAGTATTTAACAAGAAAAAGCAGTCTTATCTAGGTAAACCTTTTGAGAATTTGGATTGTTATGCTCCCAACAGTTACAAATACTGGTAATATTTAGTAAGATGTTTGAAGTTAAAAGTATCTAATTAGTTTTTATTTCTTTTTCAAATTTTAACAGCAAATGTCTTTCCAACTGGAATCACACATTTGTTATGAACTGGATCTTTTCCACCAGGGAAAAAGGCTTCCGCCCAGTTATGCAGCACAACAATGGACTGCGTAAGACAAAAGATCATTAAGAAGGTTGCAGATACAAATTGGGAACGCATTCAATCATGATGGATTCCATGAGCAACTTTTAATTCCTCAAATACTACCCTGCACTTTACTGAAGTGTTTACTTGATTTACAGTAATGCTTTTCAGAGAATCTTGAGTGCATAGCCTAGACTGACACTTTAGTGCAGTACTGAAGGAATGCAGCATTGTTGGAGGCGGCATATTCCTGATTAAACTGATGCCCCATTTGCCGATTCCAACAGTTCAGGTAGACATAATAGAACAGAAAGGTGAACAGTTAATATTTTTCCCTAAAATGCTACCAAAAAACAAATGATTTGGTCATTTTGTTCACTTGCTGTTTGAGTTGTTTGTTATGCACAAATTAGTTCCCATGGCTGCCTAAAAAGCAACAGTGATGCACTTCAAAAGTAATTCATTCATAGTGAAGCAGTTTGGGCATCTTAAAACATGATAAAGAACTATATAAATCCAAGTTCTTTTATTCTTACTAGGAGGACATAGGGCTTAGGAGCAGGACTAGGCCATTCAGCCCTTCGAACCTGCTCCGGCATTCAATCAGATCATGGCCGATATGGCTGTGGTCTCAACTCCACTTTGCCGTCTACCCCCATAACCCTGGACTCCCTTATCTATCAAAAATTTATTTAACTCTGCCTTGAATAAATTCAATGACCCAGCCTCCACTGTTTTCTGGGGAAGAGAATTCCACAAACTAACGACCCTTTGAGAAAACATTTCTCCTCATCTCCGTCTTAAACAGTAGACCTCTTATTCGTAAACTGTGTCCCCTGGTTCAAGTCCTTCCAACAAGTGGAAACACCCTCCTGGTATCTACTCTATCAAATCCCCTCAGGATCTTATATGTATCAGTAAGATTTTTAATCTGGTTTAAAATTTAAGAGTCTGCAAGAGGGATGCAGTTTTAAGCAGAATTAAAGTGAGACGAGATCAGCCATGATTTAATTGAATGACGGAGCAGGCTCAAGGAGTCAAATGGCCTACTCTTGCTCCTACTTCTTACACACTCCTCTTTCATTACACTCATGATATTCAGTTGCCAAAAGTTGTCACGTTGGCTATAAAATAAAGGCCCCTTAATTCGATGCCTTACAAATGTGCTGTTCCACGTGCCTTCGATGAGATGTTCAAATAACCTTGCCAACCAGTGAAATTTGATATTTAAAGACCTCACCTTCTTGCGATGAGATGAGTGGAGGCATGTATTCTGGAATATACTCCTTCTCCTCACCGAGACTCTTGGTTCCAGGCTGTGGGAATTGAAGTACATTATTTTTGCTGACAGGAAATGCTGGGATTTGGTGTGCAAATCCAATGGGCTCGAGGTTGTGAATATAGTCTTCAAGTTCTGAAAGGCTGATTCCCATCAATTTAAAGGCCTGGCCTAAATCATCCAAAACAGGATCTGTGCGGCCATCTGGCAAAGCATAAGAAAAGGAAAGTTTAGTGGCACTGTAAAATATTCTCATAGAGCAAAAAGAAATTAGCAGTTTCCAAGTACAATATTAATACTATTACTACAGTTTCATTCAGCCTACATGCTAGTTTGTTTTTGCTGTGGGTGAGTGCAACCTAAGGCAACCCAGCCCCTAATTTCCCCTTCCCCCTTGCAGGAAAGAACCTAACTTCTGCTTGGGACTTCTTTGTTGTTTTGTCGGAAAATGTGGCATCCTTTGTCACAGTGGCAGAAAAAGTGTTACACCAACAAGCTGTGCTACTCATGTGTCCAGTTTTGCCATTTTTCCAAAGCAACATTCCAGTCTGTCTCGACTAATGATCGTTCAGTCATTATTTAGGTTTAAACCTTATAGCTTGTAGTATTTTGATTAGAACATAAGTTGAATGAACTAATCAGCAGCAGGATTTAATGTGGCAGCATAATGAAAAAGTATTTGAAATGCTATATTTCACTGACAAAATATTACATTAAATTGCAGAAAAAAGACCTGTATCTATATAAATTTGGCTTTATATAAATTGTAGGTGAATATATTGATGATTGTAAATGTCAAAATAATCAGATTTGACTATTTGATTTCTCCCATACTTTTTAACTTTCTAAACTCTAATCCAATATCTATCCCATTCTTTCTATGACAGCCTATTCCTGCAACCCAGTCTCACTCAAGTGCTCAATGAAGTGAACTTAAGTGAATCTTAATTGATGATTAGCTCTTTATTCATGATAATGCTTCTCAACAATTAATAATACCAAATTGTCTCATACCATACTTTGATGTAATTTAGCAGTTCAGCGCAATGATTTATTCTGCCTAAGCCACTGCCAAAATACAGGGTTTTCAATATTGTCTTAATGAAGGAACTCTCAAGTCTTATCATGCAAAAGGCCACTAATTCAGTGTCAGCTAGAAACCCAGTGCATTAGAGTACACATTGTTATAGTCACAATGCAGTCAACAGCACCTGAACTGTGGTGTATTAATAAATCCAAAATTTTAATTAGTAACAAAGATGCTAATTAAATGCAAATGCATTCAGGTGCCTTTTAATTATTAAACGAAAATCATTTTTTGAACTTTACAGCAACGGATTGTCAAAATAAAAAAAACACAATTTATTATTTTTTTTAATTGAAAATGTAAGTTAAATTAATAATTAGAATAATTTTGGGTGAATTCATCTTAAAGATACCATAGAACATCAACTATAACTAATTACAAAATGGAAACATAAGTATTTTTGCATTATGTACTGTTTAAATTACTTTCAAAATGGCAGCCTTCCGTCTCAGTTGATGGTTTGTACCATGGTGGGTGACTCTGTGTTAAGCATCGCCTGGTATGGCTCAGGAACCTCACTCTGGCATGGCAGTCTCTGTCATATTTCTTGCAAAGGATGACAGTGGGCTGAGAAGGTGCATGATTCACAGACCTCTGTTGTCTCTGGGCCCTCTCCTTGGCCAGCTGAGCCAAGTCTCATGCTGTCCAACGTCCTTCCAAACAGTCAACTTCCGGAGGTCGTGGCCATAAGCAACTGTCTCCCAGTTGTGTCAACGTCTGCCATCTCCATATCTCGCTCGCAGATGTCCTTGCAGCACAGGAATGGACGCTCATGAGGTCGAGGCTCAGTGGCCAGTTCACCATACAGAATATCTTTGAGTATATGGCTATCATTCATCCAATGAACATGGGTGGGCTTTTGGTATTGGCTTTTTAATATTCACTTTTGCACTTAAGACTGTTGCACAAAGCTTCCGTGCCTCTTGCTTGCCAATTTTTTATGTTCTAGTCCCCTTTCCCCAACCCACTGAAATCTGGTTACCTAGACAATATTCTTTATATATGAGCTTTGATTGAGAATACTGGCAGGCTGGTCAACCATGGTGACAGGTGAAAAGGCAGCAATCACAGCCAAATCTGATCACATTCATACAAGGTATCCATAAACAACATGCTCCTTACTTGCTACATAATGATCATAAGCAAAAGCCCAGCTGGTTTTACCCCTCCGTGCTTTATAGATGCAGAGGTAAACTGCAGCATCCATCTGGTTTAAAATCAGCTAACTCAGCATGGGCTAGGCATCGAATCTGGGACATATCTGCGCTATGTGTCTTAATCACTTCTTACCTCAACCAGTTGAGGTGACAGATTAATCTAAGAAACCTTCCCCACCATGATTTCTAAACCAGCTGCTAATACATTAAGAACAATTCTGCTGGTGATTTTGTTACACAATTGAAAGAAATTGCTGCTTGATTTTATGCAATGCAATGAAGGATTCACTTTACTAAAATGTCATGAGTTTGGAACAGATCAGTTTGGTCAACCCTACTAAGTAGGGACAAAACTGAACCAGAATAAAAACAAGTGTCTTTAGAGCAAAGTACAATGCTGTAACGAACTCCAACACTTAACTTGAGTTTAAATCGAAGTTGCAGTTCGGAAACTACAATTCCCGTCGGGCCTGTGGACTTCGGCACGTGCGCTGAAGAACGGCCGCACACATGTAGTTCGTTGATTTAATTGCCTTCAGGCCAGGAATCGTACCCTACACACCTGTGCATAAGAAAAGGAGGTGAGGAAGTGAAACAGCATGAAACTGGAGGCCAGGTGAATGGAACAGAAGCACTATTTGAGAGGTGTCCCATGGCACAGGACACAAGGAGGGGGACAGGGAGAAGGTCCCAAACCAAGAACAAAATGCAAAAACGGGCAGAGACAAAGACAGGGATCAGAGATAGATCCCACTGAGTCAAGATAAATGGCAGGAGCAGAGAAAAAGGCTCCAAGTTAAAGAAAGAGCTGCAGGGAGCAGACTTGAAGCAAAGGGGCTCGAGAGAAGCCCAGAAGATCCGAGAAGACATCCAAAGGTTGGTGCCTCCATGCTGCGGGCCATAAGGGAAAGGGTACTCCTTTGGAGCAGTCGTGTTCTGCTTGGCACAGCCGAAGATCTGAAAGTGTGCTTGGAAGGTGAAACGTGAGCGTACTCGGAGATCCAGAAGAAATAAATCTCAGAATGCGAGATTGAAATCCTGGAGATGGATCCTTGTTGAAGTCATCCAAGTGGGAGCGAAATTTGGAGAGAATTCCAAGGCATGCTCTTGAAATGTGGAAATTGGAAACCCTCGTGGGAAAGACAGGGTTTCAGTGAGAACGGTTGGCTCACTGTGTGACAAGCATCTGGGTGAGTTGTTGAGAAATCCACAGAATCTGCTTGGGTCGCACCTGTCACTTACTTTGGAATGTGGTGTGTCTGACCACAGTTTGCCTGTTAATTCACATCTACTGCATACGTACCCTGAATATTGGAGTTTAAGATAGATATGGTAAATTGTTTTATTTCTCCAAATTCGTATGTGTCTGTAAAGATATAGCTGGGGTGAAAGAGTAGTGAATATTTGAATCATATTCTTGAGTTGGTATTGTGATCTTTCCAATCTTTTTTGTCTGGTGTAAAATAGTCTATTTTTCTTGTTCTAATAAACATTTTAGTCTTTCTGTTAAAAGTTCACCAGCAGACTTGAGTGAATTTGTTCAGTAACTTAACTCCACAGTTTCTAAAAAAATAATAAAAGTTAGGATCTATCAAGCCAGGCTTCACTCTGGGATCTGACTTGTCCAGTAGTAACATCAGGTGGGATCGTAACAATGTATAGCAGCTAAGTACGTGTCCAAATTCAAAAGAAGAACGTGAAAGAAGATGCCATAGTTATGTACAAACACTTGTAAGATGGAAACAAAAATGTATTTACGAAATAAAATTTCATTTGACCTGTCCTGAGAACACAGTTGTAAACAATGACAGCTGCTACTGAATCAATGAAAAGGACAATGGAAAAGAGGATCATGGACGACTGTGATAGCAATGTGAAGAATCAGAGGACCATCAAACACAGTGTTGGCTATTGAAAGATGCTCAAGGAAAGGTTATAAAAGACTGTCATGGTATGATGGGTACACTAAATAAGTACTTTGCATCAGTCTTCGCTCTTTGATTAAAGATGATATTTAATGGTCGAATTAAAAGGTGCATTTAGCAACAAAATTGTTTAATATTCATGTAGATGAAATAGACTGTTCCGGAAAGAATAAGGTCCCTTACAAAGATAGAGTTATGAACCCAGGTAGTACCACCCTAAGGCCTCAAGTAGATGGGATAAATCTTTGCCCTGAAGCAGCCCATGTCCAAATGCAGCAAGACTTGGACAATATCCAGGCTTGGGCTGACAAGTGGTAAGTAACATTCATGCCACACAAGTGCCAGGCAACGAACACCTCTAACAAGAGATAATCTAACCATTGCCCCTTGACGTTCAATGGCATTACCATCACTGAATCCCCCACTATCAACATCCTAGGAGTTACCATCGACCAGAAACTAAACTGGACTAGCCATATAAATACTGTGGCTACAAGAGCAGGTCAGAGGCTAGGAATCCTGCAGTAAGAAACTCAACTTCTGACTCCCCAAATCCTGTCCACCATCTACAAGGCACAAGTCAGGAGTGTGGTAGAATGCTCTCCACTTGACTGGATGAGTACAGCTCCAACAACACTCAACAAGTTTGACACCATCCAGGATAAACCAGCTCACTTGATTGGCACCCCATCCACAAACATTCACGCCCTCCACCACCGACGTAAAGTGACTGCAGTGAGTACCATCTACAAGATGCACTGCGGAAACCCGTCAAGCCTCCTTAGGCAGCACCTTCTAAACCCACAACCAATACCATCTAGAAGGACAAGTGCAGAAGATGCATGGGAACACCACCACCTGCAAGTTCCCCTCCAAGCCACATACCATCCTGATTTGGAAATACTTTGCCGTTCCTTCACTGTCGCTGGGTCAAAATCCTGGAACTCCCTCCCTAGCGGCACTGTGGGTGTACCTACACCACTTGGACAGCAGCAGTTCAAGAAGGCTGCTCCCCATCATAGTCTCAAGGGCAACTAGAGATGGACAATAAATGCTGGCCAAGCCAGCGATGCCCACATCCTATGAATGAAGAAAAAAATTATCTTTAATGGCTCGCAGGAATCTAGAATTGTTCCTTTAGACTGGAAAGAAGCCAACATAATCCCAATCTTTAAAAAGGGAGATAAAGCAGAACTGGTTAACAATACGTTTATTAGCTGGATATTAGTAGTAGGCAAGATGTTTGAGGGAACTTTTAGGGATGAGTTATGTAATTACTCAGACATAGATGGCCATATTACACAGCTTCCGAAAAAGGTTGCTTCTGAGCAACATGGATGTATTTTTTCCTACACAATAAAATATTCTGGAACTAGTGGTAATCTACTGTGCTGGTTGGAGAATTGATTGATAGCTCAGAGACCAAAAACAGTCATCAATGGATTTGGATCTACTTGGAGACCAGTCACCAGTGGAGACCCCAAGGGATCAGTGTTATTACCTATTTTTTTAAACTATTTTCTTTAATGATCTAACTGTAGGCGTTGAGGAATGAAATGCAAGTTTACTGACTAAACTTGCCAAGCTACCATGGAAAACATGCGATCACTGCAAGCAGATATACACGAACTGGCTCTTTGGTCCCGTGACTGGCAAATGATGTTTAAATTAGAAAAGGGTTGTGGGCAGAGCAAGTGCTGAACATACCTGGAAAAAGAATTAAAGCCAATAGTGAAAGAAAGGGATCTGGACTTCTGAGGTCTATGCATTATCCTCTAAAGGTTTATGATTAATGCTGCGAAGCTATAACTAAGGTGAATATCATGTGCCTACAGGACAATTCACTATATTAAAAAAACACACCATTTTGTCCTTGTAAAAGGCCTTGGTTAGGTCTCAGCTAGAATACAGTGTTTAGTTTTTGCCTCCTCACGTGGTGGGTGATATTGAGGCTTTGGAAAGGATGCAAAGGAGGGCTAGTCAATTAAGTGTCAGTTTAAAACATCTTAATTACCCTGGCAGGCTCAAAGCGCCGTGTCTCTACAATTATAGAACTACAGGCTTAGAGGTGATTTGATCAGGGTTTTTAAGATAAATAGTTTGTTTGGGTGGATCAATTGTTCCAACTGAATAACTTGAGGAGGAACATTTTGCAGAGAATAGTGGACCTGTGGAACAGCTTGCAATCTCATTTGGTGAATGCTAAATTCATTTAATTTCTTCAAGCGAGGGCTGGTTCTGTTTTTCAGGCAAGAGGCAGGCCCCTTGTAATATTCAGGTCAGGGTGATGTCCTAGACTAACTTTGATCGTCTAATGAGGTTGGAGAGGAATTTTCCAGATTCCCCCCACTCCCCTCAGTTGGTCTAGATTTCTAGCTGGTTTTTCACCTCTCCCTGGCGATCACATGGCTCTGGGTAGGATGGCAAATGTATATTTTGTGATCCACTAGGTGTCACAACCATATGGGATAGTCTGTATGGACCAGTAGGTCTTTTCCTGTACAGCATTTTTCATATGTTCATATACATTCTGTGAAGGGTGATCTTACCATGGCTAGCTGTGCTATAAAATTTTCTAATTTTTGATTCAAACAAAAAACATTATTTGACTGAAACAAATTCCTTTTAAAGTAATAAATAGCCAGTGACCCTGAACATATGCAGCCTTACAATAACACAAGCACTCAAAATAGCTTCTTTGAAAGTTTGGAATTTTAAGCTTCATTATTTCAAACTTCTGATATTATAAAGGGTTTTGATAGAGTGCTGGCTTTTATTTATTAACTCATACTTTTAAACACTTACTCCTACTATTTTCCCATTAAATTTCTCTACTACCACCTCCTTTACTATGATATTGGCAACACTGTCTTCTTCAGTGAAGATGTATGCATTGTACTCACTTAGAACTATGCCACCCAACCTCTACAAAATTATTTTCTTTTTGGTCCCTTGTCAGTCCAACTCTTCCTTTAACTACCATTTACTATATTTATACTATAAAAGACTTGTTACCTTTTATGTTAACTCTTTCTATTCTCACACACACTTTGTCCTTATTTCCTTCTTCAGCTTGCCTCTGTACATTTTATGTTTGATACTCGACTACATTGCAAAACTGCCATTTATCATAACCCTCTTTTTACTGCTTCACTTTAATCTCTATATCTTTCATCATCCAGGGAATTCTAGCTTTGAATACTCTTCCTTTCTCCCTCTTGGTAATGTGTCTAAGCTGTAGCCGAACTGTCTCCTCTTTAAAGGTCTCCCATTTCTGGGATGAAGGTGTTGTCTTACGAGGAACAAATCAGGCTTATACTCCTTGGACAAAAACAAAAATACCTGGAAAGACTCAGCAGGTCTGGCACCATCTGCGGAGAGGAACACAGTTAACATTTCGAGTCTGAATGACCCTTCAACAGAACTAAGTAAAAATAGAAGAGAGGTGTAATATAAGCTGGTTTAAGGGGGGGGTGGGTCAAATAGAGCTGGATAGGGGGCCAGTGATAGGTGGAGATAACCAGAAGATATCACAGACAAAAGGACAATGAGGTGTTGAAGGTGGTGATATTATCTAAGGAATGTGCTAATTAAGGGTAGAAAGCAAGACAAGCACTATACAGATAGTCCTGGTGGGGGTGGGGTGGGGTGAAGGAATCGAAAAAGGCTAAAAGGTAGAGATAAAATAATGGATGGAAATACATTTAAAATAATGGAAATAGGTGGGAAAAGAAAAATTTATATAAATTATTGGAAAAAAGGGGGATCGGAAAGGGGGTGGGGATGGAGGAAAGAGTTCATGATCTAAAATTGTTGAACTCAATATTCAGTCCGGAAGGCTGTAAAGTGCCTAGTCGGAAGATGAGATGCTGTTCCTCCAGTTTGCATTGAGCTTCACTGGAACAATGCAGCAGGCCAAGGACGGACATACGGGCAGGAGAGCAGGGTGGAGTGTTGAAATGGCAATCAACAGGGAGGTCTGGGTAATGCTTGTGGACAGACCGAAGGTGTTCTGCAAAGTGGTCACCCAGTCTACGTTTGGTCTCTCCAATGTAGAGGAAACCGCATTGGGAGCAACGAATGCAGTAGACTAAATTGAGGGAAGTGCAAGTGAAATGCTGCTTCACTTGAAAGGAGTGTTTAGGCCCTTGGACGGTGAGGAGAGGGGAAGTAAAGGGGCAGGTGTTGCACCTTCTGCGGTGGCATGGGAAGGTGCCATGGGAGGGGGTTGAGGTGTAGGGGGTGATGGAGGAGTGGACCAGGGTGTCTCGGAGGGAACGATCCCTGCGGAATGCTGCAGGGGGATGAAGGGAAGATGTATTTGGTGGTGGCATCATGCTGGAGTTCGCGGAAATGGCAGAGGATGATCCTTTGAATGCGGAGGCTGGCGGCGTGATAAGTGAGGACAAGGGGGACCCTATCATGTTTCTGGGAGGGAGAGGAAGGTGTGAGGGCAGATGCGCGGGAGATGGGCCGGAAACGGTTGAGGGCCCTGTCAACCACCGTAGGTGGAAAACCTCGGTTAAGGGCATGTCCGGCCCATCTTCCTCTCCCTCCCAGAAGCATGATAGGGTCCCCATTGTCCTCACTTATCACCCCGCCAGCCTCCACATTCAAAGGATCATCCTCCGCCATTTCCGCCAACTCCAGCATGATGCCACTACCAAACACATCTTCCCTTCATTTCATCCTCCACCACCGCCCCCCCCCACCCCGGCGGCATTCCACAGGGATCGTTCCCTCCGAGACACCCTGGTCCACTCCTCCATCACCCCCTACACCTCAAACCCCTCCCATGGCACCTTCCCATGCAACCACAGAAGGTGCAACACCTGCCCCTTTATTTCCCCTCTCCTTACCGTTCAAGGGCCCAAACACTCCTTTCAAGTGAAGCAGCATTTCACTTGCACTTCCCTCAATTTAGTCTACTGCATTCGTTGCTCCCGATGCAGTTTCCTCTACATTGGAGAGACCAAACGCAGACTGGGTGACCGCTTTGAAGAACACCTTCGGTCTGTCCGCAAGCATTACCCAGACCTCCCTGGCGCTTGCCATTTCAACACTCCGTCCTGCTCTCCTGCCCACATGTCCGTCCTTGGCCTGCTGCATTGTTCCAGTGAAGCTCAATGCAAACTGGAGGAACAGCACCTCATCTTCCGACTAGGCACTTTACAGCCTTCCGGACTGAATACTGAGTTCAACAATTTTAGATCATGAACTCTCTCCTCCATCCCCACCCCCTTTCCGATCCCCCATTTTCCCCCCAATAATTTATATGGATTTTTCTTTTCCCACCTATTTCCACTATTTTTAAATGTATTTCCAACCATTGTTTTATCTCTACCTTTTAGCCTTTTTCGATTCCTTCACCCCACCCCACCAGGACTACCTGAACCTTGCTCGTCCTGCTTTCTACCCTTAATTAGCACATTCCTTAGATAATGTCACTACCTTCAACACCTCTTTGTCTTTTTGTCTGTGATATCTTTTGGTTATCTCCACCTATCACTGGCCCTCTATCCAACTCTACTTGTTCCACCACCCCTTAAACCAGCTTATATTTCAACTCTCTTCTATTTTTACTCAGATCTGTTGAAGAGTCATTTGGACTCGAAAAGTTAACTGTGTTCCTCTCTGCAGATGCTGCCTGACCTGCTGAGTTTTTCCAGGTATTTTTGTTTTTGTTTTGGATTTCCAGCATCCACAGTTTTTTTGCTTTTATACTCCTTGGAATTCAGAAGAGAGGTGATCTTATTAAAACATAGAAGAACCTGAGAAGGCCTGACAGGATAGATGCTAAGAAGATGTTCTCTCTCGTGGGAGAATTTAGAACTGGGGGCACAGTTTCAGAATAAGGTATCTCCCATTTTAAAAATGGAAATGAGGAGGAATTTCTTCTCTTAGAGGGTTGTTAATTTTTGGAATTCTCTACCTCAGAGAGCAGTGGGTCACTGGATATATTCAAGGTTGAGTTAAGACACATTATTGATCTACAAGCGAATATGGGTTATGCAGGGCATTCAACCCTCCACAACCAATGCACAGTGGCAGCAGTGTATATCATATACAAGATTGCAGTGCTCACTAAGGCTGCTTTGACAGCACCTTCCAAACTCGCAACCTCCACTGCCTAGATGGTCAAGGGCAGCAGCCGCATGAGAACATCACCTCTGGAAAATTCCTCTTCAAGTCCCATTGTCCTTATTTGGAAAAATATTGCTGTTCCTTCACTATCACTGGGTCAAAATCCTAGCCTATTCCTGCTCCTATTTCTTATGTTCTTAACCCTCATCCACTGTTTCACCTGACAATTTTTGATTCTAATCTACCTGCGGTAGACATCTTTTCAACCCACTATTAATTATTAATGCATTAACAGGAACAATATTAGGCAAGAACCACTTAAATAGCATTTGGAAATTCCTCAGTCTGATATATCCAAATCACTAAAACTCTCCAGGCTATTGGAAAGTTGAGCTTGAAGCCCCACTATTGTTGTGTCCTCTAATAAATATAAACCTGGACTTGAGCTTGGAAAAAAATCACTGTAACAGCCACCTTACACACCATGCAGATTTAATTACAGTTAATAATGCTATTACAGAGCAGCGATTCCTACTTTCACAGTGTTCCCATCCATACTGAATGGGGCTTCAGCAACCTAAAATATAGATAGCAAATATAAATTCAGCATTCATTTTACTTGGGAATTAAGATGGGAAGGTTCATCACAAGGCATTAAGGGAAATTCCTTAATATTAATTTCAAGATGACTCATCATAGCAATATTAAAAAAAATTGATCTTGAATTGCAGTCACATCTATTAGCACTAAAGTTCAAAGACTATGACATACTAGTAAAAAACATATTTAAATCCAATCTGTACAAATAACAGAAAAATACGTATGAGGTCTTCAGAACAAGTGCCATGAAATACTGAGAACATTTGTTAAATATAATGGCCAAATAATTATAAACCTTCTGACACATTTTAATAGAGACTGTTGACACAGGAAACCTACTGTGGAGAAAATGCTTCCTGCAGTACTATAAAGAATTGCAGATTTTCTTACAAGTAAAATAATACCCATGCATTTAACACCAAATCTAATTTAGCTAATTGTGCCATGCAATGGACCAAAACAATAATCCAGAGAAAGGTTAACTCAATGAAATTCTGGTAAAGCTCCATTAACCTTTTTCAATCAGGCCAACACACCAACCTCACAAGCTGCCAGTCATTTTCCTACAGACTTGGTACTTAAAAGATGAATGAAGTATCGTTTTAAATAAACTTTCTCAACATGCACATTACTTAAACAGTAGAGGCATTTATAGTGCTTGTGGAAGTGATTGATGATCAGTGGTTACACAGCTATTTAAATGGCAAAATCAATCTTCTGAACTACTATGCACTTGTCAACATCTATATCAATGCTCTGTCCATACCCTTTCAGGTATACTCACAATCCATATTTCTTTTATAAATCATAAAACTTAGCTGTTCCTCTCATCAACTTCCTCCCCTTTTCTCTTGAAAGTACTGACTTTTGTTGAAATGCAATTTCATGGACAATGAATGTCCTTTGGTCGTTTGTTATAAGAACACAGGAATAGGAGTGGCCATTCAAACTCTTGGGCCTGTACACCATTTAATTAGATCATGCTTAATCCGTACTGTGTATAGAAAATGAATGCTGATGTGCTTTTAATTACAGGGACATCATGGCAGAGCACAATCCTGTCCACATGGGTGCACTTTTACCAAAGGTCACTGGGTAAAAATCAAGAGAATGAACTTTGACTGATTTTCATTTTCCCAATACAGGGACACTTAGACCAAATCGCAAGCTGGGTTTGGTGAGGCCCACATGAACTGTAAATTGAATCTTGAACTTTCTTGATTGATACGATTGGTAAAGTTCCTGGATAAAATGTAGTCTTACTGATGTTCTGCTTCTACATACAGACTTAAAAAAAACTGTACGGTTTCGCATTCTGTTTTTTCATTGCGTTTTAACCAGTGACTTTTCATGATGTGATCAGGGAGTCTTGCAATGAAAAGCACAGAGAACTTAAATAGTTTATTTAAATTAAATGGCAAAAGTATGCTGGGTTAGTAGCTGTATTTACTGAAGCTAATACCCCTGTTTACAATCAGTTTCAGAAATGCCTCCCAGCTAATTTCCTAGCAAAGTCATCAGCACTTCAAAATATCCAACAAAAATATTTCAAAATAGGTTAACCGTTTTAATGGCACAATGCTGTAGCATACAGGACCTGAAATAAACAACATCACTGCAATGGAGATACCCTATCCTGAGTTTCAAGTCTCACTTCTGCTACTGTAGAAAAATGCCAGGCTGAGGCCAAGTACTTACACACTTGGAGCCAGAATCATCCCTAAGCCACTATTTTGCACCCTCCAGTGGCTGTGCCAAAAACCTCGGAATTGTTGAGCCACAATACACTAAGTTGATTGGTGGCATAAAAAAAGTATTAATCATTGTTGTAACCTTTTACATTTTTTTTGAATGGGACTGATTAACTGGGAGAAAATTGCAGAAAATCCTCAATTCGGTGAGTGGGAAAAGTTACTTCTGAGTGTCACATGTTAATGCAAGCTGAAGGAAGCTTTAATTAATTAAATCTGATTTTAGCAGAATTATTAAAATTAATTTGTAAAGCAAATGTAAAGGCTGAAATCATTCACTGTACTGAGCGTTTAAAAATCAATAGTTGTTGGTAACTTTCTTGAGCAGAACATCAGTAAGACTACGTTTTTTTTTTATTCATTCATGGGATGTGGACATTAGTGGCTAGGCCAGCATCTATTGCCCATCCCTAACTGCCCTTGTTCAGATGGCACTGCAGTAGGCCTGGAGTCACATTTAGGCCAGGTAAGGATGATAGATTTACTTTCCTAAGGGGCATTAGTCGACAATGGTTTCATGGTCATTATTGCAATTTTTAATTCCAGATTTTTATTGAATTCAAATTCCACCCGCGTTACCCTGGATTACAGGTCAGCGACAATACCACTATGCCATCGCCTCCCCGCTGTTCAGATCTATACCATGGTCACTATTATATTAATGAGCAAATCCTAGTATAAAATGAAACATGTCTACAGCAAACACAAAATGCAAATAAAAGTCACAAAATCTGTACATTTGGACGCAGATTTTCAATACTATTGCGTAATGCAACAAAATTGCAACGTGTTCTTAGAAGTGAGGTTACAAGGGTTACCACATACTGATACAGTCCTATGACATTTTGAATGCTGAAAACATCTCCACCCAATGTCCTCAAAACCTCAATTACAAATTTCAAAAAACATCTGTAAAATACAAGACTTATGTATACTTAAGTAATTTATGTACAATTACAAAATTCATCAACAAAATTATGCGCATTTACAATGTAGTGTTTTGTACATGAATGTTGTACCAGAAAGTGTTTAGACAGGACACCCACTCTCTTATAACATCTCAGATATCACACATTTATGATCATGTCATCAAGAAAACACATAAAACATCCCTCTTGAACAGGTTCTTTTATAGCTTTCCAAAGGCAACATTGCAATATTGTGTGGTGTTTTGAAATGCAATTAATTTAGTGGAAAATTATTTAATTGGGGAGTTTTTAAACTAGCATGATATTCCAAACATCACAGTTGATGAGCCCAAGATGCTTTGCTCAAAATACCAAGATGCTTTTCAAAATTACATGGCTACTAAACATGTAGTTATGAAATATTGTTATCCAGATAAATGTTATATAATATAACCTGCTTAAAATTTACTAATGGAGGCATGACATTTGCAGCCTTTCTAAAGCTGATGTCACTGACAAAATATCACTGAGATGTCAATGTAGTTAGTTCCAGAACTTTTAAACCAAATACGATGAGAACGGAATTGTGTACAGAGGTGACGTGGTTGTGTCATTTCTCATTTCTTTCCCCATAACAATTCCGCTTAACTGATTCAAATGATAATGGGGAAGAGAGGGAAGTTAAGTTAGTATTAATTACAGTGATGCCTGCTGCAGCTGCTTGTAGCTACTCCTACCAGGAGATCTGGAGTCATGGTATCTCAAACTCATCTGTTTTACCATCCTCACACATCCACTGTAGGTTGTCTGCAACCATTCTGTGAGGTCTGCCATCCAACTACACCTAGCTCGACCCGCCTTCCTGTAGAAGAGATATCTGTAGCTTCTCAGCTCTGGTCAAATGGCCAAAATACTGACATTTTCTTTTCTGGATGTCACTTGTGAAGAGTTATTTTTGTTCTTGTAATTTCCAGCACTTCGTCATTAGTCTTATTGTTTGTAAATGGAAATTTTAGCATACATCTTAGCATTCACATTTCAAAGGCCTCGATCTTTTCCGCAGACCTTTATTGTCCAGCTTTCTGAGGCACACAGCAAAGTGTATAGAATGTAGCATCTTATGAGTTTTTTTCTTGTTGTTAATACATCCTTCATCTTCATAAAATTACTTTTGGCTATCTCTATCTTTCTTCTAATTTCAGCCTCATATCTATCATCTTCTGTTATCATTTGTCCTAAATAGACAAAGTTAATTACTTGTTCCACCATCCACTTCAATCTCCATTCTAGTTTCTTCTAATGTATTACTTCTAACTACCATTGTTTTTGTCTTTTTGGTATTCATCCTCAGTCCATATTCTAAACCTCCAGTAGGCTTATGAGATCATTAGAAATTGGAGCTGGTATAGGCCTTTTAGTCCTTTGAGCCTGCTCCACCATTCAATAGGATCACAGTTGATCTTCCTCGGCTACATCTTCCTGCACTATCCCCATATCCCTTAATACCCAAAAGTCCATCAACCTCAGTCTTGAACATACTTAATGACTGAGCACCCTGGGTTAGAGAATTCTAAACATTCAAAACCCTTTGAGTGAAGAAATTTCTCCTCATGTCAATCCTAAATGGCTGATCCCTCATTCTGAGACTGAGGCTCCGTGTTCCAGATTCCCTGAGCAGGAGGAACATCATACAACCTGTCAAGTCCATTAAGAATTTGCTACGTTTCAATTAGATTACCTCTCATTCTTCTAAACTCCGAGGAAACAGGCCAACAATATAAAATGCAGGCTGTCAGGCAGGTTTGTTGCTCAGAGGCTGTTTGGTGAAGTGTTTATACGGGGAGGGAGGAAAACCTGGAGTGAGTGAAGTTCTTGCTGTGTGTGTGTGTGTGTGTGTGTGTGTGTGTGTGTGTGGGGGTGTGCGTGCGTGCGTGCGTGTGCGGCTGTCTAAGGATGTGTGTGTATTTGTGTGTCTGTGTACGTGTGTATTGCTGTCTAAGTGTGTGTGTGCCTGCCTGTGTATGTATGTGTCTAACTGTGTATGTGTGTTCACTGTGTATGTGTGTATTGCTTTCTAAGTGTGTCTGTGTATGTGTGTATTGCTGTCTATGTGTATGTGTGTATTGCTGTCTATGTGTATGTGTTGCTGTCTAAGTGTGTGTGTGTGTGTTGCTGTCTAAGTGTGTGTGTTGCTGTCTAAGTGTGCGTGTTGCTGTCTGAGTGTGCGTGTGTGTCGCTGTCGGAGTGTGCGTGTGTATCGCTGTCGGAGTGTGCGTGTGTATCGCTGTCGGAGTGTGCGTGTGTATCGCTGTCGGAGTGTGCGTGTGTATCGCTGTCGGAGTGTGCGTGTGTATCGCTGTCGGAGTGTGCGTGTGTATCGCTGTCGGAGTGTGCGTGTGTATCGCTGTCGGAGTGTGCGTGTGTATCGCTGTCGGAGTGTGCGTGTGTATCGCTGTCGGAGTGTGCGTGTGTATCGCTGTCGGAGTGTGCGTGTGTATCGCTGTCGGAGTGTGCGTGTGTATCGCTGTCGGAGTGTGCGTGTGTATCGCTGTCGGAGTGTGCGTGTGTATCGCTGTCGGAGTGTGCGTGTGTATCGCTGTCGGAGTGTGCGTGTGTATCGCTGTCGGAGTGTGCGTGTGTATCGCTGTCGGAGTGTGCGTGTGTATCGCTGTCGGAGTGTGCGTGTGTATCGCTGTCGGAGTGTGCGTGTGTATCGCTGTCGGAGTGTGCGTGTGTATCGCTGTCGGAGTGTGCGTGTGTATCGCTGTCGGAGTGTGCGTGTGTATCGCTGTCGGAGTGTGCGTGTGTATCGCTGTCGGAGTGTGCGTGTGTATCGCTGTCGGAGTGTGCGTGTGTATCGCTGTCGGAGTGTGCGTGTGTATCGCTGTCGGAGTGTGCGTGTGTATCGCTGTCGGAGTGTGCGTGTGTATCGCTGTCGGAGTGTGCGTGTGTATCGCTGTCGGAGTGTGCGTGTGTATCGCTGTCGGAGTGTGCGTGTGTATCGCTGTCGGAGTGTGCGTGTGTATCGCTGTCGGAGTGTGCGTGTGTATCGCTGTCGGAGTGTGCGTGTGTATCGCTGTCGGAGTGTGCGTGTGTATCGCTGTCGGAGTGTGCGTGTGTATCGCTGTCGGAGTGTGCGTGTGTATCGCTGTCGGAGTGTGCGTGTGTATCGCTGTCGGAGTGTGCGTGTGTATCGCTGTCGGAGTGTGCGTGTGTATCGCTGTCGGAGTGTGCGTGTGTATCGCTGTCGGAGTGTGCGTGTGGATCGCTGTCGGAGTGTGCGTGTGGATCGCTGTCGGAGTGTGCGTGTGGATCGCTGTCGGAGTGTGCGTGTGGATCGCTGTCGGAGTGTGCGTGTGGATCGCTGTCGGAGTGTGCGTGTGGATCGCTGTCGGAGTGTGCGTGTGGATCGCTGTCGGAGTGTGCGTGTGGATCGCTGTCGGAGTGTGCGTGTGGATCGCTGTCGGAGTGTGCGTGTGGATCGCTGTCGGAGTGTGCGTGTGGATCGCTGTCGGAGTGTGCGTGTGGATCGCTGTCGGAGTGTGCGTGTGGATCGCTGTCTGAGTGTGCGTGTGTATCGCTGTCTGAGTGTGCGTGTGTATCGCTGTCTGAGTGTGCGTGTGTATCGCTGTCTGAGTGTGCGTGTGTATCGCTGTCTGAGTGTGCGTGTGTATCGCTGTCTGAGTGTGCGTGTGTATCGCTGTCTGAGTGTGCGTGTGTATCGCTGTCTGAGTGTGCGTGTGTATCGCTGTCTGAGTGTGCGTGTGTATCGCTGTCTGAGTGTGCGTGTGAATCGCTGTCTAAGTGTGCGTGTGTATCGCTGTCTATGTGTGTATATATTGCTGTCTATGTGTGTGTATATCGCTGTCTAAGTGTGTGTGTATATTGCTGTCTATGTGTGTGTGTATATTGCTGTCTAAGTGTATGTGTATGTGTAATTCTGTCTGTGTGTCAATGTGTATATATTGCTGGCTAAGTGTGTGTGTGTATAATTCTGTCTAAGTGTATGTGTGTATATTGCTGTCTAAGTGTGTGTGTGTATATTGCTGTCTAAGTGTGTGTGTATATTGCTGTCTAAGTGTGTGTGTGTATATTGCTGTCTAAGTGTGTGTGTGTAATTCTGTCTAAGTGTGTGTGTATATTGCTGTCTAAGTGTGTGTGTGTATATTGCTGTCTAAGTGTGTGTATGTAATTCTAAGTGTATGTGTGTATATTGCTGTCTAAGTGTGTGTGTGTATATTGCTGTCTATGTGTGTGTGTGTGTATATTGCTGTCTAAGTGTGTGTGTGTGTAATTCTGTCTAAGTGTGTGTGTATATTGCTGTCTAAGTGTGTGTGTGTAATTCTGTCTAAGTGTGTGTGTATACTGCTGTCTAAGTGTGTGTGTGTGTAATTCTGTCTCAGTGTGTGTGTGTATATTGCTGTCTAAGTGTATGTGTGTGTAATTCTGTCTAAGTGTGTGTGTATATTGCTGTCTAAGTGTGTGTGTGTGTAATTCTGTCTAAGTGTGTGTGTGTATAATGCTGTCTATGTGTGTATGTGTATATTGCTGTCTAACTGTGTGTGTGTGTAATTCTGTCTAACTGTGTGTGTGTGTGTAATTCTGTCTAAGTGTGTGTGTGTGTAATTCTGTGTGTGTGTGTGTGTGTGTAATTCTGTCTATGTGTGTGTGTGTGTAATTCTGTCTAAGTGTGTGTGTGTATATTGCTGTCTAAGTGTGTGTGTGTAATTCTAAGTGTGTGTGTGTATATTGCTGTCTAAGTGTGCTTGTGTGTGTAATTCTGTCTAAGTGTGTGTGTGTATATTGCTGTCTAAGTGTGTGTGTGTATATTGCTGTCTAAGTGTGTGTGTGTATATTGCTGTCTAAGTGTGTGTGTGTGTAATTCTGTCTAAGTGTGTGTGTAATTCTGTCTAAGTGTGTGTGTGTATAGTGCTGTCTAAGTGTGTGTGTGTATATTGCTGTCTAAGTGTGTGTGTGTATATTGCTGTCTAAGTGTGTGTGTGTATATTGCTGTCTAAGTGTGTGTGTGTATGTTGCTGTCTAAGTGTGTGTGTGTATATTGCTGTCTAAGTGTGTGTGTGTGTAATTCTGTCTAAGTGTGTGTGTAATTCTGTCTAAGTGTGTGTGTATATTGCTGTCTAAGTGTGTGTGTAATTCTGTCTAAGTGTGTGTGTATATTGCTGTCTAAGTGTGTGTGTAATTCTGTCTAAGTGTGTGTGTGTATATTGCTGTCTAAGTGTGTGTGTGTAATTCTGTTTAAGTGTATGTGTGTATATTGCTGTCTAAGTGTGTGTGTGTGTATATTGCTGTCTAAGTGTGTGTGTGTATATTGCTGTCTAAGTGTGCTTGTGTGTGTAATTCTGTCTAAGTGTGTGTGTGTATATTGCTGTCTAAGTGTGTGTGTGTAATTCTGTTTAAGTGTATGTGTGTATATTGCTGTCTAAGTGTGTGTGTGTGTATATTGCTGTCTAAGTGTGTGTGTATATATTGCTGTCTAAGTGTGCTTGTGTGTGTAATTCTGTCTAAGTATGTGTGTGTATATTGCTGTCTAAGTGTGTGTGTGTAATTCTGTTTATGTGTATGTGTGTATATTGCTGTCTGTGTGTGTGTGTATATTGCTGTCTAAGTGTACTTGTGTGTCTAATTCTGTCTAAGTGTGTGTGTGTATATTGCTGTCTAAGTGTGTGTGTGTGTATATTGCTGTCTAAGTGTGTGTGTGTAATTCTGTTTAAGTGTATGTGTGTATATTGCTGTCTGTGTGTGTGTGTGTATATTGCTGTCTAAGTATGTGTGTGTAATTCTGTTTAAGTGTATGTGTGTATATTGCTGTCTGTGTGTGTGTGTGTATATTGCTGTCTAAGTGTGTGTGTGTAATTCTGTTTATGTGTATGTGTGTATATTGCTGTCTGTGTGTGTGTGTATATATTGCTGTCTAAGTGTGCTTGTGTGTGTAATTCTGTCTAAGTGTGTGTGTGTATATTGCTGTCTAAGTGTGTGTGTGTAATTCTGTTTAAGTGTATGTGTGTATATTGCTGTCTGTGTGTGTGTGTGTATATTGCTGTCTAAGTGTGTGTGTGTAATTCTGTTTAAGTGTATGTGTGTATATTGCTGTCTGTGTGTGTGTGTGTATTGCTGTCTAAGTGTGTGTGTGTATATTGCTGTCTAAGTGTATGTGTGTATATTGCTGTCTAAGTGTGTGTGTGTGTATATTGCTGTCTAAGTGTGTGTGTGTATATTGCTGTCTAAGTGTGCTGTGTGTGTAATTGCTGTCTAAGTGTGCTTGTGTGTATATTGCTGTCTAAGTGTGTGTGTGTAATTCTGTTTATGTGTATGTGTGTATATTGCTGTCTGTGTGTGTGTGTATATTGCTGTCTAAGTGTGCTTGTGTGTGTAATTCTGTCTAAGTGTGTGTGTGTATATTGCTGTCTTAGTGTGTGTGTGTAATTCTGTTTATGTGTATGTGTGTATATTGCTGTCTGTGTGTGTGTGTATATTGCTGTCTAAGTGTGCTTGTGTGTGTAATTCTGTCTAAGTGTGTGTGTGTATATTGCTGTCTTAGTGTATGTGTGTATAGTGCTGTCTAAGTGTGTGTGTGTATATTGCTGTCTAAGTGTGTGTGTGTATATTGCTGTCTAAGTGTGCTTGTGTGTGTAATTCTGTCTAAGTGTGTGTGTGTATATTGCTGTCTAAGTGTGTGTGTGTAATTCTGTCTAAGTGTGTGTGTGTATTGCTGTCTAAGTGTGTGTGTGTATATTGCTGTCTTAGTGTGCTTGTGTGTGTAATTCTGTCTAAGTGTGTGTGTAATTCTGTTTAAGTGTGTGTGTGTATATTGCTGTCTAAGTGTGTGTGTGTAATTCTGTTTAAGTGTATGTGTGTATATTGCTGTCTGTGTGTGTGTGTAATTCCGTCTAAGTGTGTGTGTAATTCTGTTTAAGTGTATGTGTAATTCTGTTTAAGTGTGTGTGTGTATATTGCTGTCTGTGTGTGTGTGTGTGTGTTGTGTTTGTATGTGTGTCTGTACAAATAGGGCTCGGGTACTCACACAGCTCGCTGTAGCGATGGCAGCCCCGGGTCAGCTGCTCGATGTACCTGTTGAGCACATCGGTGAGGATGTCGCAGGCCGTGACCTGCACCGAGTCCCAGCCCAAAGCCTGGCAGATCTGCGCCACCGCCACCCGCAGCAAGGCCCGCCCGTAACTGTCGCACATCCCGGCTCGCCGCCACACACAGACCCCCCCCAAAAAAAAAAACCGCCAACGGATATTGTCTCTCCGTGTGTGTCTCTCTCTCTCTCTCTCTCTCTTTCCCCGGATCCCCTCCCCTCAATCCCGCCGAGCCGGCATGGCCCTGTTCCCGGAGCCGCCGCCGCCGCCGCCGCCGCTCGGCCCCTCACTCCCGAGCCGCCATGTTGTCTTCCGCCGCCGGCTCCGGACTCCGAGACGCGACCAATTGAGCGCCGGGAGGTCACCCGCCCGATCACATCGCCGATCGATGCGGCCGGATCGGCTCGTCAGGCCTGCCATTGTTGTTGCCCTGGAGACGGGGTTTGGATGGGATGGCGGCTGAAGGGGGAGGGGGAGGGGTTATTTTTTTTTTTATCCTCTATCAAGTGGCTTCCACGAAGCGCCTGACGGTGAATGGGATTGAGCGCTCGGCACCCCCCCCCCCCCCCCCCCCCCCCCCCCCCGGACAACAACCTGAATTTATAAAGCGCCTCTAACAGGGAGAATCCTCTCGCCGCAGCGTTTCAGAAGCAGAATCGGACCCTCGGCCGCACCAGGAGATGTTCGGGACGGCGGGTGACAGCTTCACATCCCCTCATGCCCGGGGGATGGGGGATGGGGGATGGGGGGATGGGGGATGGGGGATGGGGGGAGGCGAGCGGGCCCTCAGCGCCCCGACTCCAGAGTGGGCCAGGAGACCAGGCCCCGCCCACCGCAGGGCAATGGGTCCCCCCCCACCCCCACCACAGGGCAATGGGTCCCCCCCCACCCCCACCGCAGGGCACTGGGTCCCCCCCCACCCCCACCGCAGGGCACTGGGTCCCCCCACCGCAGGGCACTGGGTCCCCCCACCCCCACCACAGGGCAATGGGTCCCCCCCCACCCCCACCGCAGGGCACTGGGTCCCCCCCCACCCCCACCGCAGGGCACTGGGTCCCCCCCCACCCCCACCGCAGGGCACTGGGTCCCCCCCACCCCCACCACAGGGCACTGGGTCCCCCCCACCCCCATCGCAGGGCACTGGGTCCCCTCTCACCACAGGACACTGGGTCCCCCCACCCCCACCACAGGGCACTGGGTCCCCCCACCCCCTCCGCAGGGCACTAGGTCCCCCCACCGCAGGGCACTGGGTCCCCTCTCACCGCGGGACACTGGGTCCCTCCACCCCCACCGCAGGGCACTGGGTCCCCCCCACCCCCACCGCAGGGCACTGGGTCCCCCCCACCCCCACCGCAGGGCACTGGGTCCCCCCACCCCCATCGCAGGGCACTGGGTCCCCCCCACCCCCACCGCAGGGCACTGGGTCCCCCCCACCCCCACCGCAGGGCACTGGGTCCCCCCACCCCCATCGCAGGGCACTGGGTCCCCCCCACCCCCACTGCAGGACACTGGGTCCCCCCCACCCCCACCACAGGGCAATGGGTCCCCCCCACCCCCACTGCAGGGCACTGGGTCCCCCCACCCCCTCCGCAGGGCACTAGGTCCCCCCACCCCCACCGCAGGGCACTGGGTCCCCCCCACCCCCACCGAAGGGCACTGGGTCCCCCCACCCCCACCGCAGGGCACTGGGTCCCCTCTCACCGCAGGACACTGGGTCCCCCCCACCCCCCACCGCAGGGCACTGGGTCCCCCACCCACCGCAGGACACTGGGTCCCCCATCCACCAGGATACTGGGTCCCCCACCTGCTGCAGGACACTGGGTCCCCCACCTGCTGCAGGACACTGGGTCCCCCACCCGCTGCAGGACACTGGGTCCCCCACCCACTGCAGGGCACTAGGTTCTCCACCTACTGCAGGGCACTAGGTTCTCCACTCACTGCAGGGCACTAAGTTCCCCATCCGCTGCAGGGCACAACATCCCCACCCACTGCAGGGCACTAGGTCCCCACTCACTGCAGGGCACTAGGTCCCCACTCACTGCAGGGCACAATGTCCCCACCCACTGCAGGGCACCAGGTCCCCACCCACTGCAGGGCACTAGGTCCCCACTCACTGCAGGGCACAATGTCCCCACCCACTGCAGGGCACCAGGTCCCCACTCACTGCAGGGCACTGGGTTCCCCACCTACTGCAGGGCACTACGTTCCTCACCTTCAGGACACTAGGTTCTCCACCCACTGCAGGGCACTAGGTTCTCCACCCACTGCAGGGCACTAGGTCCCCACTCATTGCAGGGCACTAGGTCCTCACCCACTTCAGGGCACTAGGTTCTCCACCCACTGCAGGGCACTAGGTTCCCCACCCCCTTCAGGGCACAAGGTCCTCGCCCACTGCAGGGCACTATGTCCCCGCCAGCAGCAGTCGTCGGCCTGAGAGGATGGCTGATAGGGGAGTTGGTCAGCCCTGGGGGCTCCCCTCAGATCAGGAGCCTAAGGCCTGAAGAGAGCAGGAGCCTAAGCCCAGAGTGTAGGCTGAAGTAGGTACCAGAATCATTGTGGAGAGAGAAGAGAACAGGACTGAAGTCAGAATCTGAGGCAGCATTTCACACCTGTTGAGTCATTGCATTGAGGAGCTGAGGTCACAAATAGGGCAGATCTCTGGAGCTTCGGCCATGAATACTCTTTGTAGATGGCTTGTTTTTTGAAGTTAAGCTTTCCATTTAAAATTGATGCCAGTGAAATAAAGGAACTTTGTTTTGTTTACCTTTCAGCAGTCCGTGTGCTTGAATCCCATGTTACATTTGGTGTCAGAGGTGGGACTCCATAGCACAGGCATCCAGTCATGGCAGACGAGATGGAAAGTTGCCTGGCCGAGATGGAACAGCTGATGGAAGAGTTGAAACAAATGATGTCCACGAGGGAGGCCAAAGCTGCTCCAGTATTGTTGGGGCTCAGGCGTCAGCTGAGGAAACTGAACATTCAGACCAAAACCAGGCAAAAGCTCCCGAGGTGCATTCCCTTGATTCTGTAAAGGAAGAACACATTCTACCTGCCATTGAACAGGAAGCTGGACAGATTCAGGAGAAGACCAGAGACACCCAACAAGCAAGCAGCTGAAGACTGGATCGAGAATACGCAGTTGGTCATGGCATCCAGACGCCTTGATGAGAGTGAGCAGGTGGCGTTCATAACAGAACGCCTGTGCGAGAAAGCCCGACGGGAAATACTGGGAAGGGATACATATGTTCAAAGAAGGCCACAGCACATCTTTGAGGTCCTGGCACAGTTTTTTGGGGACAGCAGTACTGAGGAAGTTTTATGAGTACAAGCAAGCCAAGGGATGAGCAAAGCTGGTCTCCATATCCCTAGAGCTGGTGAAGTCGCTTGACCACATCGTCCTCCTGGATCCATCCTTCAAATTGACCAGGGATACACAGCTGAAGGACCGCCTAGCTGAAGCAGTGAGAGATGGAACCGTCCAGGTGGAGCTGAGGAGACTTAATAGTGACGACCCCAATTGTCCTCTTTTGACACATGGGATCACATCATCCAGATCATAGGGAAAGATGGGACTCATAAGACCAGGAAAGAAGTCACCATCAGTGAGGTGACTGTTGGTGTGAACGGGGTTGTAGACCTTAGGCTGAGGAGGCAAACAGAACAGATTGCTGCACAAGAAGTGCAGATCCAGTCCTTGCTGTCCTATGTCCACAGCAAGCCTTGTGGCCAATCCCGCCCAAGGGATACTCCAAAGAGATGCTGGAATTGTAATGGGTCTGGACACTTCAAACAATACTGCGCTCAACAACCGCAGCCATCACGGATGTCAGGCATGGAGACCACATCCAGTGCAATGGCCTCCCCTTCCCTCATTGCCCTTTTGGGGAAGAAAGATGGAAAACTGAGGATCTGTGTCGATTACTAGGTACTCAACGTGAATACTCATAAGGATATTTACCCTCTACCTAGGATTGAGGAAGCATTGCAAGTCCTCAAAGGTGCAAAGTACCTCTGAAGTCTCAATTTGGCCTGTGGTTATAACTAGCTTCCCATCACTGAGGAAGATATTGAAAAGACGGCATTCCGAACAGGCACCAGAGGACTTTATAAATACACAAAAATGCCAGTCAGGCTTTGTAATGCCCTGGCCACCTTCAGGCGCATGATATGAACATACGAACAAGGAGTAGGAGTAGGCCATTCAGTCCCTCGAGCCTGCTCCGCCAATTAATAAGATCATGGCTGATCTGATAGTAACCTGAAATCTGCATCCCACCTACCGCCGATAACCTAACACCCCCTTGCTTTTGGCAACCTTAATTTCCAGTCCCTCTTTGTGTATCTGGATGATATCCTCATCTTTGGCTCGATGCTCGAAGAGACCATTAAAAGACTAGACACCATCTTAGCCCACTTGTCGAAGTTTAACTTGAAAGTCAAAGCAGGGAAGTGTCAACTTTTCCAGACAAAAGTATGGTACCTTGGGCACTTTGTCACCAGGGAAGGCATTACTCTTGATGATGAGAAAATCCAAGCAGTACAGGAGTAGCCTTGGCCTAAGATGGAGAGGGAATTGCATGGGTTTCTTGGTCTGAATGGCTACTATAGGAGTTTGTGCAAGACTATGCACAGTTAGTCACCCCACTGCATGACTTGCTGAAGAAACTAGGGAATGACAAGGGAGTGGTGGGGGGTGGGTGGATGGCATGAGGCATGACACTTCACGAACCATCATAGGGAGCTAGACCTCAGCATGTGAAGACTCCTCTTGTACTCCCAGGCCTAAGCTCATTTAATCACCTGTCCTTGGCTACCCGGATTTCCATCTCCCTTTCATACTGGAGACAAGTTTCCTTGGCTTAGCAGCAGGTTAAAGGGCAGAAAAGAGTGGCTATTGTTTACCTGGAAAGGTCAAAGGGTCATGAGGACTCGAAACGTCAACTCTTTTCTCCGCCGATGCTGCCAGACCTGCTGAGTTTTTCCAGGTAATTCTGTTTTTGTTTTGGATTTCCAGCATCCACAGTTTTTTTGTTTTTATATATTTATGGCTATTGTTTATGCCAGTTGGAGCCTCAAGCTAACAAGAGGAAAATGCAGAATTATCCCAGTATGAAGCTCTAATTATTCCAGTATGAAGCTCAATTTGCTAGCTTTGAGGCGGACTATTTCCCAGAAGTTCAGAGACACTCTGATCAGTGCAGAGTTTGAAGTGTTTACAGCCAACAAGTCGCAGAGTTACTTTCAAATATCCGCCAAGCTTGGAGTGTCAAAAACCTGATGGGCCACAGAACTCGTTCAGTTGTGATTCCAGAACAGGTGCAGGTCAGTCAAAAAATTATGTGAATGTTGATGCTCTTAGTCAGAAAACTGACGATGGGAGTGACCCCCTCCCCAGTTGGAGGGGGCTATGGCTGTTGTTTTGCCCGTGCCTCAGGCCAAAGGCAGCATTCAAACCCCAATTCCTCATGACATCCAGGCTAGGGTTCAGCAGAATGTCACTGATGCACATATGAGTGAGATCCAAACCAGGCCTACAAGAGGTGGACCCGCATGCGGATTCACCTTTGCCATCCATCTCAAAAGAGGAGCTCAGGCAGCTTTAGCTGGTTGATGCAGACATTGGGAGATTTCACCACTCCTGGAAAGCCTAATATCCACCAACCTGGCACCATATGGTGAGGGAGGCCAAACAGCATGGAAACTGATGAGGTACTGGAAGAGGATCAGGAAGGAAGATGGAGTTCTCAATCGGTTGGTTCATGAGAATGGGAGAGAGGGATGAAGCAACTCATCCTTCCCAGCAGTCTCAAGCATCAAATGCTGACAGCGGTTCATGATCAGGTTGGGCACCAGGCATTGGAAAAGATAACTGCACTGACCAAGGAGCATTGTTACTGGCCCAATAGGACTGCTGCTATTGATGACTACTATCGGAACTGGGAGTTGTACTTTGGCCAAAGCAGGGAAGTGGCTTCACTCCAGCATGGGATCCCTGATTGTCCCTAGGACCCTGGAAGTCCTCGCAATGGATTTTACAATCCTCAATCCCTGTAGTAATGGGACCGAGCGTGTTCTCATAATCACGGATGTCTTCACCAAGTGGACTGCCGATCAACGCAAAAGTATTCCTCCAGAACAGGAATATCATAACAGGAATATTAAGGTATAAGATGTCTGGGGTCCTGAACTCCACAAAGTCACCATAAGCGGCTTGACACTGGTGGCCACACCTATGTTGTTGAACCTGTAGCCGGAGGGTAGCCTCAGAAAATGGTTCACAGGGGGGAGTTGCTCGAGGCCAGAAGTCTGGCGGGTGAAATGGGAGCAAGGAGCTCACTCAATAGCATCGCTGAACCTGAAATGTTGGTCGGCAGCAGCTTGAGCAAAGGGGACTCGGATAGTGATGAGGAATCCTGGAGTTACCTGTGTGTTGTGAATCTAGGGAGGGTAGTTGGTATTCCAGTACTGGAAGAGGACACAGAAATGACCTGCAGTGAGGCTGAAGCAACAAGTGCAATCGCAGCAGACAAGACCGATCTGGAACCCTACGTGGCTGATCTGTAACAAGACCTGGATCCCATTGAAAGGGCCAATACGGATGAAGGGCTGAGAAGGTCCATCTTGACTGAATGCTAGATATCATTCCAACCCTTAGCATTTTCCACAATTAGTGTTGCAGCACACAAAAAATACTGCTACCAATGTGGATCTGAATGTGCTAGCTATCATAGATCAATCGAACCTGCTGATCACATGATTGCTTAGCAAACAGTCACCATGTGATGTGCGTTGTTGCCAGGGCGACTCTCAAGCAGGGAAGTGTGCAGAGTGGGCCTTTGGCTTCCCGACTTCCAGCATCTGACCAGAACAGGGACAGAAGCTGGGCCCGGCCAACTGCAGGACATTCCCCCACGGGGGACTGGATCCCTGTCAGCAGAGGTCGTCGCCCTGTGAGGACGCCGGGCAGGGGATTCAGTCAGCCCTGGGTCTCCCCTCGGAACAGGAGCTGAAGTCCCCGGCAAACTGAGTCAGAGCTAAGCCAGATAATGGGCTGAGAGCTGGAGTCGGGACCTGAGCTGGGGTGGGGGAGCGCTAGAGGAGGAAAGGCTGGAGCAGCAATTCAAGCCTGGTGAGCCACTGTGTTGAGGAACTGAGGGTACGAAGAAGGTGGGGATCTGAAGCATCGGCCGTGAATACTCCCTGTAAATAGTTTGTTTCTTGAAGTTAAATTTTCCTTTGAGAGTTTATTGTTTGGCGCCCGGTAAAATAAAGGAACCTTCTGTTTCTAACCTTCATGCAGCCCTTGAATCCCATGTTACATAAAGCCAAGTGAAAGAAGGAAAAAGGGCATGGCCAAAAGCATGGTCAAAGCCTTAGGTTTTAAGGAACGTCTTAAAGATGGGAAGAGAGGCAGAACGGTTTAGATAGTGAATTCCAGAAGTTAGGGCTATGGCAGCTGAAGACAACGCTGTCAATGCTGGGGCAATTAAAATCGGGAATGACAGAATTAAGGGAGCGCAGATATTTCGGAGCGCTCTAGGGCAGGTAGGATGGCCTGCAAAGCCGAACACCTTCACGATGTGCATCGGGTGGCCTCACCACACAAGGGGATATGCGCCATTGGAGACATGACGACAAAGGCAGGAGTGGTTCAGAAAAAACATCAAAGCAAACCTGACTTTTGCATCCCCATCGTATTGTGGCCCCTGCACATGGGGAAAGGAATAAGCACAGACCCCTGCTGGTGCTTTACTAAGTGGACTAAGGGGTCAAAATATCGGATGTGAAGTTACCTGGTACCGGACAATGGCCAAACCAGCTATAAACCAGACCATCCGGTACAAAACTGGATGTTTGGCTACTCTAAGGTCAGAAGGAGATTAGAGATATGGAGAGGCAAGGCCATGGCGAGATTTGAAAAGATGAGAGCTTTAAAATTAGGGCATTGCTTTACCAGAAGCCACTGTAGGTAAGTGAACACCACAGTAATGGATGAACAGGCTTTGGCACAAGTTAGGACATGGACATAGATTTTAAATGAGTTTAAGTTTATAGAGGGTAGAATGTGCAAGGGTGGCCAGGAGTACGCTGGAAGAGTCAAGTCTAGAGAAAAGAAGCGCATGGGTACCGGTTTCAGTAGTCGGTGAGCTGAGGCAGGGGAGGAGTTGGGCACATTTTATGGGAGGCTTGATGCATATGAGTGGGAAAAGAATAGTGGAGCAATGGGGGAAGGGTGGGAGATGATCTTTTTGGGGTAAAAACACCAGAATAGATCAGTTCAGCTGAATGGGCTGTTTCTGTGCTTTGTTATGTCACAGCTGATGGTAAATGCTGAGCTGCTCAAATCCCAAAGGGAAACTTGAAACAACTTCCACAACTGTTTTGCAATTTGTATATATTACGAGATGCGTGCCTTGAATTCAGTAGTAATAATACCATTGAGTCTTATAGGTTTCTTACAAAACTAAATTAAGCTTTTAATAATAAAGAAAATTTTAAGCACATACACAGATTTACAAATTACTACTATAATAACTTGTAGCTCTGCTAATCTAACTCCCAGTTACATGTCCATTAAGGCATTGGTAAAAACACAGATTTTAAAAGACCCAGGCAAAGTAACACGATACCCTGAACAGTTGAATTCAAAGTGAGTTTTCTTAACTTCAGTTCTTGCAGGCAGCGGTTTGGGCACAGAGGCTGGAGGTTTTTCACACTTGTTAGATCTTAGAATTCCTTCCCTTGCACACAGCTTTCTCTCCCTTATACATATTTCCTTTTTTGACTGAGAATTCCCATTGTTTCACTATATCTTTGGACACTACCTCTCTAATAATAAAAAGCTACCATAGTACCAATTTTACCAGTGATCTTGGGAAAAAATAAACATACCACTTCTTAACCTCTCCTGGCTAAGTGAAATATTTCACCCCCTCTTTTGAATTCAAGCTAGTCTGGTTTATTTAAAAATGCAAATATTCCCTTTACACCTCACATTCTAAAACTTCATTCATGTTTACCTATTTAACATTTCAAACTTATCTTACCTTCTGATATACCAAAGCTTTCAGACCTTCAGTTCACATACACAGACTGCACTATTACTCTACAGTAAATTCCAATAATATTATGAAAATTATTATATCTTCCTGACAGCTTGCAATTTTAAGATATAAATGAACGCTGTGAATCATTCCTATTGTTGCTTTTATCGAATGTGCCCGATTCCCATATGTTTAAAACTCTAGTTTAATCCCTTTATTCAAATAGTTTTGGTGTAACAACAAATGCACTTTTATATAGCAACACATGGTAAAATTGTAAATGCTGGACATCTGCTGTGTATCAAGGAGTTTGTTGTTTATTTCTCACTGTCTTTTTAAAATTGAAAGCATTCCAGGATGCTTCCCAGAAGAGAAATAACATGAAACAGGTAAGCTACCTGTTCCCAGATCATAGCTTCTGTTGTTACCAATGCAAGTTTATTGAAAACAGTAATAATCAATGCCCCTGCAGAAGAGACATGTCTTTATTTAAAAAGATTTTTGCATCCTGATTATATTTTAGAAATTCCCAGATAGCTCAAAAACAAGACTAATCAATCCAAGAATAACTCTTTCTTCCCATCAGGCTTTTGCTGGAAATTTCTAGCATTTTTGGTTTTGCTTGAGGAAAAGAAATTAGTTGACATGGATTCCTAACTGGATATTTCTCTAGTCTTTTCTAATTCATTTTCGAGATGTGGATGTTGCTGGCTAAGCCAGCATTTATTGCCCATCCCTAATTGCCCTTGAGAATGTGGTGCTCAGCTGCCTTCTTGAACCGCTGCAGTCCCTATGGTGTAGGTACACCCATAGTGCTGTTAGGGACAGAGTTCCAGGACTTTGACCCAGCAACAGTGAAAGAACAGCAACATTTTTCCGAGTCAGGACGGTGAGTAGCTTGAAGGGGGAACTTCCAGGTGGTGGTGGTCCCATATCTCTGCTACCCTTGTCCTTCTAGATGGTAGCTTTGGTGGATTTGGAAGGTGTGACCCAAGGAGCTTTGTACATGGTGCAGACTGCTGCCACTGTTCGTCGGTAGTGGAGGGAGTGAACGTTTGTGCATGGAATGCCAATCAAGCAGGCTTCATTGTCCTGAATGGCATCAAGTTCTTGTGTGTTGTTGGAACTGCACTCATCCTGGCAAGTGGAGAGTATTTCATCACACTCCTGACTTATGCCTTGTAGATGGTGAACAGGTATTGGGGAGTCAGGAGATGAGTTACTTATCGCAGGATTCCAACCCCTGACCTGCTCTTGTAGCCGGTGTTTAAATGGCTAGTCCAGTTCAGTTTCTGGTCAATGGCAACCCTCGATGTTGATCGTGGGGGATTCAGCAATGGTAATGCCATTGAATTTCAAGGGGCGTTGGTTAGATTCCCTCTCGTTGGAGATGGTCATTGCCTGGCACTTGTGGATGTGAATGTTACTTGCCACTTGTCAGCCCAAGCCTGGATATTGTCCAGGTTTTGCTGATTTTGAACATGGACTGCTTCAGCATGAATCACGTATGGTGCTGAATATTGTGCAATCATCAGCGAACATCCCCACTTTTGACCTCATGATGAAAGGTAGGTCATTGATGAAGCAGTTGACGTTGGTTGGGCCCAGGACAGACAGCCTGTGGCAACAAAAATAAGGTCAAGTTTTGGTCGAGTATTTTATACTCGAATTTTGGCTTGTTGCTCCTGCTCTAAGTTAAATATTCTGCTTACATTTTTATCCTTCTCAGCATTTCAAACACTTGGACCATGACTGCTTTCTCTTCAAGGGAAGCATGTCAAATTTTGTGAACTTTTCTTAATTTAAAATCCTAATATCCCAGATTAATTATTGTCACTTTACTGAACCTTGCCTGATTCATCAGTCTTTTTTTAATAGTAGGAAGCCTAAAACTGTAATCCAAATCTGGCATCAGTTATCTACAAAAAGTTAGTGACTCATTTTGATGTGTAGAGATATGCATTGTGACATGATGATTTAGCCACTGGATTTTGTTTTATTTGTTCTTGGGATGTGGCAAGCCAGCACACATTCCCTATCCCTACTTGCCCTTGAGTAGGTAGTGATGGGTGAACCACCTTCTTGGGTGCCAGTAAACCTACAGTGCTGCTCAGGAGAGAATTCCATGGTGAGACTTGAAGGGGAACTAAACGCCCTGGTCCCTGGAATGATGGTCATTTGCCTTTCCCCTTTTCCTTATTCGCTCTGATTTACTGAGAAAATGGGTAGTTTGGCACAGCAGTTGAATGAAATAACAATTCCTAATACTAGAAACCATTGATTCCCACCACTCACAAAAATTATGCTAGATGTGTCCTTGAGTTTTAACCAATTGCAGGTATTGTTTCCACTTATTTGGATGGTATAGCAAACATAGACATGTACAGAACCGTATCAAAGGTGTTCTGCTGGTCTAGGCTGATTAAGCTTTCCTTCCTGTAACTAAATCATTACAGTTGAATGGCATTGTGCTCTATTAAGTTCACTTACCAGGATACAAACAGGTTCAATGTTGATGGTTTATCAATGAATCCTCAGTTAGTTACTTTAGAAAATATACCATCTCTGGTCATTTTCTTTCTTCTGTTCAGATTATGCTTAGATTAAGCTCTTATAAATTCTTAAGTATTCTATTGTGGTTTTCCTGGAAGTTTGGACTGATATCCTTCCAAAAGGTTGATTCCAAATCAACTGTTATGTACAAGTCAAGTCCACTAACTTCCTCAGCTACTTTGATTATACTATATAAAAAAAATACTGCAGATGCTGGAAATCTGAAACAAAAACAGAAAATGCTGGAAAAAGTCAACAGGTCTAACGGCATCTGTGGAGAGAAAAAAAAAGCTAACGTTTCGAGTCCTTATGACTTTTCTTCAGAGCTAAAGAAGTGATAAGGACTTGAAATGTTAACTTTTTTTTCTCTCCACTGATGCTGTTAGACCGGCTGAGTTTTTCCAGCATTTTCTATTTTTGTTTGTGACTTTGATTACACTCCCTTTCACCCTGCCTCTAGTAGGAAATTGATTCTATTCTCCCATCACATTTTCCAACAATGCTGCTTTCCACACCAGAGCTTTCAAAATGTCTTCCCTTTTCCTCAGCGAAGGATAATCTTCCATTGTGGTTGACAAGGCCCTTGAGTGTGTTCATCCTAATTCTGCCCTCGCACCTCCATCCCAATACCACGAAATATCCCTCGAGTCCTCACCTTCCACCCCACCAGTCTCCACATTCAATAGCTCGTTCTCCACCATTTCCATCGCCTTCATCCATCCTCTTTTTAGTATTCTGAAGGAACCACTCCCTCTCTGACACCCTGGTCCACTCTTGCTTCACCCCAAATACCTGCAGTGTTTCCCTGGCACCTTCCTATGGAAGATGAATAGTAGATGAAACACCCGTATTTCACTTCCTCCTTGTCCAACGCCCAAGGTCCCAGACGGTCCTTCTGGTTGAAACAGAAGTTTACTTGTACTTCTTCCATCTTAATATACTGTATTTGCTGCCCACAATCTAGTTGCTTCTACACTGGGGAGACCAAATGTAAATTAGGTGACTGCTTTTCTGAACACCTCCATTCAGTCACAACTACTGCGTGTCTAGTCATTTGCCACTTTAATTCTCCATCTCATTCCCACTTTGACTTCTTCATCCTTGGCCTCCCAAGTTTCATTAAAACTCAGCCCAAGCTGAAGGAACAGAACCTCATCTTTCTGTTAGGTAATTTACAGCTTTCTGGAATTAACCCCGAGTTTATGAACTTTAGACCCAAACAACCGCTCCCGTTTTCTATCAGATGGCAGGTACTCCCCATGGCTTCCTTTTCCATCAACCAAGGATACCCCCTCCATTGTGGTTAACAGGGCTCTAGACTATGTTCATCCCACATCCCACACTTCTGCCTTCGCACATTCTCCCTCCCAGAACCAAAACATCCCTTATGTCCTCACCACCTACCCCACCAGAGATAAAAATGCAAAGGAACCATTGACTGTGTAAGGTTTTTATTGTATTATAATTTACAAACTTTAGAAGGTTCCCATTAATTAGACAGAAACACTGTCCATCATCTTCGAACAGAAACATGTTTTTATGCATTTCCACTGGTGTCTTTCTGGAGCATCATGTTTACCTGCAAAATTAACACAATGTAATAAGTAACTGAACTTCTCAGGATTAGTTCCATGAAGGGCAAAGTACAATTCCTATTTTTTCATCTCACCACTAAGATGAGTTTCTGACAGTATAAAAAGTATGAAATATTTACTTTCAAATCTATTAACAACTATAGCGCACAATCAGGGCAGATTAGAAGTGTCTTGCTTCTGTATTTTTTAAAAATTGCTTTTGCACCATTAAATTTATTTTTTGAGCATTTCTATTATAATGACTTGCACCATGGAGTTGTGCTTCCAGTGCTTCAAACTGCAATTCATGTATTTCCCATTTGTGATCAGGAATTGGTGCTTAACCACTCCTGGTTGCAATGCTGGACTAAATTTGTAACTAAAATTGTGCTGGAGAAGAGATTAATTTCTCTTCTTTTCAATGACTTAAACTAAACATCTAGCAGGCAGAATAGGAAGATCTATTTCACAAGTTACTACCAGGTACTGTATTTTTAACATTGTCCATTTTTGCCACCTGTACCAATATAAACCATTACCTCTTTGTGGTCCAAAAAGGCTGCTGCAAGCTTAAAAACTCCTTGTAATTGCAGAAAGTAAAAAAGGAAATACAATGATTCATGAAGCTATACATGCAATTCAGTCATGGTTAAAGTTAAGCCCACAGCAGCAAACAAAGACAGGAAGCCAGATGCATAAAGCGATGTAATTTAGTCACAACAGCACTCAATGTAATATGAAAATGATAAGCAAAAACACTATGTGAAATGCACAAAGCCACAAATGAAACTATACTGCATGTAATTTAAAGCCACACACAATAAGAACAGAATTTATACAGTGACAAATTATAGTGAAAATAAAGTGAAACCAAAGCTAATTTGATAGTACACATCCACCTATAATCCTATGCCCCAACGGCAAAATGTGACAAGTACACAATACTGCAGGACGACATGGATTAACTGGCACTATGAGCAGATAGGTGGCAGATTGAATTAATTACGCAAAAGAAATGTGTGAAATACTACATTTGTATAAAGAAGAATAGGGAAAAGAAGTACACCTTAAACGGTAAAATATTTAAATGGAGTAGAAAGCAGAGGGATTCCCACTCTCATCCGAGGTGGCAAAGGGGTAACGGGAGAGGTCTTCAAGATTATGAAGGGTTATAAACAACATTGCTTGCAGCGATCAAATTTAAGAAAACCACAGAAACCATAATGGGTGGTTTGAAAAGTTCTTTTTCTGAAATTCCCAGGTTTAGCCAGTTGTCATCCAAAGCTCTACTGCCCTGGTGCTCACTCACACCAAGTCCCATTCATTTTTTTATTCGTTCATGGCACGTGAGTATCTCTGGCAAGGCCAGCATTTATTGCCCATCACTAATTGCCCCCAAGCAGGAGATGGTGAGCCACCTTCTTCAGCCACCGCTGTAGTTCATGTGGTGTGGGCACACCCATAGTGCTGTTAGGGAGGGTGTTCCAGAGTTTTGATCCTGCAACAGTGAAGGAATGGCAATATAGTTCCAAGTCAGGATTGTGTGTAGCTTGGGGGTGAACTTAAAGGTGACGGTGTTCCTCTGCGCCTGCTGCCCTCATCCTTCTAGATGGCAGAAATCACAGCTTTGGGAGGTTCACCAACACCTTGTGCCCGCTGACCTACACTAGCTCCTAGTTAAGCAACACCTCAATTTTAAAAATCCTATTGTTTTCAAGTCCCTTCTTGGCCTCAACCCTCTTCTAGTTTTATTTTCCTCCATCTTTACAATCCTCCAAAATATCTCTAATGCCCCAAATCTGGCCTCCTGAGTATCTCCTATTTTTAATTGCTAACTGCTGGCAGCTGTGCCTTTGGCTGCCAAGACCCTAAGAATTCCATCCATAAACCCCTCTTTCTTCCTTTAAGATGCTCCTTAAAACCTGTCTCTTTGACCAAGTCTTTGGTCATCTACCCTAATATCTCCTTCTGTGGCTCAGTGTCATATCATTTGGTAACACTCCTGTGAAGTGCCCAATATTTTATGACATCAAAGGCCCTATATAAATACAAGTTTTGATGTTAATAAGTGCCCATAAACTCTTGTTTCAAGGGAATTTTATAGTTTTTAAAGGAGGAATATTAAATGATATAGGGAGCGACCAAGTGCAATTACAGCAGTAGGTTCCTCATATAGAGAAATGCACTATTTGTCAAGTTGAGTTTTTTGCCGATTCAATTTTATCGTTCAAACCGATTCCAATTTCGGAAGGTGTTACCACAAATAGTTGCAATTAGTTTTCATTGGAACTGAAAAGCAAGCTCAATTATAAATGACATGCCCCATCATGGTCTCTTGGGTAGGGAATGAAGAGGTAAAGAAGGCAAAAGGTAGAAAGAGCAATGACTTTTGCAGTTAAATGCACAGACATCAGACTCAATGTAAACACAATGTCTTGCTTCACAAACTCAAACGTTATGACTTTCAGAACATAATGGATCAAAATACTGTTTGAATATATACCATAAACACCCTAGGGCTACACAAAATTAAGAATACTAAGTGTGTAACAAAACTCCTGGCCTTAAATTTAATCCTGACTTAGTTATTTTTGAGTAAAGTTTTTGTATCCTGGTATCTAGATTTCACATTATTGAGTTCTCATTTTCCACCTTCACCCCCAATTTGTTTAGGGTACATATTTCTTATACATTGCTCACTAAACCAATATTATTTTCCATAAAGGAAATCATATCAAAGTATCCATCATACAACAGGTTCATGTTCACCATAATACTTACAGAGCAGCAGCACCGGAGATAATCTCAATCAGCTCCTTGGTAATGACAGCTTGGCGAGTGCGATTAAATGTCAATGTCAGCTTGTCAATAATGTCAGCTAAAAAAATTAACAATTTTATTTAAGTGTGTTAGTTTACTTCGCTATTTGCTCTTTCCTATATCCAAGATCTGGATTATTAGCTGCTGACTCTCTCAGTAAAATAACACTCTGTATTTGCATAAAAAGAAATACCAAGTTGCTGATTGTGATTTGCTTTCACGTTGATTCCAGTTCCTAGCTCAATTTTTTAATCTGCTTGGTTTTTGGAGATTTGTGGTGAGAATCCGTGTCAGTGATTTTCCCTTTTCTGGTTTCATAAGAGGCACACAACATTGTGGCAAAGGATCTGCTCCTGATCTCTCTGCTATTCTCTATTCTGAAACTCGGGATAAGGAGATACATAAACTGCTGTGCAAAATGGGAGGGAAGAGGGGGTTGCAAGGAGAGGACGTACTACTCATCCTGAGAATTTAGCTCAATCCTCGTCAAAAGCAATTGTTTTCTGCTCAAAACTTGAGAGTAGGGGGCAGAGAATGGAGAGAGAAAAACCATGTGAACCAGAATGCCAGTGCTCCAACTACCATGCGAACACAATTTCTTACATACTTGAAAATCTGCTGTACAAACTAACACCTGGTGTGCAACATGTTGAATCCAAGTCAAATGACCAAGAATATAAATGCCACTGAAAAGCCATATTGCAGGAAGCAGAGAAGGCAGCCAAGAATATGAAACAATGGATAGTTTGGGCCATGTGTCTTTTTCCTCTTAATTGTTTTTCAATTTAAAGATGCATGATTCAGGAAATAAAGTATCTTTATGAAATAATCTCCCTCACTACAAAGTCAGCATTTGGATCATAAATAGCAAAATATGCAGCCATAAAACTAAAGCTGAAACCCGCCATGCCATCCAAAATGTCACCACCCAATTTAAGGAAGACAACTAGGGATTTTGAGGTTTTTCTCCCCGCCAAAAATAGTTTGGATGTAGGGGAAGATCACCCACCCCTCTCCTCTCACCCCAAACTGCCTCAGAAGGTATTGACTTTTTATTGGCTTTACTACTGGCCCAGGCTGTTCTCCAGTATTATGCTCCAATGGCTATCACTTATGAGTGCACTGACAGTATCAACAGACCATCCCATCATGATCAATCCTACTTCCAACTTCATCTCAATGCTTCCATACAAGGATACTGAGTCATGATCATAACAAACAGCTGCTCATTTTACTCTCAGAAGGAGCACAAGAGAGAGTGTTAATTTGACACATACTAGGTATCAATGTGACACCTTCCTGATCTATAAAAGCTCACGCACTCTCTGGGTAAATTTGGAGAACCATTAGGAAAGATATATTTTTGAAATTATCGTAAAAATTTCTTACAAGCGTTCTTGCTGGCACTATCCATAGCGGTCATCCTAGCACTCTGCTCGCTTGTAGTGGATTCCTTTAAGCTGAAGTAAATGATGTTGACCAGTGAGAACTCCTGGTAGTTTCGCAGGACATCAGCATCAATGTCATCATAAACACTCATGTTCTCTAGAAATAAAGTCAAAGGATTAACAATTAGGTTATCACAACATATTTGGCAATGATACAAGATGTGAAAATAAGGACCAAATCCAAATTAAGTTCATAAAAACAAAAAAACTGCGGATGCTGGAAATCCAAAACAAAAACAGAATTACCTGGAAAAACTCAGCAGGTCTGGCAGCACCGGCAGAGAAGAAAAGAGTTGACGTTTCGAGTCCTCATGACCCTTCGTCGAAGGGTCATGAGGACTCGAAACGTCAACTCTTTTCTTCTCCGCTGATGCTGCCAGACCTGCTGAGTTTTTCCAGGTAATTCCAAATTAAGTTCAACTTGATGCACTTCCATGATAAATGTAGAACAGCCGGATAAATATTTTCTACATGGATAATTAAAGATATAAATACCAAACTACATTTGAGCTTTATGATAGTGCTTGCTTAATGTGCTTGGTGTGGGATTAACACAATTCTGCATAAACATGTTGGCGATGCTCAATCATAAACAGTTTGCATATCCAACATTGAACCCAGCTAGATAAATTCAAAAGCAAACAATTACTAAAGTGGCTGGAAAGTATTTTAAGTAATTATTTTTCTCCCAATTGTTACAAGAAATTCAAATACATCTTCTAGCCAGAAGACAGCAACTCTAATACATGGAAGTTCCATTGATAAGTGGCTCTCAATACTGTGAACAATCTGCAGCCTTCTTGGGTCTAGATGCAATACAATTTTTAAAAGTTTGATAGGTCCCCAACTGTATTGAAAGTTATCCACTGAAGGACTCACTGTATGCATGGATAAGTTGACCCTCTTTCAAATGCCCACTTTAAAGTTGTGGTTGTGGGCTACTGTTTCCCCTCTCTACATACATTATTGGTCCCTAGTCAAAGGAATATATGTGCATTCAGTCACTACAAATGAAGCAGTCTACTATGAATTAGATTGAGAATGGAAGACATAGGCCATGAACTGTTATGTAATCCAGTATCATACAAATTTACACCACAGATGGAGGCCACTTGTCCCAATGTGTCAGTGCTGGCCAAAAAGTTATTCAGCCTAATCCCATTTTCCAGCTCTTGGTCTGTAGACTTGGATATGCACTTTGTGGCGTAACATACAAGTACTTTCTAAATGCAATGAGGGGTTTTACCTCTACCATCCTTTCAGGTAGTGAGTTCCAGACCTGCACCACCCTCTGCGTGATAAAAATTCTCAACTCCTCTCCAATTCTCCTACCAATTACTTTAAATCCATGCCCCCTTGGTTATTGGCCTATCTGCTAAGGGAAATAGGTTCTTCCTATTCACTCTTTTCTAGCTCCATCAATTTTCTATGCCTCAATTAACTCTCTCCCCAATCCTCCTCTGTGCCAAGGTAAACAAGCCCAACCGATCCAACTTTTTCTCAGTTAAAATACTCCGGTCTTGGCACAATCTTCATAAATCTCCTCTGTACCATCTCGAGTACAAACATCCAAGAGCATAAGAAATGGGAGCTGAAGTAGGCCATTTGGCCTTTCAAGCCTGCCCCTCCCATTCTATAAGATCATGGGCTAGTTTCTACCTTAATTCTAACTTCCCACATCATCTCCAGATCCCTTAATTCCTTTGGTATCAAAAATCTATTGACCCCTGTCTCTAACACATTCAACAACTGAACATCCATAGCTCTCTGGGGTAGAGATTTCCAAAGATTCATAACCCTTTGAGTGAAGAAATTTCTCATCTCATTCCAAAATGATCAACCACTTCTTCTGAGACTATGACCCCATGTTCTAGAATCCCAAGCCAAGGGCCTTGTCAACTCACATCCTCCTTGTAATGCAGTGACCAGAACTGTAACGTGTACTCCAGCTGAGGTCTAACTTGTGTTTTAGTTTTTCCAGTATAACCTCCTTGCTCTTATATTCTATGCCTTGGCTAATAAAGGAAAATATCCCAGATGCCTTCTCAACCACCTTCTTTACCCTGTCCTATTATCTTCAGGAATTTCATGCACTTCAAGGTCTCTCTGTTCCTCTACACTTATTGGGCCAGAACTTCCATGGAGTGGCAGTCACAGTTGGATTGCCACTTCACCCCCATTTATCTACACTGAAATGCAGCTGCACTTTTTTCACATGACCTTCTGACTTGGACCTGGTGTGAACTGTTCAGGAATCCTCTGTCAAGTGCAGTAGAACCGATGCAAAGAAAGGTACACCTTTTTTATGGCACTAGCTGCCATAAAGCACATTTTTAAAAATTCATTCAGGGGATATGGGCTTCGGGCTTCACAGGCTGGGACAGCATTTATTGCCCATCCCTAGTTGCCCTTGAGAAGGTGGTGGTGAGCTGCCTTCCTGAACCGCTGCAGTCCATGTGGTGTAGGTACATCCACAGTGCTGTTAGGAAGGGAGTTCCAGGATTTTGACCCAGCGACAGTGATATATTTACAAGTCAGGATGGTGAGTGACTTGGAGGGGTGCTTCCAAGTGGTGATGTTCCCATCTATCTGCCATTCTTGGCCTTCTAGATGGTAGTGGTTGTGGGTTTAGAAGGTGCTTTTGAAAGAGCTTTGGTGAATTCCTGCAGTGCATCTTGTAGATGGTACACTGCTGCTACTGTGTGTCAGTGGTGGAGGGAGTGAATGTTTGTGGATGTGCTGCCAATCAAGCGAGCTGCTTTGTCCTGGAAGGTGTCAAGCATCTTGAGTGTTGTGGAAGCTATACTCATCCAGGCAAGTGTTGAGTATTTCATCACACTCCTAACTTGTGCCTTGTAGATGGTGAACAGGCTTTGGGGAGTCAGGAAGTGAGTTACTCATCACACGATTCCTAGCCTCTGACCTGCTCTTGTAGCCACAGTATTTATGTGGCTGGTTGAGTTCAGTTTCTAGTCAATGGTAACCCCCAGGAGGTTGATAGTGGGGGATTCAGTGATGGTAATGCCACTGAACAGCAAGGGTTGATGGTTAGATTCTCTCTTGTCGGAGGTGGTTATTGCCTGACACTTGTGCGGCACGAATGTTACTTGCCACTTATCAGCCCAAGCCTGGATATTTTTCAGGGCTTGTTGCATTTGGACATGGACTGCTTCAGTATGATTCGTCACAAATGGTGCTGAACATTGTGCAATCATCAGCGAACGTCCCCACTTCTGATCTTATGATGGAAGGAAGGTCATTGATGATGCAGCTGAAGATGGTTGGGCTGAGGACATTACCCTGAGGAACACCTGCAGTGATGTCCTGGAGCTGAGATGACTGACCTCCAACAACCATAACCATCTTCCTTTGTGCTAGGTATGACTCCAACTAGTGGAGAGTTTCCCCCCCCGCCCCCGATTCCCATTAACTTAAGTTTTGCTGGGGCTCTTTGATGCCATTCACAATCAAATGCTGCCTTGATGTCAAGGGCAGTCACTCTCACCTCACCTCAGGAGTTTGGCTCTTTTGTCCATGTTTGAACCGAGGCTGTAGTGAGGTCAGGAGCTGAGTGGCCCTGGCAGAACCCAAACTGGGTGCTAGTGAGCAGGTTATTGCTAAGCAAGTGCCACTTGATAACGCTGTTGATGACCCCTTCCATTACTTTACTGTTAATCGAGAGCAGACTGACAGGACGGTAATTGGTCGGGTTTGGTTTGTCCGGCTTTTTGTGTACAGGACATACCTGGGCAATTTTCTACGTGGCCGGGTAGATGCCAGTATTGTAGCTGTACTGGAACAGCTTGACTAGGGGTGCGGCAAGTTCTGGAGCACAAGTCTTCAGTACTATTGCCGGAATACTGTCAGAGCCCACAGCCTTTGCAGTAACCAGTGCGTTCAGCCTTTTCTTGATATCATGTGGAGTGAATCGAATTGGCTGAAGACTGGCACCTGTGATGCTGGGGACCTCCAGAGAAGGCCGAGAGGGATCATCCAGTCGGCACTTCTGGCTGAAAATTGTAGCAAATGCTTCAGGTCAGGAGTGTAGTCAGTCAGGAGCTGACGGGTAGTCGGGGGGTGTCTGGAGTCTAGTAAGGGGCTGAAGGGTAGTTGGGGTTGGGGTCAGGAGGGCAGCCATAGGCAGAGAATTGAGAGAGAAAAACCATGTGGCCCAGAATGCCAGTGCTCCAACTACCACACAAGCACCATTTGTTATATTCTTGTAAATCTGCTGTACAAACTATTATCAAACAGCTGGTGCGTAACGTGTTGAATTCAAGTCAAATAACCAAGATCATAAATGCCATATTGCTGGAAGCAGAGAAGGCAGCCCAGAATATGAAAGAGTGGATGGTTTGGGCGAAGGTAAGTTGGGGGTGAAATGCGGGTTTGGGAGCATAGCCACTGGGCTCAGGAGGGTAGGAAGTTGGTTGGAATGGGGCGTTCGGAAGAGTAGCTGGGGGAGAGGGGTTCAGCTGGGTAGTGGGGTTGGGGGGTGGGGGGGGGGGGGGGGTGGGGGGAGGGGGGGGGTGGGGGGGGCTGGGGAGAGATCAGGAGGGTGGTCGGGGGGTGTAAGGAGGGTGGGCCGGTTAGGAGTCGGGAGGGTAGTCAAAGACAGGGCTGGGTGTGGTCAGTACTATCGTTACCCAGGAGTTAGAAGTGGTTTAAATTCTGTGAACTTCTTCTGAGTAACTATTCCTGTAAGACAGTCAGAACCATCCAAAGACTGTGATTTAAATCAGAGTATCACATGGTTCCCAGTACAGGGTAATTGCCCAACGGAAATTTGAATTTCCCAAGAAACTGTCATGTAATGTATTTGAGGGCTTCTGGAGGGGTTCCCGCAGTGCATCTTTGGGGTACCCCCTGGATATGACGTCCCAGATATTGGAAGTTATGGCCATTATTTGTGTATTCCCTCACCTTTATTGCTCTCCCCAAATACATTACCTCACTTTTCCAATTAAATACTGCTTGACACTTTTCTGCCCAACTGACACCTTCTTGTAGTCTACATCCTCTTTCCTCACTATCAACCACATATTCAATTTTTTTCTCACCTGCAAAACTTCTTAATCATGCTCCCTACGTTTAAGTCTAAACCATTGGTATATACTAGGAAACGCCAGGGACCTAATATATCTGCGGAACCCCACTAGAAACAGCCTTCCCAGTCATAAATTCCCATCAACTATAATCCTTTGCTTTCTGACACTGAGCCAACTTTGAATTCAACTTGCCACTTTCCCCTGGTTCCCATGATCTTTTACTTTCCTGACCAGTTTGCTATGTGGGACCTTAAAAGCCTCACTAAAATCCATGCAGGCTACATCAAACTCCCTATCTTCACTGACTCTCCCTATTATCTCCTCAAAAAAATCACGCATGTCAGTCAAACCTGACTTCCCCACAAAAAATCCATGCTGATTGTCCCTAATTAACCCAGGGCTTTCTAAGTGAAGATTTATACCGTCCCTCAGAATTTTTTTCCGGTAATTTGTCACTACCAAGGTTAGGCTGATTGGCATGTAATAATTTGGTCTATCCCTTTCCCTCATAGTCCTCCCACCAATCCTCTAGTCAGAGGATTGGAAAATTATGGTCAGAGCCTCCATTATTTCCTCCCTTGCTTCTTTTAACAGCCAGGGTGGCAATTTATCTCTTAATATTTACACTCTCACTAGGTTTATACCATTCAATATTTCACACTCCTCCTCAACTATCACATCTGCATATCTCCCTCTTTTTTGAACACAGATGCAAACTACTCATTAAGAACTATACACACTATGCAGTACTTAGCTTTTGCTATCTAACATTCCTAAGCTTCCCTTTTTTGACAACCAGGGCTCTAGATTTGAGAGTTCCATCCTTTTCCACATTTGTTCTGAACTCTCACCATCTCCTCGAATGCCTCCCGTCACTCTGACACTAATTTACCTTCAAGAAGCTGTTTTCAGTCCACTAAATTAGAGCTAAGCTTAATAAAACTAGCCTTGCCCCAGTTGAGAACTTTTACTCCTGGTCTATCACTGTCATTTTTCGGCACCATGCTGTCTGGGTGATTTAACTGAGTTAACTTATGACTAAGAGCAAGATGCATTGCATGGTTCATCAACAGAATTTGCCTAATTGCATTAAAGTAATTTTTGAAACTCTAGAAAATACTTACCACCATACATGAAATAAGGTGACATGCCCTTTCTCTTCTACTCAAATCTATCCACAGGATTCTTTAAATATTTAAATGCGACAATAAGAGATATGACTCCCATGTCTGAACGATGAAGTATGCATGATGCAACAAGATACAATGAATTATACCAGTGTAGCTGTCTTGTTTTTATAATAAATTATGTTCCAGTCAAGCGAGTCATATCTCTGCAAGTATGACTACTGAAAGATTTATGACATTAAACTGTTCTCTATATTTCTCTTACAACTTATTAAAATACAAAATACAACCTTCTTAAAAGTTTTTTTTTGCAAAAGTTAAGAGTATAATGTACAACTATCTCTTCAGAGGTTATTTGTTTAGACTCAGTGGCAGTTCTCATTGGTACTACCAATGTCAACTATATATTTTGAAATCATATTAAGCTATCATGATAGAAAGTGGTAATTCAATAAGATGAACCATATTCATTTATCTATCTTACAGACAGCATGGTAACTTACCAGAATTTGTAAGTGTGTCAAAAGAGAAGACTGGTTTCTCCTCAGTCTTATAGGAAATCACAGACCTAAAAACAAGGATAAGTTATTTGTGGCAACATTTAAGATGCAGCTTGTAGGCACCTTTAAAAACAATTTAAATTTGCATCTGTAATTACGAAAATGCGTAGAGCTCGATATGGAGTAAAAGCCACATGACCCCAACACCCCAAGGTATTTTCCTTAATGGTGATCCACTTATTTCAACATCTTGCATTTATATAGCACCTTATGTCGCAAGAGGTTTTCTCCCCCTCTTAGCTGTCTAATGTGTCATAGATTCTGCATCAATAAACAGAAGACATGCGCTTCTTCAAATCCATCATGAAAACAATAATGCTAGCATCACAATTCTGGTATAAAGTATCCCAGTACAGAGGTTTGCACTGTTGTCATAATCGTGCAGGGATTTCCTTTTTGACCTTGACCACCATGTGCTGTGAGCAGGGCAGAAGCCAGACTGAAGGGATTGGAACAGGAAATTTTGAGAGAAATGGGCTCTATGCTGGGACGCAGTGCCATATTAGGATAAACAGATCTCAGCTTTTTATTTTTAGTGGGGTAATGGGAATGGTAGATTTGAAAAAAGGATGGAGGGAGGGGGGGTTTCTTAGGAAAACAAAATCATGAACAATGTGGCAGACACAGGGGCCAGGAAAGGTAAAAAAGTGGTTAAGTTGAATGGGGAGGCCAATCAAAGGTGCAGAAGGTAGAGCTTAGGAAGAACCTTTAAAGTAGAATTTATGCACTCTTTTAAACCAGTGGCCTGCCAAGCGACTTACTTAAATCTGTTGAATATAACAGAACCTTTATCAAATTCAAAGCCAGAGTTCAAGAGCTCAGAGGCAATAACTGAAGCATCACCAAACGTTGGTGGTTTCCGGCCCATTTCCTTGAACATCACCAGCATGTGCCTTCCATGTTTTCTACAATTTAAAACAAAAACTGAGTCAGACTCATTTGTTTTGAAAAGTTATACATTGCTAAATAGTTTCCCAACACATCTGCAGAATGTGGTTCTACAACCTCTGTAATCTTATCCTCATTGCCTCTAATTTATTAAACTATGGTACTGCTAAAATCAGTACTGGAATCTTTCCTTGCAATGACATGAATATTACAGCAATCATTTGGATGATTCAGCGTATAATTCTGGATTGCATTCAGTGATCAAAACCCCTCAATTTTTAGCTTAATATTTTGCAGGCAATCGGAAGAACTTCTCTAACCTTTTCATACTGCAAAGCTGAAGACACATTGCCTTCACTGTTACAAAAATAAAAATAGCTGGAAAAACTCAGCAGGTCTGACAGCATCTGTGGAGAGGAATACAGTTAACGTTTCGAGTCCATATGACTCTTCATCAGAACTAAGGAAAAATAGAAAAGAGGTGAAATATAAGCTGGTTGAGGGGGGTGGGACAGGTAGAGCTGGATAGAGGGCCAGTGATAAGTGGAAGCAAAAAAGAGATTGCCAAAGACAAAAGAGAAAGCAGGACAAGCAAGTGACAGATAGCCCTAGTGGGATTGGGGGGTGGGGGGAAGGATCGAAATAGGGTAAAAGGTGGAGATGAAACACCTTTTAGCTTCCTCCGACCCCAACCCCACTAGGGCTGTCACTTGCTCGTCCTGCTTTCTACCCTTAATGTCACCATTAGCACATTTCTTACCTAATATCACCACCGTCAACATCCCTTTGTCCATGACATCTTTGGCAATCTCTTCTTTGCCTCCACCTATCACTGGCCCTCTATCCAGTTCTACCTGTCCCACCCCCCTCAACCAGCTTATATTTCACCTCTTTTCTATTTTTCCTTAGTTATGATGAAGAGGCATACGGACTCGAAACGTTAACTGTATTCCTCTCCACAGATGCTGTTAGACCTGCTGAGTTTTTCCAGCTATTTTTATTTATGTTTCAGATTTCCAGCATCCGCAGTATTTTGCTTTTTCCTTCACTTGTTAGTCTGGCGTTAAGAATTTTGCACTTTGAGTAATGCAAATATTGAATCTAACATAAAATAGAGTCTAACACGGAAACAGAGTCAAGAGCAAAATCAGCAGCTCAGCTAGTTACAACGCAGGTCCCTAACTGGTGCTGGAGGAAAATAGTGAACATTTATGAAATACTTCTCCCTCCTAATATTATTGGGAGGTAGCAAGCCATTTAAAATGACAGATTAACATTTCTACTAAAATAGCAACAAAATAAATTAATGGTGTTAAATATTCATGCCACTAGCCCGCAATGTCATTTCAAGGCCAGTGTTTTAGCCAAGAGTAGATTACCAATGTCCTTTGTTATCAAGCATGAATATGTTCTCAGACTCAAAGCCAACACATACCTATACAGCAGTGCTCTCAGCTTCTCACCAATAGGTGCAATCTTAACCTCTTTTCCAGCAGCAGTCAATTGCTCTATTTGATTTCTTATGGCCTTAGCAACACTACTGTGGATACCACCACAGAGACCACGATCAGAGGACACCCCAATGATCAGGTGTCTGGCTTGCTCTTCAGGAGGTTGAATGTCTGCCTTGTCATATAAAGCTTAAAAAAGAAAAGGATCAATAATAAAACTTGTATTCATTTAGTGCCTTATCACATCCATCAAAAAAACTGAAAAACACCTTTTAGGGTCCAATCAATTCAAGTGCAGAGCCTTCTGTGTAAACAACCCAGAAGCTACCTTGCACAGCAAGTTCCTATAAATGCTAGCAAGACACATGCTCAGTTTTTGATGGGAATTGTTAAGGAATAACGGGTAGCAAGAATCTAAAAAGAACTTGAGCAATTCTGTGGAAACAATAAATGGTGCAGGCCATATAATGTACCAAAAGCATCTTGTTCGGGCTGTGCCTGATTACCAGCTCATTTATGGAATCTGCAGTTCACAAGTTTGACTAATATTCATTTGCAAATTAATGAAATAGTTCAAATGTTAAATTAGAAAACCAACTTTGATCTGGCAGGAATCACAGGCAGCATTAAGTGAATAGATTGATTCAGCCAACTTCAATCCCTCAGAGCCCTACACAGATAGGGCATCAATCAAAAAATAAACTCAATATTATTGCCTATAAATGTCATATCCATTAATAGGCAAGAAATCCCTTCCACAATCTCAATATTAAGTTGTCATTATTAAATCGTCGTAGTGCAGTTGCCTTTGTTATCATACCGAGAGCTCCTGTTCCATAAACTCTTGCTGGTTTCAGTTCTCTCTCAGCTCTTGCATATTTTGCTGCAGCCACCATTTTCATGGATTGGGTAATCTTTTGGATGTTTTTGATGGACTTCAAGCGCCTGGTGACTGAAAATAGGCAAATATTTAATCAGGTAGTGGTTTATCAGGGCCATATTTTTACAGTCCATAGCCAAGACTAAAATGCATTTTTCCATGAAGTCACCTTGATCTATCTGCTTATAAATGTCATGTGCCATTGTCACCAACTGTGGTTTTCTCTGGAAGAATATGAAAAGCTACTTGATGGCAAAAATATGTGCTTTTGATGGAGAATGTTTTCAAAAATCAAATAGTTAAACTATTCAACTAATAGGAGGCAATTCCTATTAGTGAAAAAGTCTAGCTGCACTCAGTGTTTTTGTTTCAATTAAGATTTTTTCCTATCTACCTGTACAACAATAAAGAAATAAATTTTGAAGAGAGCAGTTAAAAAAAATGTCAACTTTGTTCCTGTGTTTTACAGTGACTCATTCCTTGTTCCCAATAATTGGACCAAGCAGTCTTTTTGTTTAACACTGAAATTCAATATAAAAAGGAATTATTTTTTAAATCAAACTCAAAGCATTGCTTGTGCTCCAATGCTACGTTACTTTTTCAGACAGAAAACTGCTATACTTATTTTACTTTTGTTTACTCTGAACTTTACATGCAATTTTTAAGGTTTTGTTTGATGCATTATCATACGACACCATGAGCCAACCGGTCTCACTGCACTCCCGTCTTTCTCCCAAGGGTTTCCAATCTCACCACTTGAAGAACACGCTATGGAACCATCTCAAAAACAACACTTTCTCTCTGACGTCTTCAACAAGGATCCACCTCCAGGGTTTCGATCTCTCCTTCCAATGCTCCTCTCCCTTGAATCGCCACGTGCATTCACGCTCTGCCTTCCATACACTCTCAGATATCCAACCGTGCCAACAGAACACCGCTGCTTCACATGCCCACAGTAAGTAGTCACCAATCTTTGGCTGTCTCCTCAGACCTTCTGGCTTCTCGTAAGACCTCTTTGCCTTGATTCAGCTCTCCACAGCTTTCTCTCTAATTCGGAGCCTTTTCCTCTGCTCCTTACTTTAATTTCACTGAACAGGATCTGTTCCAGATTTCCTATCCCTGTTTCTTGACTTAGCTGATGTCTTGGGACCTTTTCCTGTTCCCACTCCCTGGTTTTGGGACTTTCTACTTCTCTTTTGGGACCTGCTCCCTGCAGATCCCTTCCTGCCTTCTCTGGCAGTGTCTATGGAATGCTCCTACCAACTGAACTCAAGCTGCTTTTCCATTTCTCTCCGTGTCTATGGGCTCCCTTGTTGCTAGGCAATAGCAGTGTTCCATACTTTGTTTTAACTTCCCTAAACCACTTCAAGGGTCATGAAACATCATTAAAATGCAGATATACAAACAAACCCACAGACTTGCAGGCAACATTTTCCTAGAAAAAAACCTCAATGCAACTACACCCAGGTTTCATCCTTTTAACCTACAAATAAAGGAATATAAATTAAACTTAAAGCTATATCTTGTTCCTAACAAAATGCAAATGTCAATCAGCAGTGTGATAGTACTGTATGTTTTAAAAAAAGATTATGGAAAATAATGTCATTTTCGGCCATACAAATATAGACAATTGCATATGCATTGAAGATATGCTCATCAGCTTCTGACAGCTGATAAAACAGGTGGTTAGGAGAGAGCCAGCTATACCATTACCATTTTTCCAAAAGTATATAGCAAAAAGCAGTCACAGCCAATAAGAAGCTCAAGTGGTGCAAAACTGCTGCTTCTACATGATCCCACCCACTATGAAACATAAAATTGATGCCAATTTAGCCAGTTATATCGCTCATCTTGTGAGCCACCAATGCAGAAACATACTTCAGTAAAGATATCCACTATTATTTCACCAAAGGAATTCTTGAAAGCCATGATACTATAAAAGTATTCAGGTTTAAGACAGTCACATGTGACTGTTCAGAAATAATGAAGAAAATAGGATACTCACTGTCCTTCAGAGTCGCCATGTTTCGGACTTGGCCCCTGTAACAATTGAAACCAGACTTTAGTAAAGCTCAACAGAAAGCACAGGTTATCTGAGGAGGATGGGGAAAACGTACCCAAAGTTTAAAAAAAAGACAAAGACTAAAAATCTTATCCAGCCTCTCAACATGGCAACGCTGGAGGAATGAGCTACTGTGATCATATCTATTGGCTGATTTTCCAGGACACATGCCTAAAACACACATCTGGGATACAGAAGGATAACCTCATATTGTTAAACTAAGCAAGGCTCACCTTGTTACAATTACTTAATCTGGCTACTTAGTGCATGAATTACCAAAGTAGAATTTCCTACATAATGATCATGGTATGTATTTAGCAGGACAGGTAAATGATGCTCGACTCTCTGCTTTGTTAGTACTTTTTGATGTTCCAAACAGCTCATGAAGACTAATTGGTCTTATGTTCACAGGAATATTTAAAGACACTTTTACTTGTTGCTGAGGTTCCAAAAGAGCAGTGCTTATTCAGATGATCACAACCTCAGAATTTCAGAAGTTCACACTGTCTTTCACTTGAAGGTTAATAGAAAGCAGTGTTTATTTTCTCTTTGATCTGAAAACCCATAAATAAAGTTTGATTAAACACACAACAGGATATATAGAGTTTATCACTATCACACTGTAATAAGTTGTCAATGGTGACAGTGTATTAATATAAAAGATGTCAATGGTTCCAGAAAGAGATTCTGGAGAACAGTTATATAGATAGAATTTATCACAGGTGGCCTCACATTAATTAGAATTTTTTTTCCTCCTTGTTCAGAATAGAACTAAACACCACAAATTCACTGACTTTGTGAAGATCTAAAAGATACAGAGACTGAATCATTATTGTATGTTAGTCTCTAAATCCATAAAGTAAATTATGCCATACAATGAGATTACTGGAAAGAAACAAAATTGATCCAAAGTACTGACATTTTACACTTTTGCTGTATAAGTTGTGCTTTTCTAAGTAGTTTGCTTTATTAATGGTCCTAGCACAACAATTTTGACTGATGATCAACTATAATGTAGCCAGGTTCACATGTGCAGTTGCAGCAGCACACTTGACCACATATCTCATCATCTTGTTAACTAGATACTCAAATAGTACCAACATCTTGATGCACAAAAAGGCAATTCTGAAAATCCTTCACTCTACAAATCAAGCTAATGCTTTCTAATGCTGCATGCAAAACTTAAAGAAAACTTTGTATATTCAACCCAACATTGAAAATAGTTTGCACAAGTTCATCACTTCAATATTTCCACACTGACACTGGGCAAATATAACACACCCTAACCCTACACAGCAGAAGTGGTCCAGGTTCAATTTCTGATCAGTATTAAATTAGCTAGCCTCTTTCAGATCAATAGCAAAGCAGTACAATTAGACGGAGGCAAATAAAACAGGGGTTCCAACTCTCATCACTATACTCGACAAAATGCTGGAAGTGTGAATAACAGAAGGGAACAAGGTAGGTCTTGACTGTTATGAGGAGAACACCAATAGCCCAGACTACTCAGTGCCCAAACATTAACATGTCGAACTGGCAAATTAATCGCCTGTTGCTGTCTTTGGTACTATATCCCAGGCAAAATCACCTCTTATGTGAAAGAATTAAAAGAAAATAATTGGACAGGAAAACTGCAACTTTTCTAACCCAGCTAAAGACATTCCAACACTTTTTGAAAACCTTGAAAGGACCTTCAAAGAGGAAGAAGTTTGGTAGTTACAAATTTTAAGACTAGTCAAAGCCATCATCATACTGGATGACCTGTGATTTAATAGATTAGCATTTTTCATTGTTGCATTATGTGAACATAATATGCTTCTGCTAAATATATTTCTTTTTTTTTTAACCTGGAACTGAAAACACAGACACTAAAGGAGGAAATCTAAAAAATCATTGACCCCACTCTCATATTGTACTCAATAGAGCAATTCAATGAGATAACTCTTGCTCCTGGTTCAATTTCATACGAGCATATGAACTAGGAGTAGGAGTAGGCCATTTGGCCCTTCAAATCTGCCCCACTATTCAATAATATCATGGCTGATCTGATTGTAACCTCCTAACTCGATAACCTTTCACCTCCTTGTTAATCAAGAATCCATCTAGCTCTGCCTTAAAAGTATTCAAAGACCCTGCTTCCACCGCCTTTTGAGAAAGAGAGTTCCAAAGACGAACCTCAAAAAAGAATTTCTCACCTGTCTTAAATGAGCTTTCATTTTGTATCACTAAATATTATATAATGAAATGTCCATCCAATAGCCTAATGGATATTCTAATGTACCAAATTAAAAAAAAACATTTTGCACTACATTTCCAAAGTAACATTTAGACTCATTGGCTGCTCTTATAAAAAAAAGTTACTTTGATTCCATGCCATAAACTTATTTATAATTACACCAAACTCAGTGAACAGCACAATGTTATTTTGTTTCAGTCAGTTAGCAGATTCATTTAAAATAAAGTATATGGTGAGGAACCGACTGCAACCCAAATGAAGAAAACACAGTATTTCACTTTATCTACAATGGTGAATAAAGAATGATGTGCACATTTTATAAACCACAACTGGATAACACTGATGAGCAGCCTCACAAAATAGCTTTCTTTCTATTTCACGCTTTAAAAGATTTGTTGCGTATTTCTAGCATTTTCTGTCTCAATTTTAGATTTCTCTGTCCAATTTATATGAAACCAAGGCCCGCCCCACATCTACCCTTTCAGGTGGGCACAAAACAATCCCAGGGCATTATTTTTGAAGTGAGGGGAGTATCTTGGCCAATATTTACCACTCAACAGCACAAAAACAGATTATCTGGTCATTCTCACATTGCTATTTGAGGGAGTTTGCTGTGAGCAAATTGGCTGCCAGATTTCCTGCATTACAACAGGGGCTGGCTGCATTTTGGGCGGGAGGTGGGGGGGGGGGGGGTCCTTTGGTCGTGGAAGGCGCTATATAAATACAATACTTTCATTCTATTTAAATCAATAAGGTTCTCCCATCCAGAGCAGAAAGGAAGAACTTCCCGAAAAGTGACTGGCATGGGAGCGCACACTAAATGCCATCCTGGGAAGGGGGGGGCCTGAAAAGAGGGGGAGTGCATTTCAAAGCCATGAAAGTCTTCCAGATCATTTTAAACCCACTGCACCAGGGCCTGAGGATTTCCTTTAGAAAAGGCCTTCAGCTTGGGGGGTCATCGACCAAGATCAAAAACACCGGGGGCATTACATCTTTCCCGAAGCTTAAGACAAAATATCCTTCCCTTATAAGGATGAGAAGCCGCCCTCTCGTGAGTGCGAGACTATATCCTTTACCATTGGGGCTCAAAGAGCAAAGCGGCTCCACTTCTGGCAAACATGGTGAATCCTCTCGGGCGGATGCGGCTGAAGGTCAGCGCGGAGCAACCGCGCATGCGTCACACCCCCCCCCCCCCCCCCCCCAACCTCCGCCAGGGGTCACGTGATCCGCAGCCACACCTCCTCCTCCCCCGCGGATTGCCGCGTTGAATCCCGGGAGCTGTAGTCTTCCCCTGCCGCCGATAAATCGCGACTAAACGGGTGACCAAACTACAACTCCCGGAAAACCCTTCGACAAGTTTCTCCACATCACACTACCCCACCCCCACCCCCCCCCCCCGCCCCCCGGGGCCGCCTTCTCCTTCTCCTTCTCCTTCTCCTCCTCCTCCAACGCAATGATAAATTTGCAAATACTCCCTGTCTTAAGAGGTTTGATTATCCAACAGAAAAGGGTAAAAGTACAATCGAGAGAGGAGAGGAGGGGGGGGGTGGGGGGGTGTTGCGGAAAATTAGGCACGTTCATGGCGCGTGCGGGGAACGTGGTGACGAACACACGTTGCGCAGGAACCGGTGACGTCAGCGCGTCCTGTCTCGTCCGGCTGCAGTTGCGAGAATGGGTAAAGCCGAGTTCCTGACGCCCAAGGCCATCGCCAACCGCATCAAATCCAAAGGGCTGCAGAAGCTGCGATGGTACTGCCAGATGTGTCAGAAGCAATGTCGGGACGAGGTGAGTGAGCCAGCCAGGGCGGGCTGCACTTCATCCACTTTCGGGCCTTGCTGAAAGGATTCGGGGCCCAGGCCTTGGTGGGGGGGGGTGGGGGGAAGGGAACCCGAGGCCTGGGTCAAGGGGAACCCGAGGCCTGGGTCAAGGGGAACCCGAGGCCTGGGTCAAGGGGAACCCGAGGCCTGGGTCAAGGGGAACCCGAGGCCTGGGTCAAGGGGAACCCGAGGCCTGGGTCAAGGGGAACCCGAGGCCTGGGTCAAGGGGAACCCGAGGCCTGGGTCAAGGGGAACCCGAGGCCTGGGTCAAGGGGAACCCGAGGCCTGGGTCAAGGGGAACCCGAGGCCTGGGTCAAGGGGAACCCGAGGCCTGGGTCAAGGACGGACGGACGTTGGTTGGAGCGCAGGGGAAGGTTCACCAGGACCGGTTCCCCGGGGACGAGGGGCTTGTCCTGTGAGGAGAGATGGAGGAAACGAGGCGGGAGTTTCGATGAAGAGTCAGGTTGGACTCGAGACGTTAACTCTGCCTCCCTCTCCCCAGATGCTGCCGAGTTTTTCCAGCATTCGGTTTCTGGTTTTATTTCAGATTTCCAGCATCCGCAGTTTTATTTCAGTGCCACATTCCCTGGAGTTTAAAAGAACGAGAGGTAACCTCATTGAAACATAACATTTTTGGGAGGAAGGATGAGGAGAGGCCATAGACAATCATGGGGCACAATTCTAATGGGAAGGGGCCTGGGGGGGTGGGGGGTGGGGGGGGAGGTGAGTTATAAAGAACCAAAGTGGATGTGAGGAAAAAAAAAACCTTTTTTATGCAACAGGTGGCTAAGATCCTGGAATTCACTGCCTGAAAGAGTGGTGGAGGCAGATTTGATCGTGGCTTTCAGAAGGAATTGGATTTTTCTTTTAAATAGAGAAAAAATTTGCAAGGCTATGGCAAGGGGTGTGGGGGAGTGTGATGAGGTGAGTTGCTCTGGGAGGGAGAGGGGGGGGGCGGTGCTCGTATGGATACAATGGGTTGAATAACCTGTGCTGTAACCATTCTATGATTCTATGAAAATTCTTAAGGAGCTTTACGAGGCAGATGCTTAGAAAATGTTTGAGAATCTAAATAAGGGGATGGTCATTTAGCACTGAGATGAGGGTAAATTTCTTCGTCAAAGCATTATAAATCGTTGAAATTCTCTACCTCAGACCTGTGGATGCTGTTTCATTGAGTATATGCAAAACGGGGGTGGGTGGGGGAAGGTTTTTGGGTAGTAAGGGATATGGGGATAGTGTGGGAAACTGGAGTTATGGCAGATGATCAGCCATAATCTTGTTGAATTACAGAGCAGGCTCAAAGGTTAAAATGGCCTACTTCTCCTATTTCTCACGTTAGAAGAACCTGGATCCAGAAACCTTAAGAAAGGAAAATATAACTTAATGACTATCTTTTTTCATTGGAGTGTGCACATCTGCTTTTAATGGGAAAGCTTAGTTGTTCATTTCTTAAAACTTTAACCTTTCTTCTGAAAGTGTTCATTTTTGCTCAGTGATTTCTTTGTGTGTTAAATATTCAGTATGTTAAGGGAACGATTATAAACTGGGATTAGGAGTGATAATAGTGAGCTCTCCCATACCTCAACTCACTGGCACTGCCGTACAAACCAAAGGATGCCTTTTGTGATTTCTTTTTTTTTTATCCTCGCCCAAGTCAAATTTTTGCTCCCAGTGTTTGAGTGGAACAGGCTGTGTAAGGACAGTTGGAGAGAATGAGAATAAAATATCAGTTTATGGGATGTAGATTATGGGGAGAATACTGTCAGGATTGTTTGACAAACCTTTTAGATTATTTTGATAAACTTGCTGACCTGTGAATAAGGATGAGACAGTCAGTAATATTTATCTGAATCTTAAGTTTAACTTTTCCCATATAGGTTAAGTATAGGATTCAGTCTCAAGGAATAAATGCATTGAATTTGGTTAGTATACCAAGTTAAGAGAAGCGAGTCTTAGAAAATGAAGGCATTAAAGATTGTATATAGGTAATGCTTTATTGTGTACCTCAGAAACATCAAGATATTCACATAGTGAATACATTACAGTGCACCAATTTATCTGGGCCCATGTGGTGGAATCTTACAACCAAGACCCCACATTTTGGTGAGAAAAATAAGGTCCCATTTCTTAGAAAATAAGAATCAAAATGGGGTTGAGGAGCTTGGGGTTCTGGGAGTACAAATATACAATCACTAAGAGTAGCAAAGCAGATCAATTAAGCCATAAAAAAGTCAAGTATTTGGAGTTATTTCTAGAGGGATAGAATTGAAAAGTAGAAACGTTATGTATTGAGCCTTCATAAGACTACACTTGGAATATTGTGTACAGTTCAGGTTGCCATATTATGAAAATTATATAGAGGCACTGGAGAGGGAAAGGATTTATAAGGATTTTGTCAGAAATACTAGGTTATACATATCAGGAATGATGAACAGGCTGGTCTTTTTCCTCTTGAAAGAAGATGGCTGATAGGTGATCTAATAAAGGTCAATAAAATTATGAAATGTCTGGTTAGGAGTTGGTTGTTCGTGGTGTGCTACACTAATTGGTGTTGGAGCCACTATTCATTTTTATAAATGACTTGGAGGCTGGAATCTGTTCAAAAGTGTCAAAATTGAAAACACTATCTACATGGAAGTTGTGGCTAATTATGAGTGTGGTTAATTACTGCACAGATCCGGAGAGATATGCGAATAGTTTGTGGGCAAGAGTATTTAAAATGGGTAGATGTAAATTAATGAGACTGGGCAACATGAAATACTTATTCAGTAGGAATAATGGAGATTGAAGTTTTGGAGCAGGAAGGACAGTTAGAATATTGATAGAGAGATTGCTAATGCCAGCAACCTGGTGTCCCAGGTGATAAAGGATCAAATAAAATATATACAGCATAAACAAAAACCTCCGACCTGGCTGAACATGACCACTGCTAATGGGGTATCATGATATTGAAGCAGATTCAACAATGGACTGCAAGATTTATACAAGAATTAAAAGGATTGAGTTATGAAGACGATTTGTTTATTCTGGGATTTTTTTCCATGCTCGACAAAGAGGACTCTTCATAGACGGTGTATGAATCTATGACAAATTGCCAGTTCAGGCGGTTGAATAGTTCCAGAAAGAAACCAGACAAGATCTTTGCATTTGCAAAGATTCATTTTATATGGTGAGATACATCACCAGAAAGAAAGGCAATTGAATGGTCAGGCTAGATGGAAAAGTGGTCGTTTCTTCCCTGAAATATGTAGATATGTGAATATTGATAAGATTTATGTTGTATTCCAGAATGGTTTCAAATGTCATTGCATGTCGGAATCACACCAACGACAGCTTCTGCTGGCATCGGAGAACCCACAGCAGTTCATGGACTACTTTTCAGAGTATGTATAGTGTGACACTTTAAAACCCTCTGTCAGTTGTGCTCAGTATGATGTTATGTATTGAAATTCATAGCTTTTGGGTGATGCATAAGGTTTTAACTTTAAAGAAAAATATAATTTCTTGAAACTTACCCGCTGTCTTGCTGTATCCAACTTAGTTTCTTTATTTCAACGTTTTTCATTCTGTCCTGTTCCATTGCAATTCTGTAAAAGAATATTAGATCTGCCCCAGCATTACCTGGACCATCGTTTTGAAAACAGGGTCTATATTTAATAGAGCAGTAATGAATGTTTTTATTTAAAATTTTGACATATCGTAGAATGTTACAGCATGCAAAGAGGACATCCATCCCATCAAGCTTGCGCTAGTATTTTCCTCAACATTTGGCTTCTTGCTTGATCACGATCTTCTGCTTATAAACTGAAGTGAATTGGAAATTATGGAAGTAATTTTGTACACAACCAATTGATTTTACCCCAGTGCCTTTTAAAGCACCATGGCCCTACACATTTAGCACTGTCCTCTAATTAGAGGAAGCTGTGCACCACCATTTAACTTAAAGTTTGAAATGGTAGAAAACTAGACAGTCCATAGGCCTATTTAAAATTTCATTTCTAAAGTTCCAAAATTTAGCTTTTGCAGTGGTCTAACTTCTGCTGGTCAGTCAATGTGAAACTGCCTCCTACAGGTGATCTCAGACTCCATGCAAAATGTCACAACTAATGTCATTTGTGCTGCAGCTGTAGGATTTATGGTGTGTTGGTTCAATTCACAAATTACTTCAAAGCAGTGCAATTATCCCATTAGAGATTGAGAGCCCGGAATTAAAATAATTGGTAAGGAGCCAGGGGAGCTGAGAAGTTTTGGTTTAAACTCAGCAAGTTGTTATGATTCGGAATAAATTGCCTGAAAGGTTGGTGGAAGCAGATTCAGGAGTAACTTCAAGATAATTAGATCTGTACTTGCAAAGCAAACATTTGCTAGGCTATGGGTAAAGAACCAGGAAATGGAACAATTTGCTAGCCTTTTCGGAGAGCCAACGCAAGCCAAACGCCGCCTCCTCCTGTGCTGTATAATTCTATTCTACAACTCAGCAGTGGTGGCATTTTCCACGGATGTCAAATTCTGGAATATTGAACAGAATTTCTTTTTCCCCTCCAGGGAATTTCGCAATGAATTTCTTGAACTACTTCGAAGACGTTTTGGTGAGTTTGTGGTCCCTTTCATTCCGCGCACAACCTCTTTAGATCTAACTTGGCTTACAGCGGGGTTCAAATTTTAAGCAAACAAGTACTGTGATCAGTATTTGTTGCTGGCTCACCTTTGTGTCCTTTTTATAAGGTTATATTGATATTAACATTGCTCCTCGTTAGTGCTTCATTTGTTCCCAGAAATGAAGCACACAAGCTGGCATGCCAACCGTTTTCAGCCTGTCTGCTCATTAGTGTTAGTCGGCAATATGTGGCCTCTTGACAGAATGACATCAAAACCGTTTTTTAACATTCATTCCCGGGATGTGAGCTTCGCTGGCTGGATCAGCATTTATTGCCCACCCCTGATTGCCCTTGAGAAGATGGTGCTGAGCTGCCTTCTTGAACTGCTGCAGTCCGTGTGGTATAGGTACATCCACAGTGCTGTTAGGAAGGGAGTTCCAGGATTTTGACCTAGCAACAGTGAAGGAATGGCGATATATTCCCAAGCCAGGATGGTGAGTGACTTGGAGGGAAACTTCCACGTGGTGGTGTTCCCATCTGTCTGCTGCCCATGTCCTTCTAGGTGGTAGTGGTTGTGGGTTTGGAAGGTGCTACCTAAGGAGACTTGGTGAATTCCTGCAGTGCATCTTGTAGATGGTACACACTGCGGCTACTGTGCATAGGTGGTGGAGGGAGTGAATGTTTGTGGATGTGGTGCCGATTAAGCGGATTGCTTTTCCTGGATAGTGTCCAGCTTCTTCAGTGTTGGAGGAGCTGCACTCATCCAGGCAAGTGGGCAGTATTCCATCACATTTCTGACTTGTGCTTTGTAGATGGTGGACAGGCTTTGGGGAGTCAGGAGGCAAGTTACTCGTCGCACAATTCCTAGCCTCTGACCTGCTCTTGTAGCCACATTATTTATACGGCTAGTCCAGTTCAGTTTCTGGTCAATGGTAAACCCCAGGATGTTGATAGTGGGGGATTCAGCGATGGTAATGACATTGAACATCAAGGGGTGATGGCTGGAATCTCTCTTGTTGGAGATGGTCATTGCCAGACACTTGTGTGGCACGAATGTTACTAGCCGTTTGTCAGCCCGAGGCTGGACAATGTCCAGGTCTTGCTGCATTTCGATATGGACTGCTTCATTTTCTGAGAAGTTGCAAATGGTGCTGAACATTGTGCAATCATCAGCAAACATCCCCACTTCTGACCTTATGATGGAAGGAAGGTCATTGATGAAGCAGCTGAAGATGGTTGGGCCTAGGACACTATCCTGAGGGAAATCCTGCAATGATGTCCTGAAGCTGAGATGACTGACCTCCAACAACCACGACCACCTTCCTTTGTGCTAGGTATGACTCCAACCAGTGGAGAGTTTTTGCCCTGATTCCCATTGACTCTAGTTTTGCTAGGGCTCCTTGATGCCACACTCAGTCAAATGCTGCCTAGATGTCAAGGGCAATCACTCTCATCTCACCTTGGGAGTTCGGCTCTTTTGGCCATGTTTGAACTGAGGCTGTAATGAGGTCGGGGCTTCCGTGAGCAGGTTATTGCTAAGCAAGTGTCGCTTGATAGCACTGTTGATGACCCCTTCCATTACTTTACTGTTGATCAAGAGCAGACTGATGGGGCGGTAATTGGCCGGGTTTTGTTTGTCTGGCCTTTTGTGTACAGGACGTACCTGGGCAATTTTCCACATGGCCGGGTAGGCACCAGTGTTGTAGCTGTACTGGAACAGCTTGACTAGGGATGCGGCAAGTTCTGGAGCACAAGTCTTCAGTACTATTGCCAGAATATTGTCAGGGCCTATAGCCTTTGCAGCATCCAGTGCCTTCAGCCATTTCTTGATATCATGTGAGTGAATCTAATTGGCTGAAGACTGGCACCTGTGATTCTGGGGACCTCCAGATGAGGCTGAGGGGGATCATCCACTTGGTATTTCTGGCTGAAGATTATTGAGAATGCCTCAGCCTTTTCTTTTGCACTGCTGTGCTGGGTTCCTCCATCATTGAGGATGGGGATGTTTGTGGAGCAGCCACCTCCAGTGAGTTGCTTATTTGTCCACCACCAGTCACGATTGGATGTGGAAGGACTGCAGAGCTTAGATCTGATCCCTTGGTTTTGGGATCACTTAGCTCTGTCTATCACTTGCTGCTTATGCTGTTCGGCAGGACTACACAAGTAGTAAAAACAAAAAAACTGCGGATGCTGGAAATCCAAAACAAAAACAGAATTACCTGGAAAAACTCAGCAGGTCTGGCAGCATCGGCGGAGAAGAAAAGAGTTGACGTTTCGAGTCCTCATGACTCTTCGACAGAACTTGCGTTCGAGTCCAAGAAAGAGTTGAAATATAAGCTGGTTTAAGGTGTGGGGGGCGGAGAGATAGAGAGACAAAGAGGTGGAGGGGGGGGGGGTTGGGAGGGTGTGGTTGTAGGGACAAACAAGCAGTGATAGAAGCAGATCATCAAAAGATGTCAACGACAATAGTACAATAGAACACATAGGTGTTAAAATTTTAATTTTATCATCTTTTGATGATCTGCTTCTATCACTGCTTGTTTGTCCCTACAACCACACCCCCCCCCCCCCCCCCCCACCTCTTTGTCTCTCTATCTCTCCGCCCCCCACACACACACCTTAAACCAGCTTATATTTCAACTCTTTCTTGGACTCGAACGCAAGTTCTGTCGAAGAGTCATGAGGACTCGAAACGTCAACTCTTTTCTTCTCCGCCGATGCTGCCAGACCTGCTGAGTTTTTCCAGGTAATTCTGTTTTTGTTCTACACAAGTAGTCCTGTTTTATAGCTTCACCAGATTGACACCTCATTTTTAGGTATGCGTGGTGCTGCTCCTGGCATCCCCTCTTGCACTGTTTGTTGAACCAGGGTTGAGTGGGGGATATGCCTGGTCATGAGGTTGCAGATTGTGTTCAAGTACAATTCTGCTGCTGCTGATGGCCCACAGCACCTCATGGATGCCCAGTCTTGAGTTGCTAGATCTGTTCGAAATCAATCCCATTTAGCACAGTGGTAGTGCCACACGACATGATGGAGGGCATCCTCAATTTGAAGGCGGGGCTTCGTCTCCACAATGACTGTGCGGTGGTCACTCCTACCGATACTGTCATGGACAGTTGCATCTACAGCAGGCAGGTTGGTGAGGATGAGGTCAAGTATGTTTTTCCCTCTAGTTGTTTTCCTCACCACTTGCTACAGACCCAGCCTAGCAGCTGTCTTTTAGGACTCGGTCAGTAGTGATGCTACTGAGCCACTCTTGGTGATGAACATTGAAGTCCCCCACACAGAGAACATTATGCGCCCTTGTCACCCTCAATGCTTCCTCCAAGTGATGTTCAACATGGAGGAGCACTGATTCATCAGGGAAGGAGGGCGATATGCAGTAATCCGTAGGAGGTTTCCTTGACCTGATGACATGAGACTTCATGGGGTCTGGATTTAATGCTGAGGACTCCCGGGGCAACTCCCTCTCAACAGTATACCACTGTGCCGCCACCTCTGCTGGGCCTGTCCTGCCGGTGGGACAGGACATACCCAGGGGTAGTGATGGTCGAGTCTGGGACATTATCTGTAAGGTATGATTCCATGAAGATGACTTTGTCAGGCTATTGCTTGACTCATCTGTGAGACAGCTCTCCCAATTTTGACACTAGCCCCCATACTTTGCAGGGTTGACAGGGCTGCGATTGCCATTGTCGTTTCTGGTGCTTAAGTCGGTGCCAGGTGGTCCATCCAGTTTCATTCCTTTTCGACTTCATAGCGGTTTGATATAACTGAGTGGCTTAGGCCATTTCAGAGGGCATTTGTGACTCCAGACCCACAGCAATGTGGTTGACTCTTATGTAGGCCAGGCCAGGTAAGGACGACAGATTTCCTTCCCTAATGGACATTAGTGAACCAGATAACAATCAACTGGTTTCATGGTCATCATTAGACTTTTAATTCCAGATTTTTTATTGAATTCAAATTCCACCATTGGCTGTGGCTTTGAACCCGGGTCCCCAGAGCATTATGCTGGGTCTCTGGATTTCTAGTCCAGCAACGATACCACTGCGCCATCACCTCCCCCTTTCTCCCATTCTCCTCTAGGTTCACTAAAGAAGCGAGCTGTAGAAAATGTGAAGTGAATGCTACCTCAGTTTACCTTTGCTACTTCAGTTCATCTTTATGTAACCTGGGCATTTACTTTTTTTTCATACCGCATCAGTGTTCCCAAGGAACACAATATCATGTAATTCAGAGACAGTATTGTGGGAAGCTTAGTTATACAGTCAATACCATTATTGAACAGGTAGTAAGCAATGCCCAATAATGACCAGAAGTGACTTCCTTTCTCATTTGATTATCCACCAATGTCTTTGTGATGAAGGATGTTTACTCTTTGTTGTCTATCTCTGCCAACTTTTATGTGTTTGGGACCTTTCCACATAGGGAATACCAGGATTGGGTGGAGAATTAGATACTACCACTTTGACCCCACCTATATTAGCACCTGCACCACCAGTGTCACCCTTGTGTTTGGAGTTTTGTTTTAATTTCTTACATCTGGTATAGATCCAATATTAGCATGATTTCTGTTACTACAATATCCTTTCCTTCTAGTAGTAAGATACATGATCTCAATTTTTTTAGGAACCAAACGTGTTCACAACAATGTTATCTACAATGAATACATCAGTCACCGGGAGCACGTTCATATGAATGCAACAATGTGGGAGACACTGACTGACTTCACCAAATGGTTAGGCAGAGAAGGTGAGTGATATCTGCGTGATTGTTATTTTTGAGTTAGTTATCCTTGCCTCTCCTTCATACCCTGATTTAATTTTTTTAAAAGTCACCCCCCCCCACCGCATTATTTTTGCAATCCACGGTGTATGGATCAAGTTTCTCCACCTTAACACAAAAATAGAGATTGCAAAACAAAGACTGAATAGTGCATTAGAACTGATTTTAAGTCTAGCTAACACTTTTTTTGAAGAATCATAGTTTGACTCAAGCGAGTTCTAATAAAGCAGTCCCCATCACATTTATTTTCACATCAGATCTCAATGATCAGATGAGCTGTTTGAGATCCATGTGTTTTTAAATTACTGCTCAGGCAGTTGTAGTTATTAAGCATAAGCTTGCACAAGTTGATCATCATAGCTTAAGTTTACTGCATTCCAATTTCAGGTTACTGCAAAGTAGATGAAACACCCAAAGGCTGGTACATTCAATACATTGATCGAGATCCCGAAACTATTTGTAGACAACAGGAACTGGAGAAAAAGAAGAAGCAAGAGCTGGATGATGAGGAAAGAAATGCCAAGTTTATTGAAGAACTAGTTAGGAGAGGAAAAGAAGGGAAAGAGGAGGTAAAATGTTGATCATTCATATTGAGGAATCATTGTTTCCCTTTGTGATCCACCTTCATGTTACCTGTTCCAAAGCACCCAGCACCTGATCAGCTGTGGTTTCTGCTCTCCTGGCATGGCCAGCTCACAAGTGTTCCAAGGTTCCATCCTTGTGCTTTCTCCTGTTCCTCAACTATTTGCTTCCCTCATTTACATTAACCATAGATACAGGGTGGACTTTCATATGTTTAATTGAGCAGCTCCTGAAGGCATCACTTTTGACTCCATAGCTATCATGGTGCTGCATGATTGTTTGTAACTTAAACAGGTGGCTTTGGATTTGACAATGTTAAAAATTCCATACCTTAACCCTGTCCCCAACTACGCCCCAACCCATCACCATCTCATTTGTCCACATGGCAAGCAACGTTATTGTTCTGCTTAACCCTGAGCCTAGCTGCTAACCTCTTATTCTATCTATCCCTTAAGATCATCTAATTCCACCTCAGCAGCATCACCCACCTCTGCCTCTACTTCATCCCAACACCACTGAAACCCTTATCCATGCATTTGTCAGTTCTGGATTTGCTTCTTCAAAGCTCGAACTACCCTAAGCACTTCTTGCCAGCATCTTGCACTCTACTTTTTCACAAATTCCAACTTGTCCAATATTCTACTGCTTATAATTTATTCCACATTGCAGCAACTCGATTCTCTGTGATGTTCATTGGCTTCTTGCCACCCCACAATGCAATGAATTCAGAGTGTTCATTGCCATATACAAGTCCCTCTATGGCCTTTCCGCATTCAACAATGCAATCTCCACCAGCCTTATTTACAGCTACGTACCTTCTTACCTGGCTGTACACTTCTTCACACTCTTCTCCCCCTTCCTTCTCCACCCTTATTGGCAGAGCTTTCAACTGTTTTGGCCTCTCCCTCTGGAACACTTACTAAATCGTTGTTATATACCACCCTCCCTATCTTCAAAAGCCTCTACAAAACTTAGCCCTTCAACTATGTCTCTGTCATCGCTTCACATTGTCCTGTTATTGCTTATGATCCATTTTTTGCATCTGAAATCCCTTGAGCAGCTTAAAGTATTAATGGCACAATCTAACTTCAGCTTTTGAGAACTACATAGAAACTTATCCCTCCAGAAATGGCACAATTCCAATGAAGTCAACTATGATACTAATAACTAATGATTTTAATGGAAATGTTCACTTTGCCACTCTATCAGGAAAAATGCACTCAACCCTATTTAGAAAAGAAGCACTAGATTATCTGAAACAGACTGTATTTTGAGAAATTAGTAGAACAGCTATTGATAACCAACATAAACCATACCTCTCAATATTACCTTGTAGTACTGCAAAGTACTTTTTCTTTCTCCCCCTCCAATTTTCTCTCTCTTTTCTCTGCTTAACCTTCCTCTCCTGAAGACAATGATTCCCTAATGAGCTGAATGGCCTTCCTCATCTGTATTGTAATAGCCTCTTTTTAATCAGATACGCAAACACTATCAATCAATTAGTTAATTATGTAACATAGCACCAAAGTGATCAATGTATTTTGTTGACGGAGAATAGTTGTTCTTGCAGATGGAAGATAGATGAGTAATGTATATTTTTTAGTTTGGGAATCCCTACGCCACATTTAAAGGGTGCAGCCTCTTTAGATGTGATTCAAAACAATGTTCAGCACAATCTCAATCTGTAAAACATGGATGCAAATCCATAGTGAAACATCCTCTTGCAGTTCACAGTTGTCTCTTGAGTTGACTATTCCAATGTTCTCCTAGCTGAATTTCCATCGTCCACCCTGCATAAGCTTGAGGTCTCCAAAACTCTGCTGCCTATGTTGCACCAAGTCCTGTTCACCCATTAACATTGTGCTCACTGTTGGTTCCCACTCCTGTAAAGCCTCAATTTTAAAATTCTACTTTATTTTCAAATTCCCCCGTGGTGTTTGCTCCTCCCTATCTGTGTAAACTCCTCTACCCCTACAGCCCTCTGTGATATCTGCACCCTGCCAATTCTGGCCTCTTGTGCCCCCCCTGTTTTAATCGCTCCACCATTGGCAGCTGTCTCAGCCCTGATTTCTCCGCCCCTCTACCACTCCTCCTTTGAGGGGCTCCTTAAAACCTTTTAACCAAACTATTGGTCATCCGTTCTAATGTTTCCTTATGTGGCTTTGTGTGAATTTTTGTTCGATCACACTCCTGCGAACATTTTACTCTACTAAAGGTGCTTTTTTTTATTCATTCACGGGACGTGGTCTTCGCTGATTAGGCCAGCTTTTATTGCCCATCCCTCGTTGCCCTTGAGAAGGTGGTGGTGAGCTGCCTTCTTGAGCTGCTGCAGTCCCTGTGGTGTAGGTACACACCACACTGCTGTTCGAAAGGGAGTTCTAGGATTTTGACCTGGCAACAGTGAAGGAACAGTGAAATATTTCCAAGTCAGGATAGTGACTGACTCAGAGGGGAACTTCCAGGTGGTGGTGTTCCCATCTGTCTGCTGCCCTTGTCCCTCTAGATGGTAGTTGTCGTGGGTTTGGAAGGTGCTGTCGAAGGAGCGTTGGCGAATTTAATTATAAGTTCTTGATGCAAGAAACATGATTACTATTTTACTTTTTTAGGTTGTTCCCGTTTTCACGGAGTTGAAAAGAGAAAATGAGGAAGAAAAAGGTACGTTTGTGAAGTGAGAACTTTTTTTTTTGTTCTCTTAACTTCATCAAGCATCATGCTTCATTCTGTCTATTGCATATATGCGTAACTTGAGATTTCAATTGCTTCTCAATCACCATAAAATATCCTATTTTTCCTGAAAGAGCAGATGGTGTTGTGACAATATTTTTTCCCCACCTGTGTCTACGTGTGCATGCTCTCCTTGAAAAGTTACTACACACTAATTGAGAGCAGGAACCAAGGCTAATTTTTCTCCTTCCTAGCACAATGTTATTAAGTCCAGTAGTAGCATCCCAAATGCTACCCTTGCTGATATTTGCTTACTGACTGTAAGAATCAAGTTTGAGACCATTTCAACTGAATTCATTTTGACTAATTCTTATCTAATTCTTATCAATTCTTTACACTTTCCGTTTGTTTCCTTGGTCAGCTGAAAATTGTACTTCAACCACCTATCATCCATTAGCGCTAATTGTATTTTCACTAACTATGCCAAAAGAATATCACCAAATGGCTTTGTCTCAAAAATCAGTGGATGAGTTTCATTGGAACATAGGAGCAGAAGTAGGCCATTCAGCCTCTCAAGCCTGCTCCACCATTCAGCTAGATCATGGCTGATCATCCACCTCAGCACCATTTTCTGGCAGTATCCCCATATCCCTTGATGCCATTAGCATCTAGAATCTATTGATTTTTGTCTTGAACATACTCAGTGACTGAGCTTCCACAGCCCACTAGGGTAGAGAATTCCAAAGATTTACTACCATCTGAGTGAAGAAATTCCTCCTCTTCTCAGTCCTAAATGAGATGTTTTAAATAAGACATTTGGAAGTCCAGTAGACTCTGGAACTCCCTTCCTAAATAGCTTAACCTCTCTCTCTCTCTCTCTCTCCTTTAAGACACTCCGTAAAATTCAGAAGGCTGGCTTAGCACCTCCTGTGGATTGATTTTGTTAAATGTGCTACATCAGTGCAAATTGCTTTTGTCAAGTTCTTAAATATTAGTAACTATGCTGTTTAATCAGTGCACATGTGTTTAGCAATGGTACGAAGCACGTGCCCAAGAGGCAGGCACTAAACATTCTCTGCTACAGTTAAGGTAGAAATTGGAAAATTTTTCTTTTACTTAGCAACACCTTTCTGTATTTATCTCTTCTCGTTGCTTGTTGGCTACTTTCAGTTAAATTCTGAGTTATTCCTGAATATTTCATTCCTGTATTGGAGCATTTTTAATTTTCTGGATTTTAATTCTTCATCAAATAAGCAGTAAATGAATTATTTCCCTCTCACCCAGCTCATTTGTTCCCCTTAATTTGTTCATATACTAACTGCACCTTAATTATAACTAGAGGAGTTGATTTGCATTATTTTAGGATTGACTTTCAATGTCCTACAGAATTATTTTGCTTGAAATGTTCCACCATAGTTAATACTTAATTCAAGTTAATTATTTTAGTATATTTTTTCCTAACTAATGTCTTAAGATTATTATTGGAAAATGGATTAATCATGGAAGCTACCTATATTTTGATGCCTTTGATGTTTGAAACATCAAGTAGGAGGGCATCTGTCACAGAAAGGGTTAAATTATATCATACATTTCCAGCACTTTAAAACCATAGACAATCAACCCAATTATAAATTCTTACTTTTCTTTATAGTTGCCTTTAACTTAAACAAAGGACAAAGTGCATCAACAACAACTGCTCCTAAATCTAGGTAAGGAACCTATCTTGCTGTTTTGTTATAATTTAATAACTGTTCGGACCGCAACCGATGTTATTTGCTGAGCAATCCAAATCCCAGAGGGAAACTTGTCTTCCTGGTCATAACTTTTTTGTTTAGTATTTTGAAAACTAGAGAAAAACGACTGACTCCAGAAGCCTAGAATCCCAATAACACTTTAAGGATTTACCATTGAAAGATTTATTAACAAGAAGAAAAAAAAACTTAAACACGCAAGATTAAAATTACACAGTTGAAACAGTCTTATGAACTTTCCCAATAAAAAAACCCACGTTGTCAGAACATACAAATAAGCTACTTGGCAACAGCTCCTATATAGATTTTTAACCATAAAAATCCAACAATATTACCCAAGGCTAAAACTGCCACTACTTCAATAAAGTATACCACACAACTTCTCACGCTCTTCCACTCTGCTGTGGAAATCCGAAGGAAGTTCAGAAATGGACTGCTTTCTGAAAAAAGACTTTTCTGGCTTGAAATTGGATGGCTGCTCCAAATTCATAACTTCTCTCAGCACAGAGCTGGTCTCAGGGCATCTTTCCCACACAGCCACCTCAACTCGACTACACATCTTTTCTTAAATATCTTTTTTTTTCTCTTTCATCCTAGACTCCATTGTCCTAAGCATCTCTTTGAACTCAACTTTTCCAAAATATAATGATCCCTCATGTTTTCCAATTGCCTCCACTTTCAGCTCAAATAAAATTTAATAACTTTTCCTTGTTTACTTATGAAACCTTTGTAAGTTGTAAAAGTTCCTTAAACTCCCTTTGAAATCTAGCAGCTGAAATGTCAAGCCCTTATCTTTCACCTAATGCAAATTTTAAAACAAACCTATTTACTTGTAGTTGCAACTTCACTATAGTCTCTCATTACAAATGCATGCATCCAGCACCTTTACCTTTCATCTCTCAGTTCCCACAGACAAGCTGACTTTTCTAATTTTACCCCAGTTTAATGAACCATGAGCACGCATGCATGTCCTTCTTTACAGAAGACCACCATATTTCCACAAGTGTTAAAATAATAACATCCATTTTCACAATAATGCACCTCTTAAAGACGTCATTAAAAAAATGTTGAGTTTTCTGACACCTTTTCTACTTTTTGTGTAGGTTCTTCTTGAGTGTAAAATGGCTGTTAACTGAGAAAGGAAATACATTTTGCAAAAGAAATGTTGCTCTTTAAAGATTACATTTTTGGCGTCATTTGTTTTATGCTTTCCTTAGTAAAAATTTTTAATTGCCTCATTTGTCCATGTTTTTAATAGCCCACTTTCTCTGAATTGGAATGCTGATGTTCATAATTATCATATCAATCCTGACTGGACAGGCAACTTGGCAACATGGCTTCTGCAACAACATTCTTAAGGCACACGATAGCCACAGTGGAGCTGTCCGTCGTTATTCAATTCAACGTTTGTGTGTTATTCTTCCTCTTTGTCTTCCCCTTCGCCTCCCCCGACCCCCACTCTGTGAACGCGATAATGATGTAACTACACTTAGGCTCATAACTGAGAGGTATTTTAGCAGCATAGCAACCCACTCATTAGAACTTTTGTGGAGGATTGTCTCATCAATTCCTCATGCTTGATCTCCTTTATTTCTGAATAATCAGCCATTATGTGGACTTCAGGAAACTGAGTAAAACATAAGCTACAGTAATACTCATCATATACAGTTGAATTTATTCTGTAAACTCAGTGCAGCGAGTGAAGATGCTGTTCCAGTTGTTCAAATGTTAATTGGACATGTGGCGAAGTTGTTCAGATTTAGAGTAAAACTGAGACAGGAAGGGACATGTGAAACATTAATGCCAAATTTTGCTGAATGAGGTGGATGGGCCTTATTTCATTTATTGTATGTTCTTAAGTTGGAAGGGTCAATCTAGTCCACAAAGAAAATGTTGACTGTTTGCCCTCTCTGTTCAGGAGAGTCAACTAACATCATTGTTTGAATCACAGGGTGGTCTGCAGCCTAATCACCAGCTTGCTTAGCTGAGGGTGGGCAGGTGAGGTTGAGAAGAGGTTGGGGGGAGGTAACAGCCAATTGATTACAAAAGAATATTCAAACCATATCTTGCATGTTTTTCAGCACCCTGGGACCAAGTCCATTGCAAACGATAGCTTCGGTAAAACGAAAGGAATTGGGTCACACTTCTTCCGATACGAAGGACAAGAAGAAGAAATCTGCACTGGATGAGATTATGGAGGTAGAGTACTGAGCGTATTTCATTTTTTCGCTCCTGTTGTCTGGCAATTGATTTTGTCGTTCCGAATGTTTGTTTGAATGAAGAGCAAGCATGTTTGGATCTGTTCCAGCCCACTATTCCTGATTTTAAGCACTGCACCATTTAGTTGCCATTCTAGAATTCTATTCCTAATCCTCTCCACCTCTCTACCACTCTTTCCTCTTTTTAAGGAACTCCTTAAAACGTACTTATTTGACCAAGCTTTTGACCATCTACTCTACTATCTCCTTAAGTGGCTTGGTGTCACTTTTTGTTTGGTAACACCTATAAAGTGACTTGGGATGTTTTGTTATGTTAAAGGGTTAATGCAAGTTTGGCGTTGTAATGGTGGAGATCAGCTCCACTTGATTAACCAGCAACAAAGAGGGGGGAGCTTCATTGCAATTTTAAAACAAAGTTGCCAGTTTCCCAGTTACTACTGAAGTCACTCATCATTGTGCCCAGGATTACTAGGAAGCAGTTGAATATAGGAGTAATTAACTAATGAGACAGAGGAAGATCAGTTAAGGGTTTTGAAGAAGGTTTTGTAAATGTTTTTGGGTGATTTTGTTTCTCCTACATGTTCAGAAGGGTGGATTCTGACACTACAACGTTTGACATCATTACAAAAGTGGTTTGGCTATGGGAATTCTATTATGATGAGAAGGAGCAACCAAGGAATGTTAAGCTGGTGAGGTTGAATCACAGGTAGTTGGTAATGTGCTGCACCACTACTTGTCCCCAGATATTGTATCATGCCTCTGCATTTTGATTCTTTCCACTTCATTTTTTTTGTCTGATATTTCTTACCCCCACCACCTCATTCTTCAGCTTTTGGCAAAGGCTATTAACAGCTCGGAATATCCTTTTAAAACTTGTAAGAGTTTTTCCCATCTCCAGCTACTTGCCTGAAGTGACTCATCCCTGTTGTTTTCAATTACATTGGAAACTTCTAGCTCTAGCCCTTCAGCCACTGATGCCCCAGGAGCTTTCTGCACATGATCTACACTGGAAGCTGCAATGAATATGGGAATCTATTCTATGTCAGCCGCCCTCACTGGTTAAACATTAATCTGTACATTTGCAGAATGTTATAGTCTAATCAGAATGTCTCCCTAACTTGCAGCATTTATTTTTCATTTAGCCAATGGGTTTGAGGGTGAATTAGTTTTGAGTTTAGAATCATAATTTTGATTATCTTTTTGTGTTTAGTTCGAAGAGCAGAAAAAGAGAAGCCTTAGAAGAGACTACTGGCTTCACACTGTAAGTTCAGAAAGTAATTCTTGTCTGGCCAACTTAAAATGGAAAGTTTTTTTTAACACTTCTTTTGTTATCATGCGTAAGATTATAAACTGAGCTCCTTATAGAACAGCTTGGCTGCCACTTGCAGCCTATTTATCCTTTGTCCAAGACCAGTGATTCACGCGGCAAAATAAACTTGTGGAATATCATCCTTCAAAAATCCAGCAATACCATATAGGTTGAAATCCATTTTTACAGAGTCACAATAACCAGCACCCTGTCAATGGTGTTTTAGTGGAACTACGAATAAGTTTCTCTAGGCCTCCATTCATGGCTTGCTTGTCTGTGGAATGGGACTCAATTGTCTTCACTTATTTGGCAGGTTGAAATATTAGGAAGGCTACCCCCAAACTCTCAACAGGAAGTAGCCAATTAAAGTCCTTACAGAATTGTTAACTCTAGAGACAGGCTTTTTTCCCTTGCGGCGTGGTGCCTGACCTCTAATTACTAACTAGTTATGAGTGCAATCAGGGCCAGAATTTTACATCCGTGCGCCCAATCCAAACAGATATAAAGTAGCGCGAGATAACATCAGGAAAGCACCCAACGTCATCACACACTCGTGCGATGTTTTGCTCAGCGGGAGCGTGTGGCAGTCAAGTGCACCCACCGACAATTAAGTGGGCAATTAAGCCCATTATCGATGCGATCAACAGCGATTGTTACGTGGCCCGTCCATATTTACGGTCAGCGGACAGTCCTTTCTCCCAGGCGGCGTTCACGTTTTTGCTCAAACCTCGATCCAGGACCGGATGAAATCTCCGCGGGGAAATAAAATAAAAAGAGATACCTGGGTTCTGGTTTTTTGAGGTTATGCTTTCAGGTGCTTGATTGTACTGCACGGACATATTTTGCAGCATTTTTGTGGTATCCTTTAGTCTGTGGAGGTCTGCAGATCCCTGGGGCAACTGCCTGCCTTTGGGGAGCTCTCTCGAAGCACTCACCCGCACCTTGGTTATGTCGGCGCCCACCCTCTTCCCGCCGCCACTCCGGCAGCGCTGAGCATTTCAGCACTGGCTAGCCATTAATTGGTCAAACGGCATGAAATCGTGGCCCATTTCCCATCCACTCCCGGGCTTGCCGATCGCACAAGCCCGACAACCAAAAAATTAAGACCCTGGCCACTCTGTTAGAAATCACAGTCATAAATCTATGACGCATAATTCATTACAGTAGTGCTGAGAATGGCCCTCAAGCAGCATGTTGGGTAGGACTGTGGATCTCAACACAAGCGCCACATAATGTTAAACAAAAACAAAAAATGCTGGAAATACTCAGCAGGTCAGGCATTGTCTGTGGAAAAAAGCAGAGTTAACATTTCAGTTTGATAATCTTTCATCAGAACTGCTGTCTTCACAGATCTGACCTGCTGAATGTTTCCAGTATTGTCTGTTTATTTTTCCCAAGTTTCCAGCATCTGCAGTATTTTGCTTTTGTGAAAATATTGAAGCAGTTCTGTAAATCGTGTTGATTGCCTAAATATGGATGAAGTGTGTGTTTGATTTATCCCCCAAGCAATATCTGTTAAGCGTATAGTCTAAGCATATGGTAAAATGACCAAGCTGCAGGAGCTCTTGAAAATTCAATTGATAAGTACTTTTTTCCCCATCTTAACAGGGAATAGTTGTTAAATTAATAACCAAGAAACTTGGTGAAAAATATTACAAGAAGAAAGCTGTGATAAAGGTAAGAAAAATGTAGATTTCTGAAATCCATAAAAAGGTTGACCTATAATTTGCAAAGCTTGTACTGTAGAACCTCAATTAATTGCTGCTCACATTCTACTAGATGAATAAGGGAAACTGGCAAATAATTTAGTCTCCCAGTTCCTTGCCTGACAGTTTTATAGCTGCTTGATCTATTTGGATCACCTAATTAAGTTCTCATCATTGTGATAAGACCCACTTTTTCCAATGTCATGATGAGGGGAGAAAAGACTGTTGGCCATCTAATCTGAAGTTCAGTATCTGAGCTGTAGTGATGAATTCTGCTAGGTACTGGATTACTAGATGATAGTTAGTTACCCTCCTGGATCAATTGCTTAACATCTGAACAATCAATTAGAAGTGCTCGATTATATTTTAGCTTGTTTAAGCAAGACTCCCAAAAAAAATTCCAGTGGATAATGCAAATTTCGTTAAATTGGTAAAGACCTGAAATGATTTGTTGCTAAGCTGTTTATAAGAATTTAAGTGTGTCAATAATAGTTCTATTGCCTCTTAAGTAAGAAGGTTGTGGGTTCAAGTTTAACCCCAGAAACTTGAGCGCACAACCTATACCGGCGCCTAAGTTGTAATACTGAGGGAGTGCGGCATTGTCAGAGGGGATGTTGAACAGGAACCCCGCCTGCTCCCTCAAGATTGATGTAAAGGATCCCATGGTGCTATGTGGCGAAGAGCAGGGAATTCTCCTGGAGTCCTAGCCAATATTTAAAACTCAACTAACATCTAAAACCAAGACTGATCATTTATTTTATTGCTGTTTGTGTGACCTTGCTGTGTGTAAATTAGTTGCTACATTCCCTATGTTATAACAGTGACTACACTTCAGAAGTACTTGACTGGCTATTAAGCACTATGCGATGCCTTATGAAAGGCACTGGATAAATGCAAGTCTTTCTTATGCTTGGCTAAATGAAAAAAATTGTACTAATCGAGTACAATTCACCTCGCATTACAGGAAGTTCAAGAAAAGTACACTGCTATTATTAAAATGATTGATTCTGGAGACAAACTGAAAGTTGACCAGACTCATTTGGAGACAGTTATCCCGGCCCCTGGTAAAAACCCACATTTCTTTATTAATTGTTACATTTGTCCTGGAAGATTGTTAGTAGTTATGGAAATCAGGCTGTTAATAGTAATAGCTGAAACATTATGTAACCCCTGCTATTTTAGGTAAGAAGCTGTTGGTAGTGAATGGTGGTTACCGAGGAAATGAGGCCATTCTGGATTCTATAAATGAGAAAAACTTCAGTGCTACAATAATCATAGATTCTGTAAGTACACATCTTCCTTCCATAGGGAATATGGTTAATGAAATGGCCATTGTCTCATTGCCATAAATCCATTAAAGAAATTGCATTGACCTAGTAACTTCTTTACAAATATTGATGGAGTTAATGAACATCAAAACAAACAATTTGCAAAGATCTTGATTCATGAATAGGCTAAGATAATAATTATAAAAACAAAAAAACTGCAGATACTGGAAATCCAAAACCAAAACAGAATTACCTGGAAAAACTCAGCAGGTCTGGCAGCATCGGCAGAGAAGAAAAGAGTTGACGTTTCGAGTCCTCATGACCCTTCGACAGAACTTGATTTCGAGTCCAAGAAAGAGTTGAAATATAAGCTGGTTTAAGGTGTGGGTGTGGGGGTTTTGGGGGTGGGGAGGGGGGGAGAGAGAGAGAGAGAGAGAGAAGGGGGGGGTGGGGGGGGAGAGAGAGAGAGAGAGAAGTGGAGGGGGGGGAGAGAGAGAAGTGGAGGGGGGTGGTATCCACCCCCCTCCACTTCTCTCTCTCTCTCTTCACCACGCCCCCCACCCCCAACACACACACACACACCTTAAACCAGCTTATATTTCAACTCTATCTTGGACTCGAACTCAAGTTCTGTCGAAGGGTCATGAGGACTCGAAACGTCAACTCTTTTCTTCTCCGCCGATGCTGCCAGACCTGCTGAGTTTTTCCAGGTAATTCTGTAAGATAATAATTAGCCTAGCAATGGTGAAAAATAAATTTAAAAGCTGCACTGGTTTTGGTATCCTAAGTCATTTTCTGCTGCCATGTAATTTTACAGACAGCGTCATACCTTTTAAAGCAGTTTCAGTGATTCTTATAAGATGCCGGATTTTCCACTTCTACACTTGCCAGCCAACAATTTTCTGCAGATTAAATTAAATGGGCACAAAATCATGGGATAAGAAATGGAAAACCCCTGCCTGCTTTTTGAATTGTTAAAAGTTTTTCCAGATTGAATTTTCTAATCTCTTTGGAATTTTTACTGCTATTTTTACAAATGGATGATTAACCATTGTTTCTTCATAGGGACCTCTGCAAGGGCGGAAGATTGAAGGTGTACAGTATGAAGATATTTCAAAATTGGCATAAGAAGCCGTCTTAAGAGTTTCGTCTTAATACTTAATACTTCAAAGCATCATGTTGGTGTCCACTGATTTTTTTTTTAAACACAAACTCTACTGTGTCAGAGTTTTAAAACGTTTTCATCTCTAGCTTCAATATACATCTTGATTTTTCTGCTTCCCCTGCCTCCCATGAGAATGCAGTTCATATTCTTTTATTTTCATACATGCGATGGATGGGTGAATGCATTATGTTTCTTGTTTAATATAATCACCAGAAGAAAACTATTTAAATGCTTTGTGTTATTGTTCAAGGATTTGAGCGTTAGTCAAAAGTCAATAATTTGTATATTTGAATAGAAAACAATTAAAACTATTTTTGTTTTGTAAACATTTATGGTTATTTTGCAGTTATAAAATCAAATCTGGAACTTCATCTCATGTATCTAATATTCCTTTTAATTGCATGTTCTGGTATCCGATCTGATTATTTTACCATAACTTAAAACGTATACCCATTGTACTGTTAACTGCACTTGGTATTTGATAATCTTCATTTAGCTTGTGTGTCCAAGCATATGTAATTAGTCCCCACAATGACATCAAGCTGTCAAATGGAGACTAGAATACGCTGAGTGTAATTGAGGAATATTGAGAGAGAATTTCCAGATATGTATTAATTTATAAGTTCATATATGCATATGTTGATCATATTTCGACTCATGGACCATATATAGGTGTGCAGTTTATCGCTGTCCATCTATTTTTCTGTTTCTTAGGGATGTTAAAAGTAAAGTGATGTTGTAGGACAGAGTTCCTTAAAACATGAATTTTGACTTGGTTATTTTCCAACCACTCAAGTAGCTATAACAATTGTCCTATATAGAACAATTGTTCTATATCCACACACCTTGCCAGGATTGCTGGGGCTATTGTACTACCATAGTCTAGTGATTCCAGCAGATTTACTGTAATTTCTCCAAAAGGCACAATGGATTACTTAACCAATTCTGCTTATAAATTGGACATAAGACCCAGTGGTGGTCTCCTGAAAAAGAATGAGAGTATATGCCCCATTGTAATGAAAAATTAACAAGATGATAATGTATCACATGCTTGCATTAAACTTGTGCCTTTATTTGGTACATATGCTGTGTTTATAAATTTGATAATCTCAATCATGCGTTTGAAAATCACAGTCCTGATAAAATTTGCAAAATCTTGTGTTCATTCTGCACTACAATTTTTCATCCATTGTTGGTATTATTAATAGCACCCCACCCCCAGCCCCCACCCCCCCCCCCCCCCCCCCCCAGCAACATTCAACCTACCACGCTAATCAAAATAGAAAAGATGATCAACTGGAGTTTATATTACATTTAATTTCTCAGGTCTCCCAGATGCTGTAAACATTCTCTGCCTCAATTCCTGTCCATTTATCTGACCTGCGGTGGTGAACAAGCCATCCAGGTGTTATTAGCATTTTGGTGAGATACAAATCTTTCTTTTTAAAAAAGAAAGTTTTAAAGCTGGTATTTTGGTAATCTGTGTGAATTAATTTTGTTCAAAGCGCTAGTGTTTTTGAAACCAGAAAAGCTGGAACACCTGCATTTCTGGGTTACAAAATAGAGGCAAAAAAAAAACAACTGAGCAGCTTTATTTGTTTTTGAAAACTTACTTCATTTATTGCAGCCAATAGCAATGTTATATTTTTCTGTTTACGATTTCAAAATCTGGTGAACTGGAAATTTTAATATTAAATCTATAAAAATCCATGGCAAAAATAAGATTTCACTTTCACATTGCTATGCAACAACCAGTGTATGGAAATCTGGAATATCAGTATTGCAGTCCCTCTAATGTCTCACTGGATGCCATCTAACACGCATCATAATTGGGTGTTTAAATGGTTACATTAGCAAGAGAGCCAAAAATATGTAAATGGGTTATAGAACAGTAGTTCAGTGAAAAACTACTGTATTTAACACTTTACTAAAGGCAACATTCTTGTGACTATATTTAATGACTTGAGTTTTTTTAATATAACTGATTTTCAAAATTAATTTACAATTATTTATTTGCTGCAGATACTGTTTCCCTCCAGTTTATCTTTCTAATCTTTGCATTTTCATAAAGCATTCATGGATGCTCCAAGAAGCTGTAGAGGTGTGGAACAAGATAATCTTTGAAATGTCCATCGATAAAGCCTTTCCCACTGTTGTGGATAAACCAGCATTGGACATTTGTTCCATTTACCGTATCTGTCCGGTAGTCTTTCTGTAAACCCCTGTAGGATAATGGAGAATGTGCTTAGATCAAACCATGCCACTTGCCTTCTCACCACAAATGTTCCCTTTAGGAAATGTAACTTAAGTTGTACAGTTGCGTAATTCAAAATTCAACCCAGTACCACCCCATATAATCTACAGGAGAGTAGATTACTATTTTTAGTAAAAGAAAGTTAGTCTTTTTTCTACTAACTGTGAGCACAAGGAATAAGCAGGAAATAAAAATATTGACTGGCATCACAGGGATGTGGCTATAGTCATGAGATAGAGACAAGTGGGATGCAAACTGTTTCAGGAAGACTTGCGCCTTTCACTACCACAGGACATCCCAAAGTACTTTACTGTCAATTAAATACTTTTAAGTGTTGTCACTGTTGTAGGAAATGCATCAGGCAATTTGTGCATAGGACAAGCCACATTGTGATAACGACCAGATAATCTGTTATTGTGAAGTTGATTAAGGAATATTGCCTTGGACACAAACTATAACTCCCCTGACCTCTCTTGAAATAGTGCCCTGGGATCTTTGATGTCCACCTGAGTGCAGACAGAGGGGTGGGGCCTTGATTTAACACCTCATCTGAAAGACAGCACCTTGGACAGTACAGCAGTCCCTTAGTCCTTCACTGGAATGCCAGCTTTGACTTTTGTGCTCAAGTCCTCCAGTGGGAACCCACAACCTTATTGATTCACTGAGCCACAACTGACATGGAAGTGCTGGTACAGGTGACACTATGACCTTTGAAAAGGTAAAAGAATATAGCAGAAGAAGAGATACCGAAGCAATTGCAATAGAAATTAATAATAAGCACAACAAAGTAATCAGCAATATATATTGTCTGTCAACTCAAAGTAAATGGATAGATGACAAGCTTCAGTAACTCCAGGAACCTGCCGAAAGGAACTACACAATATGTGCCAGGCAAAGGGATTTGCATATCCCAAAGGTTACATTAGGGCAACTGAAAGGGAGGTGTGAAAGTAAGTTCATAGAAGTGACTGCTTAACAAAACCCATAAATTTAGCAAATAGAGAAAAGTAATCATATATATACATATATATGTGTGTGTGAACCTAACAAATCCAAATTAAAAACTTGTCAAATTCACCTGGCTTAACATGTTTCACTAAGCCCCTCAGCTATCAGTGGTTGGTTAGGTGAATTTCTAGTGAGTTGACCATAATCAGCCAAAGAAAATGAATCTCCTTTAAGATACAGCAACATGACGCTTAACGGGAGTGTTTTATCAACTCCCACCAACTCCTTTGATTACCATATTAAATCCGTGTGTAACAAAAATCATTAATTACTTGTACCAGTTCAATGTAGCATATATAATTTAATTTGACAAGTCAAATACTCTTGAACCTACAAATAATTGAATTCAAAATTTTACTGGGCAGTACATTTGTTAATAAGTTTGCATTTTGTTTAGCTATCCTGTAGTCGTCAAAAATATTAATAAGTTACATGGTATATTGATTTGTACTTGTTTATAATATTAAAACTCTCCAAACAATAGGTTAGGAAATAAACTGGACCTGTGTGAGGATTCCTACTTGGGTAAAACATTAAGTCCCAAGCAGATCCTGAGCAATCTTCTGTCCCCCTCCTTGCAAAGCTCCCAGTGGCTGGTTACATGCACCACAGGCAAAGGCTTGGGAACACAACCGAACAAGGTGAGTAATATAGGAAAAGCCAAAGAAGGGCAAATAAAAAAAATTATTTCCTTAATTTAAACTTTATTGCTCATTGGACTTGCGTAACTCGTCAGTCCCTTTATTGTTCACGTACCTGGTTACTGTAATTTTGTGTCCTTTCACTTCCATGGTGGCTTGTGGTTTATGAGGATCCAAGCCGTGGTGGATATTGTACACATTCACTTCAGGTTCATGGGTGAACTGACCTGCAATGAGTATCATTTCTTTAAGCTTCTTGATAATCTGTCAGTACGACATGAGAAGTCATGACTGTTTTATGTGTTGGAAGGCAGAAGGTTTAATGTTTGCTGTAGCTTGGATGATGAACAGTATACAGGTTAACATAAGAATGATATGTTCCAGAGTATTATATGAACATATGAGTTAGGAGCAGGATTAGGCTATTCAGCCCCTCGAGCCTGTTCTGCCACTCAATACGATCATGGCTGACCTGACTGTGGCCTCAACTCCACTTTCCCGCCTACTCCCAATAACCTCTGACTCCCCTGTTAGCCAAGAATCTATCCACCTCTGCTTAACAATATTCAGTGAACCAGCCGCCTCCACTCTCTGGGGAAGAGAGTTCCAAAGATTCATTACGGCCTGAAAAAAAAATTATCATCTGTATTAAATGGGCCACCCCTTATTTTTAAACTGTGTCCCCTGACTCTAATTAGAGATCACATATTGTGTTAAAAAAATCCTGAAATTGGATTACATAGTTTTACAAAAAAGATTCAACTTTTCCAAGAGAAAACCTTTAGAAACATTAAATGCAGGGCATCCACTGCATTGAGTTATATTATCAGCAGCGTACTGGAAGCAGAAGACCACTGTCACCATTAGCTGTATTTATTTAGTGGAAAGCATAGCTCGAGACCTGAATGACCACCAGGTGAATACTCTCACAGTAAAAAGCTGCCAAATGGGATCATTTTAACCTGAGTTGCCAGGGGAGAAACCCATGGGATCGAGTGGAGTGCAGGTTTTACACCTCAACCGCTAATCAATCATTGACTTCAATGGAGAGTAAAATGGGATGGAGTCGAAAACCAGCATTGCACCCGATCCTGTCAGTTTCCCAATGGGCAATTCAGGGTAACGTTGCCCCAGACAGAGGTTAGCTTGCAACACTAACTGCACCATTTGTGAATGGGATTAATCCCAAATTTAGCAGAGTTGCGCGTTTTGGCTTGAACATACTAAAAATGTCCCATAGAGGCTTGAAATAGTATCTAAATGACAGCGATGTGTAAGGGCCAAATGTTCTTTGATCCCTACATTCTTAAGAGTTTTATATTTTTTACTTCTATATTTGATAGATAAAACATTATGAAACTTTTAATATATCAATTCTGAGTTAATGGTTTGCCCAATAAACAACTTGAATACTAAATATTTACCAATCAATCCATGGACGTTTGTTGAGAAATTGTTTGTAGGAGGAGCATAAAATCCTAAGAAATCCACATTGGTCGGATGATTTTTCCAGACACGGTGAAGTAAGATCAGGAAGACCATATCTTCTCCAACAGTGATGGTCACATTCGTATTTTTGTTCACTGAGACAACAGCACTGAACAAAAAATACACAAATAGTTTGTGCGATTTACTAAATCACCCTGAATAGCGACCCAGCTCAGTTTGGCTTGTTATTGAAGGAAATGCTCTATCTGGCTTCTCCATGAAGGAGAAAATGTGGGGAGCTCTGGGTCACTGCTGATGATTTGGGGTAGGGATATAGGATTTTACTACACCTTTCATCTATGTCCCTGAAAGATGGTTTGTTCAACATAGTGCCTCTTTTTTTTAAGGTATGTAATTTTGTAACTCAGTTCTGAATATATAACTAAATCTTCAATCATATCCCTTTTTCAAATCAAAACAAAAATAATTGTAATCATCTTTTCCTCTCAAACTTGACTTTTCCATGAGTGCAAGTTCATTTTGTGAGTCTGCCTCCATTTTGCAGAGTCCTAAGTCCCAGAGAAAAAAAATGTTGCAGTTTGCCGAATCCAATTAAAGCAAACGTGGATGCAATATTCCAAAAATAAACTCACCATTAATAAATGTAAGGTCAAAATAACTTGTTAATCTGGCTGTCAAATGCATGATTGCATTATTGATAGCAATTTCGCATTGACTAGATGTTCCTATCCCTGAGTATTTCAGAGTAGGATAGTGTCTAGAAATAGAGGTGTACAGTTAACTTGTCATTTTTTGTAGGAGGCTCCCCTTAATTACAAACACTCACACACATGCACGCACACGCATACATGCACCAAAATCGCTAACATCTGACTTTCTATTTCCTTCACCTCAACCAAGCACATTTTGCTGGCCATATTCTGAAGAATTACAAATAACAACCCAAAACTTTCCATAGGCACTGGAGAATATTTCGGTGTTGCATTGCATAGCTTGATGGGCTTACCTAGCATGAGTCAGAATGCTTGACTCTGACCACCAAAGGAGAGTTTTATGTTTCCCATCTTTCAAGCGAATATTCTCTGTGCTGACCTCAAAGCTCAGATTCAGGTTGGTGAAATGGAGTCCAATTGTGCCGAAATAGGTGTTCAGTTTCTTATTCTTGGTTTTCTTGCCACCAATAATTTTACCATTGATCGTAACACCTATCAGCAGAAAAAAATAAAGTGCCTGCCTTAAAAAGGACAGAAGCAGCCAGTGCAACTATTCTTGTGTAAATGTGCTAATCAAGGTTTGCGATAGCAGAACTGGGACAATGTTAACTGTGTTATTTCTGAAAGAAAGAAGGCACTTTTCTTGTTGCAGTATCAGTTCTCCACCAGCAGATGCTGATGTTGCACTATATATATATTTTATATACATATATAATACATATATATGCCAGTCACTTTTTGTTGCTAGAATCCAACAGTATCTGTTATGACTTAATTCTTATCTCTTATTGCTGCAATAAGGGGTGTCCCATCAATAATAATTCAAGGTTTCAGCACTCCTTGTCCCAAAGCTTCTGAGAGAGACTAATAAACATTTTTTCAAATGGCCTAGATTTTCTGTTAATAATGGTTAGCCTATCAGCCATCGCTCTTATTATGGAGTACAGGGGAGATGGCGATGTAGTGGTAATGGGCTAGTAATCCAGAGGCCCAGGCTAATGCTCTGGGGACATGGGTTCGAATCCCACCACAGCAGCTGATGGAATTTAAATTCAATTAATGAATCTGGAATATAAAGCTAGTGTCAGTGATGGTGACCATGAAAACTATCAATGATTGTCATAAAAACCCATCTGGTTCACCAATGCCCTGTAGGGAAGGAAATCTGCTGTCCTTACCTGGTCTGGCTTACATGTGATTCCAGGTCGACAGACTCCTAACTGCCCTCTGATAATGACATAGCAAGCCACTCAGTTCAAGGGCAATTAGGGATGGGCAACAAATGCTGGCCTCACCAGCGATGTCCACATCCCATGAAAGAATAAAGGAGAAAAAAAATCAGCAGCATGCACAATGTGCAGTTAAAAGAAAGCCTGAGGTTTCTGTCTGACATACCTTGGCGCAAGACTCGGCATCAAAATCTGTGCAAAAGTGTGAAGTTGGGGGTACATACCCTCGCATCAGAACATGTTAGGAGGGGTGCATGATGGGATGAGTGAATTTTAAATGCCATATGGTGGGTGATAGTTCCTGCTGAAGTTAACTAATTTTGGAGAGTTAAAACATTAAAGGATTTTTAAAAACTTTTTTGGTCTTTTATCTCATTCCCATCATTTCTTCCCAATGTTTACTTCACTTTCTGTCCATGATTTAAATCTAATTTATACTTCCTGGTTTAGACATTGTATCTAAGTGAGGATTCTTCAATCTGATTGGCTGAGTGGCCTTGCTGTTGCTTGTCCTGTTCAGACATGCTGCAGATGCCCTGTAGCAGTCACCTTGCTAGCTCAGGTACCAGACTAGAGCAAGTGTCCACTCAAAACCCTGCTTAAAGCTTGTGGGCAGCTGTCAGCATAGTGAATGGTGAGTGCAATTCCTTCAGCATTGACTGCAAGACCTAACCAATATGATTGAAGCTCATGCCTATATATTGATATCTCGAGTAGATAAATAACTTTCTGAAAGTAAAGGTAATTGAGTTTAACTCTTCAGGATATTAACTGACTATTTCAATCCACGTCCGATTCTGGCACCTGCATTTGTGTAATGCTTTGAATTCTTTATAATGTAACAGGTAGATTTTCATTTCCACTGCCTTGACAGTAATCTGGAGGTGGTGGCCTACCCATTGATTTTAAGTGACTGAAAATCAGGTGTATTCCACAAAGGCAGACAATCCACTCCTGCAAGATTACTGCCCAGGTGTTGAAGACAATAATCTACCTCGTGCTTTACTGACATTCATTATTTAGACACTCTCAAGCAAGCTTGCTTCGATTTAGAATTTTTCATTCATGACGAGAACAATTCCTGCATTAATAAGGAATGAAAGCATTTTATTTTATGCTGATGCTGAAAATAATGCATCCAATTTAAAGGTAGTTGTGTCATAAATATTTTCCAATGAGAAAATTTTCATTTCGGATTCTTGCTTCTACTGTACAGGTTGCACTCTCAAACCATAATTTCCCAGATTTTCTCCTCGTTTTCTCCCCATTCTTTGCGATTTGTGAATTATCATCATCCATTCTTCACAGAAACAGGCAAACACAATCACCGCCCCCACCCACTGCACCCCTCACCCCTCCCCCCCCACCCCTGCCAAACATAGCAATCATATATTTAGCGAAGATAAGCTATCAAGCTCAGACTTGAACCCAAGGTCACTAGGGATAATTTTACCTTTAATCGAATGCTGAAAAACAGGCAATCGTTTTACAGCTCTCCTGATTTTCCTTTCCAACAAATTTCTGATTCGCTGTTGTCTGATTTGTGGCCTGGAGAAGTCAAAATTGTTCCCTCCCCACCTGATTAACAAATATTATCAGCTGCTAAACCCGGAGTAAGTAGTATTCATGGGGAAAAGTCTCACTTGTATCAAGCCCAGTTTGTTCAGTAAGTTCGTTGCTGTCCTTTCACCTGATGACCCCCAATCAGGCCTGTATTGTCTTTGCTGGATGGTCTTAGCTGGGAAGTAATTCAATGTCAGCACTTCCAAGGTGCAAATCCCTTCCATCCACGTGAAGAATTGTTCTTTTCAAAATAACATTTAAAATCTTCTTTTAAAAAGTTTTTGTTTAGACTACATAGAGTTTTATATTCACATATTTTTATATTTACAATGAGAGAAATTAGGGAAACAGTTTTCCATCCTAATCCTAAATTATATATTTAATTACAAAACTCTGCACAGCAAATTACTCCCCCATAGCAATGATTATAAAATAGGGCTAAAAATAATCAGTATTTCAAAAGAATAGGCTAGTTTTTCTGTTACCTTTGATTGGATCTGATACCAGGTTCAGGATCTTTCCAGGCTGTGGATTAATGTTGAAGCAAATGTTCTGTTTACTCTTGGGCAGATAAATGATGAAGTGTGGATCATTTTCAACTAAATAGCAAGAATATATTCATTATTATTAAACTGGTTTACAGTAGCATACAGCCTATGTCTGACTTCTTGGATTTGGTAGAAGTAAGCAAAATATATTGACTTAAAGTAACTGTTCCAATGTTATAGCTTTGTATATAGAGGGATGGGCAGGCTGAGATGACACCTTTTCCAAAAGCAATCATGCTAAGGGCCCTGACGGTAGGATTGGGCAGAAGAGGGAAACTTGTTGAGGAAGTGAGTTTTGGCTTAATTTGTTTTGGGAGTTCCTGATCTCCTAACACCAGTTCAGCAACTTAACTATCAAGATATGTAAAGTGTGGATCATATTTTGTTCTTTCTTTTCCGACGCCTCTAGACTTCTCCACTCTCCACCGCCTCCCACCCCACCCCCAATCCCCTCCCCATGAAGGCAGTGATTTCCTGGCAGCTTGCAGTTCCTTGAGAACTGGTGCTTTGGCGAGTTAATCGATCATGGGAGACATTTGACCTTTCTTTCTTACCCGAGCTTTTCACGTGTTCACTTCTGGTAAGTGTAGCTTGATAGTCATGGGAAGCAGGGAACCCTGGCTGCAGGTTATCCCCTTCCTTCACCCAGGTACCTTCAGGTCAATTGTAGCCTTTGTCTCTTGCCCAAGCTACATCAGCCAAGTTGAGAGAGACCTGTAATTAAAGTTTTTACCCTCCCAGTTTGTATATATCAACTACTCACTAGATATATTTTGTTTTAGTGAGGGGGAAAAGGGACAAATATTTTCACACAATTTGCAGTAAGCCTTTAGTATTTAGTATTTTTAATTGTGATTAGCTTCTAAGGCAAAGTGAAGTATACCTCTGCACATTCCCTTATATGAGTACACTCAAAAGAACATTAGATGGAAGACGTGGAGTTAGATGGTTTTAAAACAAGTCTTCATACCGTGTTCAATGTGATCATTGCACAAGTAAGAAATTCTAGCCATAAGCTTCTGCACCCTAGTATAAACCACATGTAAACAGACGGTACTTTTAAAAGCTAAATTTCTTTAAGTTCTACTTTCAATGAAACTTGGTTCTATTAAATGCATAGTGATAACTTCCCTACAAATATGCAGTCAGAAGAACAAAGGGGCAAGAATAGGTTATTCAGCTTCTCGAGTTTGTTCCGCTTTTCAATTAGATCATGGCTGATCTGTATCTTAACTCCACTTATCTAACTTTATTCTATATCCTTACCTAACAAAAATTTATTGACTTCAGGCTTAAAAGTTTCAATCGAAACAGCATCCGCAACCTTCAGTGGTGTGGGGAGATTTCCCTATTTCCATTATACTTTGTGTGGAAGTGCTTCCTAACAACACTCCTGAAAAGCCTAACTCTAACTCTAACCCCCCTTTGTTTTGGATTCACCCACCAGAGGAAATAGTTTCTCTGTGACTAATTTATCAAATCTTTAACTTATTTTAAACTCCCTTTTCCTCCTTTCTCTCCTGAAACTTTGGACTCCTGCTGGGGTCTAGATCTGTGGGAGAAATAACCTACCCAAACCCTGACCCTGCTCAATGAAGCCAACAGGTCATTTGATAAAGATCACACAGTTGCACATAATTCTACTCTCACCCGACAACCACTCGTAGATATTTTCAAGAACAAGTCACTGGATAACAATAGAAGCAAAGACAATAATTTATTTTACCCCTCTACTAACATGAAGCCACCACCAAACACATCTTCCCCTCCCCCCCCCCCCCATCAGCATTCTGTAGGGATCATTCCCTCCAGGACACCCTGGTCCACTCCTCCATCACCACCAACACCTCATCCCCTCCCCACGGCACCTTCCCATGCAACCGCAGAAGGTGCAACACCTACGCCTTTACTTCCTCCCACCTCACCATTCAAGGGCCCAAACACCAAACACTCCTTTCAAGTGAAGCAGCATTTCACTTGCACTTCCTTCAATTTAAACTACTGCATTCGCTGCTCCTAATGCGGTTTCCTCTACATTGGAGAGACCAAACGCAGACTGGGTGACCGCTTTGCGGAACACCTTCAGTCTGTCCGCAAGCATGACCCAGACCTCCCTGTCGCTTGCCATTTCAACACTCCATCCTGCCCTCATGCCCACATTTCCGTCCTTGGCCTGCTGCAATGTTCCAGTGAAGCTCAACGCAAACTGGAGGAACAGCACCTCATCTTCCGACTAGGCACTTTACAGCCTTCCGGACTGAATATTGAGTTCAACAACTTTAGATCGTGAACTCTCTCCTCTATCTTCACCCCTTTTTAAATTCCTTTTTAAAATATATTTTTATTTTTTACTTACTTACTTTTAGTTTTATTCATTAGGTCGAAATTTTCGCTTGACCGGCAGGTGCGTGCCCAACCCATTCAAGTGGGAAATGACACGCGTCAATGTCAGCTGAGCATGCCGACATCAATGCGCAGTCATGCGATAGTTTGGTTGGTGGGCACATGCTGGAGTCGGCAGTGCCCCCGCCGACAATTAAAAGGCCATTAATAAATAATCGATTAAGCTAAACTTTTCACTGCCCGTCCAACCTAATGGGTGGGATAAAGTTTCCAAAAGCAAATAAAAATAAAATAAAAGCTTTACAATTGAATTAATAACATGTCCCTGCTCACGTGAGGGGACATGTTTTATTACATTGCTGTTTTCTTTATTTTTTCTGTATCGCTTCATCTCCCTGAGACAGCTTTGTGCCTCAGGGAGATTATGAAGCACTCGCTCGCGTTCATGCGCAAAGTTCGCTCTCGGCCCACACTCCCTCCTCCTCCTCCCCCCCCACCCCACCCCCTTAATTGGCCCTCCAGCATGAAGTCACGGTGCGGTGCTGATCGCAGGCGGCGGTCACCTTCCTGCCCGCCCCTGCCAAGGGCAAAATTCTGTCCATTGTTTCACCCCCCACCTTTTCTTAAATCAATTTTTCTATCCTTTTTCTCCAGCCACTGCCCCCTTCCTCCCACCTCAGCCTCAAAAAGGCCATCTGTCACTTGTTCTATGTTGTTCTTTCGCAGAGTGCTGATCCTTGTTCTGCTAGTCACACGTTCTGCTTTCTTACTTCTATGCCACCAGCAGCACCTTCTTTAGGCCTTACCACTCCCATTAACACTCCCTTTGTCTTGTGTCCATGACACCTTAGTCAATCTCTCTTTGGTCCCCACCTATCGCTGGCCTTTCTATCCCGCTTCACCCGCTCCACCCCCTTTAAACAATATAAATTTCATCACGTTTCTACTCTTTAGCTCTGAAGAAGAGTCATCCTCTGTTTTTCTTCCTCCGCAGATGCTGTCAGACCTCCTGAGTTTTCCCAGCATTTTCTGCTTTTATTTCACAAAAAAGCAGATTGGTCATTATCACATGACTATTTGTGGGAGCTTGCTGTGTGCGAATTTGTAGCTGAGTTTCCTATATTACAACACTGTCTACACTTCAAAAAGTACTTCATTGATTGTAAAATGCTTTGGGGTGGTTGTGAAGGGTGCTATATAAATGTAAGCCCTTTCTTCCTTTAGTTCTACAGGTGTTAGGATTGTAGCTTTATTACAGTCCTGAACTGATTTGAATGAAACATTGAAGTGACATGCTGTCATACACTTACATCTTTATATATGCGTTCCTCCTTCATGGATAGACATTAACAAATGCTTACAAGCATCGTTTTTTAATCAGGTGGGAACATTCTGGTACCATTATATATCCTTCAATTACCACATTACTGTATCATACTAAAGTTTTTTAAAGTTCATCCAGATGGGTGGAAAATAAACTGTTAGTAAAATTATCCATAATAGAAATAATATGCACAAGATTGTACCTGATGTGACAGGAACTTTCAATCCTAGTTTTGAGTCCAATTCAGGCCGAATTAGTTGTTGAGGAGGTTGAGGAGTACTCTTTTCAGCCCAAGGTGGAATGATAGGTGGCTTCCTTCCAATAATAGGCATTCCTGGAGAATAAAGAGTACCAAATCAGAGCATAATTTGTTAATTTACTTCCATTTAGGCATGTGACCATGGACTTTCTCCTCTTGTAGGGAGATTGTTAAATAATGCAAAGTGTGGATATTACAGTTTACAGATTCTTTTTATTCATTCATGGGACATGGGTGCCGCTGGCTAAGCCAACATTTATCCCTACTTGCCCATGAGAAGGTGGTGGTGAGCTGCCTTCTTGAACTGCTACAGCCCATGTGGTGTAGGTATGCCCACAGTGCTGTTAAGAAGGGAGTTCCAGGATTTTGACCCAGTGACAGTGAAGGAACATATTTCCAAGTCAGGATGGTGAGTTGCTCGGAGGTGACGGTGTTCCCATGTATCTGCTGCCCTTGTCCTTCTAGATAGTAGTGGTCGTGGGTTTGGAAGGTGCTGCCTATGGAGCCTTGGTGAGTTTCTGCAGTGCATCTTATAGATGGTACACACTGCTGCTACTATTCGTTGGTGGTGGAGGGAGTGAATGTTTGTGGATGGGGTGCCAATCAAGCAGGCTGCTTTGTCCTGGACAGTGTCAAGCTTCTTGAGTGTGGGAGCTGCACTCATCCAGGCAAGTGGAGAGTATTCCATCACATAACTGACTCGGGCCTTGAGATGGTGGACAGGCTTTGGGGAATCAGGAGATGAGTTACTCGCCGCAGGATTCCCAGCCTCTGACCTGCTGTTGTAGCCACAGTATTTATATGGCTAATCACCAATGAGACAGGGAGAGGAATAGACAAGGCAGGGCATGAGGGGTGTGGTTGGCGATGGTGAAACGATTGTTATTTTATAATGACCAGGAAGACCCACAGACTTAATTATAACAAATGAGTCAGCTGTCCCTGTGAATAATTGAGCAGACATTGATAGTACTTTGATGTTTTGAAAGCCAATTAAATCACTCCTTGCTTCAGTTTAAAGAGACTGATATTACATTTTACCTTGTTAAGCAAACAGTGCCAAAACTGTATAATTTTGTATTGCTGAAAAAAGAGACATGTCGAAGTTTTTCATCTTGTACTCATCAGGACACTTTGCAAGAATACCAATAAAAGGGGAAAACAACAATTTATACTGTATGAGAAGAGTGTGCTGATTGGTTGGCAAGAGGACTCTGTTGTGTAAATTGTTGTTTTCCCCTCATATTGATATTCTTGTGAAGCGTCCTGATGAATGCAAGACGAAAAGCTTCAACATGTCTTTTTCTTCAGCAATGCTCAAGTTCTGTATTACCAAATAATTAATTGTATAATTTTGGTTGCTATTTTAACATTGTCATGCTACCTTTTCAAATTTAACTGATTCTTGCACGGACAATATTGTGGAATGATAATAATGCTGAAAATATAAGGTAAAAACACAAACGTATAGACAACAGGCCAGTCACCAGTAGATAGGCTATTTCAGTTCTGATAAAGGATACCAACTCAAAACACTAAGCCTTTCTCTTTTTCCAATTTGACATTTCCACTATTTTGCATTTTTGATTCAGAAGCAAATTTCATCATAAAATTAGTTATTCCTTCCAGTGGTTATTGCATATTTAATGAAATTTCATTATAAAAATGCTAATGTTTGGTTATTGAAATCAGTGTTTGGAAATTAAAAATTTGCTTATCTTGATTTGATACATTAATCAATATTATCTGTGGAATGGAAGCATATTAGAATTTTCAATTTTAATTAGACATGTTGACATACAGTGAGAGAGGAACATTGTAATTTGTGAGACATCTCTATACACCTCTACCAATATATGGGTATAGTGGTGTGTTGGGCACAAAGTAAAATGCATAGATATCTTTAATTTAATATGATAGTATTGTGAAAATTTTAAAATGAAATATAATTTTTACTGTTATAAGAAGCAGTTCTAAATGTAAGATAGGATGATTTTAAGTTATAATAAGTTCAAGTTGTTTCTAGGGGAAAAAGCAAATGTCTTAATTAATTTAATTATCTATATAAATAAACTCTAGTTCCTAGAGTTCTTGACTGGCCTATTGTCTAGATGTTTGTATTTTTACTTTATATTTTCAGCATTTTTATCATTCCACAATACTGTACATCCAACAATTGATTACATTTGAAAAGATACCATGACAATGTTAATACAGCAGGCAAACTTATGCAGTTTTGGTACTGTTTGCTTAACAATGTAAAATGTAATATCAGTTTCTTTAAACTGAAGCAAACAAGGATAATATTTTGATTATACCCATGGATAATCAGAGGTCATATATGTAAAGTTTTCAGTATGACTTGATTAATCACCTATAATTTGTCATTGTTGCATTAAACTTTCAATATTATATTAATTACCCACATAAATTGTAGTAATTCTTTACTGTCTTATGCTGAACATGCATGACTTCACTGCAGTGCGGACATTGGAATTCCTCTGACTTTTTGATAATAAAAAGTAATATTGAGCTTGTGACAATTTATTGCGTTGTTATATATTATAAAATGCTCTGATGTTATTTAAAGTGAAAGGAAAGTCTGAGGGAAACACTTCGAAAAATATTTCGTATTTTTTTTAGTCCTAGGGACCCAACTTGCTGTTGGCCCACTCAGCATTCTGCTGCATCCTCAGACTGACCCCATTTGAGTGTGGTGGCAGCCAATGACTTTTGCCCAGCACTGGAGCCAATAACCAACCCTGGGAAAAGTGATTAACATTCTTAATGCTTTATGTTAACTAACCTGTACAGCATCCATTTCTGGTGCTCTTCGGGGAATCCGCCAACAGCCTCTGGCCAGTTTCTTCATTTTCTACCAACATGGCAGTGACGGGTGTCACAAATTGGTGAACCAGGGCAAGACCTAAAATTCTGCTTGTGATATTCCTCTTCTGTAAAGCTGATTGAGCTAACGCCCTGTTGTGAAATGGAAATTGAGGCAATTTATCTTTACCTGAGTAAACCACAGTGGCTGACAAAAAGAACAATCAAAATATTATTGATGCACAACACCATTGTGGTCGATGGATAATTTTTGTATCTATTGTCAGATATATTATTCTAAAGTGGCATTGCAGTCAGGAATCTTTAACAACTGGAAGTTGTGCTCTGTGATATCATCAAACAAATAATGTGCTTTATCAAATTCCTTTTATCTTTTAATGAAGGGATATATCATTTATTTTAAAATGGCTAACGCCCTAGTTAAAACAGTAGACTGAGCAATTAAGCATAGTTCACTGAGTAGGTCATAGCATGTTTATCCACCTAAGAGACACAACCCTGAGGGACACTAGTAGCACCGTCATCATAGTGCATCCAATCAGATGGTGATTGAATCACAATATTAGCTAATACAAAGACGCCAAGACCCATATTGTCATGTTACCCAAATGAAGAAGATTGCAACGAGACTGCAGTGGCTCAAGAAGGCAGCTCACTACCATCTTCTCAATTAACAATGGGCAATAAACACTGGCCCAACCAGCGATGCCCACATCCCGTGAATGAATTTTTAAAAATGGGACATATAGGGGAGAAAGTGTAGCAAAAAGGAAAAATAATAATCTTTGTTCAAAATGATTTATAAGATTCAATGGTTCAACTGGAAGGTGCGTTTTTCAGGGATGGGGAAATAGGTGCTGATCTATGGTTTCCAGCCCAGCTATCTAGTGTGGAACATACAGATTTGATCCTTGGCTTATGTTGGATTAGCAGAACTTAGTTGGGGGCAATAAATTGACCCCTATGCCCCATGGGCTAAGAACAGGACTAAATACTCACTCATGTTTACTATCTATTGCTTGATATTCCCACTGGATGTCTGACAAGGACAAGTTTGGGCCTGATTCTGGTGCTTCCCCCATATTTGAATAGATTGTAAACAGTGCATAGACGCACTTAGTCAAGGCAGCAGAAGGTTAACACTGCCTGTTTAACCATATGCTAGCAACACTTAGTGTTTTCAGGGGAGGAAGGAAGAAAGTACATGGGATGGGGGTGAAATAGAAGGAGAAAATAAACAAAAATAATCAAAGAAAGAAAGATGAGGTACTGAGGCAAAATACTACAGATCTTGGAAATCTGAAATAAAAACAAAAATTGCTGGAAATACTTATCAGGTCAAGGAGCAACTGTGGAGAGAAGCAGAGTGAATGTTTCAGGTAGAGATGCCCTTCCATCAGTTAAGGTATGTTGACAAAGAATACTAACCTTTCGGCTAATAATTGGTTAATAGTAAGGTAGGCCCAGAGCTGCTTTGTAAACCCTGGAAGAACGTATTTCTGCTTAGCCAGAATCTTGTCAAGCTCATCTGTTGGAGAGTCTACTTGAAACAGTAGGTCATCGTTTGCCTGAAAAAGTGCAGAATGTGTAAAGAGCATGTCAGAGTTTCACATTAATGTATTCTATTGATCTTGTCATGGGTCTACAATCCAGAAATGCCTTAGAACGAAGACTGATGCAGTTTCACTGACAATACCCGGTCAAGAATGAAAAGTTTTCTGTTGACGCTCCTGAGATTTCTCCATTATATTTTTACCGCCATTGTGGTCTCATGTCGCCATCATCTTCAACCTGCTGTGTTGTAATTTTTTTCTTCATTCACAGGACATGGACATCACCGGCTAGGCCAATGTTTATTGCCCATCCCTAATTGCCCTTGAGAAATCGAGTGGCTTGTTAGGTCATTTCGGAGGGCTTTTAAGAGCCAACCACATCGTTGTGGATCTGGATCGACACTCACCCACCACCCTCCGCACCCCCCCCCCACCCCCCCCCAACAAACAATCAGCAGTGGCCTCAGAATCATGGGGGGAGTTTTCCGAGCCCACTGGCAGCGGGTGTGATAGGCGGCGTGTGCAAAAAATAGGGCGTAACCTGCTTCACGATGACGTGAAGGCAGGTCGCGATCGTCTGCTCAACCCGCCAACAGCGAGCGACGTTTCCCACCATCGGTCGGTGGGTAGCTAATTGTAATACATCAGCATATAATTAAAAGACCAAGCCAGACTCTCGGAACCCCGCCGTATCCGCCGACGTGTTTCCTAACAGCACGTGGGTGACGTGCACTTGGCGGCCTTCACTCTGGGGGAGCTGAGGTGAGCGAGCAGCAGCGTCCTCCACAGCTCGCCTGTTGTTTACAGGCCTCAGGGCGCTGAGGGGTGGGGAGGGTCAAGTGCTGCCCTGGCACTGCATCCCGCACACGGGTAACCAAAGTGGGCGACAGGGTAAGCGAGGGAAGTGGCCACGCATTAGGGACACCTCCATAAACTGACCAGGCCTCTGCAACTGAGACAGATCAGGTGCAGCCACAGTGATATGATTGGGGTCAGACTCCTAGCCTGCCCACCCATGCCAGCAACGCAGAGGCACCAAAGGGCCACCAAGCGCTCCACACCTTACCACACACCACCCCCCCCCCCCCCCCCCCCCCGCGTCCCCCACCTCCTCAGCACAGACTTCGAGTCCACCACCGCTTTATTGGGAGCACTTGGACTGCACACGTTGTACAATCTCCTCGCCAATGCTGGCCCTGTAGCAGTGCTCACAGCCCCTTGCAATCTCAGCATCCTGGTTTAGACCCGTGTCCTCCATGTCGCAGGTTGACAGGGCAGCCATGCAGCGCATTCATCTCTGGCCATCTGAGGGGTGACAACTACTCTCCGGGAAGCATTTAGGGGCGGTCACACAGGGCTAGGAAGGTACAGCCATAATAACCACGTCTTTCTCTCTTTCATGCTGCAGGAGGACCACGTCAGGATCATGGATCCTGGTGACCTAGCTGTGTGCCCAGTGGCCTACAGAGACCGTAGAAGACTGAGGGGAGAGTGACTGAGGTTCCTGGCTGTGCAAAGGCAGGAGCAGCAACCTCATGAAGAAGGGGCAGCAGGTGTTCCTGCACATGCTGTCCAGGAGCGATAGCAATGGTATAATGAGGCTCATGCTGCAGCTCACAATGTGATGGAGCAGACCACCGGGGTGCTGAAGATGCGGTTCCGGTGCCTGGACCGGTCTAGTGGAGCCCTGCAATACAGTCCACAGAGGGTATCACGCATCGTTGTCGTCTGCTGCGCCCTTTACAACCCGGCCAACGGGGTGATGAGCTGGCTGAGGAGAAGATGGAGGAGCTGGAGGGTTTCCTCGGATGAGGAGGTTGGCAATGGGGCGAGGGTGAGGGGCTCCTTGGTGGTGACGATGATGAGGATGAGGCTCTCGCAATAGCTAGATGAGGCAGGCGCACTCAGGAGGCCCTGATAGCTGCCGGATTTGTGGAGGATGATGATGACATGCAGTGTGGTGATACCATAGATCCTAACATCACAGATGTGGATGTTTCACTGCAGTCTGGCTAATGGCAGCACCAATACCCTCTGTGAGAACGCTCCTGTCATGGAGATGCAGTGGAGGCCCTAAGAGTCACTCAGTCGCAGGAGGGTGATGACAACATGCAGTGAGGGCACTCCATAGATCTTCACACAGCCTCTGAGAATGACTGACTCCTGTCTGGCCGAGGGCAGCTCGCTTGCGCTGTGTGATCAGGGCCATCTCAGAGACGCAGCCATGAGAGCTTAGACGCACCTGATGACAGCCCGCCCGCCATGGAAATGGCGTGTTTCGCGGGTGTGAATAAATAATGAGGTGGGCTGGGGACGATACGTTTTCGTCGGTGGGTAGTACCCCAATTTACCCACCCGCTATCGCACTTAGTGCAAGTCTGGGAAAATTCCACCCATTATGTGGGCCAGGCCAGGTAAGGGGGGCAGGTTTATTTCCCTAAGGGACATTAGTGAACCAGATGGGTTTTTAACGACAATCAACAATGATTTCATGGTCATCACTAGACTTGTTATTCCAGGCTATTTTTGGATTCAAATTCCACCAGGTGCCATGGTGGGATTTGAACCCCGGTCCCCGGAGCATTACCCTGGGTCTCTGGATTACTAGGCCAGTGACAATACCACCACCTGCTGATTAAATTATCTATTTCAGTGCAAAAAATGAAAAATAAAACCAAATATTTAAATCTGCTCAGCAGTGAGATTCCCAAACTATGGCCGGGATTTTCCGGAACTAGTTCTGTCGAAGGGTCATGAGGACTCGAAATGACAACTCTTTTCTTCTCCGCCGATGCTGCCAGACCTGCTGAGCTTTTCCAGGTAATTCTGTTTTTGTTTTGGATTTCCAGCATCCGCAGTTTTTTTGGTTTTATCACACGTAGCTGTATCAACTCTTGTAAGAATCCCATCAGCTCTGCTGTGTCTGTAATCAACTGTTGTATAAATTAGCGTTCGCCATGAAATATAAATTATTTGCAGCTTCTGTTCCCCCAAACATGTGAAAAGCATAGAAATAGAGAGAGAGAGCTACATAAGAAAGGGTGAGCAATGCAGGAGACAAACAGAAACCTATCTGAAAATTAATTAAAGAATTCTTAACATGTTCAATTGAAATTTCTTCGCCAGCTAAACAAAATCATTAACTAATTTGGTTTTCATAGTGAAATGACTATTAAAATAAATTTCATGTGCTGATAAATAGCTTGGATTCAGAAACAAAGTGTTCAACTATTCAGGTACAGTCCCCGCTGTTTCAACCAGGTGAATTCACGTGTACAAAAGTTGCCTGTTATATGGGATGGATTGTATAACAAGGTAGCACCAGTAATACTGGTCCACAATAAAATGAGAATGTTCCTCCTGTGTAGTGACCCTTTGGCCAATTGTTTCCAGTCCCATCATTTCCTGCAGCTTCATTTAAACTGCAATTGGTGGTTAATCCAGGGTTTCCCAAACTGAATGTCATGCCGGTGCAATTGTGAGATGAGCAATTGGGGTCACGAGCTTCGAGGCGGCAATGGCAGCTGTGGAGCGGATACTCAAGTTTAGCAGTCCTGGGATAGGCTGCGAGTCCCCTTTAAATGTGGACAATTTTTTTTTTTTGCCTGTGGCTATGGCCTAATCCATTGAGCTCTCTGGCCCAATCGCTGACATCAACCAAGCCTGCAAAATGATAGGTGTCTTAGTTGTTTTTTGTGTCTGTATCTGCTGTTTGAACCTCCACCATGCTCAACAACTCTTCCCCCACCAACCACCTCCCCACGCCACTCCCCACCACTGGTTTTTACTTTAGGGTCAACGCCAAGTGTGAATCATTAAAATGGGATCACAGCAGAAAAAAGTTTGAGAAGTACTGGCTTAGTCCAAACTGTAACTCCACAGAGAGAATTAGAAGGGTTTTATGTAAACATAAGTTAATTGAACATGAATGAGTTGTTATTTACTAATGGTTTTCTTGTATTAAGTGCACCTTAACAAATTCAAACTAGTGAGCTAACACAGCCGTTTCTGCTTAAGATAAACAGCAAGGTGGAAATTGAGGTTAATGCAAGCCGATGTAACCGACTGCCAAATGTGGATATTTTAAGTGGTGGGGCCTGTAACACTAAACTAGGAAGGCAGTTCGGAAAATAAGAATTGAATGTTTTGATAAAATGTGTAAGTGGGCAGAACAATGCCAGATGAAATTAATTTAAACATAGGTAAAGAACTGCTCACTCTACAGTTAAAATAGTCAAGGACAAAATTGAAAGATTGTGGAGCTTTAATAGACACAATAGTTAACATGTTGAACCAGTGCACAGCAGCAGTCAAGAAAGCTAATAGAATGCCAAACTGCAAAGTCAGCACAGTAGAATACAAATCAGAGGAAGTCGTGCTAATCTGTCTGGTTGTCTGATCAGGATGCACCTTGAGCATTGCATTTAATTGCTAGAGGCAGTATGGAGAACAGTTAAAAAGGTGATCCTTTCTGTCAAAGAGCTGAAATGTAAGGAATGTCAGTGGAGACTTGGGCTTGTCAGCCCAGAAGAGAGACATTTGAGAGGTGATCTTGTGAAGATATGTAAGTTAAGGGAACAACAAAAATAAATCTGGAATATTATCTTAAGTTAAATGGTAAGAGTGGGTTAAAAAGCGAGAGGAAGTTACATTAGGATTTTTTTCTTTAATTTTATCAGACAGATCAGGAATTAAGGCACAAACATATTCCATCTTAAATGATTTAGCTGTTAAATGATATACATCTATGAACAATATTACTCTGCTCATCCTGCACTCCTAACCATGTGGTATCATCTGTAAATTTATATATTCCACTTACAAAATGAGATAATCAAAATATTACGTTTGGCAGGTAATTGCTGTTGAGTCTAATTGTTCAGACTGACTTTATTAGAATTATTTTCACTTTGTTTCCAATTCTCTGGCTCATTAATAATCCAATTTACAGCTGCGCTATGGATTGTATAAATTTCCGTTTTCTCTTAAATCTTTTGTTGAAATCTAATTGGTTAGTTAAAACACTCTGGGCAGAATTTCCACCTCGGCAGCCTGCTTGGGCAAAGAATTACGCATGTTGACGTTGGGCCAGTGTCCCGACGTCAACGCGCAGTGGCACAATAGTTTGGTCAGTGGGTAGGAGCCAGATTTGGCTGCGTGCCCGCCGACAATTAAAAAGCCTGATATGGCCATTAAAGAATCAATTAAGTTAAAATTTTCACCACCTGTCCAACCTTATGGTTGGCAGCCGGCGAAAAGGCCAAGTGTCCTTTGCATTTATTTGGAAACCTTATCCATGGGCGGGATGAGGTTTCAAAAGCAAATAAAAATAGAATAAAAGTTTTAAAATTGAATTATTTAACACGTCCCTGCTCATATGATGGAGTCACCTGAGGGGACATGTTTTATTAAATTTTTCAATTCTTTATTTTTTTAAGAAACTCTTCATCTCCCCGCGGCAGCCCCGTGCCTCAGGGTGATTTTGAAACGCGCAAAGTGCGCACTTGCCCCGCTGGCCCTCCTCCCCCTCCCACCAGCCCCCTCCCCCGCCCGCACAGGCAGCACTGAGCGCTACCACTCGCGTTTCACGCTGGACGAGCCTTAAGTGGCCCGCCAGTGTGAAATCGCCTTCCGATCTCGACCACCCTTGCCCTCCCCCGCAGAGCCTGCCCAACAAGGGCTAAATTCTACCCTCTGAAACATTTCTCTGGCTGGTCCTGTTTAAGCTGATTCACTGCTGAAAATCTCAGACAATAATCTAGATGATTAAACAACTAAATTTTTTAAAGACAAAAAACTGCAGATGCTGGAAATCCAAAACAAAAACAGAATTACCTGGAAAAACTCAGCAGGTCTGGCAGCATCGGGATCTTCTCCGCCAATGCTGCCAGACCTGCTGAGTTTTTCCAGGTAATTCTGTTTTTGTTTTAAATATTTTAAAATTCATTTACAGGATGTGGGCGTCTTTGGCTAGGCCAGCATTTTTTGCCCATCCCTAATTGCCGTTGAGAAGGTGGTGATGCTGAGCTGCCTTCTTGAACCACTTCAGTCCATGTGGTGTAGGTACACCCACAGCGCTGTTAGGAAGGGAGTTCCAGGATTTTGACCCAGTGACAGTGAAAGAATGGCGATATATTTCCAAGTCAGGATGGTGAGTGTCTTGGAGGGAAACTTCCAGGTGGTGATGTTCCCATGTGTCTGCTGTCCTTGACCTTCTAGGTGGTAGTGGTCTTGGAAGGTGCTGCCTAAGGAGCCTTGGTGAGTTTCTGCAGTGCATCTTGTGGATGGTATACACTGCTGCCACTGTGCGTCGGTGAGGGAGTGAATGTTTGAGGATGAGGTGCCAATCAAGCGGGCTGCTTTGTCCTGGATGTTGTCAAGCTTCTTGACTGTTGTTGGAGCTGCACTCATCCAGGCAAGTGGGGAGTATTCCATCACACTCCTGACTTGTACCTTGTAGATGGTGGACAGGAGTCAGGAGGTGAGTGAAATATCCTGCTTACACTCCAGATCAACTATCCTCACCTCACTTACAGGCAGTACATTTTAAGGCTACTGTATAAATTTATGGCTTCTCACCATCTTCTGCTGCTTTTTACTAAGATCTTGGTCTTTGCCAACATTACTCATTTGGTTATACTCATGCCTTGTGGGTGTAGATACTTAGGTGACTCATGACTTTTGTTGCCATTTCAAAGCAGTACTGCGGAAGTGCATCACTGCCAGAGGTGCTATCTTTTGGACGAGGTGATAAACCAAATTCCTGTCTGCCTGTTCAAGTGGAGATTACAAATGTGGATGTACTAGTTGCAGAAATGCAAAAGGTTCTCCTAGTGCCCTGACTATATAACAACAGCTGCGCTCTCCAAAATGAAACTCATTGTAAAACACTTTAGTTGTTTTAGCGATGTTAACAAACACAGGCCTATCTTTTCTTTTACCCGCCTTCTTCTCCCGTCCTTTCCTTATTTTTCACTCCTTTCCTCATCTCTTATCATTTCCCACCTTCCTTCTGCCACTTTCTCATTCCCATTTTCTGCCTCCTTCTTGCTTCCTTTTCTACTTTCTCTTTGCATCTTCATCCCATCCTTAGCATTTTATTTTGTCTTTTCATTTTATTCTTATTAGTGCACAGATAAGAAATGAATTTGTGTAAAGAATTAGCCATGGGACTAATGATTCCATTGCTGCTGTATCCTAATTGTGCAGGAACTTGAACACTCTAACTCACTAAAAACATTGATATGAACTGAAATATAATTGCTACTGGAAATCTTGGACTCAACAAGTGACAAGTAATTGTTATAACTGCAAGAAATACATTATTTTTGTTAATATCCAACAGTTGTAATAAGATCAATGCATTGTTTTGTACACTTACTGAAGATGCTGTCACCAGGCATTGTAATCTTGAAGGTTTTGTATTCTTCAGTCTTCCTGCTATAATTAGTTCAGAACCGCTGAAATACTTGTCAAAGCTATCTTGTGTCACATCTGTCACATCTTCGCCATAACGTATGTTAATGTTTCTTAGCAATGGAGTGGCCACTTCTTCATAGAAATCCTGTCATTCACAATTAGAATCACAGTCTGGTAACATGCATCTAAATTGGACTTGAATGTTTCAACACATCAATGCTGTGATATTATACGGTGTGAAGTCAACACCCTGTGCCAGGAAGGTGTTCTTCAGGGATAGTAGTGCTCAAGCTGGCGTATTAGTAGGAAAACTGGAAAATAGAGTGACAGATACTCCGACATACTTCTCCATGGAATAGTTGGATGAGAACTCATAAACTACCTCATGGCCTAATTGGTGGTGCACTTATGCTGTTGCACCTTGCATTTGCCCCCAAAGAGCTAGTTAGAATTTGACCACTTCCCGCCAATCTAGGTTCTCTCTTTCACATCCAGGAGGATGTTTCGGGAGCAGGTTAGACAAGGAGATCATGAAACAATTCTCTTTGCGGTAAAGAGATTCTAAAGACAAAGTAACCTGAAAATAGCATACAACTTGAAGTGAAAAAATTGAAGAACCAGTAAAGGAATGCACAAAGTAACAAAACAAATGTTTAAAAGAAAGCAGATCAGACTAAAATAATTCAAGTGTTCACCTGATGCTTGCCAATATAAATATCTAAAAGCTGTAGCAAAATACTTGGGGTGAAATTGATTCTTACCATCAATTTGCCCAAGAGAAATTTATTGATAAACTGAATGTCATTGCTAATATATATTTTCCTTTGTCTAATTAGGATGATGGAAGTGTAATAGTGTGTCTCAAAGTTAATTGTAAGCTCAATCCTCTCATCTACTGCCCAGAAAAGAAGTGTTGGGGGAAGAATTGGGTTTATTGTCACTGCTGCAACCATAACTGAACTGACAACAGAACACACAAACAATGCGGGTCAAGGCAAAAGGAAAAGCAGAAGCAAAAAAGCCTTAGCGGATTGTTATTGGCGATGCATTACCGTCAGCTGACTAGACGCATTGACATTTGCATGAATGCGCCGAGCGAGTCCTCGGTTCTCCAGGGCTAACCTTTCCAGGAAGTCGTAGTCCACGTCAAAACCAATTCCAAGGCAGAAAAGGGAGAAGTCTTCCCTCATTTGTCTTCTGATGTTCCTCTGTATGTTGCTCAGTTTGATTTCACCTGCATATTAAAGTCAAATTCTAAAGACCTAGAATCCCTCTTTGCATTTGTATTCACTGTTCAAAATGTGTGCATGGAGGGGAATTCATCACTTGTTAATAGTCACTACTGTTGAATGAGAAGAAAGAAGGACTTGCATCTATATAGCGCATTTCGTGACCTCAGAACTTCTCATAGTCAATGAAGTGCTTTTAAAATGTAGTCACTACATGTTGTAGTGTAGAAATTGTGGCTGACAGTTTGAACACAGCAAGCTCCCACAAACAACAAAGTGATAATGACCAGATAATCTGCTATTGTGGATGTTTATTGAGGGGGTGAATATTGGCCAGGATACAAGGGATAACTCCCCTGCCCTTCTTCAAAATAGCACCATGAATCTTTTACATCCACCTGAGAGGGCCTCAGTTTAACATCTCAGCTGAAAGACAGTACCTGCAACAGTGCAGAATTTCCTCAGTACTGCAGGGGCCACGACTTTTGTGCCCAAGTCCTGGATTGCGATGTGAACTCACAACCTTCTGACTCACAAGTGAAGGTGCTACCATCTGAGCCACAGTGATACAAGTGGGTGATTCAGGGTTAATTTTCCAGCAGTGACTCTAATTGCTGGCCCTCAGAAACATCACATTAGCAAAATATTGCTTGAAGGAGCAGTATAGTGAAGGGGAAGTACTTTGTAAGCCTTGTTGATGAATCAGAGTTGAGCCCAAAAATACAAATCCAACAAGATGATAGACACAATTTCCTACATCATCACACACAGATACTTTCACCTTTAATAGATAGAAAAAACAACAGTTTAAAAAATATACATTTAAAGTCAATTATCACCTCAGCAATGACCTCATCACAAAGTTCTTTGTTTCTGAAAAAAGCAAATAGGCATCCAAGATATTAATGTGAATTTGCTTGGAGCAATATTGGTATATGAACATATTAGCACATAGCCATTTGGTAGTACAGAGCTTGAGTATTGCTGAAAAAAAGAGACATGCTGTCAAAGCTTTTCACCTTGCACTCATCAGGATGTCACTCATCTTGCAAATCTGTCCTGATCAATGTAAGATAAAAAGCTCCTACAGCATGTCTCTTTTTCAGCATTTTTAACACATATATCTTTGTAGGTCAGTATGATGCTGTACAAATTCACAGTATTTACCTACGGAATATTTGCTGGCTAGAATAACATCAATAACGTGCATGGAATAACATCAAGCTGAACCTTAGACCACACTGGTGGTTTATAAGGCCTGTATTCTCAGCACCTTGTTGTATGGCTGTCAAACATGGATGACTTACAGCTACCAGGAAAAGAAGCTCAGCAATTCCCATCTTCACTGTCTGCGGCACGTTCTGGGAATATCTTGGCAGGACAGAATCACGAAAGCAGCAGTCCTCTCAAAGGCAGAGCTCCCGTGTTTGTTATCTCTCATCAAACAGAGGCAGCTTTGTTGGCTCAGGGATGTCCCCATGATCGAGGACAGCTGCATACCCAAGGGCTTCCCTATATGGTGAAGAAGCCAGAGCCAGATGACCAGTAGAACGTCCAAAGCTCTGCTTCAAGGATGTTTGCAAATGTGGCAATGAAAGCCCTAGACATCAATCATGACATTACAGAGTCACAGGCCGATGACAGAGGAAAATGGCGACATCTCCTGTGGGCTGGCATGCACCGCCGTAGTGGACAGTGGCTACAGCGGCTTGGTAACAGAAGCCAATGGTGAAAAAAACAATGCACAATGACACTTGGCAGCTTCATGTCCGGCACTTGTGGAAGAACCTGCATCTCAAAGATTGGCCTCTTCAGCCAACAGTAAAGGTGTGCCATATGAAGACACCCCAAATGCAATGGATTTTTTTGCTACATGTCTACCATCCTCTGTAGATGGAAGGATACCGGAGAATTTACTACAATTGTCAGGATGGCAGTAACATTTTTGGATACACTGTTTTAGCTAAATACTTAAATTGTGCATTAATTCAGATGCAACTGTTCTTTGTTCACATTTCTTTATGTCCAATATATTTTGTGCAGTGATCATCATTTTAGCCAATATCACATTTTTGGCTTATTAGATATTTATCTGTGGAATGTAATTCAACTGGGGGTTACTTTAAAATGTTTGTTAATTTAAAACTTGTCAAATTTTTAGGACAGCAAGTGTTCATTGAGGTTCCAGTCTGAAACCTGACATCCTGGGGACAATGAAAAATAAAGGTCCAGATTTTGCAGTCAATGTCAAAATGAGAGTGCTCGCCACTAACCTTGAAGAATGGTCCCCACAGGAATCTAGTGTGCCATGGATTCCCCCAACATCAGTTTGAAACCGGCACCAAGTCAAGGGGATCTCCAAACATCCAGCAACAGTGATGTCATAATGCAGGCTGCACAGCCAATCACATTGATGCATTCTCACAGACAGCAAACCAGGAGGCAAAAATCACTGAATCCCTTCACTTTTCATTTAAATTTTAAAGATAATGAAATAAGTGACTGGGGCATACACATATATGGTTTAATATATATGTGTAATAAATATATACATATAATAAGCAGTGCAGCTACAAAATTAGAATGCCATTAAAAATCTTGTTGAATCTCATTCAACAAGGTGTAACATTTTGCAAGGGTGTTTGCAGAAAGCCTAGTAGCATGACAGTGGAAGTTTGTATCAGTTCACTGATTTCCACTTGATTGTTGTCTGTGGGGACCAATGGGAGAAGCACAGACTCACTAACAGCAACTTCTGGATCTGCACATGTGTGGACTCCAGAAATTGCTGTCAGTTTCATAGGACCAATGACTGTGATCACAGACAATTTTTTCCAATCATCATTACTACCAGAAAATCCAGGCAAAGTTGAAAGTCCAGCAATCTTTCACACTTATCGTTGTTATGACAGTCGGAAACTCAGCATGGGTAGTTGCCGTGTAAGGCTGGTGAAATTTCTCTGAGTGTGGACAGTGGGCAGATTGGTAGTCTGTGTTGCCACTACAGCTTAGGCTTTCTCATATAGATAGCCTGGTTTTGGGAACAGGAATAATCAGCCAGGCAGCGAGCTGCTGTGAGAAGGTGGAACGAACAGGAGAAGATTTCAGTCTTGTAAGCAAACTCGATGGAGTAGGTGTAGCATTGTGGGCTCTTTAGTCTGTAGCATTACATGGATAGCAGTTGTATTGGTCAAATTACACATCTCTTGTCATACCTGTTGCTCTGTAAGTTTCATTTTACTGTCAGTGGAAAAGAAAGTTGTGGCTATTTGCAGCAGCAATATTAAAATCTTTTCTAATTACATTAGGAGTCAGAGGGTGATAAAGGACATCATAGTGCTACGGCATTTTCAGGTGAACTCCAAGGTCATGGCTGAGGTTTTAAATGGCTACTTTGCGATAGTCTTCACTCCTGGAGATTATGCTCAGTTACTATTAATGCAAAGTGTGTTTGTAAATGTTAAAGTGGACGCAAATGTAATCCTGAAAAGAAACAGGAGTCTCAAATTGGATCGAGCTAGTGATCCAGAAAGCATTTACCCAAGGCCGCTCAAAGAATGGAAGCTGTGCTAATTGAGGCCCCTACTCATATATTTAATAGCTTGCTGCAGTCTTTAATCATTTCTATTGACTAGACTGAGCTTCACGTTGTACCAATATTCAAAAAGAAAAAAAAGTCAGGCCCACGAAATAAATTATAGTCCCATTAGCTTAATGATAGTTGTAAGAAGGTTGTTAGAAGCAATCATTAAGGATACTCTGAATGAGTACCTTGAAAGAGAAGGATTATTAGAGACACAACATGGCTCTGGAAAATAAGGTCATGTCTTAAGAAATTTGATTGAATTATTCAAGGAGGTTACTAGGCTGATGGATGTAGGTAGCCCTGTAGACATTGCACCTTGGAATTTTTAAAGAGTTTTTGAAAGGTGCCTTTCACAATCTCAGAATGCCCTAAAATGTTTTACAGCAAATTATGTGCAGCCATTGTCATAATGCAGGAAAAACCATTGACAATTTTCACACAAGGAAGTTCCACAAATGCCACTGAGATAAATAAACAGCTATGTTTTTAGGCATTAGTGGAGGGATAAATATTGGGCAGGACACTGGGAGAAATCCCCAATATTTTTAAATAGTGTCATGCAATCTTTTATGTCTATGTGAGGGGGCAGGCAGGACCTCGGTTTAATGTCTCAGCCTAAAAGATAGCACCTCCCTCAGTACTGCACTGAAGTGCCAATGTAGGTAGTATGTTCATGTCACTCAAGTAGGGCTGAGCCCACTACCACCTGACTCTGAAGCCAGAGTGCTGATACTGATCCATGACTGACACTTAAGATAGAGTCCTGTGGGTTTGGAGGGAAAATCCTGGGTCGGATAGGGAATTAGTTCCTTTTTAATTGGTACTGTCACAGGATGTGGGTATTGCTGGCTAGGCCAGCATTTATTGCCCATCTCTAGTTGCCCTTGAGAAGGTGGTGGTGACCCAGATTTCTCCTAGACAGAGGGTCACCATTAATGGTAACGGTCTCTGTGTGAAGAGTGGTCATGAATAGAGTCCTGCAGGGATCCTCACAATCTATAATAATGATCTAACTAAAAGTGGTGGGGGGTACCATTCATGAGTTCAAAAATGGCACAATGATCTGTGCTAGTGTCAGAATCCTGACTGAGAAAGAAAAATTACTATCAGAACTAAATTGGAAGTGGAAGTAGGCATGCATCTGGCAGATAGCCTTTAATGTCAATGATTATTATATACATGAGCAGGGCTAATGCTCAGCACTTTTATACCACGCTTCATTTGTTTGTTGCTGTCATCTTCCCAGAAGGTAAAGAGAGGACATTTCAAGCGGTTCGGTAAATCTATCAATTTCACTAAAGGAAGAAGGCAAGAGAACATTTATGAAATGCAAACAATTCAAGAAATTGGAAATAATGAAAGATATGAAATTAGAGTTCCTAGGCGAAGTAAAGGAGCATGATCAAGACATTTGGTCAGTCACTGTGGCAGTTAAAGGCTTTAACACGTTTCAAAATTGATAACGGAACTGGCGTTACAATATTAACTAATCATCTGGAATGGCTCAAAACAGTACCCATTCTGCCATGAAATGTTAAATTGCAAAGCCCAGGTGGGCATGGATCTTCTAGTAAAAGGTCACCAGAAGTAGTGACAGATTGTTGAGACCCTCCATGTTGTCTACAATTAAAGCATATTTTTAATGAGTGGCGATGTCTGTATGCAACTGGGAATTCTGGAAAAAGCAGATGATGACCTACAACAGGGCAGGTGCTGACCTATAGCAAGACAGCTGGGTGCCTTTTGTGGAGGAATTTCCAAAGTAGGGTGCAGAACAAAGAACTTGTCATTCAGTAGCAGCTGGTGAGGTTTATTCATTGAGCGGAGGCTCACTCTCCATAACAGAAACAACATCCACTTGACCCTGGGAGGAATTTGAGATTGTGGATCTCTCGGTTCTTTTTGAAGATAGGCCAGAGGATGCAGACACAGCAGGCACTGCAGCAGACTGTGACCGTTTGAACGAAGACCCTTTGGACCTAGGTTGGCTCTTCCCTGAAAAAGGTTTATTAGATAAAAGCCGTTGTAGTACTGAGTGATCCATTGGAAGATAACGTCTTAGAGATTTGACCCTACTGCTGAAGCATATGAAGTCTCTTTTTTTGAGGAGTCAGCAGTGTTGGCTGTGGAAGAGCAGAATTTGTATCTTTGTCCCACTGAACTCACCAATGAGGTGCATTGTATATTGCTGCCTGACCATAAAGAGTTGTCCAGGGAGAAGAAAATATTTGATTCCATGGAGGATCACACTGTCAGAGTTTTGATAGAGCCCATTAGCTTGGGTGAAAGTAAGTTGACACCCACACTTCAATCTCCTCAGAATATCTTATTTCCACTAAAGTTGTCCTTCAGCACAGAAGCAGAGGCCAAATCCAGAGAGCTTCTACAGTGGAAGAGTCTTGTACAAGAGATTTGTCCAAATGTCATTCTGAAGATTCATCCCATTGCTGAAACAAGTGTTGTCTTTTCTTCTCAGCTCGCATGGTCTTCCCATTGCCCACAGCAGAGCAGCCTCGCACTGAAGAAAACATGGCAATGTTACCGCTGCCTGCAGAAAGTGAAAGCAGTGCCTGAGATGCTGTCGGGAAATCATTTTCTTTTCCTGCAATGCCTACAGGAATTTTGTTGTTCTTCTTCTTGTCATCTAGATCTGTTCGATTTTGGAATATTGAATACTTTTTTTGGTCTTGATGCAGCCGTGAATGAATTGTTCAAGAGAGTGCAATTGTCAGTATCCTGACCACTTCTCTCTTGGATCAGTCTTTCTTTGAGAAGGTTCCACGATCCTTACAGTTCAGTGGTCATGGAGATTACAGTTCAATTACCAGTGGTCCTGGAAAGCTGCTGATGTTGTTATTTTCCAGGGAAAAGATGAGCATCTGCATGTATCCACGGCATCTTCCCAGCCAGCTGAGAACACTGGGGGAGATTGACTCCTCTATAACAATGACTTGGGGGTGGGGTGAGGGGTAAAGAGTAGAAGTTGGATAGAAACTATAACAGTAAGGGAGGTTGCAGAAGTTTGAAATAGTGATGTAAATAGTTTAAGAAATTGTTTAACATTGTTATTAAAAATGTTGACATTATACTTAGGTGAAGATCTATCATAATAGGTTAATAGTTACAGTAACAAGATAGTCATGTGTATCATGTATATAACAGTGACATCAGCAGTCATGTACTAGATACTCTATAGAGCAGATGGAATGGTCTGCATAGAAGAGAGATGTACTTACTCAGTAGCTCATCATGTACATAGTGTTATTTATTGGCTATCTCTCACTTGCTGGGATGATTGTCTTCTGTGAGTTCGAGGATGGCTGATGAGGCCAATTCAGGATCTGCAGACTTTATGATATGTAGGGCATTTGTTATCATGTGGTCGTGTATTATTATTTCAGGGCATGGCATGTTCTTTTTGCCAGTCCTGCTTTCCTCTTCATTTGTTGTTGTTGGGTCTCAAGATGCTTGGATCCTTCCCACAGACATTGCCACCATCTGCTTCAATCCAAGGCAATGGTCTCTCAGGAGTTAAAGTCAATGTTGCATTTCTTCACGTTGGCTTTCAGCACAAGCTTGAAGAGCTTCTTCTGTATCCTCCGATGTGTCTGCCCTGACTGAGCTGGGAGAAGAAGACCTGCTTTGGGAGCCTGGAATCTGACATTCGAACTATGTGGCCAACCCAATGAAGCTGATGACGGATGATCATAGCCTTGATGCTTGTTGTGGCTGCTTGTGAGAGGGCACTGATGTCAGTGCGTTTGTCCTCCCAAGTATTATTTACAATCTTCTGCAGGCAGCATTGACGGTATGACTCCAGTGCTTCGAGGTGCCTCCTATATGTTGTCCATGCATATAGTGTTAACAAATTAGCTTGAAGTAACCTACCTGAGTCAGACCAGAGTTACCCTTGAGTAGAGAGAAACCTTCCCAGTATAGATTAGACCATGAGACAACCCACAAAACATCTATCCCAATTAAACCACAAACACAAAAACACTGCTTAGCTTAGTTAAACAATTGAAAAAAAAATACACCCAGGAAATATTCTTGAATATTATCATACAATCAACGTATCCTCAAACATATTATTTCAAAAATACTTCTGTGATTTAAGAGGAATCATATTAATTATACCAATGTTTTTTTGGAATTCAAAAGTGAATGAAAGTACATGAGACTTCAAGATTTCAAAAATTTAACACAAAAAAGGGAGTAATTTTAGTTTGTTTTCAGTAACAATGTAGTGCTGCAACTTACAAGTACACACGAACCCTAACCCCAAAGGATGCAGGATCCATCTATGTATAATTAGACCTTTTGGTGTTAATGGGTGCCGTTTAAACACAACTTTACCTTAGTCAGTAGGTTACATTGGAAATCATTGGTGCTTCTGCCTAATTTCATTTACACTATTCATGAGGACGATACTGGAAGAGAGTTTTAAAAAATGTATTCTTTTGTGGGATCTGGATGTCGCTGACAAGGCCAACATTTGTTGCCCATCCCTAATTGTCCTTGAACTGAGTGGCTTGCTAGTCCACTGCAGAGGGCAGTTAAGCGTCAACCACATTGTTGTGGGTCTGGAGTCACATGTAGGTCAGGTAATGACAGCATATTTCCTTCCCTGAAGGACATAAGTGAACCAGATGGTTTTTTTTTTTTACAACAATCAATGATAGTTTCATGGTCACCATTTATTGAGACTAGCTTTATATTCCAGATTTTATTATTTGAATTGAAATTCTACCAACTGCTGTGGTGGGATTTGAACCTAGTGGCCAGAGGATTACCTTGGACATCTGGTTACAAACAGATATAGATATAGACAGGTTAAGTGAGTGGGCAAAGATCTGGCAGATAGAGTATAATGTGAGGAAATGTGAAATTGTTCATTTTGGCAGGAAGAATAAAAGAGAGGCTTATTATCCAAATCGTGAGAGATTGCAGAGCTCTGAGGTACAGAGGGATCTGGGTGTCCTGCTGCATGAATCACAAAAGGCTAGTATGCAAGTACAGCAAGTAATTAGGAAAGCTAATAGAATGTTATCATTTATTGAGAGGGGAATTGAATACAAAAATAGGGAGGTTATACTTCAGTTGTACAGGGCACTAGTGAGACCACATTTGGAGTACTGTGTACAGTATTGGGCACTTTATTTAAGGAAGGATGCATTGTAAATGCATTGGAAGCAGTTCAGGAAAGGTTTACCAGACTAATACCCAGAATGGGTGGGTTGTCTTATAAGGAAAGGTTGGACAAACTAGGCTTGTATCTGCTGGAGTTTAGAAGAGTAAGAGGTGACTTGATTGAAACATATATGATCCTGAGGGGTCCTTACAGGGTGGATGTGGAGGGGATGTTTCCTCTTGTGGGAGAATCTAGAACTAGAGGCCACTGTTTAAAAATAAGGGGAAACCCATTTAAAACAGAGATGAGGAGAATTCTTTTCTCTCAGAGGGTGGTGCATCTTTGGAACTCTCTTCCCTGAAAAGGTGGTGGAAGCAGAGTCTTTGAATATTTTAAGGCAGAAGTGGATAGATTTGTCGTAAGCAAGGGGATGATAAGTTATTGGCAGTAGGTGGGATGCAGATTTCAGGTTACTATCAGGTCAGCCATGATCTTATTAAATGGTGGAGCAGGCTCGATGGGCTGAATGGCCTACTCCTGCTCCTTGTTTGTATGTTCATACTAGTCCAGTGACATTACCACTACCCCAGTGTCTCCCCATTGCAAAGAATTGAGAAGGCTGGGCCTATTCCTCAGAAGGCTAGGGGCTATCTAATAGCAAGCTTCTGGATAAATAAAGGGTAGAAGCAGAGAAAATGTTTCTACTTGTGGAGGAGACCAAAACTAGAGGTCATAGATATCAGATAGTCAGCAATAAATCCAATAGGGAATTCAAGCAATTCCCCCCCCCCTCCCCCTCCAGGGAATGCTCAGAACGTGGAACATGCCATCACAAGGAGTGATTGAGATGACTAGCATTGATGCATTTAAAGGTTGGCTAAATAAACACATGAGGGAGAAAGTAACAGGAGTTTATACTGATAGGGTTAGATGAAGAAGGGTGGGTTGAAGTTTGCATGGAGCCTAAGTGCTGCCATAGACTAGTTGGGCAGAATGGCCTGTACCTGCGTTGGGGACTCCATGTAACTTGATGTACTGTAATATACTATATTTAATTAAGGTACTCTCCGAGAGTGCTTACCTACTGTGGGGTCTCCATCCGAAACCATAATGATGAACGATACAGATCGTGGATCCAGAAGACCCAAGTTGTTGGCTTCTATTAATATATAAATGGCTGAAAGGATTGCTTCATTAATGTTCGTTCCTATTTAAAATAAAAGATCGAAAACTGTGAATGAATGATGCATGCAATATAAATGGATAGTTGCTATGCTAATATCAGTGGAAAAGCTGGGACATAGGGAGGTCTGGTAGTTATAGGGTTTTTAAAAAATTTGCTTCATTTTTTAAAAAAGGACAACTTCCCTTTCTTTTCCTGGTGACCTGTAACGTTTCTACTTTTAGAAATTTTAGATTGTTTGATTTATGTATCCAATACCAATACAGGCACTGATTTTGTGCCTGGTCCTTAACAATTCAGATATCATGGGCCGGATTCTACACTCCTTTACCAGTGGGATTGAAGGCTGGTGGGGGGGGGGGGGAGGTGGTGGTGGTGGTGGGGGGGGTGGGGGTGGTGGGGGGGGGTGGTGGGGGGGGGGTGGCTCAAGAAGATCCAGTGGGCGGCCTTCCTGCCACCTACCTGCCCGCCCCTGACCTGTTTGAAATTTTATAGGGGGAGCAGGGGAGGCTGTGCATGGCCCATCTGCTCTGGACCCAATTGAGATCCTTTGAGGCCTCACCCCATTGTCACCAGTATTTTACCCATGGCAGGGATAGGCCCATACATGCGCTGGTGTTGTGCAAGGAGGTTGGGTGGGCAGGGGTGGGGGGTGTGAACCCATTGAAGGCACCCCTCCCCAAGGTCATCCATCTCTTTAACCCTTCCCCTGGCCCTTTGAACCCTGCCCCACTCCCTTCATCCCCTCGCTGAGACCTTCGACCCTGGACTTACCCGGGCTGCTTGGTGTGGTGGGGCTGCATGTAGTCCGAGCTCCTGGCTGGTGCTGCCGGAATTGTAGGGCTGCTGGCCATCTGATTGGTCGACAGCACTCTAAGGCTCCCGAGAAAGGGGCAGAAGTCTCGCCTTAAACCGATTAACCCTGGTCCCAGCATTAAATTGCAGCGGGGCAGACGTCGGGATCTTGGGTGGGGTGGGATGGCAAGCGCAGCCTAAAATTCAACTTCACATGTCAACAACATTCACAAGGAGAGAGAAAGAAAGGCAGTTGCTTCACATTGATCTGTTCCAAACCGGAGCCAGGAATTTACCATCTCCTGCCAATCTGCAACCTTTCCTTACTAACAGAAATTAACTACAAATTCACCAGAAGTTTAACTGGACTAGGCCATATCAGCATCATGATAAGAACGCTGTTATCAGTGACTTATATCCTAACCATTCAAAGCCTCTCCACCATCTACAAGATTCAAGTCAGGGGTAACGTTCTCTCTAAGCCATGCCAATGCAGGGCAGTGCAGGGGACCAACAGGCAGTGCACAAGCAGATGCATGTGTGCAGGCCACAAGACAATCTTACAGGGACTGCACAGTCCAACAAACCTGCTGCACGCAGCAAGGGGACATTAGAGGGAACATTAATCAAGGGTGGGATGGAAAACACACCACTTGCCTGAAATGGTGTAACCACAACATTTAAGCAGCTCAATATGCCATCCAAGGCATAGAAGTTCACTTGACCAGTGGCCTTGTCACCGGACTCAATATCTACCTCCTCTGGTACACTGTGGTTCCAGCATGTACAATTACAGAATGCATTATACGGCAACTCTCCAAGATTGCTTTGACACCACCATCCAGCCTTGTGACATCTGCCCTCAAGATGTCCAAGAGCTATAATATCTTCAATCACCATCATTTTCACATTCCCCTCTGAGTCATACACTCTCCTGACTTCGACACGGATCAACGTTCCTCTATTGTTACCGAGTCCAAAACATGGAACTGCCCACCTCAAACCATCATGGAGGGATCGCAATCATTACAAGGAGTTGCAGAGATTCAAGAAGGTGGCCAGGCATCAGGCAGGGCAACCAGGTCTGGGCAGTAAATGCAGCCTGGTCAATATTGCCACCATTCCACTGGCAAATTAAAAATGATGCTTCCATATACAGATTTTGTCATCTTAAAGGGACAGGTTAAGCATAGGTTTCCCCCTTAGCAGCTGATTAAAATACTGTACATTAGGTGATTTCTATGCTCCTGCTTCGGTTAAATGATGCTTGAACCAAACTACCATGAGCAACACCAGAGATATACACTAGTAATCAATGAATTACCAGGAACGGAAACCACCTCATTGAGAAGGAATAGAAGCGACAAAATAAACTTGAAGAGGTCCCTCAATGGCTCTGAGTTTAGCCAATTAGTAGGTGTCATCTAGGTCTCAGTTTTGCTGGCCAGTCTATACGGAGGTAGCTGATCTCAGCCATGTGACAATGAGGATGTTAGAATTGCCCTCAGCACTCTGGGTTAGTCAGGACTCCACTTCTGTTAGCTATTCAACGATCTCTGCTGGAAGTGCATTTTGGTGGCGCCCAGGATCGGGCTCCGCCGTGACACTCACACAAGTGGGACAGCCTTGCCGACTTGCAAGACTCACACATGAATGATGGCCACTTGAATGAGACGCTGCAGTGGAATCAGATGCAGCAAACAGTCCACTCCTTCAGAAGAGGGGGAGGAAAGAAAATTGGCAGAAAAATTTGGTGAAGAAAAGGGAGAAGACAAATAAGCAAATATCTTGGAAGTAAATTTTAAATTACGTTTTTACTGGAGGTGGATGGTGCTGCATATTGGTGCCACTAAGTGCAAGTTCAAACCTGTGATTCCTCATTTAGCAAGTGCTATGCTATAATTGTGTTGGTTGTGTGGATCGAGAGCAGGTCTTTCCCCAAAGGGAAGATCAGCAGTGGTTCACCCTGGGCTATTCTTACACATCTCCCAAACACGTACCACCACTAGGCTGGATGTTCTCAATGTACTTTTTGGCATCCTCAACCTGAATACGAGTGGCTGAAACCAGGTGATCGTTCCAGAAACGAATATTGTGGTTGAAGTCAATGATGGTGAATTGGTCCTCAGGACGGAGATCGGCCAGGATCGTTGCCATGGCTTCAACGGTCTAATTTGGAGAATGAAAAATATTGATTGGTTGAAGTGGAGCTTGCTTATCACTGGATTCAAATTTCCAGAATGATGGGTGATTTTTAACAGTTGTTAGAAAGTCACAGTTTTGAGTTAGTTGTCCAGTTTATTTCCACATACATGCAAAAGTTTAGCTATTCACGAACACAAAAAACAAGCGATCTTGGAATATTGTCAAAAGCTTGCGTTTTCCTGCAAAAAAGTTGTATTTTCTGAGGGCCCTTTCTCTGGCTGAAGTTTTGTGTAGAGCCAGTGCTTATCAGAAAATCATTGGCACTTGTGCTAATGATCATTTATTGAATCAATCGAATGGAGAATTTCTGGATGTGTGCTGGCTGTGTGCACCACTTTGTCCGTCACGTGAGAGATCCTAAATTTTACCCTAAAATGTGTCCTTCAAATTTAGGGATTTAATGTCTCTGGTAACATAGAATTCTCTTTATGTGCTATTTTAATGTTGTCACTAAGCTCTTTAATTAAGCTAATGGTTGTATTAAAATAGTGCAAAGAGGATTATTACACAAATGTGTTCTCAGTGAGCTACCAGAGGAAGATAAGGAAAGCAGGATCGTAGAAGCTGATGAAGTGGAAAGCCAGATGACCGGATTCAACTGCGATTGGATGCCGATGTCAAAATGCGATTGTTCTGAATGCAGGCAACTTAGAAAAACAAATTACTTTTTTATTTCTGTTTTGCTTTTTCTTGAGAATTGGAATGTCATTCCAACACTTCCTGACCAACTTCAATCACAATGAAAGTCAGTGCACTTTGAACTGAAACGATACTCACGACCGCAGCTAGCTCCTTTTAACTTAAATCCCAAAGTGCTTTATAGAGAAGTGGGCACCAAGCAGTAATAACCGAGATAGGAGAGGTATCTGAATATTTAGTCGCAGAAAGAGATTTTAAGTAGGCCTTTGAAAACATTGAAATCATTAGCAAAATGAAACAGTTTAGGAATGGGCTTCTGATGGTCAAAAGTGGTGCCACTAAAGGATGAAGGATTAATGATTGTGACATCAATAGTTTGTTGCAAAGATCTATTAGCAAAAACCTACAGTCGATTCTTAGGAAATTTTGCAGCCAGTATGTAGCAGATTTGTTCATACACAACATGTGCATGTAGGATAATCTTCTATTATCACTATGAATTCTCTACTTAAGGAGCAAATTTGAATGGATTGTTTAACAATGTTTTAAACTACTTTTGAAGGAACATCTATTTAACAGGAATTAATTGCAATCATTGAGTTCTCTGTTTATTTTCCTTAAGTTTTTGTACTTTGGACTGGCTCCAATATTCTTTTATGGCTCAGTTGTTGTCTCGTTGTTAAGTGACTAACATTACTGAATTGTAAAACAAAAACAAAAACAGAATTACCTGGAAAAACTCAGCAGGTCTGGCAGCATCGGCAGCATCTCCGCCGATGCTGCCAGACCTGCTGAGTTTTTCCAGGTAATTCTGTTTTTGTTTTTGTTTTGGATTTCCAGCATCCGCAGTTTTTTTGTTTTTATTACTGAATTGTAGCTTTTTTCTTGTCTATACTCTCCTATATGTTAAAGTATTCACTTTTTGCTGTCACATGACACTAACTGTAAATAAGATACTCCAGCACCATGCGATACCCTGTTTAAATATTTTACATAAATAAACAAACATCTGGACTGGGAACTCTGAATTACACTGCAAATTGAATATGCAGCCTCACCAATGCCCTGAATAACTGAAGCAAACTGTAAAAAAGATTGACAGTGTTACCTGGAAATTGCTTTGCAAGAAATTATATTGACTGCTATTCTTGTGTTTAAACCTGTACTGCTGGGGAGGAAGGGATGGAGGATTCAAATTTCTGTAAGTTAGGAACATGTGAGTAGATCCCTATTATAATTAACACAAAATTGATGTGTCAGGCATGGACATTTAGTATCACCCTTGCCTCTGAGTTATAAGGTTATGGGTTCAAGTCCCACTCAAAGATCTGAACGCAAAAATCAAGGCTGACATGGCAGTGCAGTACTGAGGGAGTGCTGCACAGTCGGAGGTGCCGTCTTTTGGATGAGCCATCAAATTGAGGACAAGTCTGCCCTCTTAGGTGAGTGTAAAAGACCCGTGGCACTATTTCAAAGAAGCTCAGGGAAGTTTCCCAGGTGGCCTGGACAATATGTACCCCTCCAATAGCATCACTAAAACATTATGATTTTAAATGAATAGAAGCTAAAGTAGATACAACAAAATGGAAATGCTGAAGCTGGTGCTCCCTATTACTAGACAAACATACAAAATAGGAGCAGAAGTTGGCCATTCGGCCCCTGAAACCTGCTCCGCCATTCAATAAGTTTGTGGCTGCTCTGTGTGTTTTGAGTTTCACATTCCCATCTACCTCCGATAAGCTTTGATTTCCTTGCTTAACAAGAATGTATCTGCCTCTGCCGGAGTGACCCTGCTTCCACTGCCTTCTGGGGCAGAGAATTCCAAAGTCGCACAACCCTCTGAGGGAAAAAAATTCTCTTCATCCCTGTCCCATAAGGGTGACCTCTAATTTTAAAACAGTGCCCCCTGGTTCTGCCCCCTCCCTGATGTGTGGCAGTGTCTGCAGCTCAGCCTCCAGCTCAATGACTCTGAGCTGAAGTTCCTCAAGCCACAAACACCTACTGCAGATGTGTTTGCCCTGGATCACAATCTTATCCAGGAGCTCCCACATGCTGCAGCCTTGACACATCACCTGTCCTGCCTTCCTTATTGTGTTTTAAATAATTACTTCATTATATTATTTACTTATTTATGTTGCTTTTTAAATATATTTTATTAACTTTTCCACCAATTTGTGTACTATTTTAAGCCTTAGGGATTGAATACGATTTACCCGCTTACTAGATACTCACCAAACAGTTAGCTTCTTTCCTTGTAGTAGAGCAAGAACCAATTCCTAGAGGGTGGGAAAGTTAGAAAAAGGAAAGGAACAACTCCTCCCCCTTTCACTGAACTCCACCACTCACCAAACTCCAAGTCTGCATTCAGTTTCCTCAGCTGTACTCCGTTTACATCCACTATAAAGTAGTGTTGTTTGCTAACTTTTTATGAAGGGTCACAATCTTCCCCAAAGTAGTAGCATGTTAGCAATAATCCAACACGCTGTACTACAGAATGGAATATGGGTCATGAAGCAAATGTGATGTGGGTGCCTGCTCAGAATTCCTCACTTGGCGGAACTCCTAATTTCAACTGTACCAGCCTTTGCTGTTGGTTGTGGACATTGGGGTAGCCCTTCCTCTCTCAGTGCTTTATCAATTTGGAGAGCAAGAGAACAAGAGGAGAGAACAAAACAAAGCAATGCGCTCATGAAAACCCAAAGAGACACACCGTAGAATTCGGAATCTCCTACCTGTTGAAAATGTATTGAGGGCCACTTCCTTCAAGGAAGCATGCAGAAATAAACAGTGTAATAACCTAGGGTATGCAGATAGTTGAAAATAAAAGAGAACCACAGAAGCCAGTGAACATGTTGGCCAATGTAATCACCGGTCATGGATTCAAGTTGAACACAAAAGAAACAAAAGAGATGCTATACAGTAACTCAGGATCAACAGGAAACAATGTACAAATGTATATAGTTAAAGCTCATAGTGTCAGTAGATTCTGCTGTTTGGGATCCATGTGTCACCACGTACATGATTTCAGAAGAAAATTAGGCCGACCCTAGCAACAAAGGCAACTGGGAAAGAAGAGGCCTCGATATGTTGAGTTGCATTAGAGTACTGGTTTGTTGCATGGAGCTTGCTGCAGCAATGCAGATCAGGCTGAGACACTCAAGCTCCATGGCAGCAACAATGGAGGGGAACTAATTGTGTTAAAACGTTCAAATCGGCCCCATCCTGTATACATGATATTCAGCGAGACACCACCATCTGAAAAATTCAGGCCATTGAAATTTTATCAGCCTTTGAGATAGTGGGTTACAGAAAAGGATGGAAGGACCTGCTGCATCATTTCCGAACTTTCAAGATACCTTAATCCTGAAGCAATATTACTGAAGCAAAAATGTTTACCTGCTTCATTTTAATTCCCCACATTGAGCCACTGACATCAATGACAAAGACGATGTTTTTGGGAAGTGGTGGGAGATTACTTGGAGCAAAGAAGTGAGCAAAATAACCATTGGAAATCTACAGTGAGAGAGAAAGAAGATTAGTAATGCTTCAGTACAAAATAGATATTCCCCAAAAGGTGAAAATAAATCAGTAAAGTGCAAGGGATGTGGTCTAAAGATCAAGCAAGAACCTGAATATTTCCACCATTGAGCTCCCGTTTCACATCATATCTCACAACAATGCTTCCATCAATGGCAGAGTCTGAACAATTTGGGCATTTCCGCTGCTGGTCCAAAGTTGGCTTGAAGGAAACGTGAGCCTAAAAATACAAAATGGAATTGTGAGTGCCTCAACTCCAAGTAATGGCATTCGAAGGAATCTAGCATTTGTCTCTGGGTTGTAGTTTGGGAGATATTGTGGTAGTGACTGTTTCTCCTTCACCCAGCATATCTGATAATGTCACTACACAGTGGCCTGTTGCTTCTGATACTTTGATGGGTTTTGCAAAATGTTAAAATAAAAGCAGTGATTGACACTATATCATATTCTGGAGGTAGCTCAGCGGACAACCTTGTTACTCTGCTGGAACTGGAGTTGCTAGGTACAATAGCTCTTCAGTTGGTTATGTGGGTTGAAGGCATCTGGATTATGAGGGGTATCTGGACACAGCATGGCTGACTTTAACTGCAACCACCTGGCACAAACCGAGAGATATTGGCCTGAAATTGGTGCCAGATTATTTACTATCCCATTTATGTTGACTCTCCAGCCACTTCTATCTTGGTAGTGGTGTTTATATGGATGACCTGACACTTTTAGAGTGCAAATTGGGATTCCTTGAATTAGATAGGACCCCAGATAGCAATTTTATCATAGAAATGGGCCAAGTGCATGCTGCAAAAACACTCAGGCCCACTTGTGCTTCTTCTCCAGATTGCTTTTCCCTCTTAAAGACCAGGAGCGTCCATATAGGAATGGGTTGTTTTTCCTGTGTTCCCCAACCTGTGAGTTGCATCAGAGTACTGGTCTGTCGCATGGAACTTGCTACAGCAATGCAGATCAGGCTGAGACACTCAAGCTTCATGGCAGCAACAATGGATGGGCAGTAATTGTGTTAAAACATTCAAATTGGCCCCATCCTGTATACATAAAATAACTGCATGGCATAAGGTTCAAGCAAACTGTGCTTTATCAAGGTTTTTTTTTAAATCAAAATTTGTAGTCAAGAAGAATCCTTCTCATGCTTCCATTCTTCCAAGGAAACATGCAGAAAGTCTGAAATAAAAAGTTTAATAACAGATGAATCCATAATGAAAGCTGCGCTGAAAAAATACAAATACATTGGGCTTGATCTCTAATGTAATGATGGAAATTTGCATCATATTTAAATATTTCCTGAATATCATATCCTTTTTTTTTCTTATAATGGGTTTGTAATTATTTCCCCAAGAAACAATACGCTAATAAAATTAGTAAGAGACAAGGTTAGGAGAACTAACAACTTTAAGAGATGATTATGCATTGGTTAGAAAAGTAAACTATTCAAAGCTATTCAATCCAACTGGCAAAAGTAAATTAGAATAGAGAATTAATTTATTTAAACATTTAAATTTACCACATGTGTGAATCAGGTGTTTAGGTCTGAAGGTATAGCTCCTGGCAGCTGTCAGAGTGAGTACCCATATCCAGCTGTAGTATAAGAAAGATCTCTTAAAGGGGTACATCAAATTAAAAATTTTAAGTACATGTAAGCTAGTGGAGTAATGTATTGTCTGAGCAGATCCTGGGCCAAATACCAGCAAAGAGGGTTCTGTCATTGAAGTCACTCATAAAACCAGGTGTGACTCTATTTTAAGATTCAGGGTACAATACTAGTATTTTGCACACAGAGTGTTATCTTAAGCACTGGTGTGTAACAGAGAATGACAGACTGATAGTCCAGCTGGTCTTATCACATGAGCCAGTACAATGACAACCCCAGTTTGTAGAGCTGAGCTGGTACTCAGTGCAGAAGCATCTTAGATCTCATGAATTATAATTGGGGTTTGAAGACATCACTTTTTTTCAATGCAAAAGCAGAATGCTGAAAATGCAATGCACATTACTTATCATACAAGAGAGAAACATTTCACTTGGGCCCTTTATGAGAAATGGTTTGGATGGAGGGTTACATGTAAAGCAGTCAGATGCTGATTGACCCTCCAGGCATTTCTCCATTTTTTGTTTTACGTTTAAGAGTTCTGGCATTTACAAGTTCCATTCTTAAAAAAATCTCTAGTGCTTCGAATACACCTGTAAGGCAGTGTGCAGTGAGCAACTGAAGAAGTGATGGTGTAGAGCCAGTTACTTTGATAAATGGAAGACCAGTGTTATTATATAGGATTCTGATGGGCTAGAAATGATAGTTTAGGCCTTTGGGTAGAATATTCCAAACAATTACAGTACTGCTTTCTGATCTCGGCTATTTGATATTCAGGATGCATCCATCAGAATAGTTTTCTTAGAAAATCCCATTCGAAGCTGTAACTCATGTTTACCTTGTTCTCTCCTTTCGTTATATGGATCAGCCCATCAAACTGTGCTCCAAGCATGTTAGGTGCTTCAATGTGGCTGATCCCTTGTGGCTCAAATATATAGACATCAACCTAAGGGAAAAATAGATTGTGTTTTTAAAAGATTGATGAATTGATTATATAAATCACCTTTTCATTTATTTTTTTCTCTCCTGAAGGCGATGACTTTTGCTGAATGTAAACATATTCACGTTGTCTAACTATGAACAGCATCACAATGAAATCCCTGACATGATGTCCGTACAAATGCAGTTCTAGCATAGCATAAGGAGCAGCAGCAGGAAACCTAACCAATGTTTCCTTTCTAGTCCAGCGATGTTGAGCCAGTTACAATGTCCCCAGTGGTGCTTGACCTGAGCACAGATTAGAGGCAAATCTGTGACCTGCCTCGTCAGGATATCATAATGCGTTACATTTACCACGGAACTGTTGGGAGTCACAATATTTATGTATTTATTTTAGTGAATCTCCTGTTGTCCCCAGATTAGTCTAGGATTTGGAACAAGGTTGAAATGCTTAGCTGCTAACCTGCCCTTCCTTTAATAGACAACTGCAATAAATTGGAAAATCCAGGCATTTGCAGTCACGTAGGCCGGAATTCTCCCACTCTGGGACTGAGTCTGGTGGCGGAAGCGGGAAGCCGGCGTAACTTACACTGGAGAGCGAGGCGGGTGAACACGTCGAATTGTGCGCCATTCACCTGGTTAATTATACAGCTGCGAGGATCATATCACATAGCATGGCAGGGCAGGCTGGAAGTCGCTCATCCTGCCATCATGTCCAGGCGCCATATTTCAAAGGCACCCACAGCCTTCTGCAATAGAGAATTCCACAGGTTCACCACCCCCTGAGTGAAGAAATTTCTCCACATCTCAGTTCTAAATGGCTTACTCCGTATCTTGAGATTGTGACCCCTTGATCTAGACCCTCCAGCCAGAGGAAACATCATCCCTGCATCCAGTCTGTCCAGCCCTGTCAGAATTTTAAATGTTTCAATGAAATCCCCTCTCATTCTCCTAAACTCCAGTGAATACAGGCCTAGCCAACGCAATCTCTCCTCATATGGCAATCCTGCCATCCCAGGAATCAGTCGGGTGAACCTTCGCTGCGCTCCCTCTATGGCAAGTATATCCTTTCTTAGGTAAGGAGACCAAAACTGCACATAATACTCCAGCTGTGATCTCACCAATGCCCTACACAGCTGCAGTAAGTCATCCATGCTCCTGTACTCAAATCCTCTTACAATGAGGGCCAACATTCCATTTGCCTTCCTAACTGTTTTGTTGCACCTGCATGTTTGCTTTCAGCGATTGGTGTCCAAGAACACCCAGGTCCCTTTGCACATCAACATTTCCAATTTCCAATTACCGCATCCATTAACTCGTTATGAAAGTCAGGGGAACAAGGTTCCGACCTCATTGCCCAACGTCAGGAAACTGTGTTTGAGTTTTGCCATGTCTTCCGCCCCTTCCCGCCATGATTCCTGCTGCTGGTGGGAGGGGACGATTCCGCCCATAGATACTGCTGAGTCAATGACAGACAGCGCTGGCTGAACAGTTTCTCAGGCCCAGTAATTTGGGGGAGGTCCAGGGTCAGACAGCAAATCTTTTCCCCTCATTGTCTTGGAGCTGGGAAGGTAGATGAGGAATCTCTGCCCTATTCTAATCTTCAATTGTCTACATCTTTTCCCTTGCCTCCGAGTCTGATGTCTGCCTGAAGACAGTTTTCAGTGCCATGTAATTTATATGTTGACTCCAGCTGTGAGCACAATTGTTGAATGCTGTATAAAGTATGCATTCCATTCAAAGCCAGCTTCAAACTTGGATTGGGACTGAGAAATATGTAATGAACTCGGGGTGGGCCAAACCAACGGTAAACAGTGAAGCTCACTGGCTGACTCTTTCCACACAAGTGAACACAATCATGGAATTTGACTCTCTAATACTTAAAACACTTCCAACTGCACTTTGTAATGAAAATAGCATTTAACTTATTGAGTCATGGTAAATCAGAGATCCTGATAACATACTGTATGCTACATTGAATAGAACAGTATATCTTCCTTGTCAAATTGCCTTTACACAGCACCTTTAACAGATGTGTAATCAGAGAGTGAGATTGAGTGACATTTAACGCACTCAAAGCCATATCCACTTGAACAGAGTTAAAATAGATGTTGAGCCAAAAGAAGAAGGTACTAGGAAGGATGAACAAAAGCTTGGCCAAAGAGGTTAGCTTTAAGAAAGATGTTAGAAGGAGGAAGGAGAGGGGGAACAAACTCCAGGTTGTAGAATACTTGCCATCCAGTGAGAGTGAAACCGTTTGACTGCACAGTACTGCATGAAAGACTATCAAATGTACCTGGAGTTGTTTCACTAAGTTGCCCGGGTGGAGTATAATAGTCTGTTCGTATAGACCCAGTCGTCGTTGTAACAATTCTTGGCAGTAAAGTTCGAAGCTGACTTTGCTGCCTCCAGGGACATTCACTTCAGCTTTAAAGCTTTCCATCTCATGGGCAGATGTCCTAAACATGGAAAGCATCAATAAATTATTGAACAGATGTTTTCTTTGATGGCTGAGTATCTTATTGGGCAACTAACAATAGACACAAGAAAGAAGAGTCATTTTGTGGCTGGGTTTGGAGACCATTTATCTATTGGCATGTTCCAATAAGTAGAGTGTGTAGTACAGATAAAACACATAAACATCAAAGAATCATTACCTAATAATCCCAGCAGCTTTCCCTTGGGCTCGTGCTTGTGCATAAAGATTTCTGGCTACACTTTTTTCATGCACAGATCCAACAAATGTTATATCATTCACAGTCCTGTGTGAGAGATGGAAAGAATATTAATTAATTCTGCTGCAATAATGATAGCAATCAACATCCTGGGGGGTTACCATTGACCAGAAACTGAACTGGACTAGCCATATAAATACTGTGGCTACAAGAGCAGGTCAGAGATCTGGAATCCTGTGGCGAGTAACTCACCTAATGGCTCCCTAAAGCCTGTCCACCATCTACAAGGCACAAGTCAGGAGTGTGATGGAATACTCCCCACTTGCCTGAATAAGTGCAGCTCCAACAACACTCAAGAAGCTTGACACCGTCCAGGACAAAGCAGCCCACTTGATTTGCACCCTATCTACAGACTGACGCACAGTGGCAGCAGTGTGTACCATCTACAAGATGCACTTCAGGAACTCACCAAGCCTCCTTAGACTGCTACCATCTCAAAGGACAAGGGCAGCAGACACATTGGAATACCATCACCTGGCAGTTCCCCTCCAAATCACTCGCCATTCTGACTTGGAAATATAATGCCATACCTTCACTGTTGCTGGATCAAAATCCTGGAACTCCCTCCCTAACAGCACTGTGGGTGTACCTATACCATATGGGCAGCAGCAGTTCAAGAAGGCAGCTCACCACCACCTTCTCAAGGGCAATTAGGGATGGGCAATAAATGCTGGCCTAGTCAGTGGTCCCCACATTCCATGAATGAATAAAAAAAAATGATGCAGGTTTCTTATGGACTTTATTATCTAACATACTGCTATCATTTTTCCTGTGTCAAAGTTACCTTGAACTGTGCAGAATCCCCAGCCAAGAGGATAGGCTAGAGACTCATTTCCAGGCCTGTGCCAGCAATGCTCTTTAGTTGTTTACTGAAATGTACATAACTCATGTCCAGATTTCTTCTTCTCCATTTTTTTCCTCCCTCTCGTGAAGGGTCAGACTTCCAGCTCAAGTCTGGGTCCTTGGTTACCAGGTGCCATCCAATAATTTGCCGAAGTGACTTGTGCAAGAATCCAAAGTGATTGCAGGCGAGTTATTTAACGTTGGAGGACATCGCAACCAAACGGAATCCTCTCTCCAGCCTGTTCTCATCACAATCACTGCATAATGACCAAGGCCAGGATTTTATGGTCCCGCCAATGATGGTCATCATTGCTGGACTTTCGTAAGCTCCCCAAATTTTTCTGTCCTGCCTCTGATGATGCCCACCACTGGCGGAACTGGAAAATCCCACCACAACAATGCGAACCCTGGCTATTTTCCCTCTTTTTATCCCAGGGGTTTGGAGGTTAATCACGGGGCTCCTATAGATTAAATCTGGGGCTTAATGGTCTGCATGATGTGAGAGAGGAGGTATCTGGTACACTAGAAGAACTTACAATCAAGAGGAAGGAGGTGTTGGAAAGGCTATCTTTACTCAAAAATAGATAAAGGTACCAGGAACGGATGAGATGCATCCAAGGGTACTGAGGGAAGTGGGAGTGGAAATTGCAGAGGCACTTGTGATAATTTTCCAGTCTTCTTTAGACACAGGGGAGGTGCCAGAGGACTGGAGAACTGCAAATGTTACACCCTTGTTCAAAAAGGGGCGCAAGGATAAAGCCAGCAACTACAGACCAGTCAGTTTGACCTCAGTGGTAGGGAAACTCCTGGAAACTATTTTATGGGATTAAATCAATAATCACTTAGACAAGTGCAGGATAATTAAGGAAAGCCAGCATGGATTCATCAAGGGAAAATCATGTTTAACTAATTTGTTGGAGTTTTTTGAGGAGGTAACAGAGAAAGTTCTTAACGAAAATGCTGTTGATGTGGGTGTATATGGATTTTCGAAAGGCATTTGATACAATATCACACAACAGACTTGTGAGCAAAATTCTAGGTCATGGAATAGAAGTGAAAGTAGGCAGTTGGATAAGAAATTGGCTGAGTGACAGGAAACAGAGAGTAGTGATAAATGGTTGTTTTTCAGATTGGAGGAAGGTTTGTAGTGGAGTTCCTCAGGGGTCAGTGTTAGGATCCTTGCTCTTTCTGATTTATATTAATGACATAGACTGTGGTGTGCAGGTCATGATTTCAAAATTTGCAGATGATACGAAGATTGGAAATATTGCCAACTGTGATGAGGATAGTCTTGAACTTCAAAAGGACATAGACATGTTTGTGGATTGGGCAGACAAATGGCAGATGAAGTTCAATGCAGTGAAGTGTGAGGTGATTCATTTTGGCACGAAAAACATGGTGAGACAATATAAAATAAAGAGAGGGCCTCTAAAGAAGGTGCAGGAATAGAGGGACCTCAGTGTATAATGGTCATTGAAGATGGCAGGGCATATTGAGATACCAGTTAATAAAGCATTTTGTATCTTAGGCTTTATTAATAAGGACATTGAATACAAGAGTAAGAAGGTCATGTTAATCTTGTAGAAGACATTGTTAAGCCTCATCTGGAGTTCTACGTCCAGTTCTGGGCGCTATACTTGAGGAAGGATGTGAAAGCATTGGAGAGAGTTCGGAGGAGATTCACAAGAATGATTCCTGGGATGAAGAACTGTAGCTGTGAGGATATTTGAGAGAGGTTGGGTCTGTTGAGAGGTTGGGAATCCAACAGGGCCTCAGTGAAAAACACTGGGAACGGGACAAGTACTGTTAAAAAGACAAGCCTTAATGCTTTGTGCCTTAACGCGAGGAGCATTTGCAATAAAGCGGATGAATTAACCGCGCAAATAGATGTAACCAGGTATGATATAATAGGGATTACGGGCATATGGCTGTAGGGTAACCAGGGATGGGAACTGAACATCCAGGGGCATTCAGTATTTAGGAAGGACAGACAAAAAGGAAAAGGCGGCAGATTTGCTATGCTGGTTAAAGAGGAAATTAATGCAATAGTGAGGAAAGATATTAGCTCCGACAATGTGGAATCTGTATGGGTAGAGCTGAGAAACACTAAGGGGCAAAAAACGTTAGTGGGGGTTGTATATAGACCCCCAAGGGGTTGTATGCAGACCCCCAAACTGTAGCAGTGATTTTGGGAATGGCATTAAACAGGAAATTAGAGACGCATGCAATAAAGGAACATCTGTAATTATGGGTAACTTTAATCTACATATAGATTGAGCAAATTAAGTTAGTAACAGTACCAAAGAGGAAGAATTCCTGGAGTGGATACGGGATGGTTTTCTGGACCAATACGTTGAAGAACCAACAAGAGAACAGGCCATCCTCGACTGGGTATTGTGTAATGAGAAAGGAATAATTGGCAATCTAGTTGTGCCTTGCGGGTGAACAACTATAATATGATAGAATTCTTCATCAAGATGGAGAGTAACGTAGTTGATTCTGAGACTAGGATCCTGTATCTTAACAAAGGAAACTACGATGGTATGAGGCACAAGTTGGCTATGATGGATTGGGAAATGTCATTTAAAGGGATGCCGGTGGATAGGCAATGGCAAACATTCAAAGAGCACATTGGTGAACTGCAACAATTGTTTATTCCTGTCTGGTGCAAAAGTAAAACAGGAATGGTGGCCAAACCATGGCTTACAAGGGAAATTAGAGATAATATTAGATCCAAAGAAGAGGCATACAAATTGGTTAAAAAAAACAACAGACCTGAGGATTGGGAGCAGTTTAGAATTCAGCAAAGGAGGACCAAGGGATTGATTAAGAAGGAAAATAAAGTACGAGAGTAAGCTTGCGGGGAACATAAAAACTGACTTTAAAAGTTACTATAGGTATCTGAAGAGAAAAAGATTGGTGAAGAGAAATGTAGGTCCCTTACAGTCAGAAACAGGGGAATTTATAATGGGGAACAAAGAAATGGCTGACCAACTAAATACATACTTTGGTTCTGTCTTCACAAAGGAGGACACAAATAACATTCCAGAAATGTTGGGAAACATAGGGTTTAGTGAGAGGGAGGAACTGAAAGAAATCAGTATTAGTAGGGAAATGGTGTTGAGGAAATTGATGGGATTGAAGGCCGATAAATCCCCAGGGCCTGATAACCTACATCCCAGAGTACTTAAGGAAGTGGCCCTAGAAATAATGGATGCATTGGTGGTCATCTTCCGAGATTCTATAGACTCTGTGACAGTTCCTACAGATTGGAGGGTAGCTAATGTAACCCCACTATTTAAAAAGGGAGGTAGAGAGAAAACAGGGAATTATAGACCAGTCAGCCTGACGTCAGTAGTGGGGAAAATTCTAGAGTCCATTATAAAAGATTTAATAGCTGAGCACGTGGAAAACAGTGGCAGAATCTGACAGATTCAGCATGGATTTACACAAGGGAAATCATGCTTGACAAATCTACTGGAATTTTTCGAGGATGTAACTAGTAGAGTTGATGAGGGGGAGCCAGTGGATGTGGTTTATTTGGGCTTTCGACAAAGTCCCACATAAGAGATTAGCGTGTAAAATTAAAGCTCATGGGATTGGGAATAGTGTATTGAGATGGTTAGAAAACTGGTTGGCAGACAGGAAACAAAGAGTAGGAATAAATGGGTATTTTTCCGAATGGCAGGCAGTGACTAATGGGGTACCGCAGGGATTGGTGCTGGGACCCCAGCTATTCACAATATATATTAATGATTTAGATGAGGGAACTAAATGTAATATCTCTAAACTTGCAGATGACACAAAGCTGGGTGGGAGGGTGAGCTGTGAGGAGGATGCAGAGGTGCTTCTGTGTGATTTGGACAAGCTGAATGAGTGGGCAAATGCATGGCAGATGCAGTATAACGTGGATAAATGTGAGGTTATCCACTTTGGTAGCAAAAACAGGAAGGCAGCTTATTATCTGAATGGCTATAAATTGAGAGAGGGAAATATGCAATGAGACCTAGTTGTCCTCGTACACCAGTCGTTGAAGGTAAGTATGCAGGTTCAGCAGGCAGTAAAGAGGGCAAATGGTATGTTGGCCTTCATATCCAGAGGATTCGAGTACAGGAACAGGGATGTCTTGCTGCAATTATACAGGGCCTTGGTGAGACCACACCTGGAATATTGTGTGCAGTTTTGGTCTCCTTATCTGAGGAAGGATGTTCTTGCTATAGAGGGAGTGCAGCAAAGGTTTACCAGACTGATTCCTGGGATGGCGGGGCTGACATATGAGGAGCGGTTGAGTCAGTTAGGATTATATTCGCTGGAGTTCGGAAGAATGAAGGAGGATCTCATTGGAACCTATAAAATTCTAACAGGACTAGACAGGGTAGATGCAGGAAGGATGTTCCTGATGGTGGGGGAGTCCAGAACCAGGGGTCACAGTCTGAGAATATGGGGTAGACCATTTAGGACTGAGATGAGGAGAAATTTCTTCACCCAGAGAGCGGTGAGCCTGTGAAATTCGCTACCACAGAAAGTAGTTGAGGCCAAAACATTGTATGTTTTCAAGAAGGAGTTAGATATAGCTTTTAGGGTGAAAGGGATCAAAGGATATGGGGAGAAAGCGGGAGCAGGCTATTGAGTTGGATGATCAGCCATGATCATAATGAATGGTGGAGCAGGCTCGAAGGGCCGAATGGTCTACTCCTGCTCCTAGTTTCTATGTTTTCTATGTTTTTTCTATGTTCTTCTATATTTTCCTCGGAGAAAAGAAGGCTGAGAGGAGACTTGATAGAGGTATTCAAGATCCTGAGGGGTATGGACAGGGTAAATAGTGAGAAACTGTTCCCATTCAAGAGAACATCAAGAACTAGAGGGCACAGATTCAAAATAATTGGCGAAAGGAATAAATGTGATGTGAAGAAAAAGATTTTCACCCAGAGGGTGGTTAGAGTCTGGAACAAACTTCCTGAAAGGGAGATGGAAGCAGGTTTGATCAAGGTATTCAAAAGGCAATTGGATTGCTACCTGAAAAAAGAGAGAATATGCAAGGTTACAGGGATATGGCAGGGGAGTAGGACTAGGTGGAATGCTCTTTCAGAGAGCCAGTGCAGGCTCGATGGGCCAAATGGTCACCTTCTGCTCTATACATACTGTGGGGATATTGTGGGATATTGTGATGACTTTGAAAGAAAGAAAGAAAGCCTTGTGTTTCTATAGCACCTTTCATGACTACAGGATGTTCTGAAGCATTTGACAGCCAGTGAAGTACTTTTGAAGTGTAGTCATTGTGGTAATGTAGAAAATACAGCAGCCAATTTGCACACAGCAAGGTCCCACAAACAGCAATGTGATAATGGCCAGTTAATATTTTTAGCGATGTTGCTTGAAAGCGGAATATTGACCAGGACACCCTGACTCTTTTTCCAAATAGTGCCATGGGACCCTATATGTTCCCTTGAAAGGCCAGACTGGGCCTCAGTTTAATGTTTCATCCGAAAGTCTACAGCAACACTTCATTTATCACCAGAGAAATGACCCTCTTTTTTTCCTATCTCTTCCTGTGGGAAATGCTTGGTTAGTGCTTAGCATTACTCTCTAACAGCTTGGTAAAATTGAGCATTCATGGGATGGGGAAGCGAGGATGCTAGTCTACATATAGCGTAAATAGCTTAAACCAAATTGGTTTGTGCATGGGTAGTTTGACCTGATATGCAGTTGTTCTTTTTGGTTTTCAAGGTATGATTAACAAGGTATAGAAACTTAAGCCTAAGCATTGGTTTCAGATGTAGCATGCTGACAGCTTCACCTGTAGCTGTAGAATGGCTACAGGGCCCAACACAGCTGTAGCTATACTATAGTTGACACTTAAATTTAAGATCTGTAATAATACTCTACTGATGTATCTAATTTCTGTGGCAGTGTAGTGCACTGAATCAATGTCAAGAGTCACACTGTGACTCAATTTCATTGGAGTTGGTACCTGTTCACATTAAATGCCATCAAGCACTACAACTGCTCTCCTTTTTGGAAAATGTCACTAGTAAGTACAGTCAAGCCAAATGAGCTGGAAAACATGTTCAGTTTCCATCCATCTTTGTCAAAAGACGTTGCTGTGTTTGCCCTGTGATGTCCACCAGTCACAAAAAGCTGCGACTGAAATGGGCGCTTCAGTGTGGCACAATAAGCTAAGCAGAAGATGTACCATGACCAAGAGGGAAGAACATGCTTGACTTCATCCCCACCAGCCTGCCTGCCGCAGATGCATCTGTCCATGACAGTATCAGTAGGAGAGATCACCGCACAGTCCTTGTAGAGACAGAGTCCTGCTTTCACATTGAGGATACCCTCCATTGTCTTGGGTGGCACTACCACCGTGCTAAATGGGATAGATTTTAAACAGATCTAGCAACTCAAGATTGAACATCCATGAGGCACTGTGGGCCATCAGCAGCAGCAGAATTGTACTGGAACACAGTCTGTAACCTCATGGCCCTGCATATCCCCTATTCTAACATTACCATCAAGCCAGGGGATCAACCCTGGTTCAATGAAGAGCGTACAAGGGCATGCCAGGAGCAACACCAGGCATACCTAAAAATGAGGTGTCAACCTGGTGAAGGGATAACACAGGACTACTTGCGTGCCAAACAGCATAAACAGACAGAGCTAAACGATCCCACAATTAACGGATCAGATCTAAACTCTGCAGTCCTGCCACATCCAGTCGTGGATGGTGGCAGACAATTAAACAATTCACTTGGGGAGGAGGCTCCACAAATATCCCCATCCTCAATGATGTGGGAGTCCAGCACATCAGTACAAAAGATAAGGCTGAAACATTTGCAACAATCTTCTGCCAGAAGTGCCAAGTGGATGATCCATCTTGGCGTCCTCTGGAGGTCCCCAGCATCACAGATGCCAGTCTTCAGCCAATTCAATTCACTCCATGTGATACCAAGAAACAACTGAAAGCACTGGATAGTACAAAAGCTATGGGTCTTGACAATATTCCAACAATAGTACTGAAGACTTGTGCTCTGGAACTTGCCACATCCCTAGCCAAGCTGTTCCAGTACAGCTACAACACTGGCATCTACCCGGCTATGTGGAAAATTGCCCAGGTATGTCCTGTACACAAAAAGCAGGACAAATCCAACCCAGCCAATTACCGCCCTATCAGTCTACTCTGGATCATCAGTAAAGTAATGGAAGAGGCCATCAACAGTGCGATCAAGTGGCACCTTGCTTAGCAATAACCTTTTCACTGATACAAAAACAGAAATTGCTGGAAAAACTTAGCAGTTCTAATAGCATCTGTGGAGAGAAAAACAGAGTTAACGTTTTAAGTCCGTATGACTCGTCTTCCGAAGGGACTCGAAACTCCTAGAAGCATCTCAGAAGTCCCCAAACTGAGCAACACAACTGTTCACCAGTTCTGCTGAAGCCATCAGGCCACCACATTGCTGGAGTAGTGGAGTCAGTAAACCTTCTTTTGGGAAGAGAGCAAGGCGTTGATGGCTTGGATGACAAGGATTCACTATAATATTGTGCCAGGAATTAAAACCAATTCCTTTATTACATTTGGAGCTATAGCTTCTCGATCTGCACTGCTGGAATTTCATTGACATAGGTACTGGCTGAATGATTTCAATACACTTTAGCAATAAAGTGGTGAAGGGGTAGTCGGGACTATTAGTGCTAATGGGCTTTTTCTGACTTCTCAGGCCAGGGGAGTTGAGAAGTGAGTCAAAAGCACTGCTCCCTGGTCTGTTGTCATGGCCCCATGGTTTGAATTTATTAATCAGAGAACAAGCTATTTCTGGCAGATGGGTTTCTGACTGGTGTTATCTCTAGTTTGAGTTAAAATTGGGACTTTGATGTCAGACAAGCAGTGGGGGAGTAGGAATGGCTTTTGAAACAATGTAGCAGACTGCTGCTTCTAAAGTTTACAATTTTTGGAAATAATTTTGGTTTTAAATTTCCTTTAAAAGTACACTTCTATTAACCCACCAGCATATACGGCTTTAAAAGTGGGGTCATATTGAGCAGTCAAACTTAAATGTCAACAACCTAAAGAGTATTTACATGAGCCAATGCAGAAAAAAAAAATAAAGATCCAAAGTCCAACCATTTCACAGAATACATCATATCTTCTCAGTAAAATTGTCATTAGCAATAGGTTTTTTAAAAAAAAAGTCACTACTTAGCTAATTTTTATCTTAATCTTTGATATTTTACAACCGTGGTTTATGATTAAATTAATAACTAATTTTAGATACACTGGGGGTGAATTTGGTAATCACCAGTGAGAAATGGCCTCGGTGAACTCGCCACCTTGTTGGCATTACATTCATTTATCTTTTCCAAGTTTCTAAGAGTCTTTCCCACAGGTGGTGAGAGGCTTCGATTTCTGTGCAAGCCTCGAAATGGGTGTCTAGATCAGACCGGAGCCCTGCTTAAATATCTAGACTGGATTCTATGCTCATTGCGGGACCCTGACCCTGATTTTCGTGGGCCAATGGCTGGATGTGTGTAGCCCAAGCCTAGTGTGGAGCGCCCTAAGAGGTCTTTAACTGAGCCATTTTGGCAGATCTTTTCACAAACAGCCAAAATTTATTTTTCTTTCATTTTTGTTGGGGAAAGGAGGAGGCATAGTACTCCCACAAAAGCACCCAGCTACTGATGGTCACCGTGTGCACCCACACTTCCTCTCCATGTGGGATTGCTTCTCCCATCTCCCCAGTCCATACTGCCAGCTGGACTGTTTTCTGCCCTCCTAAACTGCCAAGCTGTCTTCTAACTCTTGCTTGACCTCATACCACCATGGCCTTTACCACTGGCTTCTGCTATTACTCTTTGGGTGACATCAACCTGCTGCCACTCACTTGATCACCACAGTAGACCAAAATTGGCCCCATGGATCTCATGGGTCAATCTATCAGCCTCCTCAATGGCTGCATCAGTACAGGCCCCACATATATCAGTGCTAATTCACATTAACTGTGGATCCCGCATTTGATTATCAGAGCTTGGGTTCCAACTGAGGTAGCAGTAAGAGTGATACATTTGGCCGCAGCACTACTTGGGTAGGGAGAGGAAAATCCTATACTCCTAAGCTCAATTTGTACTCAGTGACTCTCCTGGAAAATCTATATGTGTGGACTTTGGAAGCAAGCAGCATAAAGTTTGGTCAAAAGTCCTGTTAACACCCCATTGTTCAGGCTTGCAAATGAAGACAACTCATTTGAGGACTTGTTGAGCAAGCCTTTGCCAACTGATGCCCCAGTGAGAGTCAGTCAGGAAACATTGGGATAAGCCCCTCCTGAACTGTTGTGTAATTGTATCTCTAATCTGAAAGTTTACACATAGACACAAATGGTGATACACCCATCTTTCTGGTTACATGTTTGCTTCTGGTTCTGCAATTCTCATCCAAACCACTCCTATCTTTTCTCTATAGGTTGATGAAAAGATTAACATAAATGAAAAAGCTGACAATGATGCAAATCTGAAATAGAAACTGGTTGATCAGCATCTGAAAGAGAAAAAATAAAAAAATACCTGGAAAAACTCAGCAGGTCTGACAGCATCTGCGCCGATGCTGCCAGACCTGCTGAGTTTTTCCATGTATTTTTTATTTTTTGTTTTGGATTTCCAGCATCCGCAGTTTTTTGTTTTTAGCATCTGAAAGAGAAAAGCTGAGTGCTGGTGAAGGGTCCTACGGTGAGATTCTGTGCATCTTGTGCACTGGACCTGTGTATGAAAGTAACCACCAGGAGCTGTTAAAATGAACAGTTTTTCTCACTTTGAATACTCACATTGTGAAATTTGAGATGTAGGCTCCCTGTGGGATCTGTACATTGAACGCCACATTCTGTGCACTCGATTCCTTGTTCACTACCTTAGTGCTGAAGACTGTTTCAGCCAAGCGTGAGGTGATAATGGATTTAACTTTATAGCTGTGTATGGTGAGCTGTTCATCCATGTGATCCTATTTGACAAAATAAGGGGTTTTAACAAACATGTTTGTCTGTAACTGAGGGCATTAATTTGTAAATTAAGATAAAGGCTTGCTCTCTAGAGACTTCTTGCCCAGGGTCAGGAACAGCGCAGAGAAGATTAAGTGTAAAGCTTTTACATTTCTGGCCAGTTCTGACCATTTTGTCCTCAGAAGAGTGCTCTTGAGAGGTTTTATCTCTTCCCAGACCAGCTATCCGTGCGTATGTTCTGAATGAGATTAACAACATGCCAAAACGTGGGTGTTTAGTATCGCAGACCTGTACCTGGTGGACTAAAGTTGTCCAAGCTCATTTGGCCTAGGCTTGTTGCTGATGGCAAAAGCAAGAAATTTTCAACTGAACAGTTTGGCCTAGACTTGGACTTTGGTCCCAGAGGTCAAATAATAACCTGCTTTTTAAATGCCAAATGGATTTCTGGCTGGCAATGTGCACTAGTGAGTTAATTTCCTGCCAGTGACAGAATGAGACTGTGCCTAAATTTACAGCACCACATCACTTAAATTCCATACCCAGCTTCCCAATGTTCCAGGTGGAAAGTCGGCAGGGAGCAATGGAAAATTGCATGAGCTAGATGTTGTGGTCGATGTGTAAGCTGGAGAAATCCGCTGCAGAGCACTACAATGAGATCCTGTGATTGAGGGTGTGGGGATAAGATCACAGAAGGCAAGGTCTCAGCTTTCCCAGAGGCTCCTCCTAGACCCACAAGAAAAGTGAAACATTTTTAAAAAAAACCTTTTGGGGATCCTTCTGGCCCAAATGAACTTCACTGGGTTACCCTGGTGGGAAACCAATGTGTACCATCCACCAGATGCACTGCAGAAATTCACCAAGACTCCTTAGGCAGCACCTTCCAAACCCATGACCGCTACCATCTAGAAGGATGAGGGCAGCAGATACATGGGAACACCATCACCTGAATGTTCCTCTCCAAGCCACCCACCATCCTGACTTGTCACCATTTCTTCGCTGTCGCTAGGTCAAAATCCTGGAACTCCCTCCCTAATGGCACTGTGGGTGTACCTACACCACATGGACTCCAGCAGTTCAAGAAGGCATTTCACAATCACCTTCTCAAGGGCAATTAGGGATGGGCAATAAATGCTGGCCACATCCCATAAATGAATTTTTAAAAAGCCAATCAAGCCACCCAGCGAAAATTTGGGTCAGTTCCAGTGATGTGATTGAGACCAATTGGTTTTGGTTTGGCTCAGTTGAGCAGGGTAGAATATGAACCTGTCAGTTCCTGACTGCTTTAGGGTGGGTAAATAAATTGGGTAACTCTAACTGCCCACATGCTGGGTTCCCACCGGATCTATTCAGCCATCACCAATTCATTTCTTCATCCATTCATTAAAACTATCTCCTGACCTCTGAAAGAGGCATATGGTATAAACAATGGAAATAATCAATTACACTTAGTTTTCAGGAGCTATTTCAACTCATTCAATGGTCTAATCAAGCTTTCAATAAAGGACCAGTGATAGATGAAACACAAGAAAATTCGTGAAATTGTGCATGTAAATTATTTACAAAAGTAATGTACCAGTAAAAGGAAAGATGTCAATAACCGAGTAGTCATGTAAACATCATGATCAGTAGATAGATAATGGTTAAACTGGTCAGCAATTTCAAACACTATAGAATAGCAAGAAAGAGCAATCCCACCTCCACCTCTTCCTCGATGTTGTCATCGTTTCTCTGTAAAATACAAAAATAAAATGGTAAATCAACATTTTCTTCATGTTTAGAAAATGTAACTCATTCAGGCCATTATAAAATGTTATTTCAATTGAGACAAGTAATAATTAATCAAAAGTTACTTTATTAATTTGTTAACTTAATTTGTTCTTCATCAATTAAGTCTCAAAGTCAGGGAGATTTTACAATGTTTCAGTAATATTGCTGATTCAATTCCATGGATTAAAATGTGACGATGCTAGAACTTTGGGTTCTTGATTCAAAAACCAAAGTTGACATTTGCATTCAGGCTTAGCTAGAGGGTGGGCCTTATGGGTATTTGCTAAGCTGCATTGACAGAGGGCTCCTTTGCTGAAGCGTTCAATCACACCTCTCAGTTCATTTACCAGGGCGTGGCTATAGCAATATATAGACATGTAATTGCTGGCTTGGTATGCATTCACTTCTCAACCAGTCTATCATGTAGAAAAAATTACAATCTCTGGTTCTGCAATAGTGTTGGACCAAATATTTCCGGAAAAATGCCAGTGAGTCCACAATGCGTGACATTAATAATGAGCAAATCAACCATCATGTTCAGGGGAAAAAGCGATACATTGTGAACTGGTGAATCATCAGAACCTGTTGGCACTTCCACCATTTGCTATGCGCACATGGCATCTCATTTTTTGCCTCCATGTTATATTTAAAAAGTTACTAGATTTGCATATTATTTGCTGATTAAACTCACTGTAGGAGGGTAAGGCTGATGATTAACAGTGTAAATACCTGTTAACAATATAATGTCAATCAATCTGTCACAGAAAGAATTAATGTGTTTTCTTACTGCCTGTGATCAGTGTGTTTTCTTACCCTCAGAGTGATTGTCCCATTTAAATATTTCCATCAGTGAGCTTACTTGAGGGTTTTGTTTTAAATAAAGAAGGTTTGTATTTTCGCACACTTTCCCCAGAGGATTATAACGTGACTACCCATTCATTCAACACACACACACTTTCACAAATACAAAAATTAGATACAGGTGAGGATAAAGTAATACAATTACAATTAATGGTTGTCTCAGTCTCTTTTGTGGCATGCCTGTAGTTTCTTAGATGAATTAATGCTTTAGTCGAAGTAAAGGTCTTCTAAAGCAGGGAGTTCACAGTAAGCAGCAAGACTTCTTGTAGTTGAACTTACAGAGGGTTGATGGGAATCCATACACATTCATCTAAAACACATTGAGTTTTGATGTTTCTTCTGTCCATGGTGAAACAAAAAGATGAGCCCACTGGAATGCCTGAGTTCTTTTAGTTGACGGTCCATCCTTAAACAAAGGGATATGTGAATTGTCCAAATAGCTGTGAAAGTCCACGTGTATTTGCTTGAGGCTCAAGACTGCCTGGAGTTCCGAAGGCAAAAGGTCACATGATTTGCAGTGGCCATTTTAATAGACTGTGTTCAAAATTTTTAAGGTGTTGACTGAAAGTTCATAATATACTGGAACATGACAAATCTCTCTAGGCCCAGGAAGGAAACAATTTAAGCTGTTGAGTCTCATTCCTGTGAATGTTAAGTTCTTAGAGATTCAAAAAGTTTTGAATTTTAAACGTCACATTTTTTTCTTGCTTGTCCTTTCTGCCTCTTTTAATCCAAATTTTCTTGTCCTCTCTTTATTTCTCTTCCTGTGCCTAATTTGACTCTCGTCCACCCGCCTTCTGCAGCGTTCCACTGCTTTGCTTCTCTATCCTTAAATTTCATTGGTTAAGGAGATTGACTGTTGATCTGGTCATTCACTGAAGTCCCAGATGCCCGTTTGCCTACGCCATTACCAGCTCGCACTTCCAGCAAGTCACATCACAAATTATACTCAAGCTGAAGGGTGCAGGAAGAAGCTTAACATGGTGCACAACATGTGATGCCCCGCTACAGCATGATTCGGCTCATTTCTTTTGTGATGATAAGTGATTTAAGACCAGATCATCTAACAAAAATTGTTCAAACTTAATTCACTCAGACCCTTTAACAGGAAAGAGAGGAGGCTTTTATTTGATCTCTTTCAATTCTGATTCAATTCCTTATCTCTGAGATACACAGTGTTCTAGCTTACCGTTGTTAAAAGCAACATTTTCTGTTTGCATTTGACTTATTTTGCCCTGACTGTATCTCTCCATCTGCAGGCCTATAAACCCTCTCGTATGTTTGATAAGTCACATCAGTCAACCAACAGTTAGACACTTCACAAAGTCCGAAAGCCAAAAGTATTTGGTATGTGCATAAAAGAGAAAAAGTAAAGTTACATGTCACTGAAATCACTAAATGTTGTCTTTCCTTTTTTATGAATGCAACAAAAATCAGCATTCCCTCACTGACCCACATCAGACAGAAGTAAACATTGACAATTTGTGTATTATCTGCAAACCAAAACTGACATTTTCTCTGCAACGAGGAATAAACTTTCTTAACACTGTTCCTATCCATCAAAACAAAACGAATTGTGGAGATTTTCAGATTTTAAGACACTGTTTCTCCTTAATATTAGTTAATTCATATTCATTTTACTCACTTTGGCCTCACTTTAGGCAAGTTAACGAAATAAAGATATGATTATTTTCTTTGTTCACAAAGTTAAAGACACACTGTTGGTGTTGGATGATGGAGCACTTTTTTTCTCATTTAGTACCTGTTTCCCTTGTCAAACACCCCTCAACACACACCCCCACCCGTCCCCCACCACCATGCCCCCCACCACCACCACCACCCCACCCCCCCCCCACCACCCCCCCCCACCCCCCCCACCCTTCCAGGTTAGACACTGAAAAGTACAGAGTGCAACACTTTTAATCTACCCTCACACTGTGCCTAATCACATAACTTCATTTTGTGCCCATGCCACATTTATGAGAACTTTGGTTCATTTCCACTGTCACCCATTATTTTGCCTTCCCATAATTTTATACTAAATTATGGTTATATTAATGTCTGCACGTAAACCCAGACTACACACACAGCCCTTACACCACATCACTCACATACTAGGATCCCAACAGCAGATAAAAAGCCCTGGAGGTAAAAGAATATCTTAAAATTCACAGCTCCTCCCTTTCCCTGAATAAGCAGTTTGTCAAATTGAGTTCTAATGGGAAGACTTCCACTTATTATGTGTCAAGGGTACTGTAGCATAGAGGTTATGTTACTGGATCAGTAATTCAGAGGTCAGGACAAATAATTGTGAAGAATGAGTTCAAGACCCATCATGATAGCTGCAGAATTTAAATTCATTTAATTAACTAAATCTGGAATTAAAATGCTAGTGTCAGTAATGGTGCCGAGGAAACCACCCAACCAGCCTTGGCTCAGCAGTGGCACTCCCATTACAAATCAAAGAAGAACAGGGGAATTCAGCCTGGTGTATTGGCCAATACTTATCCCTTAACCAACATCACTAAAAAAAATGATCTAGTCATTAACACATTACTGTTTGTGGGAGCTGGCTGTGTGCCATTGGCTGCTGTATTTCACTACATCACAACAGGGACAACACTTTGGTAGTACTTCAATGGATATAAAGTGCTTTGGGATGTCCTGAGGTTGTGAATTGTGCGATATCAATGCAAGTCCTTTCTTTCTTAAGAGTCAGCACCTTGAATAGAGCGGGAGAAGAAGGGCAAGAACATTGATAAAAAACATAAATGCTCACTACGCACAAACTAATAATCTGTCCTGGAAAAGAATGTAATTTTACTTTTTATTTGCTTAGTGGACACCAGAGTGGAATGATTTCCCAGATTCCTGTGTATAGAACGTCATAATTATATTCCTTCTGAAAGCTTTTACAAAGTTTCTGATGCTACTGCAGACCATCACAAGAACCATTCTTCTACCCAGAGAGTCAATGAAGATCTTTGAGTTGCGTCAAACTTTTTCCAGCACCCTCAGTGATTAGTACACTCAATGTCAGCAGCTATTGATTCATCCAGACAACTTTCATGCGATATACTACTGAAGTACATTGCTGTCAGAGGCAATGGATTTAACCATACCTTCTGGCGTCTTTCATATCTGTTTATGTTTGCAGGAGGACCATCTGTATTTTCATCAGATCCAGGAATTCCAATGTGCTGATACGGAAAGAAGTAAGTTTGTTACTGAGGCCAAACAACAACATAGATCTTTTATTAGTGAAAGCCAGTTATTAATTAACACAAAAACAAATTACCTGGAAAAACTCAGCAGGTCTGGCAGCATCGGCGGAGAAGAAAAGAGTTGACGTTTCGAGTCCTCATGACCCTTCGACAGAATTGTTGAAGGGTCATGAGGACTCGAAACGTCAACTCTTTTCTTCTCCGCCGATGCTGCCAGAACCTACTGGGGTCATGAGGACTCGAAATGTCAACTCTTTTCTTCTCCGCCGATGCTGCCAGACCTGCTGAGTTTTTCCAGGTAATTCTGTTTTTGTTTTGGATTTCCAGCATCCGCAGTTTTTTGTTTTTATCTATTAATTAACACATGTCCCTTTTAATAGCTTTCCCCAACACTGAGAGAGTTTTGCACCAGTCAGGTTTGAAAATAATTGAAAACAAAAACAGAATTACCTGGAAAAACTCAGCAGGTCTGGCAGCATCGGCGGAGAAGAAAAGAGTTGATGTTTCGAGTCCTCATGACCCTTCGACAGAACTTGAAATAATTGAGAAAATGCAAAATACTACTGGATCCAATGTTAAATCCTAGACTCCTAAGTAATGGAAAATGACAGGAACAAATAACATATCTTTTTTTAATAATTTTTGTATTTTGTTCCTGTCATACAAAATACAGGGAATGGTAACATAGCGATTATATTAGTTCTGTCGAAGGGTCATGAGGACTCGAAACGTCAACTCTTTTCTTCTCCGCCGATGCTGCCAGACCCGCTGAGTTTTTCCAGGTAATTCTGTTTTTGTTAGCGATTATATTACTGGACTAGTAATCCAGAAAGCAGAATAAGTATCGATTGACATGTGTTCAAATGACAGCTGAGGAATATAAATTAAATGAATTAAATAACCTCTGGAATGAAAAACTAGTCTCTGTAATGGTGACCATGAAACTACTGAATTGTCACAAAATTCCAACTAGTTCACTAGTGCCTTTTAAGGAAGGAAATCTGCTCTTCTTGCCAGGCCTGGCCTATATGTGACTCCACAGCAATGTGGTTGACTTTGAAATGGTCTAGCAAGCCTCTCAGTTGTGTTCAAGAAGGTGGTTCACCATCACCTTGTCAAGGCCATTAAAGTCTTGCCAGCTACACCTACATCTCATGAATGAATAAAAAAGAACTACTTATTGATAAACAGCCCTAATCAAAGTAATAAAGGATATGCATACAAAGTACGTATAAACACTGAAGTCTCACTTAAAGCAAAATATGGTTAGAAACAGAAGGCTTGATTTAATATGTGTATCTTTGTTTCATAAAATTAATCCAGTTTCTCAGATCACAGCAACACCACGGACCCTTTAAGTCACATGCTTACCTTGCACAATTTAATGAACAATGCTAATTATCAAATTCAAACTTTTAAAAATATAAAACAAAGGCCAAACAATGCACAAGCGCTGCAATAGGCACTTACACTCACATCAGAAAAGTCGCCTGCAATTATTTCAAGACTTTGTATTTCAGACATAAGCAAAAGCCAGATGAAGAAGATGAGATGTTTCATGCTGCCTGATGTTCCCACACTGATGATAGCGACACCAGATACAGAGCTGGCAGCTCACTTATAAATTCAGGCAAAACAACTGGAAAAGTTACATTTGAAGTTCTTTTCTTGAGTCCAGTGAACACTTTGACCTGAGCTATGGTCAATATTTGTACTGGGTATGTTACCAAACCTGCAAATAAGTTATAGAGGTTGTGTCAACAAGATGACATTCTCTGTAACGTTGAATTATAACCATTTGAAACCTGATTGATTTTTTTTCTCTTTTGCTTTGTCGGCTCTTTGTTATCTCACTTGATTAAAAAACTGGGAGATTCAAAAAAAAAATTAAAATTACATCTGTAAGTGAGGAAATCCTACTATACAAATGTTAAAAATAATGATGCATGTCAAGTAATTAATAAAGAATGCAGCCAGATAGAGCAAAAATAAGTTGCTTGTGGTCATAAGATGTTCTACTGGTTTGAGGGTCAATTGGATTCTAGTTTAACTCCAATTAAACATGCTCTCAATGACACTTTAATTTATATCTATGAATTTATGTTTCTATAACCTGGAAAATTACCTTTCCAGTGTAAATGCGGACTCCCTCATGCACAGATATGGAAGAAAAGTGTCACATAATAACTGTTTATTCATTTTCTCTACATTTCACTTAAAAAAAGGTGCCATAATTTCCAGTCATTCCATTGGTGGCTTACCAGTGCCTCCATGTGGGATACTTGGATTGATGGCAGGTCCTCTTACAGATAAACTTTTGCACTTAGTCATGTCTATTAGCAATTTCTTTCTAGAGTTGAATCAATACTAAATTTATTTGGGGAGTTACTTCTCCTGAACCTGGATTATAGCCAGTTTCCAGTTATCAACAGGCACTGGCAGCAGCTCAAAGCAGGTTTTGGCCAAATTTCCCCGATTTCCAATGCATACTAAAAGTTTACTTTGACAGTGCCTCCAAGCACTGCCAATGCTATCACTGAGAAGATCAAGAGCTGCAATATGGTGGGATCACCATTACCTCCAAGTCACACGCAAATACCTGATTTTGTAATTTTTCACCATTCCTTCACTGACTCTGGGTCAGAAGCTTGCACCTAATACCATCAGGGGAGCACCCATCACCACGAGGAGTGTAGTGATTCAAGAAGAACATCATCGTCTTTTCAAGGTAATTGTGAATACAACCTTGGCAGCATCACCTACATCCCATGAAAAACTAAGAAAAAAATTGCATCATAAGGACTGGTGTGAGCAGGAAAATTTGCCGATTGTTATGATTGCATTGCTGATTTTTTTAGAATTTATTCTTTCATGCGGCATAGGCATCACTGGCTGGGCCAGAATTTATTGCCCATCCTTGATTGCCCTTGAGAAGATGGTGGTGAACTGCCTTCTTGAACCACTGCAGCCCGTGTGGTGTAGCTACACCCACAGTGCTGTTAGGAGGGGAGTTCCAAGGATTTTGACCCTGTGACAGTGGATGAACGGCGATATATTTCCAAGTCAGGATGTTGAGTGACTTGGAGGGGAACTTCCAGGTGGTGGTGTTCCCATCTATCTGCTGTCCTTGTCCTTTGTGGGTTTGGAAGGTGCTGTCTAAGGAACCTTGGTGAATTCCTGCAGTGCATCTTATAGATGGTCCACACTGCTGCTACTGTGCCTCGGTGGTGGAGGGAGTGAATGTTTATGGATGTGCTGCCAATCAAGCCAACTGCTTTGTCCTGGATGGTGTCCAGCTTCTTCAGTCTTGTAGGAGCTGCACTCATCCAGGCAAGTGGGGAGTATTCCATCACATTTCTGACTTGTGCCTTGTAGATGGTGGTCAGGTTTTGAGGAGTCAGGAGGTGAGTTACTTGTTTCTGGTTCAATGGTAACTCCCAGGATATTGATTGAGGGTGATTTACCAATTGTAACGTTAATGAATGTCAAGGGGAGGTTGGTAGATTCTCAGATATAAGCAAAATACTGTGGATGCTGGAAATCTGAAATAAAAACAGTAAGTGCTGGAAAAACTCAGCAGGTCTGGCAGCATCTGTGGAGAGAGAAACAGAGTTAACATTTGGGCAAACGGACTGGAAATGTGAACTCTGTTTCTCTCTCCATAGATGTTGGCAGACCTGCTGACTTTTTCCAGCATTTTCTGTTTATTTATGGTTAGATTCTCTCTTGTTGGAGATGGTCATTGTCTTGCACTAGCCTGAAATGTTGTCCAGGTCTTACTGCAATTGGACACGGACTGCTTCAGTATCTGAGGAGTAGCTGATGGTGCTGAACATTGTGCAATCATCAGCAAACATCCCAACTTCTAACCTTATGATGGAGGGAAGATCATTGATGAAGTAGCTGAAGGTGGTTTGGCCAAGGACACTACCCTGAGGAACTCCCACAGCGATGTATTGGAACTGAAATGATTGACCTCCAACAACCACAACCAACTACCTTTGTGCTGAGTATGACTCCAACCAGTGGAGAGCATTCCCCCAAAACCCATTGACTCCAGTTTTGCGAGGGCTCCTTGATGCCACACTCGGTCCAAGGCTGCCTTGATGTCTAAGCCAATCGCTCTCACCTCATCTCATGGGTTCAACTCATTTGTCCATACTTGGACCCAAGGCTGTAATGAGGCCAGGGGCATCGGGTGGGTGCAGCGGGCTGGCCCAGGAGTGGCCGTGAAACTGATCGCCGACTGCAAACCCATGCTGGTTCGCCAATTAATGGCCAGCTAGCATGAATCACGAGCTGAAGTGCTCAACACTGCCTGGGTGGGGGTGGCGGGGGGACAGGGGTGGGGGGAGGAGGGCGAGCACAGGAGTGGGCGCGCTCAGTGAAAGCACAGAGCTGCCTCAGGGAGCTGAAGATTTCTAACATTAAAAATAAAGATTTTAAAATGAAGGTAAAACATGTCCCCACATGTAACTCTGTCACATGAGCAGGGACTTGTTAAAAATGAGATTTAGAAACTTTTATTTTATTTTTTAATTAACGTCGGAAACCTCATCCCGCCCGTGAATGAGGTTTCCTCAAAAATCCAAAGTCCGCTTGGCTTTTTCCCTTGGAGGTTCAGGGAAAAATTCAGTTTAATTAATTAATTAACGGGCTTAACAGCGCTTTTAATTGTCAGCAGGCACGCTGCTGACTCCCGCATGTGACCACCGACTGAAATAGTGCACGAGTGCGTGGTCATGTCGGGACGCTCGTCCGATGTCATCGCCTGCTATTTCACGCTCATGCGTGTCGGGCGCGTGCCTGCAAGTCGAGCTGAAAATTCAGCCTCGGGGGCTGATTGAAAGGCTACGAAGTCACAGGCGTCTGGGACAAATGACAATAGAGCCCTTCTTTAAATTGCAAAACCTAGGTGAACAGGCAAGGTCCACGATGCAGGACACCGTCATGGCTGAACGAATAGGAGAAAAGCCACAGTAAATGAGGACATAACGATTAAGGTCCAGCTTGGGTTTTAAAAACTTGCCAAGTGCAGAAGGAAGGAGGGAAATAAAGAGTTCCACAGTTGTTGCATCCTAAAAAAGAATGATTTAGAATAGAAAATAAAGAGGTTTGATTTCAAAACAGCAAAGATTTAAGGAGAATGAAAAACACTGAGGATGGGATATTTGTAGTTTAGACAGAACACCAGAGGCAAGTCCAGAGAAGCTCTACCCAGCACTAGAGTACAAAATAGATAAATAAAACACGATTGACTTCCCAGTCCAGACTGGCCAACTAGCTTTAGAGATACCTTATACCTCATTCATGCTGATATTTGGTATTCGAATCTGGAATTCTGCTGCACTCCCATTCTAACATGGAGTACTTTGTTGTTCAACTTGGGCCAGTTGTATGTCTGATTCTTTTTTTTAAACAGAATTTGTGGATGTCAGTCACTCAAGAATGTATCACACAACAGTGTAACAATGACCCACGCTTCTTAAGCATCATGGTATCGTGAGATCTCACATCCTGAGATACACAAAGTGAGTGGAAACTGCCTCGTTGAGATGCAACTAGATGCAGTGCAAACGTAACAGCAAAGCCCTGGTGATTTAACAGCTTATCTAAGATTTTGTCTGTACATTGAGAGTAATGGTTTTGATATTCGTGCCTTTTATTTATTTGTTCATTGGATACGGGCTTCGCTGGCAAGGCAGACATTTATTGCCCAATTCTAATTTCCCTTGAGGAGGGGCGATGAACATCTTTTTGAACTGCTGCAGTCGGTGTGGTGCAGGGGCACCAACAGCAGTGTTCCCCTTAAAACGTAGTTGTTGTGCGTGGCCAGTTTATTTCAGTGTGTGGTTCCTTTAAAGATGTTACTTGGGCATGCATGTGTGGGTTTGTCCTGGGGCAAGGGTGGCATGGTACCTTCCAGGTTGCTGTGTGCCAGTGCACCCGAGCAGCTTAATAGTGACATTAGTTATTCGGCTCTGCGGGTAATACACAGTGATGAGGGCACATCCCATTCATATTAAGGAGCTGGCAGAGGCAGAGAGGTCCAAGGGAGTCCACAGTGGGAGCACAGCTGGAGACCAGGAGCATGCTGTGTCTGAGGCAGATGATGAGCCTTTGGAGTCGCACATCAGGCAGCAGATGCTGGATGTCCAGCGGGGAGAACTGGTGGAGATCCATGAGGGTCTATGCCATGGAAGAGTCCACGCAGAGCACGAGTTCTGTATTGACCTTGAGCACCGAGCACACTACCTCCTCCATTGAGAGAGTGGTGACTCTCATGGAGAGGCAGCTTCAGGAGCAGACTCAGAGGTTCCTGGGGTTGCACTCGGACCTGCAATCCTTACACAGACAGTCGCCTCAGGATGTCACCTAATGGATGAGGCACCTAATCTCCCTGCTAGGTCCCCGTCCATCAATGGTGAGCAAGGAGGTACAAACGCACCTCACGCGGCCAGGGGATGACTGCCAAGGTTCATCAGAGTCACCAGGATAGCAGAGTCACAGGCTGCCTCCAACACCATTGTCAGCGAAGGGGAGACACCAAGACACAGCAGCCGCAGATGTAAGTTGAAGGCACCTTGAGCACAACAGGGCCGTTCCACGGGTGACATTTTTTTGCGTTAATTATTTTGACTCTTGTGTTAGGGATGGAGACTTTGATTGTTCTTTGATTGTTTATGTGAAGTAAGATAAACATTTATTAGACTTAAATGGGCTGAGTTGTCTGGATGATATGAATAGGTGTCAGATGCAGCACAGGCTTGTGAATGCATCTGCGGGAGGAAGACAGAAGATCAGTACATTCAATCGTCATAGTCACTGTGCGTACTGGTTGGGCTGAGGAGACAGTGGAGAGCTGCTGCATGGTGCCATCTGCATTGGGAGCTTCAATGGGCTCTCTGGCTGTGACAGTTCAGTTTTTGATGAGAGGAGCCCGTTGTGTCTCCAGTACCCAGCGCACACGCGTCTGTCACCTGCACTCTTACCTTTATCTGAGACCCCTGCCTCACCACGACCAGAGGAGTGAGCTGGCCTGTGGCATTCCAGCTCCAGCGCACCGCTTTCATCCTTCATGAGGATGCAGAGAGTTTGCCCTCCTCCATCTGTTCTGTGCCGCTCCGCAGCGTTATGACTGCTCTTCTCCTGACAGGGAAAAATAGTCTTGTATTACTCTGTCTCGCTGAAGGTCCTTTCCTGGTTCCCACCCACCCTCCCACTTGGGCATTAGGTGGGCCGTGTCACTGTGGTACATCTCACCCTGCACTGCACTGAGGCCAGTCGTGCTGATATCCCAGCCTTGGCAGAGCAGGCTTCAGTGCCAGTTGGCATAGGCATTCTTAGACCCCTGAACGTTCCAAGCAATGGGCACCACATTGTGCCCACAGACCTGGGCGGCTACCTCTGTCCAGGTGTCCCTGGTCAGGTGGAGCGGCCTTCTCTTGCCGCCCCTGGGCATGAGGATATGCCACCTGGCACTGACCTCATTGACCAGCACTCCCAGGCACTCATCTGAGAAACAGGGGGGGCAGAGTGCCCACCCAACTTGCCCTCCCATCTTCCATGACCACCAAGTGCTGAGGCCCTGTCTGTATGGCAGGACATTTGTTGGATTGCTTCCAAGCAGCTCCCTCAGCCTCCCCCACAACCCCTGGCAGCCTTCAGGGAGCTGCCTCTTCCGTTGTTTTAATACCCTGCCAGATCCCCATTGGACCTGCCACCTGACACGTTCCCACCCCCATGCAGGGAAAGCACATCGGCAGTCGTGTTACATGCTGGGCAGGCCTTAATTGGCTGCCCGGCATAAGATCACGTTCATAGCGCGAACTCGGTTGGGTGCGGGTTTTACACCCGCTTCCAGCCGCGCCGACTTCAGGCGCACTCCGAAGGTGGAATACAGGCCCTAGGATTTTGGCCCAGTGTCAGTGAAGGAATGGTGATATATTTCCAAGGATGGTGTGTGACTTGCAGGGAAACCTGTAGGCAATGGTATTTCCATGCGCCTGCTGCCCTTGACCGTCTAGGTGGTAGAATTTGTGGAGTTGCAAGACACTGTCAAAATTTATTGTAAATGAGAATCAAGGTATATTTAAAGTATAGAAGGAGAAGCACATGCCTGTTGTGGAATCTGCTTGATTCTCTTCACAGTTAAATTATTGGAAGAAAAATCTGGGGTGAGCTTCATAGTGAGCATGCAACAATTTTGTCACTCTTCCAACTTGGCGATGCTTAATGTCCATGTAGTGGAGGTGTAAATCTATCGTGGTGCATCTGAATCATTGTGTGGCTAAACTCAACAGTTGCCCCTCATCTGACACTACACCTCTGAGGAGTCCTTTCTGCTTTCTATAATTAACCATTTACTTATCTGGTCTTAACTTTCTCCCTTGACTTCTGGTGGCTTTTAATTGACTCTCTCCCTTGCTTGTTGCCGTTTGTGCCTGCATGCAGCAAGCCCACAGATAAACTTTAATCTCTCCTGTGGGAGTGTCAGGAAAAAAAAATCTGCAATGGATACAGTCTAGCCTTCCTATTGAGGCAATGAAATGAAAGGAGTTCAAAGGTTTTGATGGCCCTGGTGCTGGGCAGATACATGTGAGAGTTAATAATTTATAGATCTACCTCACTGGAAAACGCACAACAGCAATCAAAAGAGGCAAGCTAGTTTTTAATCTGATCATGTTTGTTTTGTTAGCTTACTCTACATTGATAGCATTCTTTTAATTTTTAAATATTAAAAAAAATCTAACCTCAAAAGTGCATTTGATTTTATCTTTTGATTAGCTTCCAACTAATATTTCATATCACTGAGCATGTCTGACTCAATTTAGAATACGCTTAAATCAAGCAAGGATATTATACATTGCCTGATGATAATTTGACTTCATTGAGGATATCCCAAACTGTTTAATTACCTTAATTAAGAGCTATACATTAATTTGATTGAAGAAATGCTGGAATGACGGAACATTCTTTAACTTGGTCAATAATAGCTGAGGTTACTCTAATTTAATTAACAATATCCTATGCCAGCTCAATATACCCAAATGTTATATTTTTAAAATCTAATGGCATAGAATTAGAAGCACATGTGAATGGAGCTGATAGTTACTGGAATTCATTAGCCTGAAACTATTTCAGCTTTGGTAATTGCTGTTTTCCAGTCTGCCATGTAACATCTTGTTTAGCCAAATGCAAAAACATGAATTATTGCTAATCATCTGAAAAGAGTCATTGGGTGGAATCATCCCAGATTTGCAACAAGTGCAGTAGCAGGTGGGCTTTACCAGCCGGCCGCAAGGGCGGGTTTTCACACCGTAACGTCTCAAACCTGCCGCATTACTTATGCATTCCCAGGAAACACGCCGTTTCAATGGCAGGCGGGCTCTCATTCGCCTGCCACGCCATAACCTCACTGCTTCATCACGCCAGGTGCCATATTTAAAGTCCAGCCGCGCTCAGTGCTTCCAGTCCAGGACTGCAGCAAAGAAGACATGGCCCTGAAAGGCAAGAAGACTGCAGCCCTCGAGCAGCTTTTGGACACCGTGGAAGCCGGTGTGATATCCTCTACACCCGCTCTGGCTGCAGGACAGGCAGCTACATTACCACTCCGACTTGGTAGACGATGGCAATGGTGATCAATGCCAATGCTGCACAGAAGAGGTTGGCCATCCAATGCTGATAGGGGTTGAATGATCTCATCTGTGCCACCAGGGTATGGCAACCATCTCATCACTCTAAACTCACACACTCAAACCCATCGCACATTCGCTGGCATCTCACTCACTGCCAGCTCAAGGGGCATCACCAACCATTCTCACATACACCCTCACATGTCTATCTGGACTCATCTCCTCTGGAGACTGCCCTCCTCAGCCCTCACCACCTTGAGGCCACTTGCACAGATCAACATGTTCCCCCACACACACCCTGGGTTACCCTCCTTCCCAGGACATTCCTCCTCCTGCAGTCTCTTCCCTTGCCTGAGGCCACTTCTCCCCTTTCGCCTAGCAAGCCCTAGCCCTGCAGCCATTGAAAAGCCCCACACACATGGCTGATCTGGTAGGTAAAGACCTGCCGTGAGTCCCCCTAAAAGTGATGTGGTGCTGTCTGTGAAGCCTGGCGCTGATGACTGTGAATGCTGACTGAAGAAAAGTAGGCAAACAAACCTCGAAGTCCCGCGCGAAGTGCAGCCGATCAGGTGCACCTCGGTTATGTGCTGTTGTGAAATACGTTGGCGTACTTTCCCAGCGATGGGTGCGGGCAATCCAGTAGGGGTGATGAGTCCGGCGGGCTGGCCTTATAATGATATGTTGATGTATTACAATGGGGTTCCCGACATCTGATGGCAGGGAACATGGCCCACCATCAGCAGGCTGAGCAGCCAATCGCAAACTGATTTCACGCCATTGTGAAACCTATGGCACCATATTGACTGCCCACACCACCCAACATGCCCAGCACTGGGGAACACAGAAAATCCTGGCCTTTGTAAAAATAGCCATTCTAGATTACCACAGGTAGACAGACACTGATCTAAATGTCGAGAATGCAGAGCTCTAATTTTATTGTTAAAGATAATTTTCCTCCCTCAATTCAGTCGATTTTCCCTCAAGGTTCATTCATTTATCTTGCAGTCCTGCACCAATGGTGTTTCAAATGCAAATTCAAGAGTTTAAATTTCTGAATGCTGGATTTTATGAATGAATTCATTAACTACTATAGTAGTAAGCATAAATGGTTAATTGGAACTCATTGCCATCAATCTATTTCACTTTGGATAAATGTTATTTTTTAGGCTGTAGGTTGTAGTTAATATAAACTTCTGTAAATAATATTTACAATTAGAATTTATACTTACATGTATCTATCCCTCCATTTGTTTATCTTTTAGCTGAGCAGCTTTTAATAGCCTATTTATTACTTTTAATCAATGCTATTTCCCAGCTTCAATGTGTGCCAGGCTGCTATTAAACTATTATTTCCACAATGTGAAAGCATCAGTATAGTTCGGGAGTCAGTTGGTGAGCCATAGCTTGGGTACACTGACACTGGGAGATATGAAGCCATCTGTAATCTCACACCTCTGGGCTTGTGCTGACGAGGGACAAAGCTGCTTGGATATCTTTAAAGAATGGAATCTTTTTACCATTGAGAGAAGCATTCTGCTACTAGGTGTCATAACATTAAAAAAGAATTGCCTGGGGAGCAATGTCATTATATGCTGTCATATGTGTGGGCGTACGATCATTCATACAACCTTTATTCATGCGTCTCATTTATTTGGGAGATGGAAATGCATATCTAACTATCAGACTCTTCCAACTTGCCAAGAGCACCTTCCAATGTCACATGTGAGAAAGCTAGTGGTTTCTCAATTTGACTCTCATTTGCTATTGGCCTCCATTTGAAAGCAAAACCACTAAGGTTATTTTCTGCACAGAAGTCAGTGGGGGTGCTCAACATGTTGGGCTTCTGTGAACCAGTTGTTTTCTCTTGGTGTCTCTTCCTGATTGGTGCTGAATGACTCACCCTGTGCTTCCTCATCCTGACAAACATCAGCATTTCCCACGGTGGGGGTAATATTCACTTTGTGCGATTGTGCGAAATGGGTGATAGTAAATCAATAACCCGTTTTACATATTTCAAAATTTTTCTGAAGTCAAATGAAGTAAAAGCCATAGATTGATACATCACAGAAGGAGGCCATTCGGTCCATTGTATCTGTGCTGCTAATATTATGAAACTCTAGCAAGCCTCACCAATGCTCTCTTACTTACCTGTCGCTTCCAGCTCCCATGTTTGGACATGAACAATGCAAAGATCTTCCAGCATTAGGAATGCCAGTCACTGGAAGTTCCTGCTGCAGGTTTTAATGACCTGCAGCGTCTAGAATAAATTATGACGTGAAAAGTCATTTTGTATACGCACCAGAAAGCTTGTCTAATTTAAGAATGTCTGAGAATGTAATGGACCCTCACCTCAATACGCACCCAAAATCAAATGGGATGCAGTAGAAAATCTATGCTAGTGTTGTACCTCAAATATTATTGTAGCACTAGATGGCGTGCTGCCGCAAAGCAAGTTGCCTGACTATTCAGATATGGTTTTAGACACAAATTGGTCTGGTTACTTTAAGAAATATTTAAACTTATTTATTCCCTTTGAAAATATTTTGCTCTGTATGTGGTGTCTAATTTTCCACTGAGATGATGGGGTCAGCACTAACATCTTCTTTGGCAGGATACTTGTGCAGAGTAAGTGGAATATTTATTAACCTTTAGGAGGAGATGGTATTGCATGCTTTCTGCAGCTAGGGTGTTTTTAACCAACTTTATTTTCTTGGCTTCCCAGGCCAAGGAAAAACACTTTCCATTTTTCCCCCAACAAGGATATGATAAACCCAGCTGTACTCAATGATCTATCTGGAAGGTTGCATGGAAAGCATCACTAAAAAGGACAAACTTCATATCTTGCAAGTCACCCAAGGATGGAAACTTGAGAGTGCATTTCTCTGAATTTAATTTTAAGGTTTTGTTTGCCCTCAGAATCTGTAGCATGTTTCATCATAGTACTCAGTTCCAAACATCATAAAAGGCATCAGGTCTTGTCTGAGTGCATAACCAGTTAAAGTGTTCAGTCAAATTTCTTAAATGGCCTGTTTCTTCCTTGGATGCAAGATCATCTTTCTGTGAGGGCCTGGCTCGATTCATCAGGGTACACTTAACAGTTTCTAGGTATGATTGTTGATTTAAGGCTACTCCTGACTTATTCAGCTTATTGTCTCGCACTATATATTTAAAGGGTCCCATATTCCGACTTCCAATCTTAAATTCCTCTTTTATCTTACCTATAACAAATTGCTCAAATTCTGCAGAACGTTCCCATAGAAAATCATCGATGTGCATCATAAAGATGCCTGCAAGTTTCCCTTTGTAATACCAGTAGAACATTGCTGGGTCTGTTTTCAGCTGAATATAACTTACTTTCAGCAAGACAGACCTAACTGGGAAATACCATGCCCTCGATGCATCACTTAATCTATAAACACCTTCCTTTAATTTTCCAAGCTTCCTTCTACATCACACACTTCCTTTTCACCCTTCATAAATGCAGCTTTTACATCGATTGACTTACATTCCAAAGAATATGTGGCTAAGAGAGTGAAGAAAATCTTTATGATCAATATTCCTGCAGCGAGGGAGTCTACTCTAACATCTTGGTCATAAATGTCTCTCTTCAAAATGCCAAGCCACTAGTTTCACTTTGGCCTTATATGTCCCATCAGGAAGTACTTTTTCTGTACATATCCACCTGTGTGGTAATGCTGGTTGTCTCCTATCTGACACTTCAGTGTATACACCAGATTCTTTTCAATGATCTGACTCTTTGTTTCACACCTCTTATCAATTCATCTTCTAATATAGTTTGTAGCCACCAAAACATCCCGATTATAAGCACTTCTACTTCTAGTGGCAATCCTAGTTTGTTCTATAGTCCTTGTTCCAGTCAAACTAGGGCCTCTACTTGCCCTCCTAACTCATTCTGTACAATTGCTACATGACTTTGCCCTCCTAAGATCAGAAGTTCTGTTGCCAGTACGTGACCTTTTCCCTCGGGTCAGAGTCACTTCCACATCTGCTGTGGGAACTCGCACTGCATTTTCTAGCTTTCCACATTTTCACCTCATTTTACCAATCATAGATCTTACCTCTTGTCCATCATAATGGACATTTAACCAATGTTTGAATTTTCCAGTGGCTTTCCCTTTTCTCTCCATAGTAGCCTCATCCCTCCATTCATTGGCCCCTTTAGGTACGAATGTTACCATAGTACCGATTTTTGGCAGTGCATTGTGGGATAATTAGCCCAATTCATCATTATCATTTTGTCTATCATTATCCATCCCCTTATCTCCCATATTCTGCTCCTCAGAACTGTCAGACATATGAGTTGTGATGTACACAGGGTGTTTCATCACCTTCTACTAATTGTTCAGATTTTCTGCAAGTTTACAATCAATCCCGATTAACTGGGATGAATGGACCTTAATAGTTTGATTATAATTTTTCAGAATTGCTGCCTTCTCATCACACCCTATCACTGTAGCCAGAACTTTCCACTCTCTGACTTTCTCTTTTATAGTATACTAAATCTCCAGGATTAAAGTTTATTTCTGATGGTTTTATGTGATGCCTTCTGCTTTGATGAATACCCTTCTCTCTGCATCTCGGGCATTCAAGTACTTGGAAAAGGTGGAGCTAACTGTAGTGCCTTCCATGGCCAGGAGGGGGGTGATCACACATCACCAAAGGTATTTTGGGATTTTTCTCACATCAACTGAGAGGGACTATTGCCCCCAAGCATTTGAAGTTGAGTTACTCACATGGACTGTCCAAGCCAGGGCAGATGTTAGCTTACGAATTGGTCAGTCAACTAAGATCTTGTGAAGCAGCTCATCAATCACTGAGTGATTTCTTTTCACAAATCCCATTGGTGAATAGACATTCAGCTACAGTGTTCGTCATTACAAATTCATATTTTCACACATTTCTCCGAATTCATCATTGGCAAATTCCCCCACTATTGTCAGTTACGAATTTAGCCAGTACATCCAGTCCAGTCCTTATCCATGATTTTATCCACAATCACTCTTGTCTTTACCATGTATTACTGTAGTCAGATCGAACCTTGTTGTCTATGAAATGTAAAATGAAAATGTTTCTATCCTTGCCCCACACCTTTAAATCTATAACTACTACTGCATGAAAGTTTCATGCTAATGGAAGATTTGCTCTAGACCATGATGGTGCCCTTCGATACTTTTTGCATATATCACATTTTTCACTAATCTCTTCAATAAGCTTTGTGTACTCATCATCAGATGCCCCTGCACATTTAAAGATGATCTTTAACTTGTGGCAAGAGAGGATGAGCAAACTGTCAATGTAACTTTTAAGACAATTTGTCTTTTCTTTCTCTCAATTTCCTATCACATGGTGCCATTAATCCTTCTTCATCATTCTGATTAGAGACGCTAGGTTTTGTTAAAGGGATCCAATAATGTCCTGATTGAGTAAATTGTAAATCTACTGACTTTTCAAAGACTAATCGCTTTATCATGTTCCACGTCTAATTTCATTTGTGCCTTTTTCATGTATGGCTTGCTCAGCAGCAAGGGTATCTCACTAGATACTACATGTATACTAACAAAGTGGCTTCCCCCTGCTATTCTACATGGGATCACCACTCTTTTCACTGACTTTAATGTGTTGTCATCCCCGAACCTGAAGCAAGTAGAACTTCCATAGTCCTTGATCTTACTTCAACCTTTACTACTGAGTGAATCCAAATAACATTTCAACCAATTCCGTTCCACATACTGTGGACATGCAGCTACTGCCCAACATGGTGCAATTAAATAAATCTGTGACTAGTATACTCATTATCTGACTGAAGCTTCTTGTGGTCAGTACAATTCCCTCAGATTGATCAATATTGTCATCTTCCCCTTCTGAAACTTGTGTGTCATACTTTGCCTCAAAAATTCTGTTGTTTCACTTTGGACAATTTACCACATGATGCCCACAAATCGTATCTGAAACACCTGTTAATAATTCCCTAGGCATTCCTGGGGGTCTTTCTTCAGTTATTATTATTCCATTCCTGTCGTCTAACAGATCTTCCAAAAAGGTCTACATCCTTCTTTCTTTTGTCTGTGATTCCTCTGTTGTTTTGATGTCCATGCCCCCTATCTGAACAGTCTCAAAATGATTGAATCCTCCATATTTTGTGACACTGCCAAACGTTCCATTTGTACTGTGAAGATTGCTGGAAATGATTGCTTTCCCCTGGAATATTTTCAAAACCTTAGACGCCTGATCCAAAAACATGTCTCTTTCTGAGAATTTATCTCCAGTTAAGACCAGGAGCCTATCATGTGCAACTCTTTAGCACAATCCCACAATTTGAAAGTAAGCACTGAATTAGAAATTTCCAAATAGAATCTTGTATATAGTCTGTTAAATTCCATGATATATTCTTCTATGGAATTATCATCTATTTTTCTAAATTTATCAAAGTCTGACTATGTCTCATATGCTTTTAATAGATCCTCCTTCTTATAAATTTTGTCCATAAATTTTAATACAATGTCCAAACCTTCCTCAGTGTCCAGCTGATGAGTCTCTAACACTGAAAATATTTTGTACCTGATCCTGCTTTTAGTAGGAAGCAAGAGTGTCAAGGGCATATCTTGTTTTTCTTTGGTAAGGACGTAACCCATGTTCAAAAGATCTACTTCATTTTGCCATAAGGTTCAGATTCAGAGAACGTTGGTGGGAAATCATACCCTGACACTTAACAAATGGTTTCAGCCATTCTTCTCAAAAGTAACTCCAATTACAGTCTTCTGTCAGAAAAAAAAATCTTCACCTTTAGCCAACTATTTTCTGTTACCATGTCAAATGGATCCAAGCCACATGTTGAAGAACAAAACATGACATAATTCTTTTCCTTGATAGTAGGTTTATTCACAACATGCAGCTTTCCAGACCTCTAATTACTGCTGGCTTTTTTTATGAGTGATTCCAGGCTTTAATCAATTAATGCCCCTCACCTGTGTATCTTTAACAACATAATCAACACACCATTAACAATGATCACGTTGTTTGCTGGAACTTGCTGTGCACCGATTGGCTCATGCATTTCCTACATTACAGCAATGACTACACTTCAAAAGTACTTCATTGGCTGTAAAGCTCTCTAGGATGGCTTGTGGTCAAGATAGGCACTGATTTGATGTTTCTCATTTTATACTATCAAAAATATTAAATTGAATCCATCATACCAATGCCAGCTCTTTGCTAGTGTAATCCAGGACTAATCTTACTCTGCCGGTGTATCTTTCCCCCGCTTCAGCTATTTTGCCACTTTTTTTTCTCTTAAAAAATGCAATGGTTTCTGTCTCAGCTTACTCTCTATGTAAAACATATCATGCTCCAAAAACGTTTTGTGTTAGGAAATTTCTTCCAACCCCTTAGTGACAATTTCAAATTGATGATCCCTCATCACGGATTCCCCAGTGTTTGTGAGATCTTTCATCAAAAAAGTGGCAAAGTCAGGGTGAAGAAGCATCTCATGGCACTGAGCAAAAGAAATAGGGAAGGGAATAATGATGAGTAACAATGAACGGTATGAAAATGCTAATAACAATGCTAACGGGTTCACTGCATTTTTTAATCAGGAAAGGGATTGAGACAGATGTTTGCTGTACAAGTAAAACATATAGCCACATCTACAAAAGCAAAATCCTGCAGCTGTTGGAAATCCAAAAAAAACATAGAATGCTGACATGTCTATATGAACTATTCTTCACATGAATAAATTCCACCTGAAATATTTGCAAATACACAACAGGCTGAACATTTTCTGTTGTAATACTATTTATACGCACAGCTGGAAAAAAAATGTTCAACTTTACTGTCAGCAGAAATCACATCTTTACTAACAGCATCTCTGAAATTCTTTATTAGAAATGGTGCTTATCGCAAAAACTGCTTAAAAGGAGACTCCAAAATAACTTATGTTTAATGCATTTGGCTTTCTTCAATATCTCGGACCAGCAATAATTCAGTTTTTAAAATCATTTTATCTGCATCGGAGAAAGTCAGTTTCAAAACCATCTGTTTTCCCCATTTACTGAGAGTGGCCATTAACCAGGCTGGATAAAGCAGTAACAATCTTTTGTCACCAAGTAATGGTGTCAGAAGGCCATCAGCTACACAGGAAACAAAAATATCAGTGCACAATAGCGTTCTTTTAATTGAGGATTTCATTAAAAAAAACTCTACTGTAAAGCAGCTTTCTCTGTACTAAAGCAGATTTGCACTCTGTTGAAATGAAGGAAACTGTGAATTTGAAACACATAGGCAAGTTTCCTATCTGTTAGTCAGCAGCAGGTAACCCTCCTCTGACACCATTACCTCGTGTGTAAAGGTGATTAGCCTCTCTCCATGGCAGTTAATGGCTGCAACCAAGTAAATGGAGAAAGCTTCTACTTTGGAAGTCATTTTAACTGAACAGAGGAAATTGCTAAACAATCATACTTCAGACTAGATAATCCAGAAATATTCAGTGCAAACTATTAAATACAAGTTAGCAGCCTGGACTTGCTTTTCAGTTGTTTAGATGGCAAAGAATATTCAAGAATTTCCTTTAATTTTGCACTGCTTGCCTGAAGAAAAAATCTTAGCAGATCTGAACAGTATATGTGGTGCTACAGCAAAGTGAAGATCATAAATAGAGATATATAGATGAACACTTAGCCAAGTGGTTGCTTAAATGACATAAAAAGACAAGAAATAAATACTCATACAAAATTAATGCCTTATCAATGAAACTTCTCCAAATGCTTCGCACCATAAATTACTTTTTGAAATGCAATGACTGTTGTGGAGGCAAATATGGCAAATCAATGTTCCATGAAGAGCAATGAAAGGAGTAAAGAATCATTGTTATATTTAGATGCTACTGGCTAAGAATAGAATCAGCCAGGGCATTTGGTTCCTCATCCAATTGTGCCCTGAAAGCTTTCACAACCACCTAAAGAGGCAGACAGGACCTTGGTGTAGCATCTTAAGAACTCCCAATGGTGCTGGTTTGGAGCACAGCTGCAGGTGTGCAGTTGTGCGCCTGTTTCCTGCCTGATATTCAAGAGAAGGGCCCACTCTGGATAAGGAGCAGTCACATGTCTGCAGTTTGCCCAGGCTGTGTAAGTGACACAGGGCAGGGAAATGTGTGGAAATGCTTGCTCAAATGTCCAGTAGGTGTCCATAAAGGAAAAGCTACCCTGCAGTCTTCACCTCTAAGCCAGTTCGAATAAGTTGAGATACATTACCCAGTCAGTGAAACATTCCAAAAACATTTCAATTTGTGGGTACAAGATGGTGGAAGCTGTGCATTTGCACAATTGTCCAATTAGATTTCTTTTGCTGCTGCTGCTGCTGTACATAGTGATGGGAAGCCAATGCTATAATTATGTTGACAACATTATTGATTGGGAAATCACTAATGAAGTAGTTTTATTTATTCCACATTGACGTGTTCTGTTTTCTACAGCAGCAAACTAAAATTCAGCCACTTGTTTTATCAACAAGAACCAACATCAGGTTACTCAATGCAATTAATTGCATTGCCACCAGGCCCGAAGCTGACTGAGTTATTTATTAAATGAAGTTTAGTTTCTTACATTCCCAGCTTCTGTTTCCTTACTCTCCTGTCCTTGTGCATAAAATACCTGTTGGCTGAAGTCATATTGTCAAACCTGCTTTTGGTCATGCACCAATGCACAAAACTCAGGAGGTTACTGAGCCCAGGTAGGTGTCAAGGTGGGTGGTTTTTGGGGAGGTGGGTGGTGGCGGTGGTGGTGAAGGGAAGTTTTCAGCTTCCATCCAGAGAGGACATGAAGTCAGTGGTGTGGCTGTGCTAGCGTACAAGGCCGGAACCATTTTCAGGTTTTGAAGTAATTATGGTTTTATTTAGTGTGTAATGTACCTTAAAATACTTGTTAAGGAAGATCACATGATCTGTAGCAACTGATAGGAGAATAGCGCAGGCTACCTTAGCAGTCAGTGTAGAGATAGAGTTGGAGTTGAAAGCACACGTGTAATTACTACTGAGCATATTGTAATCAAATTTAATGTTTCCACCCAAGAAGCGTCTGCAGAGCAACTCTACCATTAATAGCATAACTCAGCCACCCTACAACAAACTGGCGATGAGGATAAAACAGGATTGAACAGAAGAAATCAAGTTTAAAAGAAATTAGCACTGTACCTCTCCCAGTGATGGTAAGTAGCAAGCTCCGTTAGAATTGAAGAAGCTATCCCCTCTCAAAGTGCCACAATTTGGGAGAGTTGATCCCTTTGAACCAGCCACAGGCAATTGGTCTCAATACATAGAATGCCTCACGTTCTTTTTTCCAGCAAATGAGATTATGGGGGAAGAGAAGAGGTGAGCAATCCTCTTGAGTACTTGTGGGAACAAAACCTACAGTCTGATTCAAAGCTTGATGGCACCCAGTGCCCCAGGTTTGAAGAATTCTGATGAATTTGTGGACCTCATGTAGGGTTATTTCCAACCAAAGCCCTCAGTCACAATGCAGCAATTCAGGTTTAATTTACGAAATAGAGCCCTGGGTGAGACAATTGCATGTTATGTGGCAAATTTAAAACAGCTAATGGACCATTATGAGTTTAGTATGACTCTGAATGACATGCTCAAACATCATTTAGTGGTGTGAAAGAGAACACTATTCAGAAAAGGTTATTATCCGAAGTGATTTCAAGAAGGCGCTAGAAATAGTGCTGGCCATGGAAAGTGCAGGAAGAGATTCAAAAGCAATACAGGCTATGCAAAATGGTGCTGTCCTCCACATTGGATGGGAAACCTCAGCCAAAAAGGTCATGAAAAAGAGAGATTCTACCAAGGAGTGGGAAACAGCCCCCGCTGGCCAAAGAATAAAGAAAAATAACTTAGCAGTGAAATCGAAGAATAATTTTAATGGAGGTGGAAACAACCAGCCTTTTAGCGATTGGCTATTTAAAAAAATCGAATGCTACTATTGTCACAGAAATGAACATATAATGAGGCAAGGCGAGGAAAGATTCAAGCAGGCTTGTAAACAAAAGAAGAAGCCCAATGAAATCTACAATGTAGAAGGGGCTGAAATAACAAATTCAGACATTTACTCATTGTTTAATCTGAAAGTTGGAAAGACAGAACCCATATTTATCACAGCGAAAGTAAATGGCAAACCTGTAAGAATGGAAGTCGACACGAGATCTTCCACTACAGTAATTGGGGAACGTACTTTCAGGTATTTGAATAATGGTGAACATCAATTGAGTTTAGAACAAACAGCTGCCAAGCTAAAAACAAATACAGGTGAAGACATTCAAGAAAAAGGCATAAGCAGAGTAATTGTCCATCATAGAAGCTAATTGACAAAGCTACAAGTGTTGGTATTGAGAGGCAGAGGACCAAGCCTTTTAGGGTGAAATTGGCTAAGGGAAATCAACCTTGATTGGCCACTGGGATTCCAAAAGGAAGCCAGAAGCATTACTGTTTTGCAAAAGGAGTGTGCAAGGACCCAACAACCTGAAGAAATATAGGCTGTCTTAAGTCAAAACCTGGAAGAATAGCAAAAGAAACTCGAAGAGACCCTGCTGGATAACAGAGTTCGAGACGAGGTGAGCAACCTTCTCAGGGAAAAAGAAAACCTGTTGAAAGACCTTCACACACTACAAGATGCCCTCAAGTCAAAGTTTGTACCTCTGGAAAAGCATGAAGAGAAACAGAAAAAATTGAACACCTCTCTGAACAAACTGAAGAATGGGTTGGCAGAGAAGACACAACAATGTTCAGTTTTCCAGGAGGCAGCAAACAAATACAAAAAAGAGATTGAAGAGATGAAGAATCAACAAAAATGAAGCCAAAGAGGCTTTGGAAGCAAAAATCACAGAATTTTCCAAGAAGCAGACAGATAACGAAATTTTGGGATACTCACCCACTGAGCTCAGACAAGTTGAGTGTGCACCTGAGAGAAGCCTGGCCAATAGTGAAGTCAAAAGTGCCGAGATTAAAGTCTGCTCTAGAAAGAAGATACAGAAATACTAATAGGGCTTTAATTCTGGCAGCATGCGAATACACTTTCATACATAGGCCTGGCAAACAAATTGCAAACGCCAATGCCCTTAGCCATTTGCCTTTACAAGAAAATGATGAGCACGATCCAGTTCCACAGGAACCTGTTTTGCTGTTAAATTTCTTAGATTCTTTGCCGGTATGTGCTCGACAGATCAGAGATTGGACAAGTCGGCACCCAATCCTATCTCAAATATGAGAACAAGTGCTACGTGGTTGGTCACAGGAGTCCGTATCTGAATATGTGAGACTGTACTTCAACAGAAGACATGAAATAACCAGCCAGGATGGCCTCCTATTGTGGGGATCACGAGTGATAATTCCTCCAAAGAGAGGGGAGCCACTTCTAATTCAAGTACACAGTGCCCATCCAGGAATTTCCTGAATGAAGACCATAGCGCACAGTTATCTATGGTGGCTTGGGAGGAAGACAGAACAGAGAGCTTCATAAAGCACTGTGTGCAATGTCAGCAACTGCAAAAGTTGCCAGCGACAGCTCCGTTACACCCATGGGAGTGGCCAGGTAGACCCTGGGTGCGGATATACATTGACTACGTTGGACCTTTCCTGGGAATGAATTTTCTGCTCATTGTCGATGCCCATTCAAAACGATTGGACCATTAGCTGGTGAAATCACCAATGTCAGGGGCTAAAGTTGGGAAACTGCGTCAGAGTTTTGCCATTCACGGACCACCAGAAGTAATTGTTTCCGATAAAGGCATGGCATTTACTAGTGCTGAGTTTTCAATGGTTTATCAGCTTCAACGGTATCACTCATGTAAAAACTGCAATGTTACCACCCTTCCTCAAACGGACAGGCCGAAAAGGCAGTTCAAATGTCCAAAACAGGCATGAGAAAGCCAACTGGTGATTCCTTAGCAACCAAGCTAGCACGCTTTCTTTTCATTACAGGACCACCCCTCACACAACAACAGGTGTCACACCCGCAAAGTTATTGTTGAAATGGCGTCTCAGGATGAGATTGAGCTTAATAATGCTGTGTTTAGAGGGTAAGGTGGAAAGGAATCAGGGAAGCCAGAAAACTAAACACGACTGGCATAGTCACGAGAGGAAATTTACCATGGGAGAGCCGGTATACGTGATAAACTTCAGGGAAAGATCAAAGTGGTTACCAGGTGAAATAAATGGAGTGACTGGACATCTATCTTACCGCGTGGAGGTGGAAGACCAGGTCATCCGTAAACATGTGGACCATTTAAGGAAGAGAGAGACAAATCATCAAGATTTGGTTCCACCAGTGACCATGACCAGCTCTGTGTTTCCTGTTGAGGGTATGTGTCTGATGTTTCTGTAAGAGTTGAGGATGCAGAACTGCAGGTGCCCACTGAAGCACCTGATGTTCAGGCATCTCCAGAAAAGGAGGTTCCTGACAAAGAATCTTGGAGTTGCAACATTCCACACATTCCAGGCAACCACCTAAAAGACTGAACTTGTAAATTCCTTACCCAGTATAAATATTATGTTGTCTTTAAAAATGTGTCCTTGTAAGTATAATATGTATAGCTGAGTTAAAGGTGGAGGAATGTAGTAATTATGGTTTTATTTAGGGAGTAATGTACCTTTAAGAATAATACTTGTTAAGGAAAATCACATGATCTGTAATAACCAATAGGAGGGTAGCATTAGCAGTCAGTGTAGAGATAGAGTTGGAGTTGAAAGCACAAGTGTAGTTGCTGCTGAGTATATTGTAATCAAAGTTAATGTTTCCACCCAAGACGTGCCTGCAGATCAACTCAATCATCAATAATACAAATTGGCCACCCTACAACAGGTTTGGGCATCATTTGAGCTGCAGGGGCAAAACTGCTCTCTACTGGAGCGGACTGGGTATTTGGCTGAAGGTGTGACTCTGACCCCAGGGGTTGGGGAGTGAGATGCTGATCCCAGGAATAGCCGCACATGAGTCAGCAGCCTGCTGTGGTATATTTGTGGAACTGGGAGGCGGAGAATGTTGGCTTAAAAGGGAAAAAGAATTTTTTGGGTGCCTTTTTGTGGAGCAGCCATCAGCATTTCCCTTAGGGATCACTGCATGGGCTTAAACACTATCTAGCACAAACATTTCCGATAACAGCACGGCATTTACTAGTGCTGAGTTTCAATGGTTTATCAGCTTCAACTGTATCACTCATGTAAAGACTGCACTGTACCACCCTTCCTCAAATGGACAGGCCGAAAGGAGGAGTGTATATCACACACAATCCATTCATTTGTACTTCAAAATTTCAACTGGGCTCCAACAACGCAGTGAAGACCAGATGTGCACATTTAACGATCCTCACATATGGATAGGTGGGTGGCTATTTGTCCATTAACACTTGTCCATTCGCCTTGAGCATGCAAGGGGCAGCCTACATTCCCCCATCTCCAATTTTCCTCTTCGGGCTGCCTGTTATTCAGACAAGAAACAGGTGGGCGATAATTGAGAATGCCCCCTGAAGTGTCATAAGGTTGCAAAGGACGATTTGAATTCACAGGCTGCAGTATAAGCTCAGCCTCGATCACTCCTTCCAGCTCCTGGGGATGCTCTCAAATGTTTGCATATTCCTCTTGTGGACCCACCAAAGAACCATGTATCGTGCCTGTGGCAACTGTTTGAAATAGTCCCAATTAGTCCCATATCCACTTCAACCATAGACTTTTTACAAATTTTTCTTTCTAAGCATATATATATCCAAGTTGTTTTCAAAACAAAAATCATGTTTTAAAATAAACTCTGAAATGTACTTTAAAATAAAAGGACAGCAAGTGGAGGAGCCAACCAGGGGACCACCTCCAGTTCAGCCTTGCCCTCCGGGACTAATCAGTGTGAGTCAGTCAGTTCAAACTAAAGCTGATCCAGATTCACACTGCAAAACATCAGCAGAGGAAGCGGGACAATGATCGTCCTACTTTTATTATCATTCTCTTCTCTTGCAGTTTGGGGACAGGAGCCTTGGGGTTTAAAGGGTGAAGCCGACGACTTTGACATAGACTTCCAATCTGTAAGTGAATGCATTCAAACCAGATACATCATAAATATCAAAGTCCTGAGAGTTTAGTGAAATGAGTAAAAAATAACTGTAACAGTTCGAAGACTTGAATCAAAGAGCAGCGATGAAAGGAAAAAAAAACAATAAATATTTAGATCTTATTTCAAATTTATACAGTTTGTACTTTTAGTTGCCTTTATATCTGATGCAATTTATAAAGTTTGGCAGCAAATTTTCATAAAAGTGACGCAAGAATTGAATAGTCCAAAAGTGACTCAATGAAACTTGTTCTGACCTAATGCGATTTTATGTTTAAGGGGTTTCAGCGTCTTCCGAGGCAGGTCGTTGTATCACAGAGATCGGTAAGTCACTGGATTTTTATATTATCCATTTAGTTTGACTGGTAGAAAACCAGAACTGTGCAGAGATGTACAGTTCTTGCAGCTTTTATCAATGACAGCGGTTTGCAGGAGTCCTGAAGTGGTGGAATTTCTGACCGTGTCCTTTCATCTCGGACTCTGCACCAACACTACTCCAGGAGCGAGCACCAGAACATTACTCCACCTGCACTGTTACATTTCTAGTTCGCCTTTTAAGGCTTTTTGATTTCCTTTTGCAAAGGCAGCGCCATCTGGTGCTTGATGAAAATTAAGAAACAAACTGCGCTGAAGTCCTCAGAACACCCAGAGAATTTTGGAACCATTAATCGTTTTTGAAGCGTCGTCACTGATGTTTTGTAGGCAAACTTAGACATAATTCATGTTCCTTCATCGCCGTTGGATTGAAGGCCTGGGACTCCATATCTAACATGTGGGGGCACCTTCACCACAGGGATTGTTAGAGGTCCAAAAGGGCAGCTCGCCACCACCCTGTCGAGAGCAGTTAGGCACGGGTAACAAATGCCACCTTTTGCAGCGATGCCCATGTCTGAGAGTGTTTTCTTTTAAGACGTGGCCATTTTGGTACAGCAAGATCCCAGAAACAGCAAATGAGATGAAGGACCAATATTGATGGTGCTGGTTGTGAAAAATCAAGGCTATTACTCCAGTACAGGACTGAGGGAGGGGTCTTGTGGCACAGTGGGTAGCATCCCTGCCTCTGAGGTAGGAGCTCTGGGTTCATGTCCTGTGCACTCAAGGACTTGATGGTTACCAGAAGCTACGTTCAAAATGTGGCCAGACAGGTTGATTATCAGCCTGTAAATCCTTCCAATACACCAATGGCAGGCAGTGAGAGTCAGAGAGTTTCTTGGTCAGCCATTCTGCAGAAGATAATGCAAACCACCACAGTACTTTGCCAAGCATAATCGTGGACCAATCCAATGGAAGTCCAAGGTCATCAAGGTCACCTCTTAGGGCATGGTACCTGAAAGAGGAGGAAGACAGTACTGAAGGAGTGCTGTACTGTTGGGGGTGCTGTCTTCAGAATGAGTTATTAAACGGAGGCCCCATCTGTCTGCTCAGGCAGATGTAAAAGATCCCATGGCACTATTTCGAAAAAGAGCAGGGGAGCTCTCCCTGTTTTTCTGGTCACTATTTATCCCTTAAGCAAAATCACAGAAGGACAGATTTTCTGGTGACAATCACATTGCTGGTAATGGGAACTTCTGTGTAAATTAGCTGCCAAGTTTCCTGTTGAATCGTGACAGCACTTCATCGGCTGTAAAGTGCTTCAAGAGGTCTGGTGGCTCTGAAAAGTGCTCTAAAGTCTGTCCTTCCTTCTACTAATCATGAATTGTTATTCACATCTCATAACATTCAAAATATGACCATCTGGGACAAGAAAAGACCTTTCAATGCACCAAACTAGCTCCTTCCACAGATTTGTTTCAACTCATCCTCAGTTGGACTCTACCCAACCTTTTCTTCTACTAAGGATATGTTCTGCAAAGTTACTCTCCGGCCTCGGAAGTAAATTAAGCAAAAGTACCAAATTCCTACCTGTCCTTATGTCGTACGTCCTTGATGGGTTGCTTCCTTTTTCATGATATTTCCATGCTGCTGGAATCTCAGGAATACCCATCCACACAGACCTTTCCTCACGTTGGGTGAAGACATAAGTTGGGCAGCTTGTGGGAGCAATACACGGTCCTGTTGTGTTTGTGTCACGGGCAAATAAAAACCACAAAATCAAAATCTGGTATTTCTTTTTCTGATGGGGGATAACCATAAGTTCCCCCATCCATTCACATGCAGAACATTTGTCTGTGCTGGGACCCATTGTTAATGACGGGAGAATTAAGGATTATCCACTTTTTTCAGTTCAGAACCTATTAAGCATAATGGAAAAGCACTCGGTCATGGGAGCTTCATAAGGTTCATTTACTTCTCACAAATAAATTTAAATGAAGAATACAGATTAAACTATTTGCATTCCAAGGCCATTTGTTTTGAAAATATTCTGATTTTAACAACAACAGAGTATACTGCATCTTACAACAGAGAATGAGGCCATTTGGCCCATCATACCTGGGCCTGCACTTTGAAAGACCGCTGCAATTTGTCCCAATGCCCTGCTCTTTCCTCAAAGCTCTGCTAATTTTTTTTCCTTCAGGTATTTATCTAATTTACAGTTATATATTCTTGTACCAGTTTTGTTTCTGAGTCAGAAAATCCTGCTTTCAAGTCTTATGAATGTATTGAAGTCTGCCATCTATGTTGACACTCAATCGCAGTAATGAATGGATGCTGTATTGATTGAGATGTCAGCCTTCAAATGTTAAACTGGTACTCTGTTTTTCTGGTACAAGTAAACTTTATAATCCCAGTTTGAAGAAGAGTAGAATGCTGTCCTAGTTTCTTGGCCAACAATCCTCCCTTAAAAAGCATTAACTAGCTATTAACTGTATTGCTGATGTGACATTGTGCCATGAGCAAATAGCTGCCTACATAACAAAGTCACTGAACAATGCAAAGTGAAAGAGATATTTCTGAAAGATGTGCCTTCAAAAAGCAGTTCTTTGTCTATGGATTCATACCATTCGACTGCAAGGAGCTGGTGGTGAAAGATGGATGCTACTGGCATGAATATATAAACCATTCATTTCTGAAGTACAGGGTTCTGTGTGACCCAACTTTTCTGGCTGAGAGAAGAAGCCACAAGATTCCACACATTTTGAACAAACAAAAATAAACTTTGCTATACAAGTTCAGAAAGATAATACAATTTATAAGATCTATCTTGTACTCTAACATTCAGGGTAAGTATGAGGTCCATGTGAATTAACAAGCAAACTGTGGCCAAACACTACACAATAGGTGACAGGGGCTACCAAAGCAGATTCCATGGATTTCTCAACAACCCACCCAGACATTTGTCACATTGTGAGCCACCCGATCTCACTAAAACTTTGACTTCCTCACAAAGGTTTCCAATCTCCATATTGAAAATCTTGACTTGGAATTCTCTCCAAAAGTTGCGCCCTCTTGGATGGCTTCAACAAGGATTTACCTCCAGGGTGTCACTCTCGCCTGCCGAGATTCCTTTCCCCTGGATCTCCAAGTACATTCAAACTTCACCTTCCGAGCAGAATCTCATACCTTTGGCCATGCCAAATAGAACACCACTGCTCCAAGAAGGGTACCTTTGCCCCTTTGCACAGAGTCACCAACCTCTGGTTGCCTTTTTGGACCTTCAGGGCTTCCCTCAAGCCCGCTTCACTAAGTCGGCTCCCTGCAGTGCTTTCTTTAACTTGGAACCTATTTCTCTGCTTCTTTCTTTTAACTTAACTTAATGGGACCTATTTCTGTTCCCTGCCTTTTATCCCTTGACTAGGATTTCCTGTTGGGATCTCTCCTTGGTTTGGGGCCTCTCCCTGTCTCCTCCCATGTCCCACTCCCTGAGACACTCACTTGATAATGGCACTCTGTTCCAGCTCATCTGACCTGCGTAGGCGTGCAAGGCCAGTCCTCAGCTAGAAGAACATAAAAAGGTAGTACTTTGCATGTCAGGCCAGCTCCTGGCTGACTCATGAGCGGGAGACCCGAGGTTCATCAGGAACTGGAGTTCCTGACCTCCGAACTTCAGATTAAGGTAAGTTTAGGTTTCATCACAAGGTAAAGAACAGGAGTAAGTCTTTCTGCCCCTCAAGCCTGCTCCAACATTTAGTTAGATCATGACTGATCTGAACCTCACTCAATTTAAGCACTTTGACCCCCTATCCCTTGCTACTCTTAACTAACAATAATTTGCCAATAATGTATAGGTAAAGCACGATTGTAAAGACATACCTCGCATTGTAATATTAATTATTCTACCGCAAGCATTTCTCAGCTCTTTCTTTTTCAAAATTAGAACCTTGCAGATAAATTTATTCATTTTGAAAGCTGACAAATATGGCAGCCCTCACCATCAGAGCCATTCTCAGTTAAGAAAAATGTACCATTACTTCTGCTGAGCTGAAATACTTTGCTTGGTCTTTACTATAGCCCATCTGATGGTGAAGGTGATGTCTGACTCAATTCATTCAGCTTTCTCTCTAACCTGTTAATGAAGGTGAGAACTATCTAAATTAATTCTGTTTTCCCTCTACATCACCATGAAGGCGAGATGCAAAATAACACCGTCGATGTTGAGAGCTCCCAGGGCAACACCCTCCCTACTTTATACCACTGTGCCGCCACCTCTGGAGGGATGGTGATAGTGGTGTCTGGGACATTATGTGTAAGGTACGGTTCCACGAGCATGACCATGTCAGGTTGTTGCTTGACTACTCTCTGAGGGAGCTCTTCCAATTTTGGCACAATTCCCAGATGTTAATAAGGAGGACTTTGCAGGTTCAAAAGGGCTGAGTTTACCATTGTCATTTCCAGTGCCTTGGTCAATGCCGCATGGACTGTCTGATTTCATTCCATTTTTTAGGCTTTTAGTGGTTTGATACAACTGAGTGGCTTGCTAGGCCATTTCAGAGGGCATTTAAAAGGTTCATGTAGGCCAGCAAATTTCCTCCCCTAAATGGCATTCGTGAACCAGATGGGTTTTTATAACAATCCACAATGGGTTTGTGGTCATCATTAGAGTTTTAATTCTAGATTTTTATTGAATTTGAATCTGCCATGGTGGGTTTCAAACCCAGTCAGGTCCTCAAAGCATTATCCTGGGCCTCTGGATTACCGGCCCAATGACAATACCATTATGACACAGCCTTCTCTTGGGGTTACCAACTTCCAACGCGCTCCAGCCTATGGAGAAAATTAACAGAAAAATGTTTTATTTCTGCTCAGCATGTTGTCTCAAGATACTAACGCTTGTGTTTTTCTGTTTTGCAGGACAGTAAACCCCATATGACAGATTTCATAGTGAAATCCACTATCTTCTCCCGCTACGCATTCACAGCTGTTTCCTCCACAATGGTCAATCGAGCTTCTCGACCCAAGGATGCAGTTTTCCAAATGCAAATTCCAGCTGCTGCCTTCATTTCCAACTTCACAATGTGGGTATCAACCGGACTTGATCCTCTGGGATTGCACTGGTTTATTGAGAGTTTGTAGCAGATTGACCAGATATTCTGAGCCAGCTTTTGCTGTAACAGCGCGTTTTCCATTAGTTAGATTTTCCTTTGCATCCTCCAGCTCAAAGCATTTTTGCCCATTAAGTTTCAGTAAGTGCAAACTGAAAACAGCGCAGGGAGGGAAAAAAGGCAAACAACAAGGTATCTTCTTCACCGATCAGATCAGAGGATTTGGAAATAAATATCAGAAAAGCTGGAAGGAGGGTGAATTAGAATGGGTGAATTCAATATTAAATCAGGTACAGAAAGAGAAATAAAGAGAGGGCAAGATTGATTGGATTGCGAGAAAGAAAAACAGGAAACAGATAAGGTAAAGTGAGAAAACAAAAGAAGATTTAAAATTGGGAAATTTTAAAATCGCCATTAAAAATTCAAAACCTGAAGAAATGAGTCTCCACACTTGTAAAAGCGAATTTGCGGTGCCAGAGACGCTGCTTGGCAGTAATTAATTATCATCAAATTGCTATACTTACACTACCGATTTCTGACTATCTGTGATGAGTTCGGTTCATATCTTGTGCACAAATACAGCAACTTCCAGATGTTCAAAGCATTTCAATGATGAGGCAGGCAGCAAGCTTCTGCTTTTCACAAAGCTAATGGTGGACTGATACAATTTGGACAGCATCCTTTGGAAATTCACATTTAAGCACATTTCAGGTACTCACCTGAAGTTCCATATTTATACATAAGTAACAGTAAGCCCCTTCATCCTTAACATTATTTTGACAGCAAATTTGGGTCCATCATTTTGAGTTGAGCATAAGGACTGTATTCTTGTTTTATCTCAGATTAATTAACTGAACTAGTTTTGCATGAAGGACACAAAATAACATCATCAGTTAAACAGGACCTTAAGCATAGCCTTGAGTGGTTTCAATGTGAGATCTCCCACCCAGTTAGGGGTAAAAAAACCTAACAAAAGCCTTTTCAACTAATTAAGATATATCTTTCTTTATCTGTTCGCACTATCAACCTACTGGAGATCCACCATTTAGTCTTTGCAAGCAGAAAAAGAGATACTGACCTGATGTGATCACTTGGAGATGGTGTTCCCTAGAGTGTAATTGGTACTGTTACAATATGCTTTGGCATCCTTAGTCCCAGATGTTAGTTGGGAGGATTTAGTGAGATATTAAACACTGGCTGGGTACTTGGCTCATACTGTATATTTTTTTCACGGCTGACAGCAGGACCAAATTAGGATGAGAACTACTCACAACTTGCGCCAACTGAGAGGCTCCATGTTCACTTTCAGCTCCATAGCCAGCCATTGAGGGATTAGGGAAGATCTGCCAAGGCATTCCGAAACCAGATTTGACCTTAACTGGACCCATTTTGTTCTACCCAAAGGCACATCCTTAATTGCATTTAATGCTATTTCCCAGTAGCTGTCAAAATGAGAAACTTGGCTGCACATGAAGAGTGATTGTAAAGGGAAACAAGTTTCTGACCCTAATTCAATCCTATGGATCTTTTGACACTCAGAAGCTTCTTGGCAACAGTCTGTTAATCAATCTATCTAGCTATGTATGTATTTTGCAATATTATGTCATGACCCATTCAATAATGGAGAACTCATATAAGGAATCTCTACAATATATCCCCCTCACTCTGCATTATATACTTTATGTATGGTCCACCAAGACAGTGGGAAGACAAGCATCATTGGCAAGGCCAGTATATGTTGCTTGTCCCTAATTGCCCCTGAGAAGGTAGTGTGAGCTGCCTTCTTGAACCACTGCACTCCATGTGGTGTAGGTACACCTTGAGTGCTGTTGGGAAGAGAGTTCCTGAGTTTTGACCCAGTGTCAGTGAAGGAATGGCCATATAGCTCCACGTCAGGGTGATGTATGACTTGATGGGGAACTTGCAGGCGGTGCTGTTCCCATGCATCTGTTGACCTTATCCTTCTGGGTATTAGAGGTCGCAGATTTGGAAGGTGCTGTCGAAGGAGCCGTGGCGGGTTGCTGCAGTGCATCTTGTAGTTGGCGCACACTGCTCCCACTGTTAGTGGTGGGAGGTGTGAAAGTTTAAGGTGATGGATGGGGTGCCAATCAAGCGGCTGCCTTGTCCTGGATTTTGTCGAACTTCTTGAGTGTTGTTGGAGCCGGACCCATCCAGACAATAGTTATCAATAAATGCATGGATAGGAATTACTTTCTATTCAACTATTTCTCTTGGGAATGAACAGCAAGATCCCCAGTGCTGATTTCCACAACTTTAAGATAGGAAAAGAATTACACAAGTTTGAAGGCGAACTAACCTCAAGTAGCTGCCATGCATAAGTACTTTGTACAAAGCTCTTCCACTTTGAAGTGAGTTACAAAGTGGAGCTAAAAGAATACCTGGCAGCATGTGATGAAAGGGTTCCCAGCTTGGCCTTGATGTGCAAAGTGTCCCACTTAGACTCTCTGTCCTAAAATGAGATTTATGATGCCCTGTGAAACACTGGTAGTTGTTTAAGTGTGGAATGCAGAAACCCATTCTCACAGCACAGACAGACCCAGAAAACAATGTCCTGACTTTACTGTGATTTAATTAACATTCAATCTGTGCTTTTGATTTTGTGCAGGATCATAGGCAAAAAGGTGCATCAGAGTGAGGTGACAAGCAAAGCAAAGAAATCCAAAGACAAAATAAAAGAACATTCTGGAAAAAATGATATGTAGGTATTCCACTCCTTACTTACCTGCACTCATATATTTAAAAGGCATCCATGGAGTGCGGGAGTTGAAGTTTCTAGCAGGTACTGATTAACTGATGTGTTATTTAAACTTGTCATTAGTGTAATGCTGATGGCTTACTGAGATAGTGGCTAGTTTAAAATAACAGCAAGTGTAAGCAGCATCTCAGAATTCAGTCACAGTGACCCTGTCTTTACAGCAACTACTGAAGGGCCTTTATTCAAAACAGCCCATTATTCAAAATAATTACTTTCAGTTTAAAGAAAACGGTAGAAATGACAGACATAGCTAGTCACTGTGTAAAAGGATGGAACCCAAAGTGGAGGACTGATAAAGTAGACTACACATTGTGATTTTGCCCCTGTGGTTCCCACGTGGTGAATTGCACTAGGGTGCGGGTGAAAGGATAAGCCAATTGGTGGGCCAAGTCTGTCCAAGTGGCTGTTTGAAAACAGCCATTGACAGAGATTTGAAAGTAAGGAAACAAAAACAGAAACAGAAATACCTGGAAAAACTCAGCAGGTCTGGCAGCATCGGCGGAGAACAGTTGATGTTTCGAGTCCTCATGACCCTTCAATAGAACTAAGTAAAAATACGAAAGGGGTGAAATATAAGCTGGTTTAAGGATGGGGGGGTGGGTGCGGGGTTGTATAAACCAGCTTATATTTCACCCCTTTCCTATTTTTACTTAGTTCTGGTGAAGGGTCATGAGGACTCGAAACGTCAACTGTTCCCTTCTCCGCCGATGCTGCCAGACCTGCTGAGTTTTTCCAGGTATTTCTGTTGTTGTTTTTGTTTTAGATTTCCAGCATCCGCAGTTCTTTGCTTTTATCTCTGAAAGTAAGGAAACCTGGCCTTTCATATTGGGGATAGTGCATTTTGAGATCAGACCGAAGGGCTTTTATGAGTTCAATACAGCAGACATCAATAGGGAAGGGAGAGAAATTCCCAACTGAATTACACTTGAAGCACAGACTTTATAAAGTAAAGAACAAGCGGCATCAATAAAACAACAGGGAAAACAAGCAAATCTAACCCCCTGAACACATGCTTAAAATATGTCTAATCCTCTGTACTTGATGTGAGTTTGTTGATTACTAGGGTTGTCAACATCATGGTTTCATCTTGTAAATGAACTATTTATTTTCTGGGGTGTCTCACTGTAATGCTTACATTTGCTAGTCAAAGACATTGGTCAGCTGTGTGGTGAATCTTGGTTAATTGACTAGTCAACAGAAAGCAATGTCAAGTGGCACTAGCCTTTTCCAGATGCTCTCAGATGAAAGAGTCACACAAGAGGAATGTACCTACCCAGTGATGGGTAAAGGTTCATGGGCAGAGTGAGTTCAGCAAAAAACCCTAAATATTCCAGTCAGCATGCGTTTCTTTAATTTGTGAAAGGACAGGATAAGTCATGAAGTTATGATTAAGGGATGTCAAACTTGGATATCGCAAGTCTGTAGATTTTAAGAGGATGAAAAGATTGAAGAAGATAGAGCTTTTCACAGTTTTGATGGAATAGAATGAGTTAGAATGGAAGAATTGTGATGAGTCAAGGTTTCAATGCATGGAGGGAAGGCATAGTTGGAGGAACAAGAGAGGAAAATTCAGAGGGTTGTAGTATAATAAAGGTGGGGTGGTCGAGATGCACTTGCCCCTTTGGGGTGTGGTGAGTATTTATCTGCGTTGTGAAGTGATTTATCAAATGGCCAGTTGGGGGCTGGGTGGTGGGCTGAAGGCAATGAGGTTAATGTGTCTGTGTTTCCTAACAATAGAGGAGAGGTTTTAATCCTGATGATGAGATTTTTTTTGACTTTGTGAAGATCTGAATTTTAAGGTCAGTACAGCCAACATTCCGACAGAATGTCCCACTCCTTTCTTGCATTTCTTGTAAGTTCCTTATTTCCATCATAATTCCACCCACATAATATTTTTCCCCTCAATTTACAGAAGTGTAACAGCACAGCTGAAATAAAAGATACTTTTTAATTACCTCTAATGCTGCTCAGAGCAGCTGCAACACAATTCTTGTTCACTCAAATTTCAATCTCATGAAAATCTCCACTCCCTGAGGGAACATTTATCACAGCATGGCCCATGTGACTACAGATCACCAAATGATCACTTGGCAACTTGTCAACTTTCTTTGGACGAACAGTAGTGGACCATTTAAAAACAAGGTTTGAGCTTTCACGATGTCTCAGTGAGTGGCTAAGTCATTTAGGTCAGGAAGGCCCCACGTTCCAGATGCGTGGCAGGATGGGGAACATCAGCTGAGGTCGAGATAAACTTTGGCTGTAAAATAGCTCAAAATGCTCAGCAGCATCTGCTGTCGAAGCCAATTGGCTGAGGTACGAGAGTGTACCTGGGATCCATGGAAGTACTTCCAGCAAAGCTTCAGTGCTTTCAGGAGAGGCAAAAAGCAGCAAAAATAACATGAAATAATTCAAGCGAAAATGTGCATTTGGCTGGATTTAAATAAGTTGGCAAATGCATATTAGCCTGACTTTTTATCCCAACGACACATGTACTGGCGGCTGTTATTTTGACCCTGGAGAAACCTTTGTTTGTCTTTTCCATTCTTAATAGTTTTCTGTCATATTAATTGACAAATGTCACTGACTTCTTAACTGTGGCTTTGTTCCTAAGCCATTAGTGATCATGGGATTATATTAACAATGAAACTATCCAATATATCAAATTGAGATGCATGGGTCTTTATTAATGGCTATTCTGGAAATCATTAAACACAAAATGTACAGGTTGTGATATGGTTTGTGCAAATACACTTTAAATTTCTGTGGTTATGATATCCAGTCACATGACAACACAAAACAATCACAATAGTCCTCAACCAAAATCATTCATCATTTCATACCCCAGTACTGCAAAGCAATGTAAGGCTAGAACACGGAACATTCTAACACATTGATCTATTGTTCCCTGACAGGGACAGTGAAGTGGAAATTTTCACTGTTACTGTAAGTTTGCCCGCAAGGACTAAAGGATTATTCCTCCTGACTTATGAAGAGCTTTTGGAGAGGTGTCTGGGAAAATACACACATGTGATCAGTGTCAGGCCCAAGCAGATCATTCCTAAACTCCTGGTGGAGATCCATTTGATGGAGCATTCCGGGATCACTTTACTAGAAGTTGCACCCCTAAGAAACAGCAAGCAGATCAGTCAGAGCACTGCAGGTACAGAAAAACAAATTCGGATATTTATATTCTCAATGATATGTTTGCGATGAACAGGTTTGCTAAGTAACAGTCAATAGATTTAGAATGCAAATTCAGTTTTATTTTAGCATTTTACCATGATATCACCAGTACCAGACTGCCAACATACTTTTAAAAAGTACATTTAATGGGTTTTTTTTCACTTGTGGTTTTATTCTCCTTTATCTGTTTTTCACGACACCCCTGCCTTCAAGTATGCAGGTTTGTTCCGTGTATGGAGCAGATACCTCTAAATGTCGATTGCAGGGGATGGTGCAGCTCCATTCATTTTCCCTCCACTCTGCTGTGCAATGTTGGTTGGTATAACACAAGAGAGAAGCTGACACAAGTGGACCTGCAAACCTACCTCTACATGCATTCAATAGCTCTTGGAGTGTTCATGTGCTAATGCTCAGCAACACTGCGCCAACACTCTGCTACATTTCCAGGAATGATGTGTCTTAACTCAAAAGATTGTGTGAGGCACAGAGCTAGTCACTTTCCCTAGATCCCCACCCTCGCTCCCCCGCCCAAGGACCTACCTATGTGCTGGTTCAGCATCTATGCTGACCAGTGCTGTGAAGGTCCCACCAATAACATTGGTGTCTGCTCTCAGCTTTCACCGAGTGTCATTGGACATGTATTGGAGGCACTGCATTCACTTCACATGGGTTTCTGACACAAAATGAATTTCTTTGCCTTGGAGGTTATAATCTAGCTTGCTGCATCAGTGCAATAATGAAGGAAAGCTGCATTGTCAGAGGTGTTGTCTCTCAGATGACACATACGGTTGAGGCCCTGTCCACAAGCTCAGGTGGGTGCAAAAGATCCCACAGCAATATTCAAAGAAAAGCAGGGGAGTTATCTCAGCCAATATTTAATCCCCAACCAACACCACTTCAAAGAGATTTACTTTGTCAACACCTTGTTGCTGTTTGTGGGACTTTGCTGAGTGAAAATTGGCAGCATGTTCCTACATTTCAACCGGACCTTCATTTCAGAAGTAGTTCCTTGGCTATGAAGCACTTTGGGGCATTCGCAAGAGGCGAAAGGTGCTATATAAATACAAATTTTTCCTTTCTAGCATTTTGGATGATTATCTGGAAAATTCATTTGTGAGTCAGCATTTAACAACTCATTTGATTTAAAAGCAATCTCTTGTTGTAGGTTAGCTGGTACTGAGTATCTTTTCTTTACAATAAAGATCGAAAAGCATGTAAATGGACTAATATTAAAATACATTTCAAACAGAGAAGATGGAAAGTCAATAAGAAGTGATAGATAACTATCTGACCTCATTAAACAGTATCACAGCTAACTAAACAGTGCACTGTACCAGAAAATGTAACTCATTTTGGGTCAATTACTACCTTTAAAAATGACCAAAATGTATATTGTTCAGAAAAACAATTGAGACGATAATAAGTCTGTAGTCCACAATGGTAGTATTAAGATCATCAGACGGAAGGTTCAATCATTGAGGTAGTCAGGCACTGAGTAAGGTGATTGAATAACCATGTCTCATTTTACATTCTCTTGTTCTTATGAACATTTTCTTAAGTTTCAATACTTGTTCTTCTTTAACATGAAAGCTAAGTAATTCAAGTTCCTTAGTGGTTGAACATATTCATCATAGCTCCTACCGCTCTGAAGAAGAGTCACACAGACTTGAAACATTAATTCTATTTCTCTCTCCACAAATGTGTCAGACCTGCTGAGTTTTTCCAGCATTTTCTGTTATTATTTATTATAGCTCCTATCGCCTTAATTTTCTCATTTCTTGGCCCCTCTTTCTGGTTTGATATTTTGAAGTATAATCTTTGGAATAATTTTGACATAATCCTTCCAAGTCTTCCTCCTCTTTTCAAACTGCAGCCCCTGTAGGATGAACAAGAGACTTGATTTATTTTAACCAGAGCAGTGACTTTCTCGTTATTACCCATCGATGTTTAATACATTTGGAAGAATGCATGATGGTGCAAACTTTGCACAGCCTATTGGAAAGAATGTGCTTGATGGAACAACTGGTGTTTTCCCCCATCCTGTACCCTCTTGGGCTAAAAGTTTCACCTCATTCATTTTAGTGCATTTAATTCTTCCAGCTTTTCTATCTACTTCTCTTTCAATGAAAGGAACCTGGATCTGATTACACATAAAGGCATAATTGTACCTGGAATAATAGTGCAAAGTCTGGTTGCACTGGTACAAGCATATTTTGGTTTCTGGAACTGACATAACCGAACTAGTAATGATGCAGTATAATTCTTGCACAGAATGTGAATTTCCCAGTCTTCATCATCTGTGACTTATTCAATTCTACAATCAAGCTGTATCTGTTAGTGGTACTTGTTTTGGTTTTAATCGTAACTTCAATGTTTTCATATCAACAAGAAAGAAGAAATTAAGTACCTTTTATACGCATTGTAGAAAATAACTGCCTATTGTTGGGTCCCAGATGTGGATGTTCATGAATGGCTGAGCTGAAACTAGATAAATACATGTATCTAATTCACCTTTCATGGAAACAACAACTACACTTCAAAGTAATTCAATATATTTGAAGTCCTGTGGGGTATCCCAAGAGATATAAGGCAATATGTGAAAGACAAGTTTCTCCTTCTTTAATACACCCAGTTTATCTGTTAGAATTTCAACTTTTAATACAATTGTTCTCCAGTGCACCAGTTAGTTTGTGGAACCCATAAGCTGGTCTAGGCATATACAACCCAGAATGTGTTCGTTTCCAATAATGTGGCATCAGTGGATGGGAAAATCCTGTGGATTAATTTTGTTCAGTAACCTGTTGACTGCAGTAAATGGAAGGAGAAGGGTTTGATTTTAACCACACTCAACCAGCAGGTGAGCAGTTAAGATTTAGTGTCAGGAAGTGAAGCTGGGCAAGTGACCAATTTGGAGACAGTGACCGTAATATGGATAGTTTTAGCATAATTATGGAAAAGGATAAAGATGGAACAGGAGTAAAAGTTTTAAACTGGGGAGAGACAAATTTTATAAAGCTGAGAGGTGATCTGGTGAAAGTGGACTGGTTACAGCTACTTGAAGGGAAATCTGTGACATACCAATGGGAGACATTCAAAGGAAGCATTCTACGGGCACAGTGTAGACATGTCCCCACAAAGAAAAAGGGTGGTACTGCCAAATATAGAGCCCCCTGGTTACCTAGAAGCAAAAAGAGTAAGATAAAGCAGAAAAAGAAAGCTTATCACAGTCACAAAAAATTAATGTGTTAGAAAGCCTAGAGGAGTATAGAAAATACAGGGGGTGAAGTGAAGAAGGACATCAGGAAAGTAAAGAGAAGATAGGAAAAAATATTGGCAGGTAAAATCAAGGGAAACCGAAAGATGTTTTATCAGTACATTAAGAGCAAGAGGATAACTAAAGAAAGAATAGGGCCTTCAGGGATGTACAAGGTAACTTATCCATTGATGCAGAAGATGTGAGCAGGGTTCTTAATGAGTACTTTGTCTTTGTCTTCACAAAGGAGAGGAATGATGCAGTCATTCTAATTAATGAGGAGGAGTGTGAAATATTAGCTACAATAAGCATAATGAGAAAGGAAGTACTGGAGGGACTGACATCCTTGAAGGTGGATTAATCACCAGGGCTGGTTGGATTGTGTCCCAGGCTTTAAAGGAAGCCAGGGAGGAAATAACGGATGCCCTGAGGATCATTTTTCAATCCTCACTAGATACAGGCAAGGTTCAAGAGGGTTGGAGGTCAGCGAACATTGTGCCATTATTTAAAAAGGATGCGAGGGATAGGCCAAAAATTATAGGCCGGTCAGTCTGACTTTGGTGGTGGGAAAATTATTAGAATCATTCTGAGAGCCAGGATAAGCTGTCATTTAGAAAGGTTAAGCAGGGGTAGTCAGCATGGTTTTGTTAAGGGAAACTCTTGTCTTACTGAATTTAATTGAATTTTTTGAGGAAGTAACAAGGAGGATTGATGAGGGTAGTGTAGTGGATGTGGTCTACATGGTCTAAAGCATTTGACAAGGTCACACATGGCAGACTGGTCAGAAAGGTAAAAGCCCATGGGATAAAGGGATATGTGGCAAGTTGGATCCAAAATTGGCTCAGTGACAGGAAACAAAGGGTAATGGTCGATGGATGTTTTTGCAAATGGAAAGTGGCTTCTTGTGGCATGCCACAGGGCTCAACGTTGGGACCCTTGCTGTTGGTTGTATATATCAATGTGGGAGGCATGATTGGGAAATTTGCATATGAATCAAAAATTGGCCGTGTAGTTGATAGTGAAGAGGATAGCTGTGGATTCCAAAATGATATCAGTGGTTTGGTTGAGTGGGTGGAAAATTGGCAAATGGAATTTGGTCTGGAGAAGTGTTAGGTTATGCGTTTTGGAAGGGCAAACAAAGCAAGGGCATACTCAATAAATGGGAGGATGTTGAGCCGAGTTGAGGAAGTGAGAGACCTTAGAGTGCATGTCCACTGTTCCCTGAAGGTGGCAGGACAGGTAGATTAAGTGGTAAAGAAGGCATATGGAATGCTTTCCTTTACTGGGCAAGGTATTGAAGACAAAAGCAGGGATGTAATGCTGGAACTGTATAAAATGCTGGTTAGGCCACAGCTGGAGTTTGGTGTATAGTTGTGGTCACCACATTACAGGAAGGACAATGTCATTGGGTACCACCTGCAGTTTTAACTTGATACTGAACCATGAAACCACTGACCAGTGAAGCCAAACTTAATGTGAAGAATAACAACGTGGATGAGAAAACAGAGGCTCTTGTATCTTCAGGAAATGAGAAGATGAGGATTGAGAAAAAAAAGTTGAAGCTTCAAGGTTATTATTTTAAAAGGAATCTTTAAACAACCTTTGAAAGTATCTCACTTGACAAACTACGTTCTAAAGCAGAGCTAGTAAATTTTCACTTATGCCAGGCTCGAAAATTCATTCCATGAGTCAAACAAGAATTCTATTTCATCTGGATTGAATATTGTACCTTGAATATATGAATTTAAATAACTTCTGTTGGTAAGAGTAGGAAGTATTATGACCAAAGGATGGAATAACTATCCAATACAGTTAAAGATTTTTAAAGCATTCTGAATTGGGAGGTCAAATTATGGAATATGTAAGGTTAGATTTTATTTGGTGCTGCATTAACATCCTCAAACTGAGAAATGGTACTTCTCATTTTATTTTATAAAACTGTGTTATTGTCGTACAGGTATACATTTCAAAGTACAAAGTAATTGTTAAGTCTTCAATGTTTCCTTCCTGTGCTGTTAAAGCCTCACCTCCACCATCCACCAAAATCAATCAGACCAGAACAACAGCCCACATCAGGTTTGCCCCATCTATTATACAGCAGGCTGGAATCAGTGAGAATGGAGTTCTGGGTGACTTCATTGTGAGATATGATGTGAACAGAGAACTGGGAGTTGGTGAAATTCAGGTATTACTCTTAATTGTTTCCGTATTCTGTGCCTGGAGTACCCCAAGAGTATACGTTCTTATTTAAACAACACTCCAGAGATCCTGCTTTTGACAAATTGCTGCATTATTATTAAGAACACTATTTAAATCAGATAACTTCATTTTAATTTGGTTCACAAGTTAAGTTGATGTTTATGGATCTTAAACAAGTACCTGTGTATTTTCCACCTGTGATATCTTGCCATAGGAGTTTGTCTTCATATTCATTTTAAATTCATATTCCAAGCATCATTCAACTATGTTTATGTCCCACCCGAGCCCCCCAACCACACATCCCCTGGTTCATTCCTAAAGCCCAGCAAAGTAAGAGCAAGTTGTTTTCACTTTTAGTTTCTTTGCCACCTGTTTCTTTTCTTCTCATCAATGTTTCCCTTCCCCTCTTCTCCTGAAGCTATTGATGCTTCTTGAGGTTTGGTACTCAGTATTCCAGTCACTTGCTGTTAACTCATCCAGATGGACATTCTTCAGATGTGTCACAGTGAGACCTGGAATTTCCTGAGTTCCACTTTCTGACAAATGACCCTGGTGTGAACTTCCTATTCAACCACAGGAAATGTTGTAACCAAGAGCAAGTGCATTCTCATTAATGACTTCAAGATCGCTTCCAGCTGGGATTTTTGGATAGCGTCTATAAGCAGTAAACCTGGCTTACCTTGCCTATCCTAACCGCAGGGTGACTTTTGCTAATTGTCACATACCCTTTCCTTCCCTCCTACTCTAATTAAAATCAGTTCACTATGCAGCGATTTAATGTTGATGGTGCTATTTGTAAATAAATGCCATTACAACATGATCAAGAGTTGGTTAATTTTGGTAAATGGTTGCTTTCTCCCAAAAGAAATGGCATAATTTTGTAACTAAATTCTAGTGAGCAGTTTAGCAGTGTGAGTCATCTGTAATACTCTCCTCACCATCTTTTCCCGAGAGATAAATACTTCAAGGTTATATGCTACAGTTACTGTTTATGCGCTCCATTTCTTCAGTAGAGTTCCTACTATCATCATCAAGTATAGCGGTTAAACACTTTCTCTACCTTTCTGCAACAATGTGCCTCAGCTGAAACTTCAGAAGTGAATGACCACTTGACAACTATGATAGTTTCTATTTCTCACACAAATATGGCCCATGAAAATGAGATTGTCAATTGGGAACCAGTTAAGAGACAGTGATTATAATATGAGCCATACCAGGAAATTTTGTTGTTTGTATCTGAACTTTGTCCAACACCATCACACAGTGGCAGCAGTGTGTGTCAACTACAAGATGCATTGCAGCCATTTGCCAAGCCTCCTTCAGCAGCATCTACCACTTAGAAGGACAAGGGTATGGGAACACCAATACTTGCAAGTTCCCCTCCAAGTCACACATCATCCTGAATTGGAAATATCTTACTGTTCCTTCATGTTGCTGAGTCAAAATCCTGGAATTCCCTCCCTAACAGCACTGTGGGTGTACCTACACCACACAGATTGCAGTAGTTCAAGAAGGAGGCTCACCATTCCCTACTCAAGGGGAATTAGAGATGGGCAATAAGCACTGATCTTGCCAGCAATGTTCACACCCCGTGAATGAATTACAAAAACCTCATATAACATAGGACATGAGAGCCAGCAGAGAGATGATCTTAAATGTGGGTCTCACAGGTTTATAGCCCTGTTCAATCCATTGTCACCCAGTCACCATCTCAGGGTTACTTGTGTTACAAACACAGCCAAACAGAAAAATTATATGTTGTTGCCTTTAACCATGTCAAGAGAAGAGATTTGCTAATATTATTATTTTCACTTTCCAGGTTCAAAATGGATATTTTGTTCATTACTTTGCACCTAAGGATCTCCCTCCAGTGCCAAAAAATGTGGTTCTTGTGATAGACACAAGCGCATCAATGGTTGGAAAAAAAATCAAACAGGTATATATCTCTACAGTGATACAGGGATCAACTTTATCATACTCAAAGAATAACCAGTTTACAGATGTATGAATATATTGTCATTCATTATTATCACTAGGCTAATCATAGAATCATAGACATTTACAGTACAGGGAGAGGACATTGAGCCTATTGTGCCTCACCAATTAAAAAAGCTATTCAGCCTCAATCCCATTACCAAACCCCCCCACCCCCCCCCCCCTCCCCACCCCCTCCCCTTGACTTTGTCAATCACCTGTTTTGGTTTTTATTCATTTGCTGGTATCCCCAAACCAGTCAGTTCTATTTTGATGCATTAGTATAAATGGTGGTGAAGTATTGTCCTGAAGATTGACTCAGTACAAGGTAGATAGCTCATGTCTGGCCTTTAGGCTGACAGCAGGCGCCAGAAGTTAAACAACACATCTCACCATTAAATGTGAAAATGTGTTTCACATTGCCAAAATTGTTAAATGCCACATTGTCTTGACATCGTTCTTGTTTCTTTGCAGCTTATTTTAGTGCAAGTACTTAATGTGTCAAATATTTTGTAACTTCCACATTGAGTTTTGCCGCTCATGCTGTCTTCAGCTTTTAAACAGGCAAAGACTTGGCGTTTGTCTTTGCCTCTGTTTGCAGGCAAATAAACTGTCAACATTCTGTTATATTTGGCAAGCTTCTCCTTCAGAATTAATACCAGTCAAAATTGGCCAAGTAATGGTGTCGTTCAATTGTAGTTTTTTATTTTTCTCCTTTACTGTTACTGGCTAAACATTTACAAAACAAAAAAAAATGGATTGCAGAGGTGTCGATCTTTATGCTGTTCAACACACTTTCTTTGCAAGCGTATTCACTCTTTCATCAAACTGTGTGATGTATTTAGCTCAGTTTTGATATTGTGCCACATAGCAAATAGCCCACAGATAGGAAGGAACAGGACACTAAGGTAGATTGAAAGGTGGATCGAGAAGCAAAGAGCGATTGTGAATAAACCTGTGTTAACTTGGAAAGCAGTTATTATCCATATGAAACTATCATTGATTGTCGTAAAACCCCATCTGGTTTACTAATGTCCTTTAGGGAAAGAAATCTGCCATCATTACCCGGTCTGGCCTACACGACACCAGACCCACAGCAATGTGGTTTTCAGTTAACTTCCCTTATTCAAGGGTAATTAGGAATGGGCAATAAGTGCTGGCCTTGCCAACAAAGTGCACACTCCATGAAAGGAGGAATTTTAAAAAGTCCATATAGTTCTAAGAGTCTGGGTTTTTAATTGATGTCTGTGGAAAACCTGTTGTCAGAGAAGGAGAGAGATATGCAGAAAGGATTTGGACTTTAAACATCAATTTAAATACTGCCATAGATAAAAATTAGCTCGTCCAAAAATCCAGATATCACAATTCATTCATTTAGCAATACAGACTAAATAAAACATTTCTGAAAACCTATTACAAAAACTATACTTTGCATAACAATAATTACATTTCTAAAATGTGCTGTAGTTACGAAGTGAAGATTGTCAGCAGGTTGATACCTGAGCATCAAAAAGAGAGAAATTGTATTTACAATGTGCCTTATTACGTTGGTCAGAAGTGTTTCAAAGTTCTCTAAGGCACAAGTCTGGAGTGTGATGGAATACTCTCCATTTGCCTGGATGAGTGCAGCTCCAACAACACTCAAGAAGCTTGACACCATCCAGGACAAAGCAGTCCGCTTGATTGGCACCCCATCCACAAACATTCACTCCCTCCACTACTGATGCACAGTGGCAGCAGTGTGTACCATCTATAAGATGCACTGCAGGAATTCACCAAGGCTCCTTAGAAGCACCTTCCAAACCCACGATCATTACCATCTGGAAGGACAAGGGCAGCAGACACATGGGAACACCAGTGCCTGGCAATTTCCCTCCAAGCCACTCACCATCCTGACTTGGAAATATATCGCAGTTCCTTCACTGTCACTGGGTCAAAACCCTCGATCTCCTTCCCTAACAGCACTATGGGTGTACCTACACCACAGGGTCCACAGTGGTTCAAGAAGACAGTTCACCACCACCTTCTCAACGGCAATTAGGGATGGGCAATAAATGCTGGCCTAGTCAGCAACGCCCACATCACATGAATGAATAAAAAAAGTACAATGAATTACATCCTGGAGGGCAGTCACTGCTGTTATGTCGACAAATACAACAGTCATCTTACATGAGGCAAGGTCCCATAGTATCAACGAGATAAATAACTAGTTAGTGATAAGAAGATTAGACAGGAAGGCTCCCTGTTCTTTCATATATAATGCCATGGGCTTTTTATTATCCAGCTGCACAGGGCAGCATTTGTAACGCTGCAGCTCTCCATCAGTACTGCATTGGATTGTTCATTTTGATCATATCCTTCAGTTCTCATCATGAGGATTGAGCTGATAACCTTTGGCTGACTGAGGAGCAAGAATGCTACTAACTCAGCTTGGCTGACAATAAACGATAAGCACCTAAAAACTGGGTAGCTGAAAAGCATTTTATACTTATTTTGTAATTAAAATGCCATGCTTAGATCAAGAATTCTCTGCAATGGTAGTAGATGTGAAGGATTTTTTTTTAATTATTCATTGGCTGGGCCAGCATTTATTGCTCATCTGTAATTGCCCTTGTTCAGATGGCTGTATGTCTGGAGTCACATGTAGGCCAGATCAGTTAAGGACGGTTGATTTCCTTCCCTAAAGGACATTAGTGAACCAGATGGGTTTTTACAACAATCAGCAATGGTTTCATGGTCATCATCAGACTTTTAATTCCAAATTTTTATTGAATTCAAGTTTCACCATCTGCTGTAGTGGGATTTGAATCCAGGTCCCCAGAGCATTACCGGGTCCCTGGAATATTAGCCCAGTGACAATACCACTGTGCCACCACCTCCCTACCAAAATTAGAATATTTAATGGAAAATGTTTTTTTCAATGAACCTCTCTGTCGCAGGTATATACCTCTTTTGAAGAACCAATGAATAATTAAGGGTCCCATTTGAAAGGGGCAGTAACCATTTGAAACCTGCAGTAACAAAAACAAACCAAAACTTTAAAGGAAGCTTAATAACTCAAATTAAAATAACATTGCTCTGGTTGATAATGCACTTCAGCAACCCCCTGGTGTCCATCGATTGCGGAAGGCTTCAAGCATACCAGTGGCCACCGCATGTGCTCTCTCTCCAGGGACACCAGGTGTGGATGTAGCCGCGGAAGAGAGACAGACAGTCAGGCCGAATGAGCCATTTGACATCCTGCTGCCTGGACCTGTTGATGGACATATTGACCAAGCCCAGGAACAATACCACAAGAAGGATCTTCCGATCTACCTGCCCCTCCACCTCTGCCGCATATGCACTCCTCCTTTCCACCCCACGCACCCCCCTCACACTGGGTGGCCAAAGATCAGGAGTGTAGGAATGAAGTGCAATCAGAAATTGAGGAGCAGCTCTTTCAGATAATGGACAAGGGGCTGCAATCTCTCACACTCCGTATAAATATGAAACGCAGACTTCTCCAGGCTGCAGAAATTACGGGTGGTCCGAGAGTCTATGAGTGTGGCTTAACCCTCAACTGGAGGGGACTGCCACATGGAACACACTCCACGCCAAATCCCAGATGGTTGCTGGGTATAAACATGCCATGTTTAATATGATATGTTAATTTATCACAAGGTTTTTTTTTGTAATAACAATGATGCTTTAACCATTTTGCATCCTAGCTATCAGAAACATTTAAATTACGTTAAATTGCTAACTCCTCAGAGTGGATTCTTCCCAGTGTGCCCAACTTTGAATTCCTCAGAACCCACTTCTGTCCCAGACCTTCTGTAATTGATCTAATCATCGGAATATGAAATTCAACTAACCTTATCGATCCAAAGTTTCATGGTACATTTCTTCATTTATTCCTATTAAACCAAAAACCAAAACTCTGAGATAATTTTGTGTTGAATTGGGAAAAGGAGAGAGTAAAAGCAAACCAATATTTGCCTATTTATTCCACTGTTGGTTGGCATTTTCTCATGCATGACTCATTTTGTCATTAATGAAAGAGAAGACCATGTGGGTGCCAGCTCATGAGTCACTTGCTTAACAAACGACAGCTGCTAGGCCAATTCAGAGAATAAAACGTTTAATTCAAGACATTGGAAATATGGCATTTGCAATATTTGTGATCTCCAAATCAGAACAGGGTAGGCATCGCTGTCCAGCTGATTTGAATTGATTGTCATTTTCAATAGGGATAAAATTATAACCTAAACAGAAGTGTCTGCAGTAAGTAGTGTTCAATGCACATTAAAAAAAGGTGGCAAGTCTTGTAACCAGTGATGAAGCTAATGTTATTTTGTTCTTTACACTAACATAATCATAACATGTTTTAATATTTGCCTCCCTACATTCAGGGGGAGGCAGTGGCATTGTGGCATTGTTGCTAGACTAGTCTTCCAGAGACCCAAGGTTAATGTATAGGGGACCTGGGTTTGAATCCCACCATGGCAGATGGTGAAATCTGAATTCTATAAAAATCTGGGATTAAAAGTGTGATGGTGACCATGAAGCCATTACTGATGGTTGTAAAAACCCATCTGGTTCACTAATGTCTCTTTAGGGAAGGAAATCTGCTGTTCTTACTTTGGTCTGGCCTCCATGTGATTCCAGGCCCACAGTAATGTGGTTGACTATTAAATGCCCTTTGAACAAGGGCAGTTAGGGATAGGTAATATATGCTGGCCCAGCCAACAATACACAAGTCCCATGAATGAATAAAAAAAATCCTAACATAAAATTTAACTTGTCACCTACAATCAAAATGCTACCAACTCTTAGCTTTCTTTATGTTCATATAAATTATCCCTATTCATTGGGATTATCCTAATTCCCTTTAAGATTGCTTGGAACATTTGCTTGCCCATTATATTAACACTTAAACTTGACAAATTACCACTGGCATTAGCTGCAATACCTATATTATTTGAGGGGTTGTTGAACAGTAACTCTGGGGGGTGTGGAGAAACACACATTTCCAGGTAATTTATCACCCACCAAACTGAGCTAAGTGTTTTTTGTTGTAATATGGCATGCTGAGGTGTCTCAATGATGAGATCCTTCCGAGTTATATATCTAAACATCAGCCGTTTATTTTAATCTTTAATTATTTACAGATTCCAGGTTACTGTCATGCATGGTGCTGTTACCTCCATGCAGACTGGCTCCAGAGTCTTCTTTCCAGACTGTTCTCTCAGTCTATTGCCATGTGACTCTGTGCATCATATCATAAGCAGTGCTATTCTCCAGTCCCATTGTAACCCTTGATCTGCCAAGCACCTTTACATTACAATGGCATGCAGACACAAACTGCAACATTCCCCTCATCTGGTTTTTCCACATTTTGATTCTTTTGAGTTACCTCAGATAGCTTTCTTTCATTCACAGTCATCTGCTCACCCTGCACTATCTATCTTCCTTGCTCTGTGGTGTTTTGCCTCCCTCTCTCTGGGGTTTCTGTCGCCATCGCTCTGAAGTCTTTTGTTGCCCCCTCAATGGGATCTTTTGTTGCCCTCATTCTGGGGTCTTTTGTTGCCCTTGGCACTTTCTTGGGAATTTCCCTCTCTCTGAGGTCTCTTGTTGCCTTCAGCGGAGTTATCTGCTCTCTGGGGTTTCTTGTTGCCCTCCCTCTGGGATCTCTTGTTGCCCTCAGCAGAGTTGTCCTCCCTCCGGGGTCTTGTGTTGCCTTCAGCAGAGCTTCCCTCTCTCTGTGGTCTCGGGTTGCCCTTGGCAGAGTTGCCCTCTCTCTGGGGCCTCTTCCGATTTTCTGTCTGTGGCTCTTTCCTTTTCTAGTAGTTACAGCTTTAAATTGTGTTGCCCATTTAAGACTGACTGCAGTAACCTTTTTCTTTTACACTCAGGCGATCTCTGCAGCTGCCAGTTTGTTATTTTCCTGAGCTTTTTTTGATTTTGGCAGGCCCCCTGGCAATCATGGCTGCTTTTTGTTTTAAATTCTCTAACCTTTTGGAACCTTCTGCTCTTAAAAAAAACACTGTAAGAACTTCTCTCTTTTGTTTTGAATGTCCCGCAAGCCGGGAGACTCGGTAGTCTCACGTTCCAATCGGGGCCCTTTTTTAAAATTAAAGCTGTAGCACTTGTTTTTATGTGCTCTGCTTGACTGATTTTTTAATCTTAAGAGTAGCAGCAATTTATTTGCTTTTCTTAAACCCTGCAGGCTTTTTCTTTTGTTCTTACAATGCTCTGCAGGCTTCTCTATTTAACTCTGCCAGCCTTTTAAACTTTTTTTTAGTATAGCCATCTTCCAGCTGTCCTCTGGATGCCTTGGGGTAGCCATCTATTCTATAATGTCAGTATAGTTACGATTTTGTATTTTTGCTCACCACCTTGTGAACTGTGTCACTCAGGTTCTTGCAATTACCTGCAATGGAATCCCATTCACTCTGATGTATTCCTCACTTTCAAGTCTGTAGTGAAGCTTATTCAACTTTCCCTTCAAGTTTTCTTTTTAGGTGCGCATCTCCCTAGTTAGGCTTCAGTTACTTCTAGTGTTTCATACCTTGGGATACTGTTCTGGGTTAATTTTTAGCTGACACCTTTCATAATACCGTGGATCACCGTGTAGGATTATGGTGCTATCCCTGATGTGATACCTTGCAGAAACAACCACCACTGCCAACCATGTTGTACTAAGGCTTGTGGTGGTGCCTCAACGATGAGATTCTACAGAGATGCATATCTAAACATGAACCATTTATTGTTAACCTTTAATTATTTACAGATCTAAGGTTGCTGTCACGCATGGTGCTGTTAACTCCATGCATGTTGGTTCCAGAGTGTTCTTTCTAGACTGCCTCTCAGTCCATTACCATATCACTCTGTGCATCACACTGTGGGCGGTGAAATTCTCCAATCCCACATTAATCCTTGCTCTGCTGAGCACCTTTACATTATAATGGCATGCAGGCACACACTATGACAGTTTCCACCCACTTCAGAGCCGATATGTGTTATGGGAAAACATACCATATTACAAGCTGAGACATTGCATGTGAGATGTATTTCAAATGCTCATGTCTTGGTCAAAAGACCATCTGGAGTAGTGCTTTCAGCTTTGAGCCCCCCATCTCAGGAAGATATATAATTGTCCTTGGAGAGGATGCAATACAGATTCACCAGAATGATACTGGGGCTTGGAGGGTCAAATTATGAGGACTCATTGCAAAACTTGGTTTGTGTTCCCTTGAGTGTCAAAGACTGCGAGCTGATCTTATCAAAGTATTTAAAAGGTTAAAAGGATTCGATTGGGTAGACACAGGGAAATTATTTCCCCTGTTGGGATGAGTCAAGAAGGAGAGGACATAATCTTTAAATTAGAGACTGGCCATTTAGAGATAAATTAAAGAAACTTTTTTTTCACGCAAAGGCTCTTGGAGCTTTCAAGATTCCCACACCTTTGTTAGGCAAGGGTACGCAGGGATATGGAGCTAAGCTGGGTAAATGGAATTGAGATACAGATCAACCATGATCTAATCGAATGATGGAGAAGGTTCAAGGGCCTACTGTTGTTTTGATGTTCTTACATCAATCAGTTACTACATCTGAGACCGATACTGCTTGTCAGCAGTGACAGGTGAGCTGCTGCACCCTTGAACTTAAAGATACAGGACAAAAACAGAATTACCTGGAAAAACTCAGCAGGTCTGGCAGCATCGGCGGAGAAGAAAAGAGTTGACGTTTCGAGTCCTCATGACCCTTCGACAGGGTCATGAGGACTCGAAACATCAACTCTTTTCTTCTCCGCCGATGCTGCCAGACCTGCTGAGTTTTTCCAGGTAATTCTGTTTTTGTTTTGGATTTCCAGCATCCACAGTTTTTTTGTTTTTAAAGATACAGGACTCTGACAACCATAAGAATTGCCTGAGGATATCCAGTAGGAACAGGCAGCACTGAAGGCCAATCATACCCATCCAGCAATAACTGAAGAGCAATAATGTGGGGAACATGATGAGGCTTTTCAGGGACAGAGGAGTGTGCCATTTCCTACAGAAAAAACTCCACACAAGACCTACCACATGTAGGGCACTGCCAATAGTAACATCATTGCCATGGTACTTGGTACCATTGGGGAGATGGTGGCATAGTGGTAATGTCACTGGACTAGTAATCTAGAGGCTCAGGCAAATGCTCTGGGCACACAATCCCCCTGTGGCAGCTGGTAGAATTTAAATACAAATCAATAAAATCTGGAATTGAAAGCTAGTCTCAGTAATAATGACCGTGAAACCATTGTCGGTTGTTGTAAAAACCCATCTGGTTCACAAATGTCCTTTAGGGAGGGAAATCTGCCGTCCATACCTGGCCTGGCCTACATCTCTCTCCAGACCACAGTGATGTGGTTGACTCTTAGCTGCCCTTTGAAATGGCCTAGCAAGCCACTCAATGCAAGGGCAGTTAGGGAGGGGCAACAAATATTGACCTTGCCAGGAACCCCCACATGAAAAGAACAAAGAAAAAGAAAGTTCCCTATGCACCTGCTGTTTCTATGTTTGCACTTCTGAAACCTGTGTGCCAGCCTTTTCCTGGAAAGTGTTGCTTAAAAGTTACAAATTCACCAAGTAATTTGTTAGCCCAATATATTCATCGCATTTTCCACCAACAGCAGAATGAGGTGGCTGCATAATTCCACAGGTCTGTTATCTTCCTAAGAGTACAAAGGTCACTGACTGAACCAGGGCCATAAAGATCTTAACTCCAGTGAAGTACAGCTGGACTCCGATCACATAAGTGTAAGTAATGTACGTACCCTATCTACAGAATGGCCCATATTTTCTGATCATATTCGGAACCCCTCTTTCAGACCCTGATCAGAAAACAATTACATCCTTACCTTCCTCCTATTTTTCTGGGCAATCTGCTGATGGAGGATCCTGCTGAACTGACACAGCACAGAGAATCTCGGAGACATCAGTGAAGGGAATCCACACAGAAGCCACGCCGAATTTTACAGCACTAGCTGCTGTTTCCCATTAAGTAAAGAGTTTAAGCGTCTCAAAGCTTCTTTGATAAGCTATGGAGAGAAGGTAGGTCGGTAAGGGGGTACAGTGGGTAAGGGGAAATGGGTAAGGCGGGTAAGGTAAATGGTTACAGATGTAGGGTAGGGAAGGCAAGTGAATAGGGTCGGTAAAGTGAATGAGTGAGGGGGTAGGGAGGGTGAAGGGGTAGGGTGGCAGCTGGGTAGGGTGAATTTGGGTCAGGTAATGTCAGCAGGAGAGCTGGGAGGTTCATGGTGGGGAGTCGGGGGCTCAGGAGGCATTGGGTGGTGAGGCAAGCCAGGTCGGGTCGGGCTTTGGGGAAGTGAGGGTGTTGCGGGGTGTCGGGAGGAAAGTGATGTCAGGTTAGGTTGGGTCAGGGGGAAATTGGGAGGTCAGGCGTGAATAGAGGGTAGCCAGGAGGTCAGTTGTATAGTTACCCAGGAGTTAGACTAGGCTTTTCCTGTCTAACACTTCCTGTATAACTATTCGGGTAAATAGGTTGGAATTGCCCTAAGTTCACTCTTCCAATGGGCAGTTCCCACAGAGTCACTGGAAGAGCTGGGCCAATGTATTTGTTGTGGCTTGCCGTAGCTTACTTCTGTATATTCTACTTGTAGATAAATCCATCTATTAATTTTAGCCTGTACACACTGATCTAATGACATGGAATTTTCTACCTTTGGGTAGGAACATGTCATATAAAATTTGGCGCATAATCAAGGGAATATCCCTAATTATTGCCCCACTCACAGCACATAAAAGGATGCAGGTTTTGATTCCTCGGGATCAGCTTTCTGAAAGAAGCTGCTGCTTTGCTGGGAACAGAAAACAAAAGTGTAAACAGTGATCAAATTGAGCCAGGCTCATGAGGTGTAATGTGGAGAAGATTGGATTATCACTATTTCTTTTTCAAACCATTTTATTCTAAAATTGCCTTTTCATCTTCAATTATGCAGTAACATCAGTTTGTTAAGCTTAATGCTGCAGGAGAGTCTTAGATGTTTTGGTATACTTTCAGAGCTGAGTTTTTGCTATCATCCCATCAATCTCAACTTTCAATAATGCCGCAGATTTTTTTTTTTCAGTTTACTTATTCATTCTTAGAATATGTCTACCATTGTCAAGGTCAGCATTTATTTCCCATCTCTACTTGCCTTTGAGAAGGTGAAAGTGAGCTGCCTTTTTTGAACTGCTGCAACCTGTATGATGAAGGTGCTTTTACAATGTTGTTAGGCGAGGAGTTCCAGGATTTTAACACATTGACGATATGTGTCCAAGACAGGATGATGCATGACATGGGGGGAAACTTGTGGAGAGGTTCCTATGCATGTGCTGCCCTTGTCCTTTTAGATGAAAGAAGTCTTGAGTTCGGGAAGTGCTGTTAAAGAAGCCTTGGCAAATTATTTGCTGTAACTATTTTGTATATCTAGTTATACAAATAATACTTCCAACTATTAAGCAGAAGCAACTTCAAAGAATAGCAATGCCAATGGTCAACAATAGACAGAAAATTGCCACAAGCATAGAAACACAAGACCCCAGCTAACATGTAGAAATAAAAACTGGTTTCCATGTGCTTGGGAGTAAGATTGATTACTGCATCTGAAACTATTTTGTATCAGCATTAAAGTGGAAGCCCAATGGTAGCATAAGTGAATTTTGGTGTAATATGGAAATTTAAAGGAAAGCATCCCTCATTGTTGGGAGCACAACAATGTAAAATGTGTGCAGAAATGTTATACATCCCATTAGGCCTGATGATCCATCAATATGTGCGTCCCTTTGCAATTTTGTACTTAGGAAGTAGCTGTTTCCAATCAGAGGTTCAAAATCAACGAAATAGCTTACTGTATAATGCATCCAAGATTGCTCCCTTGACATCATATATGCCATAAAACTAGAAGAAAAACAGTTTGTGTAAAATATTAGTATCAATACTTGTTGACTTTCTCTAAATATTGGTATTTCTGTGGATTTAAATCTCAAAATATTTGGCGAATCAGTCTTGACTGGACTGGAGTTCTAATTACTTGCAACTAATAAGTGTAATTAATGTTCTAGGAACGGCATAATTAATTTTCCCCTTGTCGTAGGATCTGTCTTTCATTATCATTTCCTTCCCACTACATCACTCCTCAACAGAAATTTGTGCGGGCTCATTTATTTATCACAAAATCCAAGAAAACCCTTGCAGATTTTTGAAAAATAAAATTCCAAACCTCTTCTCGAAGATTTGCAAAACCAATATATATATTCCCTCATAAAGTGCTACCCACTATTAAACAATTTACTGGATAGAAGTGAAAAAAACTTTTTCAATAAAAGAAAAATAGAAATAACAAAAAGTAAATGTTGGAAATCTGGGAAAAAAAGCAGAAAATGCTGAAAATGCAAAGCTGGCTCTTCAGCATCCAAGGAGAGAAAAGTAAGTTTAGCTCACTTCTGATGAACAATCTCCATCTGCCTTTACAGATGCTGACAGACCTGCTGGGCATTTGCAGTATTTTATGCTTTATTGCAAATTTGTCAGTTCATTTTCAGTAGTAAATATTTATGGTGTTGTACAGCAGGCAATTGCAGCTTTTGTAACTTGAAAACAGAATTTTTTAGGTGCACTTTTGTTTTGCACTGCAGCCAATGACCAGAGCTGTGAATGTGAGACCACTTTTAACAGGTTGTATCTGATTGACTGACTGAAAGCAATGATTCCCATAGTTACCAGGAAACTTGACTTGACAGCTCTAGTGATAGCTGAAGATAATCAGTAACTTGGCACATTTGAAAGAAAAAAGTACTTAAAATGTCCCCATTAGTTTGGAAAGAATTTGTATGTGATACTGGCCAGTGACCTGTGACGTATGGTTCCAGGGATGAAGCATCTTCAGTTTCGTGGATAGAGGGTTGTTCTCTTTAGAGAAGAGAAGGTTGAGAGGAGATCTGATATGGATTTTCAAAATCATGAGGGATCTAGACAGACTAGATAAGAATAAACTGTTCTCATTGGCAAGAGGGTTGAAAACCAGAGGACAGCAATTTAAGATTGGTAAAAGAATCAAAGGTGACATGAGGAGCACCTTTTTTACACAGTGAGTGGTTAGGATCTGGAATGCACTGCCTTGGAGGATGGTGGAGATAGGTTCAAGCACAACTCTCAAAAGGAAATTCGATAAGCACCTGAAGAGAAAGATTTTGCAGGGTCAAGGGGAAAAAGTGGGGGGAGTGGGACTAGTTGAGCTTCACATACAGATAGCTGGCATGAACACGATGGGTCAATTGGCCTCCTTCTGTGCTGTAGCCATTCTATGATTCTAAGATACTCTTGCCATTGCATTTTGCTAAAATACCAATAACAATCTGCTTCCATCGAGTAAATCAGTGCTAGCAACTACATCCTTTGACCACACAGTGGCTAATATGTCAAGCCTCTTGTAGAATGGAATGCTTTTCAGTTCAGGCAATCATTGGCAGTGTCAGTCACTGACAGGTTAGAGATAGAACAGCTGACTACTAAGTAAAGCTCCTTCTACTCTGTCCTAACAGTGTGCTTGTTTCTTCGTCAAATCCTTAGAAGATCACCCCCTAGTGTTAGCATGGCATATTCCCATTTATCACAACTCATCTCAGTGGCACTGTCAGTTCGAAATTAGATTGAGACAGCATACTGCGGAGACTTCCATCTCGTTAGCCCAAGTTGGATTGGGTAAAATGCATCACAAGTTCCTTGTCAAGTCATAAACCAAGTAATGTGAACTTCCTCTTAGAAGGACCATCAGGCAGGGCTTGGGCTTGGGTGTACAGCTGTGTGGATTACAGTTCCAGTATAATGCGAATCCAGGCTTATAAACATGCCACTAAAAAGATGCTGCCACCTCCCTCAAAGTATGATAAAGGTTACTGGTTGGGAATGCAATAAGGGGATGCTGTAAGCAGAGCTTCAGATGGGGAGATAATGATTTCTTCCCTCTAGTTTTTTCTAATTCATTCACAGAATGTGGGCATCACTGGAAAGGCCTACATTTATTGTCCATGCCCAGTGGCCATTGAGACGGTGGTGGTGAATCGCCTTCTTGAACCACTGCAGTTCTTGTTGGGAAAGTCCTGGTCAATTTTGAAACAATTGAGTGGCTTGCTGGACCATTTTGGACAGCAGTTCACAGTTGCTGTGGGTCGGAAGTCACATGAAGGCCAGACCAGATAAGGATGGCAGATTTATTTGTTGAAAGGACATCAGTGAACCGAGTGGGCTTTTCCTGACAATCTGGTGGTTTCGTGGTCACCATTTTTGTTTTAGCTTCCAGGTATGTTAAAGCAATTAACCAAATTTATATTCCCCAGTTGCTATGGTGTAGTTTGAACCCCTACACCTGGAATAGTAGTCCAGTAACGTAACCACTGTGCTACCATAAAAATCACCCATAATGGTAGCAGCTGTTTTTACCACTGCACCCCTGTGGTTTAACATCACTCACGCAATATTTCTATAGCATGGCTTATAGAATATTTTGGGGGTGATAGAGAGTGTGAGAATGGCATGATCAACATGTCGGTAAGTGCATACATTAATGAAACATGGCCAAAGTCTGCAGTAGAAAAAGTTTCTAAATGAAATACATAATACATAAATTATATAAAATAAATGCTTTCCCACTAAGCATTGTGTATATTTTCAGACTAAAGATGCCCTTTTCACCATCCTCAATGACCTTCGGCCCACTGACCACTTCAACATCATCAACTTCTCCAGCCGTGTCAAGGTCTGGCAAGATGGAAAGCTTGTCCCTGTCATTCGGGAGACTTTAAGGGATGCCAAGAAGTACATCTACCTAATGTCGCCTTCAGGAGGTAAAAGGAGCTGCAATTTATTTTCCTTCTGACCTCTCATTTTTAATAGAACATTTTCCCTTCTGGTCTTTGGGACATTGTTCCAAGGGAAGCCACTCTGTATCAATAAGAGCTTGTGCTGAGCTCATCACCTGTTACATGTATACCCTGTTCCATCTACATGAGAATTATCGGCATTAAATCAGCAAACCTAGTGAGTGAAACACTTGGCGATTTTTCCTGTCATGATAGAGAAATCTAGGACAAATTATTAGTTGTTACGGATACCAAGTCAATCACTAGAAGGGTTTTGTTTTCCACTTCTTGGTACTTTGCACATATTTTACAATATCTGCTAGAGCTTTAATTAATTTCAACTTTCTTGAAGGGATTTTTTTTTGTCCATTATGTTTTTTGAATAGTTTTCCAGAACATTTAACGTTCAGCACAGAGGCCAAAGTGGGGAAAATCGACTGTATGGAGCTTACTGAGCCCAAGATTATGAGCAACACCAGAACTACAGACTCATTGAAAAACCCTTGAGAATATATCTGCTGAAAGATAAACAGTTCCCCCAAAGCCCAGCCCAGTAAACATTCCAAGCCAGTTGCTTGTTGGCAGCATAGGACTTAGTTTAAAAATAATTATAGAATCAGCTAATTATGAATAGACCAGTTTTCTTCTTTTTAAAAATGATTGTAAAACCCTTCTGGGAACACAATTCCTCCTTATATCCTGTGAGTTACAGTTTCTGAGGTGGCCAGAACCTCTTGCTCTAGACTTCCCTCCCTCTCTCACCAATCGGGATTCCTCTCCCTGAGACTAGCCACAATGTTGGGGACTATCTCCGTGCGTTCCTGGAGCCGGCTGAATTCCCACTTCCGCTTGCCAGCCAGGCTGCGATTCTTGATGAACTCGGGCTGGAGTCCAATACCCAATCTGGAAATGAGGCCCGGGAGCTACAATCTCATCAGGCCTTGGAAGGCAAGCTTGGCATTTGCACTAGGCCTCTGCACAAACCAATACCAGCCCCAAGTTATAGTTGTAACCAATGTCTCTTGTACCTCTCAATTATCTAATTTGCCAAATATCTGAATATTAAAACAAAAAGCTTTTGTTTCGAACTGGTAGCTCTTTCAGGAAGTCTGCCCAGATACAATGGGCCTCCTTCTGTGCTGTGAAACTTTTTGGTTCCAAGATGGTAGCTTTGTTCAAAACCCTACTTTATTTCCTAGGTACCAACATAAATGATGCCATCCAGACTGCATCTAAATTGTTGAAAGCTTACATAGCTCAGCAGGACAAGAGTGTGCGGACAGTGTCATTAATCATCTTCTTGACAGACGGGCGCCCAACAATAGCTGAAATCCAACCTCATAAAATCCTAAACAATACGAGAAAGGCCGTTGAAAACAAGTTCTGCATCTTCAGTTTGGGAATAGGAAGAGATGTGGATTACAAGCTCCTCGAGCGGATGTCACTGGAGAACTGCGGAGTAATGAGGAGGATTGATGAAGACTCGGATGCAAGCACCCAACTGGAAGGCTTCTATGATGAAATTGGGACTCCACTCCTCTCGGACGTTCGTGTGGATTACTCTGAAGATTCAGTGGAGTACGTGACGCAGAATTTCTTCACAAACTACTTCAATGGATCAGAACTTGTGATTGCAGGGAAGCTAAGAAACAGCACCATCGACAACTTGCATGTCCAAGTTACTGCAAGCACAAGTGACAAACACCTCATGCTGGAGGCAGACATGATTATTAATGACACCAGGAAAAGTTCAAACAATGCCAAGGGCGGATCCAATGATGCCAAGTTAATCCAAAGGGCATGGGGCTACTTAACCATAAAAGAACTGCTGAGATCTCGACTAAAGAATAGCAGTAGCAGAGAGAAGGAAATTCTTTCAGACAAAGCAAGAAATCTTTCATTGGAATACCATTTTGTCACACCCCTCACTTCACTAAGTGTGATGAATTCAGATGAACAGAGCAGCGGATCCACAGAGAATGTGATGAATGAATCTGAGGTGAAAGATGAGAGAACACAGAGTTTACAGAGAATGACTAAACCAGGTAGAGTAAATTAATACAGCTATTAACTTAACGAATTCCTTTTTGCCCTGTTAATCAGCCAGATGTTTGCTCTCGAAGTACCTGTAGAGGATTATCATTTTTGATTCTTTTTTAAAATGGAATTTGGACTACTTTCCCATTTTAGTCCCTCAATTCCGGCACAGGGCACTTGTGGATGAATCAGAACAAAGCCTACTGAGGACTAAACCCTCTCTATTTGCCTTAATGATGGGGCAAAGCATCCATTGTGTTTGCGTGTAATAAAATCATAAAACTCTTTATAGAATCTGGGTTTACAATTTTCCCTTCAATGGCCCTTAATCCTGATCCAAAAATAGCCCTTCCCTACCATGACAGTGTGAAATCTCCATTCTTGTGGTCCCTCTCAATTAGATTATCAATTACTAATAGATTAGAGCCAAAAATTGCTTAATCATATATATTAATTGGCAAAACATGTTGATTATTGGTTTAATCTATTACTATGTCATTTAACTGTTCTAAAATACAATGTTCTGATTGACTGAAAATTGTCAACGTAATTAAAAGGCTTATTAATGGATGGGCACATGATGTAAATCTGTCAATGGCTTCACAACTAAAAGACTCTTTACGTGTCAAAGAGTTCACTCCTTAAAAGTATCTTGTGGAACAAAACATTGTGATTGACTGAATGGTTGCAACATGCAAGGTTGCAGTGTCAAAGGTGCAAAAATTCCATCGATTAGATTCAAAATGCAATCAAAAAATAGTTTCATCCTCTGTCAGACAGGAAAAGCTCCCAATTAAAAACCAGCAATCGTGACAGAACTAACCGATCAAATTGTTCAGTTCTCAAATCAGCAAGTAGCACAAAACTGGCCAATCCAATTGCTCAACTTACTTTGTGTTCTGTGAATGACTATGTTTTTTCTTTCACCTCCCACCACAGATGCTGAAAATTGAATCTTTACCATGATGAATATGTTAAAGTGTGATAATTTGTACCTGTTAAGTTAGCCACTGTATATGAGATGAAATTACCCCTTTCCAGACCTGTTTCTCACTATCTACAATCTTGCCTTTCATTTATGCTCTTCTCCAAAAACTTGGACTTCTTGGCAGGAACTTCTAGCTACCAATGACTAAATCTGTATGTCCAAGAGAGATGCATTATGCAAGTTATCGTCTTCACGTATCATTTTTGAAACTGCAGTAACCAGAGCATACCATCACAACCCATTTTTGAAAATTCATTCATGGGATGTGGATGTCACTGGCTAGGCCAGCATTTATTTCCCATCACTAATTGCCCTTGAGTAAGTGGTGGTGAGCTGCCATCTTGAACTGCTGCAGTCCATGTGGTGTAGATACACCCACAGTGCTTTAGGGAGTCAAGAGATGAGTTACTTGCCGCAGGATTCCTAGCCTCTGACCTGCTCTTGTAGCCACGGTATCTACATGACTAGTGCAGTTCAGTTTCTGGTCAATGGTAACCCCCAGGATGTTGATAGTGGGGGATTCAGTGATGGTAATGCCATTGAATGCCAAGGAGAGATGGTTGGATTCTCTCTTGTTGGAGGTGGTCATTGCCTGGCATTTGTGTGGCGCGAATGTTACTTGCCACTTGTCAGCCCAAGTCTGGATATTGTCCAGGCCTTGCTACATTTGGACATGGATTGCTTCAGTATCTGAGGAATCATGAATGTTGCTGAACATTGTGCAATCATCTATGAACATCCCCACTTCTGACCTTATGATGGGAGGGAAAGTCATTGCTGAAGCAGCTAAAGATGGTTGGGCCTAGGACACAACCCTGAGAAACTCTTGAAGTGATGTCCTAGAACTGAGGTAAGTGGCCTGTATCAACGACAACCATCTTCCTTCATGCTAGGTATGACTCCAACCAGCAGAGAGTTTTTTCCCTGATTCCCATTGACTCCAGTTTTGCTAGGGCTCCTTGATGTCACACTCGGTCAAATGCTGCCTTAACCTTAAGGGCAGTCACTCTCACTTTACCTCGGGAGTTCAGCCCTTTTGTCCATGTTTGGTCCAAGGCTGTAGTGAGATCAGGACTTGAGTAACCCTGGCGGAAAACAAACTGAGCGTCAGCGAGCAGGTTATTGCTAAGCAAGTGTTGCTTGATAGCACTGCTGATGACACCTTCCATCATTTTACAGATGATGGAGAGTAGACTGATTGGTGATTGGCTGGGTTGGATTTGTCCTGCTTTTTGTGTATAGGACATACCTGCACAATTTTCCACACAGCCGGGTAAATGCCAGTGTTGAAGCTGTACTGGAACAACTTGGTTAAGGGTGCAGCGAGTCCTGGAGCACAAGTCTTCAGTACTGTTGCCAGAATATTGTCAGGGCCCATAGCCTTTGCAGTATCCAGTGCCTTCAGCTGTTTCTTGATATCATGCGGAGTGAATCAAATTGGCTGAAGACTGGCATCTGTGATGCTGGGTAATTCCGGAGGAGGCTGAGATGGATCATCCACTCGGCACTTCTGGCTGACGATTGTGCAAATGCTTCAGCATTATCTTTTGCACTGATGTGCTGGCTCCCCTATCACTGAGGATGGGGATATCTGTGGAGCCTCCTCCTCCAGTTAGTTTCTTAATTGTCCACCACCATTCACAGCCTGATGTGGCAGGACTGCAGAGCTTAAATCTGATCTTTTGGTTGTGGAATTGCTTAGCTCTATCTATTGCTTGCTGCTTATGCTGTTTGGCACGCAAGTAGTCCTGTGTTGTAACTTCACCAGGCTGACACCTCATTTTTAGGTGTGCCTGGTGCTGTTCCTGGCATTCCCTCCTGCACTCTTCATTGAACCGGGGTTGATCCCCTGGCTTGGTGGTAATGGTGGAGTGGGGGATATGATGGGCCACGAGATCACAGATTGTGTTCGAGTACAATTCTGCTGCTGCTGATGGCCCACAGTGCCTCATGGATGCCCAGTCTTGAGTTGGTGGATCTATTCAAAATCTATCCCATTTAGCATGCTGGTAGTGCCACACAACACGGTGAAGGTGGGACTTCGTCTCTACCAGTACTGTGAGGTGGTCATTCCTACTGATTCTGTCATGGACAGATGCACCTATGGCAGGTTGGTGAGTATGAGGTGAGATATGTTCCCCCCCCCCCCCCTTGTTGGTTCCCTCACCACCTACCACAGATCCAGTCTAGCAGCTATATCCTTTAGGGCTCTTTAGTGGTGCTACCAAGCCACTCTTGGACTTTGAAGACCCCACCTAAAATACATTCTACGCCCTTGCTACCCTCAGTGCTTCCTCCATGTGGTGTTCAATATGGAGGAGCACTGATTCATCAGCTGGGTGTGGGGGGGGCGCAGTCTGTGGTAATCAGCAGGAGGTTTCCTTCCACACGTTTGACCTGAAGCCATGAGATTTCACAGATTCCAGAGTCGATATTGAGGACTCCTAGGGCAACTCCCTCCTGACTGTATACCACTGTGTCACCACTGGTGCCGGTTGGACAGGACATACCCAGGGGTGGTGATGGCAGTGTCTGATATATCTGTAAGGCATGATTCCATGAATATGACTATGTCCGGCTGTTGCTTGACTAGTCTGTGAGACAGCTCTCCCAATTTTGGTGCAAGCCTCCAGATGTTTCTAAGGACTTTGCTGGGTTGACAGGTTGCCCTAGTTGTTTCCTGTGCCTAGGTCAATGCAAAGGTCCATTCAGTTTCATCCCTTCTTGACTTTCTAGCAGTTTGATACCACTGAGTCCATTTCAGAGGACGCTTAAGAGCCTGTGGATGTGGCCAGGCCAGGCCAGGATTCCTCCCTAAAGGGTATTAGTGAACCAGATGGGTTTTCATTAGTCCTTTAATTCCAGCTTTTTATTGATCACATTCAAATTCCACCATCAGCTGTGGTGAGATTTGTGCCCCAATCATTACCGTGAGTCTCTGGATCACCCAGAACATTACATTGAGTCTCTGGATTACAAGTCCAGTGACGGTACCACTACGCCACCACCTCCCCCCATATCATATGATCATTAGGCAGAAAGGATTCCTTCAATGGAAGATCAGTGGAAACTCCAGGAAAATAACATAAGTGGCTGTGTCCACCACTTCCCCGCACATTTCACTGATCTTCTATGGATGTTATAGAGGGAGATCGGAAGAACCCTTGCAGAATCTACTGGCACAAAAATGCCTTAGAGATTCAGTACTTAAAGACTTAACCATCAATTACATGCATGCTAACGTTTTAAGTAGCCATTTTAAGTATTCAACAAATGACATCGTCCAGTTAATTGCCACATGTTATCAGGTCTGAGTTAAGTTAATGATTGGTTTAACACTAACATTTCTTTGTCTAGACAGCACTTCCTTAAGAAAGAGAAAGAAAACTATAGTGGTTTCAAAAACATCAGGTAGGTGCTTCAGCTTTGAATCTCTTCGCTAAAGATCCTTCGACTAGTTATTTTGAATCAAGTCTTAGTCAGGACGGAAATGACAGTATCCAGCACATTATTGTAACCAGACTGCTAATTATGCAGGGTTTGCCTAGTTAACTTCACCATGAGGAGCAATTTCAGGGTTGGTTAAAAAGCACAGACTGGCTACTCTATGGCTAACTGACTGACTGTACGGAATTGTTAAGATCTGAAATGAAAAAAAAACAAAAATTACAAAAGGAATCCTTTCCTCTTCGAGAACTCATTCTTGTTCCAGCTGATAACAGTTGGTGATATAAACCCTGAAATTATGTGGTGCATTCATTAACATTGGGATATTGAATGGATTCTTATGAATTCCCTTTGCTTGCCATTTAAATGGAAACAATACCCTTTAGAATATAATATTGTACAAGTTGACACCTCCATTAAAACACTGCACACAACAATTATACACATGCAATAAGCATTTGTATACTTATAAAATTGGCCTGTTTATTTGATAATCAATATCTACAAGGTTGCATTTGCAAACTTTAGCCTAAGTTTATTTTTTTTAGTACCATTTGGTATGATATATAGTTTTCTTTAGACTGTTACCAAATTATTTTTGGGGTAGAGCGGGGCGCGGTGAGGTGTTGTGGTGAATAGCAGCAGTGAAACAGTGATTGTGGATTCAGAGACAGTCAGCCAAAGGTTGAAGAACTCTGTGCACTGCAATTAGTTTAAAAATGTGACATTTTACTTTTGCCTTGGAGGGAGGGGGACACAATGGGAATGGAGACTGAGACATTAATGGTGATGTCAGAGCATTCCTCTAAAGGCAAGGGGCAGCTGAGTGGGAGGCAAGCTTCCATTCCCTTTGAAAGAGAGAGGGGAGATCGAAGGAAAATATTTGAAATCAAAGTTACTAATTCTTAATTAAGTTGAAGGAGCTCCTTGCATGCCTTTGCTAAAGTCATTCCACAGCTGAACGCTGAAGAGCCTGTGAGAAAGGCTGTGTGTGATTTTCCACATTGACCTCTGCTTTGGTTCTAGCCTTTACTTGACAGATCCTCAAAGGCTGCCCGATGACATATTCATAGCACGAAGAAGCTGTGAACCATTCTAGTCAGTGAGCTGGGGTGACAGTAAATTATTCCAAGGCCCAATCCTAGATTATTAGTTTATTTTAATCCTCTATCATTTTATTCTTGATCACCTCTGTCTCCATTGCACAGATAGGAGCTGCCTTCCATTCTCTGGTTTGACTTGCCTTCAATAATCTATTTCAGTGTTATCTTTGGTACAAGTAATATTCTAAACATAACTGCATGTGATCTCAAAAGCTCCAGTCTACTTAAAAAAATGTTCTTTTTTTGTTCAGGTCTTGATTTCATTTGAGAAACTTAGAGGGAGGTCATAAAACTAGGCAGCACCAAACTTCAGAAAAAACAGGAGAGAAGATTTAATCAGCAAATAGTGATAAAACAACACTACAGTTGGATTGTAAAAACTTTTCAGATTATAGAAGCAAGGGATAACTAAAAAAAGCCAAATTCGTTTTTCCAATTATTGTCAAACTGGTTCCCTTTCCCAGAAGGTCATTCCTCTCTTCAGATCACCCAGATTGATGCGGACTCTTTCACGCATGTAGGCAGCTACACTGTACAACATGATTCAGCTTGCACTAACCAAAGAACAGGACATTGTTCAGACCAAAATTCCTGCCTCAATTAATGCCATCAAAGGCAAACAAAACAGCCATTCAACGTATTGGTACTGGTGGGATCTTGCTATGTGCAAAATGGTTGCCACATTTGTCTGCATTTACATTAGGCTCATTGGGCTGAAATTTCCTGTTTGAGTTGCAAACTCGAAATCAGGCTGCCTTCCGGGTCAAGAACCCAGCCATGTGCATGGTGGAGCATCAGGTACAACCTTCCGGGGTTGGGGGGGTGAGGTCGTTGAGGGTGCGGGTGGGCGAGAATTAAGAAGCTGCCTCTGGGAGCGTCATCCAGTTAGAGATGACAGGAGCCCTGAGGATGTGGGAGGGTCAATCAGAGAGCCCAAAGCAAAGGGTGGCCGGCAGATCTGCTGTGGCTCCTGTCTGCTGCCGAGGTGAATGGGAGAGCACAAGGCAGCACATGAGGAAGATGCCATACGTTTGATTGGGCCGGCAGCTAACTCCTCATACTGAACGCCATCCAGCAGATCCGTCTGCAGGTAACAGTTGCAAGAATTTGCCTGCGAAGTCCTGAGTATTGCCAGCTTTGTCCTTTAAAGTGACGACTGCATGTGAATCTCATTGCGCTTTTAGCTCCTGTGTCCTGTGAGTATACAAGCTACAGACACAGTGGGGGGGCCCATGCGTCCCTGGCAATATGACATAGCCAACCAAAAAGGCTCCCCAGTGGCCTCCACTATTGCCTTCATTGACACTCCGCAGCTTACAGACGTGTTGCTATCCCCACATACATCCTTCCCTTAGGAAGAGGAGAGGAAATGGGAACATATGTCCACTTGCATTTTTCAAATTTTCCTGCCCTCTCCCCAACCTCCAAACATGCCTCCACTAGACCTGAAAAATGTCTCCCAGTAACTCATTATATGCAACTTTGAGATATTCCTGGTTAAGATTTTTGCCTTCCCTTTTTTAACAGTTGAGAGGTTATAAATAATTAACAATTGCAAACCAATGAACTGAAGGTACCATTGCTTCAAACCTGTTTTACTGTACTTCCCAATTTAATGCCATCTATATAATCTGTAATATTTGTTTGTTGTCCAGCTGATGGGGACCCTCATTTTGTTGTTGATTTTCCTTTGAGCAAGCTGTCGGTATGCTTCAACATAGATGGCCAGCCAAGTAACATACTCAGACTGGTGTCTGATCATGAGGGTTCAGGTAAGTAGCAAACTGAAATTTTGTTAAAAGCCTGATTACTTATTGATCATCAAAATGGGAATCATAGAATCATCCAGCACAGAATGAAACCATTTGGCCTGGTATGCTTGTGTCCGATCTGTGGTAGAGCTATCGCTATCTATTTGACCCCACTCCCCTGCTCTTCCCCCATTGCCCTTTAATTTATTTTCCTTTCAAGTACTTATCCAATTCTCTTTTGAATCTGCTCCTATTGGGCTGTATGTTCCAGGTGACAGTAACTCATTGTGGAAAAATACATTTTCTCAATTTGCAGCAGGCTTTTTGCCAGTTACCTTAAATTAGTCTCCTCTGGTGATCGTTCCTTCTGCCAGGAGACAGTTTCCCTTACTCTATCAAAACCATTCATGCTTTTGAACAGCTCCATCAAATCTCCTTTTAACCTCCTCTGCTCTGGGGAGAGCAACCACAGCTTCTCCAATCTCTCCACATAAATGAAATCCCTTATCTCTGGTACCAGTCTAACAAATCTCTTCTCTATCATCTCTATTATGACTTTGCCTTTCTTCCTAATGTGACGTGCCCAGGATTGAACACCATGGGCAGAATTTTGCCCCCGTTGGGCCGGCTCGCCTGGGGCAAGCGGGAGCGGTTGGAAAGCCGACCGCTGCCCGCGATCGGGGCTGGACCGCGATTTCAGGCTGGCAGGCCAATTAAGGCCCACCCAGTGTGAAACGCGTGCTAGCCCTTTGGCATGAGCCACATTTGTAAGTGATTTCAAATGGAATTGTGATTTCCATGAATATTTTCAGCATGGTAATGATTTTAATGTTGAGATGTGTCTAATAATGATAATATCTTCTGCTTCTGGCAGGAGTGACAGTTAATGGGCAGTTGATTGGAGCTCCAGCACCTCCCAGTGGACATAAGAAGCAGCGCACCTACTTCAGTGCCATCACCATTATTGTCAGTAAACCCTCCCGCTCCTATATTGAAATCACACCTCACAAGGTCATCTTTGACAGCCGAGATAGGTTTATCTTATCGTGTGATAAGACCATAGAGGTGGAGAGTGAAGGCTTAGCAGTTTCTGTGACTGCTCATTCCAAGGTCACCGTGACAATACAGGAGTATACCTCTTTTGTCATCCTGCTCCATCAGTATAAGAATCCTGCACCCTATCAGAGAGATCACCTGGGATTCTACATTCTCAACAGCAGGGGACTCTCCTCCAATGCTCATGGACTTTTAGGTAAAATGGCCTGTGCTTTTTAAATGATATATTGTGTCAGTGTGTGTTGCAATGATTTTTTAAAAATCAAATTTAACAAAGTTTACAAAGTTTGTTAAACTGTGCTATTACAGGTGTCATGATACATTGACGATCTTAACAAAATAGTTTTGCATTTTATGGGGCTGCGGTAGTATAGCCATGATGTCATTGGAATAATAAGCTAGTGACTTGGCCTAATGATCCAGAGACTCGAATTCAAGTCCCAGCACAGCAGCTGGAGGAATTTAAACTCAATTAATTAAATAACTGTGGAATAAAAAACTAGAATCAGTAATGGTGACTGTGAAACTACTTGATTGTTGTAAAAGCCCACCTCATTCACTCATGGTCTTTACGAAGGAAATTTGCATTCCTTTCCTAGTCTGACCTATAGTTGACTCCAAACCCAAAGCATTGTGGGTGACCATTGAATGGCCTAGCAAGCCACTGAGTTATAGGGTTGGGCAATAAATGCCTGTGATGCCCACATCGTGCGATTGGGTAAAACATTAAAATATTTTATTAGTGCTACATTTTGAGGGGTGACAATGCCAGTGCCTTTCCTTGGCAGAGGATAGTTTAGGTCAATCACTTGTAGAGACCTCGGGCGGTTAGGGGTGTGGATGGGTTTTGGGTGTGCTGAGGGAGTGCGTATGTGTGTGAGTGTCTATCATTAACCTGAGTTGCCATTTAGCAATTCAATTTGGTTATTAAAGATCTATTCATTCAAGATCCTGAAATAGCTCGTACGTAAATGCAATAATATTGAAGACTTGTACTCCAGAACTTGCTGCGTCCCTAGCCAGTACAGCTACAACACTGGCATCTACCCAGCTATGTGGAAAATTGCCCAGATATATCCTGTACATAAAAAGCAGGACAAATCCAACCCGGCCAATTACTGCCCCATCAGTCTACTCTCATCATCAGTAAAGTAATGGAAGGGATAGTCGACAGTGCTATCAAGTGGCACTTGCTTAGCAATAACCTGCTCACTGATGCTCAGTTTGGGTTCCGCCAGGGCAACTCAGCTCCTGATCTTATTGCAGCCTTGGTTCAAAAATGGACAAAAATGCTATACTCCAGAGGTGAGGTGAGGGTGACTGTCCATGACATCAAGGCAGCATTTGACCAAGTGTGGCATCAAGAAGCCTTAGCAAAACTGGAATAAATGGGAATCGGGGGAAAACTCTCCACTGGTTGGAGTCATACCTAGAACAAAGGAAGATGGTTGTGGTTGTTGGAGGTCAGTCATCTCAGCTCCAGGACATCAGCACAGGAGTTCCTCAGGGTAGTGCCCCCAGACTAACCATCTTCAGCTGCTTCATCAATGACCTTCCTTCTGTCATAAGGTCTGAAGAAGGGATATTCGCTGATAATTGCACGATGTTTAGCACCATTCATGACTCCTCAGATACTGAAGCAGTCCATCTCCAAGTGCAGCAAGACCTGGACAATATCCAGGCTTGGGCTGACAAGTGGCAAGTAACATTCCCGCCACACAAGTGCCAGGCAATGACCATCTCCAACAAAAGAGAATCTAACCATTGCCCCTTGATGTTCAATGGCATTACCCTCACTGAATCCCCCATTATCAACACCCTGGGGGTTACCATTGACCAGAAACTGAACTGAACTAGCCATATAAATACTCTGGCTACAAGAGCAGGTCAGAGGCTAGGAATCCTGCGACAAGTAACTCACCTCCTGACTCCCCAAAGCCTGTCCATCATCTACAAGGCACAAGTCAGGAGTGTGATGGAATACTCCCCAATTGCCTGGGTGAGTGCAGCTCCCACAACACTCAAGAAGCTTGACACTGTCCAGAACAAAGCTGCCCGCCTGATTGGCACCACATCCACAAACCTTCACTCACTCCACGACTGACGCACACTATCAGCAGTGTGTACCATCTACAAAATGCACTACAGCAATTCACCAAGGCTCCTTCGACAGCACCTTCCATATCCACGACCACTACCATCTAGAAGGACAGGGGCAGCAGATAGATGGGAACACCAACACCTGGAAGTTTCCCTCCAAGTCACTCACCATCCTGACTTGGAAATATATCGCCGTTCCTTCACTGTTGCTGGGTCAAAATCCTGGAACTCCCTTCCTAACAGCGCTGTGGGTGCACCTACACCACATGGACTGCAGCGGTTCAAGAAGGCAGCTCACCACCACCTTCTTAAGGGCAACTAGGGATGGGCAATAAATGCTGACCCAGCCAGTGAAGCCCACATCCCATGAATGAATTTTAAAAAGTGTTTCTTTTTGAAATTGCCTTGGTCATGCCACTCTGAAGAGTTCAGGTTGCATCATAACTGGGTAGGAAGCCAAAAGTAGCAAACCAAGGTGAAACTATCTCATTCCAGCTATAATTCAGGTGGCCTATAGAGAAATAACAAAAAGCCAACTTCTTTCAGTAGTTTGCATCTTATGTAATTCATTCACGGGATATGGGCATTGTTAACATTTATTGCCCATCCCTAATTGCCCTTGAGAGGAAGTCTTGTGGCTCGGTGGGTAACACCCCTGCCTCTGAACTTGAAACTCTGGGTTCAAACCCCACTCCAGGACTTGTTGGCCATGGAATGAGTGTTCATGATGCCATTTAATAGGTTGATAATCAGGCTGCTAATCCTTCCAAAGCTTTCCCACTATTTCCCAAAAGGGGGGTGGGGGGGAGAAAGTGTATGTGAAGATACAAAACAAACAATTGCCCTTGAAAAGGTGATGGTGAGCTGTCTTTTTAAATGCAGCAGAGTGGTTTGCTTCAGCATTTTGGAGGGAAATTAAGAGTCAGCTATATTGCTGTGGGTCTGCGTTTATATATAAGCCAGTCTGGATAAGGACAGCAGATTTGCTTCCCTAAAAGGAACAAGTGAACAAGATGGGTTCTTGCATCAATCCAATGGTTTAATAGGCACCATTACAGACACTAGCTTCTCATTTTAATTCTCGTTATCTGATCAACATTCCCCCAGCTGCCATAGTGCAATTTGAGCTCATATTGCTGGATCATTTCAACATTTGCCATTTCAACACTCCACCTTGCTCTCATGCCCACATGTCCGTCCTTGGCCTGCTGCATTGTTCCAGTGAAGCTCAACGCAAACTGGAGGAACAGCACCTCATCTTCCGACTAGGCACTTGACAGCCTTCCGGACTGAATATTGAGTTCAACAATTTTAGATCATGAACTCTCTCCTCCATCCCCACCCCCTTTCCGATCCCCCTTTTTTCCAATAATTTATGTAGATTTTTCTTTTTCCCATCTATTTCCATTAGTTTTAAATGTATTTCCTTCCATTGTTTTATCTCTGCCTTTTAGCCTATTTCGATTCCTTGCCCCCACCCCATCCCCACTAGGGCTATCTGTACCTTTATTATCACATTCCTTAGATAATATCACCAACTTCAACACCTCTTTGTCCTTTTGTCTGTGACATCTTTTGGTTATCTCCACCTATCACTGGCCCTCTATCCAGCTCTACCTGTCCCACCACCCCCCCTTAAACCGGCTTATATTTCACCTCTTTTCTATTTTTCCTTAGTTCTGTTGAAGAGTCATACAGACTCGAAACGTTAACTGTGTTCCTCTCCGGAGATGCTGCCAGATCTGCTGAGTTTTTCCAGCGATTCTTGTTTTTGCTGGATCATTGTCCAGGCCTCTGGATTGCTGGTCTAGTAACATAACACTGTGCTACCATACTGCCCTCATTTACAGAGCATAGAATTCAGCTGCTGATGTAGAAAGCAGCAGGAATGGTATTAAGGAAACACCTAGGTGGGCCACATAAATGGGATTACTACAATGCATTAATCATGACAGCTTACCTTCCCTCAGCATAAAGTGTCGAGTTTATGCCTGAGGTATATAAATACATGTGTATTTGAAGAAAATCATGTACACTATTTCTTTGGACCCCTGAAGGCAGACTCAATGCTTTATTCCCATGGACAGCTGCAGCACACAGAAACTTGGCTTCGTCACATCCTTAGGATTCCAAGTGGGAGGAGGGAGTACATGAGCCATGTAAGCTAATAGCCAGTAAACGATACATTATGTAAACAGTAATACATGAAAACACGGGGTAGGTTGCACAACAGAGTTCTACACGATCCACAGGGTCAGTTGACTTCCAATCAGGAAATCTGAAATACAGCCCTGCCCAAAGATTTCCAGGCCTCAATTCATCTAATCACAGTCGACCTGCTAAGACAAAGCATAATTTGGGGAAAAAAATACCTTTCGCCATTTTTCACTTTTTCTTGATTAGTAACTGTTGCCTGAAGTAATACAGGAAAAGTTTCTAAATTGCTTGCACTCCTTAGGTGAGGCATGTTAATGCTGAGGAAGACACCATTTTCTCATTAACCACACCAAGGTCTCAAAACCGGTGTAAAAGCAGGCAGGGTAAAGCTATATCTATCATATCTCAACAATGTGCTTCAATGCTAAATCTCAGATGAGCAGAGGAACCTTTAAGTGCAGATAAATGTTATTAGTTTCTTGACAGCAATTCTTCATTTGAAGCTGGCTGGCGGCTTTGTGCTTTTGCTCCCATCTTGCAGCTAGTTGCTGCTTTCTGCATGTTTCATGTGGGCAGATGAATGAAGGCATGAAGATGTGACCTGGAAGTTAAAATCAGCTGGGACTCATGCTGATGAGGTTGGGGGTTGGGGTAATTTGGCATTTGGCTCACTCCTCACCTGTTAAATCTCACTCCATACGAACATAAGTAGGAGCAGGTGCAGTCCTTTTGGCCCTTTGAGTCTGCTCTGCGTTCAACAACATCATGGCTGATGTTCTACCTCAACTCCACCTTCCCATACTATCCCCATCTCCCTTTGGTATCCAAAAATCTATTGACTTCTGCCTGTCTTGAATATACTCAATGACTGAACTCTCTGGGGTAGAGAATTCCAAAGACTCACAACCCTCTGAGAGAAGAAATTTCTCCTCATCTCAGTCCCAAATGGCTGATCATTTATTCTGGGACTGTGACTCCATGTTCCAGATTCCCCAGCCAAGGGAAACAATCTCTCTGTATCTTCCCCTTAAGCCCCTATATTAGATGTTTCAATTAGATGTTAAAACCAAGGCTAAAATCTTTTACCTTATCACTCTGAGCCTGCAAGAATTATAAGAACAAGAGTAGAAAATTGGACCATTCAACCCCTCAAAACTATTCTGCCTTATTTTTTAGAATGTTGGCTGATCTGTACCTTGATCTATTTACCCACGCTTTATTTTGATATCTTCCCTTCAAAAATCTATCAATCTCAGTCTTGACCCAGTATATTTTTTTCCCTCGTTCTTTCATGGGATGTGAGTTTTGTTGACAATTTGTTGCCCATCTCGAATTAAACCGAGTGGCTTCATTTCACGGGGCAGTTAAGAGTCAACCATGCTTCTGTGAGTCTGGAGCCAAATGATGGTAAAAGAAATTGATGGGTTTTTTTTCCAAGAATTTTCTTCCATATGAAACAAAAAGGAGATATTTTCAGACACCTGAGCAAAATCAGATCACTCTTGAAAGTACTCCAATAATATTCTTGTTGTCCAGTGACCAAGTTTAAAATTATTCGAAGGACATCAGGTGCAGACAGTATTGGGTTAGGCTTTGAAGTACCCCTGCCATTGGCCTGTGAAAATAGGATGCTGATACTCATTGCTCCCTCAGCACCTGGGTTCACACATGAAGCATGACCACCTGAATGAGATACTGGAGGTGGTGACGCCAGAGACTCCATCCACCTCCATAGAATCAACACCATTAAGAAAGGAGGGAAGACAAAGGGAGAAAATTGAATAAAGTGTTTGGGTTTTCATAAACACAGACTCATGAAGGCTGCTCTCCTTATACTTGAAACATAAAAAAAGGTCTAATTCCCATTGCCTTTCCAAATCTGTAAGTGATCCTATGCCTTTCACCACTTCCTTGTGAAACATTGATCTCCTATCCTCAATCCTGTTTTTTTAATGGGTTAAAGCCTGTGCATTGTTCCATGTTTAATTTCAGTACCCAACATTATTATAATAATATTTCTCTTGCAGGCCAGTTCTTATACAGTGAGTTCCAAATCATTGAAACAGCCATGAATACATCTGGACCGGTAAGACAGCAAACTCAGACAGGAGCTCAGACCAAAGGAAGTGAGGGGTCCAAGGGACCGGTGATCATGTTAAATATTAAAGATCGACTCGTGCCTGTGGTGAAAAAGCAAAGAAGGATTTACAATGGGCAGCATCAGGTCGACTGCTGGTTTGATAAAAACAATGCCATCAACCTGATTGATGGATCGTACAAAGATTATCTGGTGTCACATCTCTTCGAGACAACCACAAGCAGTGCAATTGAACTTTAACTTCAGTGGGTGGAATAGAATGTCCATTTTTTCACCACTTTTTCTTTTAAAGCTGTTGCCATCGCAATATTTAGTTGGCTTTTGCACAATTACAAATGTCATGCTTAGTTTCCTTGGTAACCACGTAGTGTTTAAGATTCCACTGCAGATATTCTCCTGAGATTTCCGTGGATAGCAAACATTTTAAAAGCTTGGTCAGTATCCAAGATTTTTGAAGTCACAGTCCAGAGAATCTTTTTGCAAATGAGTGAACTGTTTGTCTCCAGGGATCCTCCTGATAGGAGTTTGCTTTGCGGCTTTTGACAAAATAACCAGCCCAAGCTGAACGAAGACTATGAAAGGCATCACATGTTTAAACCCATTCATTACCATGTCCCCTTCCCCCCAATTCCCTGCCCATTAGAGCTAGGCTGGGATAAATCAGTGACTTCCTTCAGTGACATTTTCCAAAAAAAAAAGCAAGATTTCCTCTTTCTGCCAGACTAACAGTCCAAATGGGTGTCCACAGTAAAATAACAGATATGTGGCCTTGAACTGAACAATCAATGTGACTTGTGTGAGGGATAACAGAAGTCGATAACATATACAGGGGTGCAGTAAAAAGCATGCTTAGCGATTAGATTTGGTGATATTCGGGACAGACTCTTTAACAAATCAATATAACTTTCCCCTGTTGCTATTTTGATATGGGTGTTAAGCCAGTTATTTTATATTCCCCCATAAACAGTAAGGCAGAAGAAAGCCATGCAGATGCAGTAAATATTCTTCTGCTTAAACTGCTAATGGCAATTTCTAAGTTTATAGGTTAGAAGATACAGTTCACTGCCCTGCAAGACTACCATTGGATGAATGTTTCAGATACACAGCAGGTGTTGCCTCCACAGCATGTATGGAAAGCAGTTGTTGGAAGGTTCAGGAGTAACTGAGAGCAGATTTGGATGGTGGCTGTGCACGAATTTAACGGAATTTATCCGTCAAAAGATGTTGAAGCTGGTATATACATCGTAAAAGCATTAAAGTACAAGTCAGAGGAATGCCATATGCCACTGAATGCTCTGTTCAAACTATTACCTTGAATCTAGCTCTAATCATCCAAACACAAAGGAGGCATTCAGCTGGGAGGCCCACTGGCTCATGTCAGTGGAATGAGTAATGAGGAAATATTGAAGGAACTTAGGCTTCTCAGCCTTGCAAGGCGGTGATGATGGCGTGATCTTATCTAAAATAGTAAACAACAGAAACACAAAATCCAAAACATTACTTCAAACAAAACTATAGCAGTAAAACAAGAGGGCAAAAGGTCAATTTGAGGAAAGCAAAATTAGAACTGTTGTCAAGATGTTCTTCACACCAGAAGGGTATTTCAGTGGCTGAGCAATCCCATTCATGGTGCTTGAAGGAAGCATAACTTAGGATGTTGTTGGCATGTGGGCAGTAATTTTCTATTCATTACTGAACTCGACATCTGGGCAGTATAATGAAAATACTAGACTAATTTAAAAACTGTTGGATACACTGATTGGGCACCACAAGAAGGGACAAACTAGAGATGGACTGTTTGAGCCTCCATATTTCTATCTACCTTGTGTGACACCATCAAAGGATTAATGGAGAATATGTGCCAAAAATACAGCAGGTAAACACCTGAATGGATATATGATTTTCTCCCTTTCTTCAGTGGAAGCATTTTTTGAATGAATTTATAAAGCTGTTTTCATTTAAGTACACAGTTGCAGCAAGTTGAATACAAATATTATTGATTTATACCTGGACACAATATTGAAATTTTCCCTATGCGTTACTTTTGAATGCGGGAGAAACTGGTGCAGAGAGGAGGAATTGTTTTATACAAGCCTCCTGCCAAAGAAAGACATTGTTCTTCCCATTTTGAATGTTTTTTTTGATAAATATGTAAAATTCCCACTTATTTTCTGGTCTCTTGTACTGACAGGAACAGGAACCACTCTGCTCATTTCATTATGAAAATGGATGAGTGCAGCTCCAACAACATTCAAGAAATTCAACACTATTCCAGGACGGTGCAGCTCACTTGATCAGCACCCCAGTCACCAGCTTAAACATTCACTGGCTCCACCACTTGTTCACCAGGGCTGCAGTGCCTACCATTTACAAGGTGCCCTGCAGCAACTCACCAAGCTCCCTTCAGCAGCAACTACCAAACCTTTGCCCTCTACTACCCAGAAGGACAAGAGCAACAGGTGCAGGGGGGCACCACCACCTACAAGTTCCCCTCCAGGTCACATACCATCATGACTTAGAATGTTATTGCACTTCCTTCATGCTCACTGGGTTAAAATCCTGGAACTCCTTTCCTAACAGCTCTGTAGCAGTTCAAGAAGGCAGCTCAACACCTCCTTGCCAAAGGCAATTAGGAATGGCAATAAATGCTGGTTTTGCTAGCAATACCAACACCTCATGAATGCATAACAAGAAAACACTGGGTACAAACACTTTGAACAGGTGTTTGTGGATTTTGTGGAATTAGACCTCCTTTGACAGCACCTTCCAAAACCACGACCACTATCATCTAGAAGGGCAAGGGCAGCAGACACATGGGAACACCATCACCTGGAAGTTCACCTCCAAGCTGCTCACCAACCTGACTTGGAAATATATCGCCGTTCCTTCACTGTCGCTGGGTCAAAATCCTAGAACTTCCTCCCTAACAGCACTCTGGGTGTACCTACATCGCAGGGACTGCAATGGTTCAAGGAGGCAGCTCACCACCACCTTCTTAATGGCAATTAGGGATGGCCAATAAATGCTGGCCTTGCCAGCAAAGCCTGCGTCCCTTGATTGAATTTTTTAAAAATTGGAACATGCGCAGGATGAGCAAGAGGTTGTGGTGAGGTAGAGCTGAGTGTAGTCGGTATGCCTTGGACCATGATGTGCTTTCAAATGATGTAGCTGAGGGATAAAAGCAGGTCTACCAACTATTATTGCGACCAAGGACAAGATTTCCAATTCCCAAGAAACATATTTATATTTGTTCATCAAAAAGCAAGGAAAAGCTTGGATCTTTGTAACCAGTGAAAGGAAACATTGGTGATCAAAAAATGGTTTGATTTTTGCCGTTCTTCATTGACTTTCAAAAACAAAATAAAAAGGTGAGAGGGATTTGGATTTCCCACACGAGCAGAGTGCTTATCCATCCTTACTGGACTTCTGCCAAACACAACAACACACCCTCGACCCCAGCTCCTTTTTCAGAGGCAGCACCTCTTGTATCTTGTGAACAGATTCCCCAGTCTCTGCAGCCTAGAGAGGAGACAGAGCTTGGCTGTGAGAGGCCTCTGCACTGAAGGTGAAGGTTTTGAAAAACTTATGGTATTTACAAAAGTAACTAAACATACATCACCAATCACTCTGTAATCAATTGCATGGGCTTTATGGTCCTCTAAACCTTAATTTCCTCTCTGCTGCTCATAGTAATGATGGATATTCAGTATTGCCAAGGAGCAAATGATGGGTCATATTTCCGACATTATGGACAGAATTTAGCTGGCCTGGTAAGAGGTGAATCCCAGTGTCTGGGGAGTGGGAAGGTCCTGTAAGTTATGTCAGGCCAGGATCCCAGCATTGTCCCATCCTCTTCTGGCTTTTCCCAGAGATAGTTCCCAGTCCAGCAGTGGGTCCAGGGGAAAGGAACTGAAGTGATTAAAAAGATATTAAAGAGCCTTTTTGACCATGAATTCCTCCTTTCCCAAAAGGACACAGCTTCCACACTGTGTCTGCAACTCGCCAGGGTCATCAAGGTGGGTGCGCAGCAGGAAGAGCTTCTTCAGTGAAACTGACAAGCTGGGAAAGCTATGATCAATGATGAGCTCCAGCCATGGCCATTGAGAAGCTGCTGTCCAAAGCACGTCTTCTCCCAGATAGTGCTTACACTGCTTGACAGGCGATTGTCAACTTCTTGGAAGGCACTTCATCTGTTTAACACTTCACTCACCGTCAGCTGCACTTCCCTAATGCCAACATTTAATGTGGCACGGCAGAAGCTTATACAGCTCTACCTTCTGCAGGCCTCTTCAATAAGGAGGTGGCCTTTACGTTTTCAAATATTTTTGATTGATCAAAACATTCAATGTCACTTATTCACAAAAAGAACATTACAGCTTAATGCCTTGGAATGTTTTTTCGGAAGCTGTTATGCCCCGAAAATGTTCTACAAGGCATATTCCTGCTTATTAAAGGCAAAATATTTAAAAGCGTAATGGACAAACGTGTAGAGGAAAATGTCACCTCCATTCACAATATTTTGTAATCCAATTCAGGTCAGGTGACTGACTACAATGTTTTTCTTTTATTTGTGGCTTAGGAACAGTCTGGCAGGTTAACTTTTACTTGTCATACACTCATAAATGCGTTTAGAACTATGAATGAATCTATGAAACATATGCATCAATTTCCAAGGAACGAAATGTGATTCAGACTTTTAAAAATATGGCAAAACATGTAGAGAAGCAGTTATCAACTAAACTGGCAAACACTAACACGCAGAAAGACTATATACTTTGCAGTCAAGGAATGGGAATCTCCCATTAGCTGCAACTTCAGTTGGTTCCGCTTGTCCTGGCCCAGTCTTCTATTGGATTGCATTTGATGCGCTTACCATTGTTCTTATTTACACATTATCAGCTACACTTATAATCAAGGCTGCCCACTAACAGTGTTCAAATATGAGTTGTTCAGATCTAAGTGCTCTGAATCTCCACTTAGTGGAATTCTGCACTGGCCCATCTCTACACGGATTGAGTTCAAGAACTGCAACTCAGCTCATTTTGTCTTGGAAGGATGTATTTGTTAGATCTGTGAGTCAGTCGTTTTTTTTTATATTCTTTCATGGGATGTGGGTGTCACTGGCAAGGCCAGCATTTGTTGCCCATCCCTAATTGCCCTTGAGCTGAGTAGCTTGCTCAGCCATTTCAGAGGGCAGTTAAGAGTCAACCGCATTGCTATTGGACCTGGAGTCAGGCCTAGTGGGCATTAGTGAACCAGATGGGCTTTTACAACAATCGATGATAGTTGTCACCATTACTGAGACTAGCTTTATATTTCAGATTTAATTAATTAAATTCAAATTCCACCGGCTGCCTTGGTGAACCCATGTCCCCAAAGTATTAGCCTGGGTCCCTGCGTTCCTGCATAAGTGACATTGCCACTAAACCACCATCTTCCCCAAAAGTTAGAGTCAGCTCTTTATCTAACATTATTTAAATGGGTTCATCGATATTCATCAAACTTAGTCAAATTATGTACTCCCAAGTACTAGCAGTTTCACACAGCCCTTCCATTTTCTACTTCTGCTGACAAAGATTTAATAATAATCGCATTTTCACGAAGTTAACTAGCTCAGACAGGAGGCCTCGTAGCACAATAGGTTGTGTCCCTGCTCCAGAGCTAGGAGCTCTGTGTTCAAGTCCCATTCCAGTTCAGTGGGTGGGTGTCGTTGGCAGGTCCAGGATCGGCTAGGGAACAGACTGCCAACCACAATCAACCCCTGACCGTGAATTCTGCAAATGGCCAATTAGCAGCCAGCGTTAAGCATGCGCTGAAATACTCAGGGCTGCTGGGGTGGGAGGAGGGCGAGCACTGAAGTCAGCATGGGTGCAGGTGAGTGCTTACAACCCCCTGAAGGCAGAGAGCTGCCTCACGGAGCTGAAGGCTTGAACAGCCTGAAATAAAGGTCACAGGAACCAGAAAGAAGTGTCCAAGCTTCATAATCAGTCACCTGAAAGTGTAGGTTATGAAAATGCTGCCCACAGAAATTCATGTTAATTTAAATTTATCATGGAAACTTCACCCTGCCCGTGGATGAGGTTCCCTGAAAAATGCAAAGGCCGCCTGGTCGATTTATCCGCCCGCCCGCCAGCTGTAACTTCCGACGGGCGACGAAAAGTCTCTGTTAATTGTGCCACCAATGGGCTTAACTGTCCTCATAATTGTCACCCGCCGACTGGAATGTCACGTGCGCGCGCGATGGCGTTGGGACGCTCGTCCAATATCATCACGTGTTATTTCACGCTCGAGTGGGTCGGGTGCCCGCTCAGTGAAAAATTCTGCCCCAGGACCTGAAGGCCATGGAAGGAGTGCGCTTGATGCAGCCAAACTGGTTGATTATCAACTTGTAAATCCTTCCAACATACATCGGTGGCAGGATTGGAAGGAATCCCTGGTCAGCCATGTGGTGGAAAGAACACTGGGGCCTCTACCATCACTATCCATAGCACCAGACTACAACATGCATGTAAAAGTGTATGTTGCCACGGCAACTCGGACTCTTTGGTGATCCAGGTGGCTGCTGTGGATCAGGTTGGTGCCCGTGGTACGGGGTTCTGGCCGGGGTGGATCCGGGACCTGTCTCCTTGCCCTACCCATGGTGGAGATCATGGCGCTGTGGGTCGGACCTACCTTCGGGCAGTGAACTTGAGAAGATGAGAATTAGCTCAGATGCCTATTAAGTCTTTGACCCGAGTTGGTTCCTATTCCAGTTTCTCAAAGGGAACTCCAGTCCAGCTACATCCACATCCTTTGAATACAAGTTCTGGCCAGAAATTGCCTCACCAGGAAGGGTTTTGAAGATCAGTTGCTATCTGACTCCTGCAGAACAGAATAAATCCTCTTCCCTAATTGCTCTCTTTCCTGCTTTTGACACCTTCAATTGGGACAGCAGGACTACACTACCTCTGGCCAATTCCTCAATCTGTTCACAAAGAGGAGGGCCAAAGCTTTAAGAGATTAATTCCCCCCTCCCCCCAGCTCCCCCCCACCCCCACTGCCCTCAGCACTCAGATGACCCAGTGAATTCTCGTGAACTGTACACCAGAGAACCTTCCTGAGTTATGCATGCATCGAGGTATTTTGACAATGCATGCCTGGCAATATTTTGCTTTCTGATAACTGTACTGCATTTCTTTTGGGGCGAATTTAATGTAAGTGATTTATTTTTACAGCAGGTAAATATTTTGAATTTATACTCGTAAGTTCTTTGTATTGATCGTTAAACGTGTCTACTTTTCCCATCAGTTTAACAAAAAGTTTGTGTTAAGCTGATACAGAGGGCTCCCGGGGTGGAATTTAATGCTCCCTTTGCAAGTTTGGTGGTGGAGTGGGCGGGTGTGGGGAGGAGGTGGCAGTTGGGGACTCCGCTGCCTTCCTACATCCCAGCTTCCACTCTCATCAAGTCCGTGGTGGAAAGGCCCATGGGCAGTTTTTGCACCCTGCTACCAACTGAGACCCTTAAGTTGGCAATTAATGGTATTAACCCAGCAGCGGGCAGGGGCTCACCATGCAGGGAGCATGACAAGCAAATCCGTGCAGGGTTGCTTGCGGGTTCTTGGGGAGAGGGGTTCCTCGTTCAAAGGCACTCAATGCCTGATTGAGGGACCTGGCATTGTGAAGGGGGGGAGGTGGGGGGGGAGGTGCTGAGAGCCAATTAATGGCCACTGAAAGGCCTCATCCACCTCCGCTGGTATTTTTACCTACAATAGGAGGAGGCCCAGGTCACCTCAGAAGCCCAGCAGCTTTAGCGGTGGGGGCCCGCTGTCGGTCAAGAGGGCAACTGCAGCTCCCTGTAAAACCCAGCTCATGCAGCTCATGTCGCCTCTCCGCATTCTGCAATCAAAATGTATAACCTCGCTCTTCTCGGAATTAAATACATCTCCCATTTGTCTGCCCTCTTTACAGTCTCTCCAAGTCCTTCTGAAATACGTTACTGTCCCTGTTGTTTCCCAGTTTCGTGGCATCTGCAAACTTTGAAATTGTGTTGTGCACACAAATATCTAGGTCATTAATCATCTTCCTAATATCAATGCTTGGAAAATACCACCAACATTTTCTGTTTTTATAATAATCCAAGCGTTCACTTTCTTGCCTCGCGTCCCTTAAGCCTAAATATTGCTGCTGTTAATCTGGCCAAAGAAGGCTGTAAATTACATCAGCCACGGAATGAGAGGGCGCATTTGCAGATTCCTCCTGTTGTTTTAGAATTTGTTTCTGGTGGATAGATTAAGTGATATACTGAGGGCAGGGTTTTGAGTTCGGCGGGGGAGGGGTGTTTAGAGGGTCAGGGAGCAGGTGGGAAATGGACCTCGGCCCGCGATCGCCCCCCCCCCCCACCTGACCATGATTTAACGCCGGCTTAGCCAATTAACGGCCAAGCCAGCATGGAAGGTGCGCCGAAACGCTCAGCGCTGCCGGGGTTGGGAGCGGGAGGAGTCAGCACGGGCGTGGGGGAGCGCCAGAAGGAAAGCTCCCTGAAGGCAGAGAGGTGCCACAGGGAGCTGACGAATTTAAGATCAATCAAAACAGACTGTAAAATCCAGAAGCAATGTCCACACGTCAGAATGAGTCACCTCAACACACAGATGTTGAAAATTATGTCCACACATTATTATCTGTTTTTTTAAATTAATCTGAGAAACCTCATCCCGCCCTTGAACGAGGTTTCCTGAAAAATGCAAAATCTGCCTGGCCGATTTGCCCACCCACGTTACCCGCTGTAACGCTGGACTGGCAGCGAAAAATCCCCGCCGATTGACACATTAACGGCCTTGATTGGCCTCTTAATTGTCCATGGCTGCGCTGCTGATTCTCGTGTGTGCCGACTGAAATATCACGCGAGTGTGCGATGGCGTCAGGAAGCTAGCCCAACATCATTGCTCGCTATTTCACGCTCCAGCGTGTTGGGAGCGCATCCGCATGACAAGGTCAAAACCCCGCCCTGAGGGTATTTGCGTTGCTGACCTCTATCCGCTTTCAATAACACACCTGCTCCTGAGGGTTCGACAATGACTTACATGAACCAGAACCTGGAGCTAGAAGGCGGCATTCAATAGAATGCAAAACCTTTCCAAGTTTGTGTGCCTTCTGCCCTTTTTCTAAATAGTTGACCCTTGCTTCATTACCTTAAAAAATACTATAGATACTACTATACTATAGATCAAAATACTATAGATAAGACCTTTTGTATCATATAAAATAACTTACTGTGTATGCTCATCAAAGTGCCTGACATTAGAAATTGGAGTCAGTGGGTTGATGTTAGCCATCAAAGTTCCCCCATGTCCCATCTCCAGATGCCTCCACTGTCCAAGAGACAGAGTAGGACAAGTGGAATGGAGGCCCACAGGTATATTTCAGGCTCCTTTTATGACCCAGAACAAGTCAGATTTGCCTGAGTTTGAAATTGGTCTTCCTAGAAATGTCCATTTTTCACCAGGATCTTCAGCCAGACCTGCCAGCTCCTCAGTTCATCACATTTTCTGGACAGCCCATCCAGCAGAATGACGAGCTGCATATTGAAAAAGGAACTGAAAGGAGAAAGTAAAGCAAAAGTGATGAAACTTTGGGCTAATTATTCAGCCAAAGTCAAGGTGTCTTCAGTCTTCATCCAACATGTTCTCTAGCTGACCTCCATGTCAAAAGTAGAGAATGGCTGCTATCGCCAGGACCGGCATCATTCACCTTGATCTCGAACATCTCACCACAACAGTGTCAGAAAGAAAGACTTAAATTCTCATGGTGCCTTTCACAAGCTTAGGATGACCCAAAGCACTTTACAGCCAAAGACGTACTTTTGAGGCGTAACCGTGATGACGTGGCAGCCAGTCTGAGCACAGCAAGCTCCCACAAACAGCAATGCGCTAATGGCCAAATAATCTATGACGTTGATCGAAGAATAAATATTGACCATGACACTGGGGAATAACTGCCCTGCACTTCTTCAAAATAGTCCCGTGGGATCTTTTACATCCACCTTAGAGAGTAGATGTGCAGGCCATCTGCTTATTGTCTCATCTGAATAACTGCATATCTGACAGTGCAGCACTCTGGCAGAACTGCCCTGCAGTGTCAGCCTAGATGCTTGTGCCCAAGTCTCTGGAGTGGGATATGGACCCAGAGCCCACTGACTCAGCAGTGTGAGTGTCATCCATTGAGCCACAGCTCATACACAAGGGGTTTATTTAAGAAGTCTAAAATTCATGTGCTTTGGAGAAGCTATTTGTTACTTCTTCTGGATATATTTCACTTGAAAGTTTCAGCGCCTCTTGACATTTTTATATTTTCTGTAGCCAAAAATACAAGATGGGGTGCGAACTATACTGGCTCAGTGCCAGCACACAAACATGGACCCGATTTGAGTCAGAGTGCTCTCTAAAATGTCCACATTGAATGTCACAGCAACTGCCTGGAACCTTGAAAATGCTGACGGGGATTCAGTTCATTCCATCGCTGTCGGGAAACTAGCAGAATGGCAACAAAGATGACCTAATGGAGAGCAGATATAAGGCAAGCCATTGCTGCAATATCATCATGTGAAAAAACTGTTTCTTCATTCCCAAAGAATGTATGTTCATCATACCCTGTGACTGAGTTAAAAAAAAAAGCATGCAAGAGGTGAAAATAGATGCTGCCCAATTCACAAGGACAGAAACATCAGAGAATAAAATAAAAGGTACATGAACTCCTTAATAGGTTAACTTGCCACTAATGTGGAGTAATCCAAGCCCCCGTTTCACTGGAAAATGTGCAAAAATTGCAGAAAAGCAAGAACTTACATTAATAGAATGCTTTTAATATAGAAAAACATCCCGAGGAAGTTCACAGAGTAAGAATGCAATAAATAACAATTATTTGTGGGAGAATTTGGAGACGGCTTTGTTGGAGAGATGAGCTTCAAAAGACTTTCAAGTGAGATGGGACTGGTTGGAGATTTCTGGGCAAGGAATCAAAGCGATACCCAAAACTTCTGTAGGATACACAGGGGAGGATGCCAGTGCCAAAGTATTTGAAGACATGAAAGAGAATTTGAGACTGTAGATGTGGGTTGATACAGTCTCCCCCGGGCATATGTCAACCTGTGAATGCTCTGTAGTGTTGCTCTGGCCTTTTGTGCACAGTTCATTTTCCACCCCACCATTGGTAGCAGCCTGTTTGAAACCTCTTTGCCTTTCCACCTTTAATAAGTTTCTGGAAACTCATTTCTCCCTCTCAAGCTGCGCCTTCCTGACTCAGTGCTGTTTCTGCTCTCTGTAGACCATCAAGGAACAATATTTATGTGAAAGGCAAGTTGTTGAGCTGCTTTAGACATGGCAAGGCAGACAAAGCACAAATGCAAATGTCAATATCTTGCCAGTTTCCCCACAAAACATGAACTTCGTGGTGCAACTATCCCAGCAAAGCGTAAGATTGTGGAAGATAGTTGCCACAAAATAGCTTTGAAAAATCGGCCCTGCAAGTTGTGGAATCTTCTGATAAAACATTTAAAATACACTGGAGTTTAGAAGCGTTAGAGGTGACTTGGTCGAAACCTTTAAGATCCTGAGTGGTCTTGACAGGGTGGATGTGGAGAGGGTGTTTCCTCTTGTGGGAGAATCTAGAACTAGGGGCCACAGTTTAAAATTAATTTATTAATTAATTTAAGACAGAGACGAGGAGAAATTTTTCCTCTCAGAGGGTCATGAGCCTTTGGTACACTCTTCCTCAAAAGGCAGTGGAAGCAGGGTCTTTGAATATTTTTAAGGCGGAGCTAGATAGATTCTTGATTAACAAGGAGGTGAACGGTTATCGGGAGTAGGCAGGAGGTTACAGTCAGATCAGCCATGATCTTAAAGAATGGTGGAGCAGGCTTGAGGGGCTGAGTGGCCTACTCCTGCTCCTAGCTCGTATGTCAAACACTTCTGTGTCCTGCAAAAATTTCTAGGTTTGGTGTTTGCGAGCTCTAAAATTCTGGATAAGTTGCTCGACCAAAACAGATAATGTTTACCTTTCAAAGGAAAATGTACTAAGGGATGAATAGACAATAAAATACTGACTTCCTAAAATGTTGCTGCTCTCCACGATAAGGTCATCAAAGAAACGTTCTGTCATAACCATGTACCAATTTCTAAAGGACTGGATGAAGGAGACAAACATTTCAGCAATTCATTGGAAATGCTGTTCCCAGGAGTCAAGGGTTGCTGAATAGAGTTCGGATCTTGAGTTATTTACATGTGTTAAGCAACCAGTGTACAATGAATGCATTGTCACGAGTTACCCAGCAGGAAAAATGGAAATTGCATGCACACAATCCAAATGAAAAATAGATTTGTCTTTATGCAAATGTCACCGGTGCTTCCTTCCTTCTATAATGGTGAAAATGCAAACCTTGAAATCCATGCTTTCAATGCCTGTTTCATGCGATATCTTATTTAACATTAGGGAAGGTCAACAAAATTACAGTTGATGTTATCTACAAAAACGGAATCTATCTGAAGATTCTGATTAACTATTTGTGCATGATTAAGTTACTTTCCAGTATAACACACAGTTACATGGAAACATTTATAGCCAAGTCCAAGTGACTATTGTGAATAATGAAGACCTTAAGGTTCTTCAGTTATGTGTATTAATTGGGTTTCGCTGACAGATATTCAGGAGTGATTACCCATTCACAAAGAAGATTCATTGGACCACCCGTGAAATTTTCTTCCAAGTGCATTCAGTTTGTCTGTTCTGCTCTGGATTTTGAAACAAGAGATGGTGAGATTCAAGGAGGAAGATGTTCAGGATATTAATAGTTTCCCCCAATACATTAAATTATGCTTTTAGTTAAGTTTCTCTTTCAGGTGACAACTGTGCCTCAGGTGGCTGCATCTTGTCTCTGAGCCAGAACGTTATAAGTCCAATTCCCCACTCCAAAGATTCTGCCTAAAGTCAAGGCTGCTGCTTCAGTGCAGTACTGAGGGAGAGCTGCACTGTCGGAGGTGGTGCCATTTGGATCAGAGATCAGAACGAGGTTCCATCTACCCTCTCAGGTGGATGTAAAAGGTGCTGTGACACTCAAAGAAGATCTGTGGAGTTCTCTTTGGTGTCCTGTCCAACATTTAACCCTCAACTAACCTTGAAATGAATTATCTGGTCATTATCAATTGTTTGTGGGAGCTTGCTGTGCGTGAATTGATTGTTGCATTTCCTACGTTACAACAGTGACTACACTTCAAAAGTATTTCATTGGCTGTAAAGCGCTTTGGGCTCACCTGTTTTAATGAAAGGCGCTGGATAAATGCAAATCTTCCTTCCCCAATTTCCTTTCCCCTCCTATTCCTTACAAGTATGTCTGTACACTCTGCACCCCTCTGACAAACTAAGCAGAGGCTTGTTGGTCTGGAGTCTATCAGAAGAACATCAGACCTACCTAGCTGCCCTTTGTCTTACATGTTGGAGATAGAGAGAAAATGTTTGTTTACAAGAAGAAAAGTAAAGCAAGAATCTTATTCCTTTTAAGAGACCTCTGACAATGCCCTTACCTTTATACGTAAGATTAAACCAATTCTTGTTTGCAAGTGATGCAATTAGACCTACGGAAGTTCCATTTCATGTCAACTACAAATGACATCTGCAAAATATTCTTTCAGTTGCTTCTTTCGGAAACAAAGAAGGATTTTATTTCCTTCGCTCTAGTTGTATATTAGGTCAAAACCATGGGCTGGATTTTACATGGAGACATATTCCTCGCCACCCTGACAGAAAAGTCATCCTGCGGCTCACCGACTCAGAATCCAGCTGCTAGCAGTGATCCTATGCTGGGAGCAGCGTTAACTGATTCAGAGTGGGACTTCTGCCCCCAGCTGGGAAGCTGTCCTGCCCTAGACGGCTGATTGGGATGGCCGGCAGCCCCCTGAGGTGGCAGTGTCACAGGGAACTCAGACATCAGGTAAGTCTGTGATTTTGGATGAGCCTGTCTTGACAGACCCCATCAGGGGCGGGGAGGGGAGTTGGGGGCTAGGTTTCAGAAGCTGGGGTGAGGGTTAAAGGTGGGGTGGGGGGGATGGTTGTTGCCTCCAATGGGCACCCTAAAGGAGGGACCCCCCCCCACTTCTTGCCCAACCCATGCAATGAAAACTGCCGGACTGCCTGCCTTACCTCCACCATCCCCCACCGCATGTAAAATAGTGATAGTGGTGGAATGAGGCCCATAATTGGCCAATTAAGAACATCAATAGGCTCATGGGTGGGCGGGCCACCATAATATGGGAGACTGGTCGGGGATGGCTGGAAAAGCTGTGGGAGGCCCAGAGTGTGTTCAGGTGTTAAACATGGCATGATGAAGAATTTTCTCCTAAATTCCACTTTGGATTTATTAGTGACTATATTTATGGGTCCTAATTCTGGTCTCATTCACAAGTAGAAACCTCTTCTCTATGTCTACCCCTATTTGTTCAAAATTTTGTAGACCTCTATCAGTGCAACCCTCAGTTTTCCCTTTTCTACAGAACAGAACCCAAGTGTGTTCAATCTCTCCTGATATAACCTTTCAGCTCTGGAGTCATTCTAGTAAATCCTTTGTGAACCTTCTCAAATGCCTCATTATCAATTTTATAATATGGAGAGCAGAACTGTTCACATTACTCCAAGTGTAGACCCAGAAGCGGATGCGAAATGCCCTTCCGATCGGCCCCCCATCGCAATTTCACACTGGTTGGCAAGTTAACGGCCAGCCAGCGTGAAACGCTCCCTGAGAAAGGTGGTGGGTGGGAAGAGGGCAGGTGCCAACATCACCGCGGGTGCTGGGTGGGCAGATCCGCTGAGCCCCCTGAAGGCAGACGGCTGTCCCAGGGAGCTGCAGACCTCCAAGTAATAAAAGAAAGCACAAAAATGCTGCAAAAAATGTCCACGCAGCACAATCCAGCACCTGAAAGCATAACCTCATTGAAAATAAGTCCCCAGATATTTATTTTTGTTTAAAATCCTAACAGAGGTTTCACCCGCCCTTGGATGAGGTATCATCAAAAATGTAAAGCGCACCTGGCCGATTGTCCCTGTAAGGTCAGCTGTAAGGTTGGACGGTCCATGGAAAATCGCTGACAATTGGGCCGTTAATGAGCTTAATTGCCCGCTTACTTGTCGGCGGGCGCGCTTCCGATCGCTGCGCTCGCCCGCCGAGTTAAATATCGCACGAGTGCGCGATGATGTCAGGACGATCGCCCGACGTCATCTTGCACGATTTCACACCCGTTCGGGTCAGGCGCGTGCTGTGAGACATAAAATTCTGGCCTTGACATTGGTCCAGGGACTAAATGAATGAAGCCACAAGAGCCAATAGGAACCCAAACGAACTGTGTCCTAAAATGTGTATTATCAACAGTGCAATGTGCTTTTTATTGTGCAATTTAATAAAGGACCCTTTTGTGTGCACTGCACATTTGTAATGGGCCTCAGATTCACCATTTACATTCACCATTTCAGTTCAGTGTCACTGCAAAGCTACTTCTAATTGAGTATTGAGACCCTAACACTCCCTGAAGCGAAGGAAAGTGGGATTGTTTCATCCAGGCTGCATTCTGACTCCCGTGGGGAGAATTTTCCCACCATCGAGGGAGGTTGTGCGGGGACAGGTGGGAGCGGGTGCCAACCCTAATCGACGCCCCCGATCGGGTTTGTGCTGCCATTTTACATGGGCGGGCCAATTAAGGCCTGCCCAGCGTGACGTGCGCCCAGAAGCAGAGGCACAGAGGTGCCTCAGGGAGATTAGTTTAAGGTTTAAAAATTTAAATAAAGAGAAGAAAATATTGAGCTGGGACATGTCAAGGAACATTAATGAGAAAACTTATTTAATTTATAAAGCCTTCATGAAACCTCATCCCGCCCGTGGATGAGGCTCCATGAAAAATGTGAAGGCCGCCTGAGCTCTTCGCCTGCCCGACAACCTTAAGGTTGGACGGGCAGCTCAGTTAATAACTTTAATTGATATTTAAGTGACCTTAATAGGCCTTTGAGAGTTCAGCGGATGCACAGCCGATTCGGCTGCCCGCCCACCGAACTGAAAATCTAAACAACGTGCGGTGAAATCAGGACGCGTGCCTGACATCACCCAGGGTCCGCCCCCTGATCTCCGAGCTGAAAATTCTGGCCCATATTCGGGCTGCATTCAGATCACAACCACAGCGTTGGTGAAAACACCTTGCAGCAACACTATAGTTACACAGCTTTAGTATTCTCTCAGCTAGTCAGCCCCAAGAAAATCCCGCACCTTCTGTATCCTAAACGATTAACCTTTTTCTCAGCTGAGCTCAAACTAAATCTTAAAAATAGAACATATTCACAATATGCAATGTACTGACCTGTAATTGAAGAATGATTAGGCCACACTTGGAGTAATGTGAACAGTTTTGCTCTCCATGTTATAAAATTGATATTGAGGCATTTGAGAAGGTTCACAAAGGATTTACTAGAATGACTCCAGAGACTCCTGGGCGCCCAACAAATGTGAGATTCAGGCCCAGGAGTGGGACCACTGGTTGATTTTCCCTGGCCCTGCTGGTCCAGGGTCACTGTGATACCCCTGCTGTTGTTTTGGCTGAGATCGTCTAATAGCATATACCAGGACTAACCCTGAAACCTTCTTAAAATTACATAGAGAAGACAGCTTAGAAACAGGCCATTCACCCTTACCAGAACATGCCAGCGTCCCAACCTCCCTCCATCTGACTCTATCAGAATAACCTTCTAATCCCTTCTTCTTCATATGCTTTCCCAGCCTCCTGTTAAGTGTATCTATATTATTCATCACAATTACTCCCTGTAGTGAGATCCATCTTCTCACAAATCCCTGGGTAAAGAACTATCTTCTGAATTCCTGATTGGATTTCTTGGTGGTTTCCTTCTTCTCTACAAGTGGAAACACTGTGTTTACTCCATCAAAACCCTCCTGAATTTTAAAGATCCCTATTAGATCACCCCTCACCCTTCTCTTTTCGAGATCTGTTTTGCTCAGTGCTTTAACAGGTTTACCCACCGACTGACTATCATAACCAATAACCTTGAATCCCTTTAATAATCAAATATGCTTTTAAAATGAGTTAAATCAAACTCCATCATCTTTGATCAGTATCTGTTACCCAGTTCACACTCTTTGATGGAATCAGGAGCTTGTGACTTTCATTTGGATTCTTTGCATATCCACCATTTCCTGTTTGCTTGACACTTCATTCCAACTTATCCCTTAGTAGCCACACAGCATCCTACGGACCTGCCTGCACCAGTTAATGTGATCCTTCTGTCCGTTATTGACTATCCAGGTTTTAATTTCTTCAACTACTTTTCTATGACATCCAATACCCCTTACTTGCGGCCCTTTGTAGCTTATTAAATTATCCTAAGGATTCTACTCTGAACCTCATTATTTAGTCCCTGAAGTATGAGAATTGTTCATTGGTACGTATGTAGTACATTTCACCTTATTTTTGATAAGCATTGTTATCAGCTCAAAAACAGAATTACCTGGAAAAACTCAGCAGGTCTGGCAGCATCGGCGGAGAAGAAAAGAGTTGACGTTTCGAGTCCTCATGACCCTTCGACAGAACTTGAGTTCGAGTCCAGGAAAGAGCTGAAATATAAGCTGGTTTAAGGTGTGTGTGTGGGGGGCGGAGAGATAGAGAGACAGAGAGGTGGAGGGGGTTGGTGTGGTTGTAGCGACAAACAAGCAGTGATAGAAGCAAAACAAAAACAGAATTACCTGGAAAAACTCAGCAGGTCTGGCAGCATCGGCGGAGAAGAAAAGAGTTGACGTTTCGAGTCCTCATGACCCTTCGACAGAACTTGAGTTCGAGTCCAGGAAAGAGCTGAAATATAAGCTGGTTTAAGGTGTGTGTGTGGGGGGCGGAGAGATAGAGAGACAGAGAGGTGGAGGGGGTTGGTGTGGTTGTAGCGACAAACAAGCAGTGATAGAAGCAGATCATCAAAAGATGTCAACAACAATAGTACAATAGAACACATAGGTGTTAAAGTTAAAGTTGGTGATATTATCTAAACGAATGTGCTAATTAAGAATGGATGGTAGGGCACTCAAGGTATAGCTCTAGTGGGTTTTTTTTTTATATAATGGAAATAGGTGGGAAAAGGAAAATCTTTATAATTTATTGGGAAAAAAAAAAGAAGGGGGAAACAGAAAGGGGGTGGGGATGGGGGAGGGGACTCACGACCTAAAGTTGTTGAATTCAATATTCAGTCCGGAAGGCTGTAAAGTCCCTAGTCGGAAGATGAGGTGTTGTTCCTCCAGTTTGCGTTGGGCTTCACTGGAACAATGCAGCAAGCCAAGGACAGACATGTGGGCAAGAGAGCAGGGTGGAGTGTTAAAATGGCAAGCGACAGGGAGGTTTGGGTCATTCTTGCGGACAGACCGTTGTCCCCTGTTGTCCCCTCCCCCATCCCCACCCCCTTTCTGTTTCCCCCTTCTTTTTTTTTTTCCCAATAAATTATAAAGATTTTCCTTTTCCCACCTATTTCCATTATATAAAAAAAAAACCCACTAGAGCTATACCTTGAGTGCCCTACCATCCATTCTTAATTAGCACATTCGTTTAGATAATATCACCAACTTTAACTTTAACACCTATGTGTTCTATTGTACTATTGTTGTTGACATCTTTTGATGATCTGCTTCTATCACTGCTTGTTTGTCGCTACAACCACACCAACCCCCTCCACCTCTCTGTCTCTCTATCTCTCCGCCCCCCACACACACACCTTAAACCAGCTTATATTTCAGCTCTTTCCTGGACTCGAACTCAAGTTCTGTCGAAGGGTCATGAGGACTCGAAACGTCAACTCTTTTCTTCTCCGCCGATGCTGCCAGACCTGCTGAGTTTTTCCAGGTAATTCTGTTTTTGTTTTGGATTTCCAGCATCCGCAGTTTTTTTGTTTTTATCTCAGTGATAGAAGCAGATCATCAAAAGATGTCAACAACAATAGTACAATAGAACACATAGGTGTTAAAGTTAAAGTTGGTGATATTATCTAAACGAATGTGCTAATTAAGAATGGATGGTAGGGCACTCAAGGTATAGCTCTAGTGGGTTTTTTTTATTTTATATAATGGAAATAGGTGGGAAAAGGAAAATCTTTATAATTTATTGGGAAAAAAAAAAGAAGGGGGAAACAGAAAGGGGGTGGGGATGGGGGAGGGGACTCACGACCTAAAGTTGTTGAATTCAATATTCAGTCCGGAAGGCTGTAAAGTCCCTAGTCGGAAGATGAGGTGTTGTTCCTCCAGTTTGCGTTGGGCTTCACTGGAACAATGCAGCAAGCCAAGGACAGACATGTGGGCAAGAGAGCAGGGTGGAGTGTTAAAATGGCAAGCGACAGGGAGGTTTGGGTCATTCTTGCGGACAGACCGCAGGTGTTCTGCAAAGCGGTCGCCCAGTTTACGTTTGGTCTCTCCAATGTAGAGGAGACCACATTGGGAGCAACGAATGCAGTAGACTAAGTTGGGGGAAATGCAAGTGAAATGCTGCTTCACTTGAAAGGAGTGTTTGGGTCCTTGGACGGTGAGGAGAGAGGAAGTGAAGGGGCAGGTGTTGCATCTTTTGCGTGGGCAAGGGGTTGTGCCATAGGAGGGGGTTGAGGAGTAGGGGGTGATGGAGGAGTGGACCAGGGTGTCCCGGAGGGAGCGATCCCTACGGAATGCCGATAAGGGGGGTGAAGGGAAGATGTGTTTGGTAGTGGCATCATGCTGGAGTTGGCGGAAATGGCGGAGGATGATCCTTTGAATGCGGAGGCTGGTGGGGTGATAAGTGAGGACAAGGGGGACCCTATCATGTTTCTGGGAGGGAGGAGAAGGAGTGAGGGCGGATGCGCGGGAGATGGGCCGGACACGGTTGAGGGCCCTGTCAACGACCGTGGGTGGAAAACCTCGGTTAAGGAAGAAGGAGGACATGTCAGAGGAACTGTTTTTGAATGTAGCATCATCGGAACAGATGCGACGGAGGCGAAGGAACTGAGAGAATGGGATGGAGTCCTTACAGGAAGTGGGGTGTGAGGAGCTGTAGTCGAGATAGCTGTGGGTGTCGGTGGGTTTGTAATGGATATTGGTGGACAGTCTATCACCAGAGATTGAGACAGAGAGGTCAAGGAAGGGAAGGGAAGTGTCAGAGATGGACCACGTGAAAATGATGGAGGGGTGGAGATTGGAAGCAAAATTAATAAATTTTTCCAAGTCCTGACGAGAGCATGAAGCAGCACCGAAATAATCATCGATGTACCGGAGAAAGAGTTGTGGAAGGGGGCCGGAGTAGGACTGCAACAAGGAATGTTCCACATACCCCATAAAGAGACAGGCATAGCTGGGGCCCATGCGGGTACCCATAGCCACACCTTTTATTTGGAGGAAGTGAGAGGAGTTGAAGGAGAAATTGTTCAGCGTGAGAACAAGTTCAGCCAGACGGAGGAGAGTAGTGGTGGATGGGGATTGTTCGGGCCTCTGTTCGAGGAAGAAGCTAAGGGCCCTCAGACCATCCTGGTGGGGGATGGAGGTGTAGAGGGATTGGACGTCCATGGTGAAGAGGAAGCGGTAGGGGCCAGGGAACTGGAAATTGTTGATGTGACGTAAGGTGTCAGAGGAATCACGGATGTAGGTGGGAAGGGACTGGACAAGGGGAGAGAGAAGGGAGTCAAGATAACGAGAAATGAGTTCTGTGGGGCAGGAGCAAGCTGAGACGATCGGTCTACCGGGGCAGTTCTGTTTGTGGATTTTGGGTAGGAGATAGAAGCGGGCCGTCCGAGGTTGGGCAACTATCAGGTTGGAAGCTGTGGGAGGGAGATCCCCAGAGGAGATGAGGTCAGTGACAGTCCTGGAAACAATGGCTCGATGTTCAGTGGTGGGGTCATGGTCCAGGGAGAGGTAGGAGGAAGTGTCTGCGAGTTGACGCTCAGCCTCCGCGTGGTAGAGGTCAGTGCGCCAGACAACAACAGCACCACCCTTGTCAGCGGGTTTGATGACAATGTCAGGGTTGGACCTGAGAGAATGGAGTGCAGTAAGTTCAGAGAGAGACAGGTTAGAATGGGTGAGAGGAGCAGAGAAATTGAGACGACTAATGTCGCGCCGACAGTTCTCAATGAAAAGATCGAGAGAAGGTAAGAATCCAGAGGGAGGGGTCCAGGTGGAGGGAGAATATTGAAGATGGGTAAAAGGATCCGTTGAACGGGGAGAGGACTCCTGCCCAAAGAAGTGAGCCCGGAGACGAAGACGGCAGAAGAAGATTTCAGCGTCGTGCCGAGCCCGAAATTCATTGAGGTGAGGGCGTAAGGGTATGAAACTAAGTCCTTTGCTGAGCACTGAACGTTCAGCATCGGAGAGGGGAAGGTCAGGGGGTATAGTGAATACACGGCTGGGGTTGGGATTGGAAGATGGGGTGGGGACGGAGGGACAGGCAGGGGTGGAGGGTCCTAGATGGGTGTTGGTGTCGATGAGTTGTTGGAGCTTGCGTTCCTTAGCACTTGAGAGAAAGAGAAAAAGTTTCTTGTTGAGGCGTCGGATGAGCCGAAGGATAAAATGAAACTTTTTCAAGTTCTGTCGAAGGGTCATGAGGACTCGAAACGTCAACTCTTTTCTTCTCCGCCGATGCTGCCAGACCTGCTGAGTTTTTCCAGGTAATTCTGTTTTTGTTTTGGATTTCCAGCATCCGCAGTTTTTTTGTTTTTATCTCTATTGTTATCAGCTCTGTTGATAGATATTCCAAAGGCCGGATGTAGCAAAACATTGCTCTGTACAATTTTTTTGAAGGACTTTTTGATGATATTTTCTGATGTGGTGCGCTCTCCGAGAAATAAATGCTCTGAAAAATGCTGACACACCCAGACAGGAAGGTTAGACAGACAGGATCGGGTTAATTTACAATTGGGACACCTAGGCCCTATCTCCGTGTTACCTTTAAGGGAAAGGTGGGTTTTACTGCCCTCTAGTGAATAATGAAAGTGTATGCATGGATGAGTTAACAGGTCTATAAATTCCACTTTTGGGTCACACAGATTTGACTTACTGACAAATCAAATATTAAATACTATTACTTTAGGAATTGCTAATTGTTTTGTTTGATATTGTTAATTGTCAATTGGTTATTGTTTTAGGTGCTGTTTAATTTTGCTTATGATATCACTCTAAATTAGTCATACTATCAGAAGAATTGGTTTGCACATTAGGTGTGTCCCATACATCCAATCTTCAGAGTGAATTACATCACAGGTTTTTTTTTAAATTTACGCTGAAATTCACAGTGTAATCAGCACGCGTGCAGGAACGAAAAGCAGAAACTATTGGAAATTCATAAATCAGACAGGTACCTTAAAGACCAAGAAAGATTAATGTTTTGGCAAAGGTCTTTCATCAGAGTTGACAGGCTCAGAGTGAAGAAGCTCTTTTGATATGTCGTTCCTCACTGTTCAAGGAATGATTTCAATGGATTGCAGCCCTATAGGAAGCAGAGTTTCACATCCAGAGGATCTGGTCCATTCAATGTTTTTTGGTTGGATTTCTGAACCATATCAAGATTAAAGCTGGAAGACTGCTGTCCACAATGTCATTTTATGAGGGTATTTTGTGCTGCCTTAGCCTCCCTTCTGTAAATTAAGCAGGGTAACATCTCTGCTAAAATAGGGAAAAGGTATTTGTTATCTACATTAAGTGTTGTACAATAAAACCACCAATAGTAATTTCTAATCTTAAGTCATTGCAGAATGCGGTATATTATAACAATCCTTAAAATCAATGACACAATTGGGTACAGTAATCTCAATATTACTTGGAAAAAATACATTCCTGGGTTGTAGACATGTTAACTTAAAATAAAATCTCCTCTATGCTACATGTCTTCCTACATTGGATGGGTCATTTCAGCAGAAACACATCACAAAAATATTATAAAAATGCATTTGCTCTCAATTTTTAATGTTTAATTTTATTGATACTACAACTGATAAAGTGGATAAGAGGCGATGATGATAAGTTGATTCAAGTATGGCTGGGGTGATATTCCAGTTAGTCATGTGATTGACATTGGGATGGTTTGAGTTTCTCCAAGCAGATGTTAGATTCCGCTATGAAATTATTGAAGCTGTTGAATACTATTCAGTTTCTTTTTGGGAATGAATCTGTTTGAAAATCAAAACAGCATTTGGCCTAGTCACATGATGAAAGGAGGAGACAGGAAGAGGAAGCAACATAAGAAAAAACTCCAGTCACAGAATTGCAAACAAAACACATCTGAAGGCAAATCCCTTAGCCAAATTATTTTATTTGCATCTTTCTAAAAGGCTTACGAACATCTGTTCAAGTCATAGAGTTGACAATCTCCTAGCAACTGGCAAATCACAGGGAGCTGACTCATTGCAAATCATTCCCATGACTTTAGGCCAGGAGAATTTTTCCCTTAATTACCCTGACCGGACCAGATCCATGGGTTGTGAAACCATCGATTATTATGGGGGCTTCAGTCCCGTGAAATTGTCCGAGCACTTTGACGGAGCTAGACTTGGGTTGGTAAATATTGGCCGAGGTGAAACAATTGATGTTATGTTGTAAACTGACTCTGGCCTTGGGGAATTCCTTCTCCCTTGAAGCAATGGGCAGTTTTTCTTTCATCGCCTTTCATTTCACTGCCCCATGTTATATGAAACACATAATGAAACAGCCCACATGGTTTTCTGTCAACTTCCACACAACTATATTTCAACTGAGAGCTCGCCAATTTCACTGGGAACTGGAACAGGTGGGATTGTAATGGGATAAAGGGCCTGTCAATGGACAGGTTAACCTGGAACTTTAGTAAAAGCTGAGCAATAACACCGAAAGAAGTTTTCAAAAAGAGTAGCAGCCCAAAGAAACCTCTATCTGTAGCTTTATAACTGGGATGGCAATTAAATTATTTTTTGCAGTGAAATTTGGGAGTAAATAATATTAGGGGCGTACAGGGCTCCAGTATGCAGTGGAAACTGTCCCCTTCACAGTCTCTAAGTTATCACACTGCTTGTTCAATATCCAATACCAGGTGAGCAGAAAGTTCCCTCAACTAAATGTTGGGAAGACCGAACCCATTGTCTTTGGTCCTCGCCATGAACTCTGTTCTGTCCCACTGCCCCTATCCTGGCAAACACCTGAGGCTAAACCAGATGTGCACAACCTTTGTGTCATATTTCAACCCGAGATGAGCTTCTGACCATATATCCCCCTATTTTCACCTCTGCAGCATTGCCCAACTCTGCACCTGCCTCGGCTCATAGGACCAAAGGAATATAGGAACATAGAACTTAGGAGCAATTGGCCTATTGCCAATTGGCTCTTCAAGCCCGTTCCCCCATTCAGTAAGATAATCTGCGCTGAAACCCTCATTCATGTCTTTGTTACCTTTTAGACTTGGCTATTCCAATGCACTTCTGGCCGGCCTCCCATGCTCTTCACTCTGTAAACTTGAGCTCATCTAAAACTTTGCTGCCTGTGTCCTAACTTGCACCAAGTCCCATTCATCCATCACCTGTATGCTCATTGACCTACACTGAGAGAGGTACAGAGGCGGAGAAGGTTAAGGAGGGGATTTGAGAGCTTGGGGCCTGGGCAGCTGAAAGCTTGGCTGTCAACGTTGGAGAGAAGAAAATGAGGAATGCGCAAGAGGCCACAATTGGAGGAGAGCAGAGATTTCCACAATAAGAGTGTCTTCCAGTCAGAAACCTTTAGTCAGCGGTTGCACAGATGGCAAACTGTCTTAGTGGTTGAACAACCATTTTTGACTGAGTTTAATATACCAAGAACTTCATTGCACAGCTGCGCTCAGAAGAACAGAATGCTGCGTAGGTTTGATCTTCAAACTCAGCCTATATAAGGGAGCAACAAAAAGAATACTGTCTCTCCAATAATACATGTAATCCCAGCATCCAGATAAACATTCCAAGTCACTGTAATTGTTCAAAATTGCAGTTGCACATTAACGAGCTGGTGAGGGGGTTGGGCACTGGAAAGCTGTCATTACTGGGATGATCAATGAAGGCATGTGTAAAGAGTAGGGTCTCTCTCTTCAAAATTCTTCCAGAGGAAAAGTGTGCGGTTTGGATAATTTGGCCAGCTATACTGTACAGTTGGCGTCAATGCAAAGGGGTTTTGGCTTCATATTGACACATACACCATGTGGTATCAATCAGGCTTGTAGAAGCCTCGTGCTCTACCTGTCCAGGAGTTTTCCAGATTTACAATGGTGTATAAATGGCAATTTTATTATTGCCTAAATTTCTCATTTCACCTCGCTGGCAGGAATAAATATTGCAAGTAGCTGCTAGAAGGGCTTCCCTCGGTTCACTTGAAATTGTACCCTTATATAGATTTATGACGAAGCCTGCTAAAACATTTTAATAATTTATGAACTAGATGAGAAGCTAAAATAAAAAGCAAAATACTGCAGATGCCGGAGATCTGAAATAAAAACAGCAAGTGCTGGAAAAACTCAGCAGGTCTGGCAGCATCTGTGGACAGAAAAACAGAGTTAACGTTGCAAATCCAATATGACTTTTCTTCAGAGTCCCTCTTTTCACCCACTGTAAACCTGAACGCATCCAAAATTCTGTTGCCCATAACCTATCTCACACTAAGCCTCATTCACCTATCACACCTGTGCTCGCTGACCTACCTTGGCTCCCAGTCTGCTTCAATTTTAAAATTCCCATCACTTATTTTCAAATCCCTCCAGGCCCTCACCTCTCCCTATCTCTGTAATATCCTCCAGCCCCACAATCCTCTGAGACTCCTGTGCTCCTCCAATTCTGGCCTCAAGTGCATCCGTGATCTTAATTGCCCCACCACTGGTGGCCTAGCCTTCACCTCTCTGGACCCTAAGGCCAGGAATTTTCCTATGGTGTGTGGGCGGGTGGCTGCATTCGGCTCCGCGCCGCCATTTTAGGCGGGCGGGCCAATTAAGGCCGGTCCAGCATAATGTGTGGCCAGTAGTGCTCAGCGCTACCTGTGCGGGTAGGGGAGGGTGGGGGGTGGGGGGGGGGGCGAGGGAGGAGGGAGAGTCGGGGCCAGCGCTCTTTCACGCTTGCTTGTGAAAGAGCACAGCCATCTCCCTGAGGCTCGGCGCTGCCTCAGGGAGAATGAAAGGGCATTAAAATAATTGAATTAAAAGTTTATTTAAACATGTCCCCTCATGGGAATGTGCCACATGAGTGGGGACATGTTTTAATATTTATTTATTTAATAAAAGCTTCAGGAAGCCTCAGCCCGCTCGTGGATGAGGTTTCCTGAAAATCGCGATGGCCCCTTGGGCTTTCCACCTGCCCGTCAACCCTAAGGCTGGACAGGTAGCGTTCTCAAGTGGCTCAATTGATTTCTTAATGGCCTCAATAGGCCGTTAACATTCCGGCGGTCGCGCAGCCAACTCCGGCGCACACCCGCCATACGCAATATCGCGATGACATCGGGACGCACACCCAACGTCATCACGCGACATTTTACGCATCGGCGTGTTGGGCCCGCCCCCTTCTTCCCTCCTTTAAGACACTCATTAAAGCTGACCCGTTTTAGCCAAGTTTTTCGGTCACCTTACGTGGCACAATGTCAAATTGTGCTCGGTAATGTTCCTGGGAAGCATCTTAAGGTGTTTTACCAAGGGTAAAGGTGCTATGTAAATGCAAGTTGCTGTTGTTCTGGATCTCCAGGCCCCTTCAGCCTTCTGCCGCTTGACCATTCTCCAAGTCTGTGCCTCAGCCGTGAGCATCAGCTGTCCATTGAGTCGTGGAGAGCATTTATAACTCAGACCAGGCAAACCGTGTCCTCACCTTAGAACCGCACAATTCACTGGGGATAACAATCCTGACCGATACTTCTAGCCTCGCGCTGAGGGGGTACTGCAGTCAAGGGCAGGACGTGGGCCTGACCCGATCGGGCGTTAAATCATGCGAGATGTCGTCGGGCGAGGGTCCCGAAAGCTTCGTGCACTCGGGCGATATTTCGCTCGGCGGGCGGGGGGGTGAAAGTTGGAAGCGCACCAACCAACAACTGAGCAGGCAATTAAACCCACTTAAGGCGCAAATGCCTGCAGATTTTTGGTGGCCCATCCAACCTCATGGTTTGGCGGACGGGCGGCCTTCACACTTTTCGTGAAAGATCATCCCCAAGGGTGGGAAGAAACCTCCGTTAGGAAATAAAATAAAAATAAAAATCTGGGGACTGCATTTTTATGAGGTATGCTTTCAGGTGCTTGATTGCGATGCATATTGTAGTTTTTTTTAGCGCTTTATTGTATTACTTGCGGCTGTCTGCCTTCAGGGTGCTCTCTCTCCAAGCGATCACCTACGCCTGGGGTGATGCCGTCACCCACCCTCTCCCCCCCACCCTTTCCCCCCACCCTCTTCTCCCCCCACCTCACCCCGGCAGCGCTGAGCCATTCAACGCGTGTTTCATGCTGGCTGACCGGCAATTGCCCAGCCAGCGTGAAATCGCGGTCAGGGGGTCAATCGGGGGCTCGTTTCCTAGCCGCCCCCTGGGCCTGGGGCCCACCAATCGCGCGCGCTCGACGAGAGAGAAATTCAGGCCCAAGTGTGGCAATGGCAGAGATCGGCTGGTAGGACAGGAATTGAAGATGCCACCTTCTGGTCTACGCCGCTTACACATTTCTCCACCCGCTTTGCAGCCTGTGAACGCAGATCAGGAATTCAGGCCAACTTTCGCTGCAGATTTTCTGGTCGTTAGTTTTAACGAATGGAAAGTGGCTTGTTAGACTCCACACCGGAATTCCTGGTAGGTGTTGCCCAAGGGCAAAGTTCCAGACTGGGGAAGTGAGCTCATGCTGTGTTGGGCCACTTGACAGAACCAGTCAATCCTTTGTTGGAAGAAACCCACGTTGAATTATTTCTTGATGGAGGGAAAAGAAAGAAAGCGTCATTATTTACCTAACTGTTCATCCATTGGCACCCTTGGAGTGTAGTGTAGCCTTAACAATCACTAGGCTCCTCTTCCCCTGTGTCCAATTCATCTGCAAGCTACTCTCGAGCTAACACATACCAGCTCACAATAGGGACAAAAACCTAACCGAAGCTGACTATGAGCCATAATAATGAGCCAATGATGAGTCCCTGGGCTTAAGGTAGGGAGTTAGGGATTTTTGGAGAGGATGTCTCCTTTCAACAATCAATGTGTGTGCACTATCATTTTGCCTCTGTGACTAAGTTTCAAATGAAGCTCATGGTGGTGAGTTGAATCCTCTCGCTATTCAGTGCACAGGACATAAGTGAAATAAGTTTGAGGAGCCTCAACCCAGATTCTGGTACGGGGTGGACCCTCTGTATAGAACTGCTCATAAATAGCAAGAAGCTACTCATCCTCACTGTTTGCAAAGAAATCTGGGGCAATGTTTATAGATCGGCGGGCAGGTGCAATTGGTGAGTTCAGGATCGGCTGGGGAATGAGCCGCTGACTGCGATCGGCCAGGTTAATGGCTAACCAGTGCGAAGTGTGCGCTGAAAGGCTCAGCGCTGCCAGTTTGAGGGGGGGGCGGCGGGGGTGGGGAGGAAGGCGGGCGCTGACATAAGCGCGGATGTGGGCGAGCGCTGAACGAAAGCTCCCTGAAGGTGCACAGCTGCATCAGGGAACTGAAGACTTGTAAACAGTTAAATAAAGTTGGTAAAATCAGGGAAAAAAAATGCCCAAGCATCACAGTCAGTCAGCTGAACGTAGACATGATAAAAATGCTGTCCATAGATTTTTAATTTTTAAAAATTTAATAATGGAAACCTTATCCCGCCCTTGGAAGAGGTTTCATGAAAAATGCAAAGTCCGCCTGGCCGAGCTGCCTGGCTGCCAACCGTAGGGTTGGATGGACCATGAAAAGGTGACAGTTACAACTCTAGTGACTTTAATAAGCCTCTTAAGGCCTTGGCGGGCGGGCGCAGATGTCAGAAGCGCGCCCGCCAACCGAAATATCGCGCGAGCGCAGGATGACATCAGGATGCTTGCCCGGAGTCATCTCACGCAATTTTGCATCCAATCGGGTCGGGCTCACGCAGACCTAAAAATTCTTCCCCTGGTGTGGGAAATGGAAAAACTGGTTGTTGTTAAAGTGCAACACAAGGAGAGAACTGGTGGCATCTTCCTCTGCATTCTACCTGTGCTGTTCCCCTCTCATTCTTAATGCTGGCAATAGCTGACAAAGGAACAGAACTGACTGGACGGAAAGCTCGTAGTATTGAGGAAGGGCCAATCAGGCTTGACTGCAGTTTTTCCACAGCTGTTGCTTAGCGTGCTGAGTTCCAGCTTTTTCTGCTTTTATTTTCAAAACTTACAGGATGGGGCTAAGATTGGCCAAACCTCTGTCATTTAGCATCGCCTGTGGGTCAAATGGTTGCGGGTTCAAGTCAAATTCCAGGACTTGAGCACATAATCCCGTCTGACACTTAGGGATGGCTGTATTGCCACATGGATCAGCTTTTCTACAAGACTTTGAACCAAGGTTCTGACTGCCTTCTCCAGAATTGGTAAAACATCTCACACCAGTATTATCAGTAGGGAAATAAAAACAGAATTACCTGGAAAAACTCAGCAGGTCTGGCAGCATCGGCGGAGAAGAAAAGAGTTGACGTTTCAAGTCCTCATGACCCTTCAACAGAACTGAGTGAATCCAAGGAAGGGGTGAAATATAAGCTGGTTTAAGATGTGTGGGTCGGGGGGGGGTGGGGAGTTTGCGTGGGGGGAGAGAAGTAGAGGGGGTTGGTGTGGTTGTAGGGACCAACAAGCAGTGATAGAAGCAGATCATCAAAAGATGTCACAGACAACAGAACAAAAGAACACATAGGTGTTAAAGTTGGTGATAGTTGGCCAACGTCGGACGGTCCACTTCTACCTCCTACCCAAAATCCACAAACAAAACTGTGCCGGTAGACCGATCGTGTCAGCTTGCTCCTGCCCCACAGAACTCATTTCTCGTTATCTTGACTCCCTTCTCCCTCCCCTTGTCCAGTCCCTTCCCACCTACATCCGTGATTCCTCTGACACCTTACGTCACATCAACAATTTCCAGTTCCCTGGCCCCAACCGCTTCCTCTTCACCATGGACGTCCAATCCCTCTACACCTCCATCCCCCACCAGGATGGTCTGAGGGCCCTTAGCTTCTTCCTCGAACAGAGGCCCGAACAATCCCCATCCACCACTACTCTCCTCCGTCTAGCTGAACTTGTTCTCACACTGAACAATTTCTCCTTCAACTCCTCTCACTTCCTCCAAATAAAAGGTGTGGCTATGGGTACCCGCATGGGCCCCAGCTATGCCTGTCTCTTTATGGGGTATGTGGAACATTCCTTGTTGCAGTCCTACTCCGGTCCCCTTCCACAACTCTTTCTCCAGTACATCGATGATTACTTCGGTGTTGCTTCATGCTTTCGCCGGGACTTGGAAAAATTTATTAATTTTGCTTCCAATCTCCACCCCTCCATCATTTTCACGTGGTCCATCTCTGACACTTCCCTTCCCTTCCTTGACCTCTCTGTTTCAATCTCTGGTGATAGACTGTCCACCAATATCCATTACAAACCTACCAATTCCCACAGCTACCTCGACTACAGCTCCTCACACCCTGCTTCCTGTAAGGACTCCATCCCATTCTCTCAGTTTCTTCACCTCCGTCGCATCTGTTCCGATGATGCTACCTTCAAAAACAGTTCCTCTGACATGTCCTCCTTCTTCCTTTACCGAGGTTTTCCACCCACGGTCGTTGACAGGGCCCTCAACCGTGTCCGGCCCATCTCCCGCGCATCCGCCCTCACGCCTTCTCCTCCCTCCCAGAAAAATGATAGGGTCCCCCCTTGTCCTCACTTATCACCCCACCAGCCTCCACATTCAAAGGATCATCCTCCGCCATTTCCGCCAACTCCAGCATGATGCCACCACCAAGCACATCTTCCCTTCACCCCCCCTATCGGCATTCCGTAGGGATCGCTGCCTCCGGGACACCCTGGTCCACTCCTCCATCACCCCCTACTCCTCAACCCCCTCCTATGGCACCACCCCATGCCCACACAAAAGATGTAACACCTGCCCCTTCACTTCCTCTCTCCTCACCGTCCAAGGGTCCAAACACTCCTTTCAAGTGAAGCAGCATTTCACTTGCATTTCCCCCAACTTAGTCTACTGCATTCGTTGCTCCCAATGTGGTCTCCTCTACATTGGAGAGACCAAACGTAAACTGGGCGACCACTTTGCAGAACACCTGCAGTCTGTCCGCAAGAATGACCCAAACCTCCCTGTCGCTTGCCATTTTAACACTCCACCCTGCTCTCTTGCCCACATGTCTGTCCTTGGCTTGCTGCATTGTTCCAGTGAAGCCCAACACAAACTGGAGGAACAACACCTCATCATCCGACTTGGCACTTTACAGCCTTCCGGACTGAATATTGAGTTCAACAACTTTAGGTCTTGAGCTCCCTCCTCCATCCCCACCCCCTTTCTGTTTATTCCCCCTTCCTTTTGTTTTTTCCAATAAATTATTTAGATTTTTCTTTTCCCACCTATTTCCATTATTTTTAAATCTTTTATGCTCCCCCCACCCCCACTAGCACTATACCTTGAGTGCCCTACCATCCATTCTTAATTAGCACATTTGTTTAGATAATATCACCAACTTTAACACCTATGTGTTCTTTTGTTCTGTTGTCTGTGACATCTTTTGATGATCTGCTTCTATCACTGCTTGTTTGTCCCTACAACCACACCAACCCCCTCCACTTGTCTCCCCCCACCCAAACCCCGCCCCCCCCCACCCCCCTCCACACACCTTAAACCAGCTTATATTTCATCCCTTCCTTGGATTCACTCAGTTCTGTTGAAGGGTCATGAGGACTCGAAACGTCAACTCTTTTCTTCTCCGCCGATGCTGCCAGACCTGCTGAGTTTTTCCAGGTAATTCTGTTTTTGTTTTGGATTTCCAGCATCCGCAGTTTTTTTGTTTTTATCAGCTAGGGAGTTCTCTTGTTGTCATGGCCAACATTTACGCCTCATCGGACACCACCAGAAACACATTAACTGGTCCTTCATATCAGTACTATTTGTAGGAACCAGCTGTGTGCAAATTGACAGCCATATTTGCTTAAATTGCAATAGTGGTTGTATTTCAACAGTGCTTTGTTGGCCATGAAGCAATTTCAGAAATCCTGAGACTCTAAAAAGTACAGCATAAAAACAGATTCTTTCTTACCTCTTTAAACGTGAAAATTTGGCTCCTCTAGACCTGAACAACACAGGGTGTGGAAACAGCTTCAAATTGCTTGTAGGTTTGATTTTTTTTAAAATGCATCACTTTATTTTAGTTGCTTACCTGAATTTTAACAGAGAAATTAATCTTAAAAAAATTAAAGTCAATTTGTATACATTATTTAGCATAGAACATGGTGGGAGTTGGGAGTTTTGCAGTAGCTGTTAATGTTGCACTATTTAAAGTAGCTGGATAAATTTTAGCTAGGAGTCTGATTGCTATGGGCTGTCAGCTTGAGCGTGTTCTCTTCACTAAGTAAGACCATAAGACCATAAGGCATAGGAGCATAAATTAGGCCATTCGGCCCATCGAGGCTGCTCCGCCATTCAATCACGGCTGATAAGTTTCTCAACCCCATTCTCCCGCCTTCTCCCCGTAACCTTTGATCCCCTTACCAACCAAGAACTTATCTATCTCGGTCTTAAATATACTCAATGACCTGGCCTCCACAGCCTTCTGTGGCAATGAATTCCATAGCTTCACCACTCTCTGGCTAAAGAAGTTTCTCCTCATCTCTGTTCTAAAAGGTCTTCCCTTTACTCTGAGGCTGTGCCCTCGGTCCTAGTTTCTCCTACTAATGGATACATCTTCCCCATGTCGAGTATAGACCCAGAGTCCTCAAACGTTCCTCATATGTTAAGCCTTTCATTCCTGGGATCGTTCTCGTGAACCTCCTCTGGACCCTCTCCAGGGCCAGAACATCCTTCCTGAGATAGGGGGCCCAAAATTGCTCACAATATTCTAAATGTGGTCTGATCAGAGCCTTATAAAGCCTCAGCAGCACATCCCTGCTTTTATATTCTAGTCCGTTCGAAATAAATGCCAACATTGCATTTGCCTTCCTAACTACCGACTCAAACTGCAAGTTAACCTTAAGAGAATCCTGGACTAGGACTCCCAAGTCCCTTTGCACTCCAGATTTCTGAATTCTCTCCCCGTTTAGAAAATAGCCTATGCCTCTATTCTTCCTACCAAAGTGCATGACCTCATATTTCCCCACATTGTATTCTATCTGCATCTTCTTTGCCCATTCTCCTAACCTGTCCAAATCCTTCTGTAGCCTCCCCGCCTCCTCAATACTACCTGTCCCTCCACCTATCTTTGTATCATCTGCAAACTTAGCCAGGATGCTCTCAGTTCCTTCATCTAGATCATTAATGTATAAAGTGATAAGTTGTGGTCCCAACACTGACCCCTGCGGAACTCCACTAGTCACTGGCCACCATCCTGAGAAGGACCCCCTTATCCCCACTCTCTGCCTCCTGCCAGACAGCCAATCTTCTATCCATGCTAGTACCTTGCCTCTAACACCATTGGCTCTTATCTTACTGAGCAGCCTCCTGTGCGGCACTTTGTCAAAGGCCTTCTGGAAGTCCAAGTAGATAACATCCATTGGCTCTCCTTTGTCAAATCTACTTGTTACCTCCTCAAAGAATTCTAACAGATTTGTCAGGCATGAACTCCCCTTGATGAAACCATGCTGACTTTGCCCTATTTTACCATGCACTTCCAAGTATTCTGAAATCTCATCCTTAATAATGGACTCTAAAATCTTACCAACGACCGAGGTCAGGCTAATCGGCCTGTAATTTCCCATCTTTTGCCTCACTCCCTTCTTAAACAGGGTGGTTACATTAGCGATTTTCCCGTCCTCTGGGACCCTCTCTGACTCCAGTGATTCCTGAAAGATCACCACTGATGCCTCCACTATCTCTTCAGCTATCTCCTTCAGAACTCTGGGTGTAATCCATCTGGTCCAGGTGAGTTATCCACCTTCACATCTTTCAGTTTTCCTAGCACCTTCTCCTTGGTAATGGCCACCATACTCACCTCTGCCCCCTGACTGTCTTGAACTTTGGGGATGTTACTCGTGTCTTCCATCATGAAGACTGACGCAAAGTACCTATTCAGTTCCTCCATCATTTCTTTGTTCCCCACTACTACTTCTCCAGCGTCATTTTTCAGCGACCCAATGTCCACTTTTGCCTCTCTCTTACCCTTTACATATCTAAAAATACTCTTGCAATCTTCTTTTATATTACTGGCTAGTTTACCCTCATATTTAATCTTCTCCCTTCTTATTTCTTTTTAGTTGTCCTCTGTTGGTCTTTGTAGGCTTCCCAATCCCCTGGTTTTGCCACTGCTCTTCGCCACATTGTATGCTTTCTCTTTAGCTTTTATGCTGTCCCTGACTTCCCTTGTCAGCCATGGTTGCCTTGTCCTCCCTTTAGTATGCTTCTTCTTCCTAGGGTTGAATTTTTGCTGTGTCTCCCAAATTACTCCCAGAAACTCCTGCCATTGCTGTTCCACTGTCTTTCCTGTTAGACTCATCTCCCAGTCAATTCTGGCCAGCTCCTCCCTCATGCCTCTGTAGTTGCCTTTATTTAACTGTAATACCGTTACATCTGATTCCAGCTTTTTCCTCTCAAATTGCAGGATAAAATCTATCATATTATGGTCACTTCCTCCTAAGGGTTCCTTCACCTTAAGCTCCCTTAGCAAATCTGCCTCATTACACATCACTAAATCTAGAATTGCCTGTTCCCTAGTGGCTCCACCACAAGCTGCTCCAAAAAGCCATCTCGTAGACATTCCACAAATTCCTTTTCTTGGGATCCACTACCAACCTGATTTTCCTAGTCTACCTGCATATTGAAATCCCCCATGATCACTGTAACCTTGTCTTTCTTACACGCCTTTTCTATCTCCTGGTGTATCCTGTGCCCCACATCCTGACTACTGTTCAGAGGCCTGTACATAACTCCCATTATGGTTTTTTTACCTTTGCGGTTCCTCAACTCTACCCACACAGATTCTACATCATCTGACCCTACATCATTTCTTGCTATCGATTTAATTTCATTTCTTACTAACAAAGCAACCCCACCCCCTCTGCCAACCTGCCTATCTTTTCGATAGGATGTATATCCTTGGATATTTAGCTCCCAGTCCTGATCCCCTTGCAGCCATGTCTCAGTGATGCCCACCACATCATACCTGCCAATTACAATCTGCGCCACAAGCTCATTTACCTTATTTCATATTGTGCATGCATTCAGATACAACACCTTCAATCCTGTATTTCCCATCCCCTTTCTCATTGTTGTCCCTTTATCTGATGTGCTTGAAGTTAGATTCCTAGCCCTTTCCAAACACTCTGTCCTATTTTGTGTTCTGGAGACTTTAATAGCCTCTCCTGGGCTCTCCTTTCTTTTCAGTTTTTCATAATTTTCCATGAAGTTGAATCCACCCCGCCACACGCTAACCTGCTGCTTTGTTTCCCATTAGTCATACTTCTTGGAGTTTTACCCTTCCGCCCATCCCCCAACTTTCTAGTTTAAAGTCCTGTCGACCACCCTATTTACCCTTTTCGCTAGAACATTGGTCCCAGGTAGGTTCAGGTGGAGATCGTCCCAATGGTACAGGTCCTTCCTGTTCTGATACTGACGCCAGTGCCCCACGAAATGGAACCCCTCTTTCCCGCAGCACTACTTTATACGGGACTCTCGATCCTGCTTACAAAGGATGCTATCAATTCCCCTAATTATAGAATCCCCTACATCTACCAGTTGTCTTTTTGCTCCCCCCCCCCCTTGAATGGCTCATCCTCCCTACAGCCCTGTGCCTCATCCACACAGGGAGCAAGTACCTCGTACCTGTTGGACAAGGTCAAGAGCTGAGGCTCCTCTGTTCCTGAACACAGGATCCCTCTACCTGCCTCACTTGCAGTCATACCCTGCTGATCCTGACCACTGACCGGACTTGAGATACTTAATCTACCGGGTGTGACCGCCTCCTGAAACAAAGGGTCCAAGTAACTCTCCCCCTCCCGGATGTGCCGCAGTGTCTGGAGCTCGGATTCCAGCTCATCAATTCTGAGCCGGAGTTCCTCCAGCAACCAACACTTGCTGCAGATGTGGTCGCTGCAGCTTGCAATGGGATCTGCCAGCTCCCACATCATACAGCTACAACACATCACCTGTCCAGCCATCTCGACTAAGATAATTAATTTATTAATTAGCTTTGCAGAGCTTTTTTTTTCAAATTTGGTGCAGATTTCCTACCAACCAATCAGGTCACAGTTTTCCCGTGATGTCACTTTTTCAGTTTTGGTTTCAGTTACTCTGTGCCCCAATGTCATCGCTCTGGTGCTCCTCCCTCCGAGTCTGCTCCCTGGAGACAAGGCCATGAATCCCTGAGGTAAGCTAGATTTATACTCACTGCTCCAGTTCTCCTCCCTCCAAGTCTGCTCCCAGGATTTACTCCCCAATCAGCTGCTTTTTCTTTAAAATCCACTTTCAGAAGAGTGTCCCTCGCAGGTGTGGTACAGTCCTGAAGGCACTGCCTCTTCCTCTCCCTCTCTTTTTTTAGGTTTGAGGGGGAGGGAGAGATGGAAACACTACAGCAATGTAATGTTTGGGGCTATTCCTTTCTTTGACAGTGGGTCCTCCTCAATTCCCTTCTGAGTCACAGTGTCTGTGGTGACTTCTCCCAGAATGCTTCAGTCACTTCTCACCAGCGCCCTCTGTTGGATGCTCTTCCTTCTGTTGAGTGCAAGAATCCTTCTCCTCATTTCCCTCCTGAATCACGGTGGCTGCGGTGACTTCTCCCAGAATGCTTCAGTCACTTTTCACCAGTGCCCTCTGTTGGATGCTCTTCTTCCTGTTGAGTGCAAGAATCCTTCTCCTCGATTCCCTCCTGAGTCGCGGTAGCTGCGGTGACTTCTCCCAGAATGCTTAAGCCACTTCTCACCAAGGCCCTCTGTTGGAAGGTGTAAGAAGGTGATGACATCAATGTCCACCCCAGGACCTGAGCACAGAATCAATTCAGAAACTTCAGTGTGACGTTTGAGGAGTTGTGAGAAGTATCCTTTGTTATAGAGGTTCAGGTAGATGTTAAAGATCTCATGGTACCTTTTAAAGTACAGGGAATTCTTCCTGACAATCTTCCCCTAACCATATAATTGCAAGTCTTTCTTTTCCTCTACTTAGCTGACATGATAATCTTATTAAATTCATTGCTTTAATGGTCTTGAATAGTTGCAGTTTCAGGAGGCGTCTATGGAGTAGGTATCAATCATCTTTCAGCATACACTGACTGTGTATGTTAAGAAAAATCATTTTTTGGGAGTTAACAAGCTTGCAAGTTCCAGAAGATATCCAGTAGTCAAAATTATTAATCTGTTTCATATCACTGGCGTGTACCAGTGGCAAAACGCTTACTTTGAATATTTTTTTATTGTTGTTCACTGTTGTTGTGACTGGTTTATTTTGAACATCCTGGGGAGGAGGGTGGGGAGGAGTTGGCGGGGGGGGCTGTGTGGGACAGGGGGATGACAAACTGAACTGGGTCAGCCATACGACTACTATGGCTACAAGAGCAGGTCAGAGGCTGGGAATTCTGTGGTGAGTAACTCACCTCCTCATTCCCCAAAGCTGTCCACCATTTACAAGGCAAAAGTCAGGAGTGTGATGAATACTCTCCACTTGCCTGGATGCGTGCAGCTCCAACAACACTCAAGAGACTCAATGCCACCCAGGACAAAACAGCCCGCTTGATTGGCAGCGTGTCCACCATCTTAAATATTCACTCTCTCAATCAGTGGCACACAATGACAGCACCGTGTACCATCTATAAGATGCACTGCAGCAACTCACTAAGGCTCCTTTGACAGCACCTTCTAAACCCACGGCCTCTACAAATTACAGGATCAAGGGCAGCAGATGCATGGGAACAGGAGCAGTTACAACCTCCCCTCCAACTCACATACCGTCCTGACTTGAGACTATATCGTCCATCCTTCACTGTTGTTGGGTCAAAAATCTCAAACTCCCTTCCTAATAGCACTGTGGGTGAACTGAAGCAACTCAAGAGATGGTTCACCACCACCTTCTCAAGGGTAATTAGGGATGGCAACAAATGTGAAGTTCACCTCCCTTGAACGAATAATAAAAAAAAATTCTCCCCTTTTGTGTATCTGATTGCACGCTAGCAAATCAAGAGGTTGAACTTGCATGACCTTCTGCTTTTCAATTACTGTAATTCTGATCAAAGGGTTGGAGGATGGTGGGATAGCATGCAATGATTTGCGGGGAATCATTTAAATGCAGTTTAGTTTGTAGTGGGGAGGGGTAATATATGAACTTGCTCTCTGTAAATATGAAAAATGATATTTTTAAAGACATACTTTTTTAAGAAGGAAGTACTCAATTGCACAGATGTGTAGCATATATTTTATTTAGGCAGAAAACAAATAAAAAATGCCAGAAGCTTTCAGCAAACCAGGGAATTATAGCTTGACATGAGCCAAACACAAGTATTTAATCAATGTAATAAAGCAGCAAGTCTCTATACACGCACAATTTGGGAATGCATTAATGCCAGATAATGAGCATTTGTCATTTTAGATGGGATTGTTTTATTCATTTAATAAATTCCCATGTCCGCTTTGTTTTTATAAATGTATTTCCTCTTGAAGTCATTTAACACAAACAGGTCGACAGAAATAAAGGATCTGTTGTTATCCTGATTCTCTAAACAAATTCCTGCTCATATAGGTTGGCTGGTTCTAATATTTACTCTGCATAAAGCTCTGTCATTCTAAACACCATTTTATAGTTGCCTTTATGGTTACCTTTGTTGGAATGTTATCAAAATTTTAAACAAAATGGTCATCGCACACACACACACACACAAACATGCGTGTACACATCACGCATACACATGAGCGCACACGCACACATACATGTACACAACACACGGATGTACTCATGGCTGTGTGCACTCAGATGTACTGACTTTCAGGTTTACAGAGTATCTCTGCCCAGTCTTATAATGAGTAGCACAAAAATGGCCATCACCCTTTCAATACGCCAATGAAGAGGGGGGAGGCAGTGGAACTGTGGTATGTGGCATAGTCCCCCCTGGACTAGTAATCCAGAGACCCAGGATAAATTCTCTGGGGACCTGGGTTCGAATCCCATCACAGCAGATGGTGGAATTTGAATTCAATAAAAATTTGGAGTTAAAAGTCTAATGAAGACGATGAAATGATTTTTGTAAAAACCCATCATGCCCTTTAGGGAAGGAAATCACTTGTCCTTACCTGGTCTGGCTTACATGTGGCTCCAGACCCACTCTTAAACGCCCTCTGCAACACTGAGTTGTATCAAACTGCTCTGAAGTCGCAAAAAAGGGATGAAACTGGACGGACCACCTGGCATTGACCTAGGCACTGGAAATGACAATGGAAAACTCAGTCCTGTTGACCCTGCAAAGTCCTCCTTAGTAACATCTGGGGGCTAGTGTAAATATTAGGAGGGCTGTTTCATTGACTAGTCAAGCAACAGCCTGACATATCATATGACTAGCCTATGACCAATCATATCTTACAGATAATGTCCCATCATCACCATTCTTGGGTATGTCCTGTCCCACCAGCAGGACATACCTAGCAGGGGTGGCGACACAGTGGTATACACTTGGGAGCGAGTTGCCCTGGGAGTCTTCACCATCGACTCCAGACCCCATGAAGTCTCATGGCATCAGGTCAAACATGGGCAAGGAAACCTCCTGCTGATTACTATGTACTGCCCTCCCTCAGCTGATGAATCAGTGCTCCTCCATGTTGAACACCACTTGGAGGAAGCACTGAGGGTGGCAAGGGCGCAGAATGTACTCTGGGTGGGAACTTCAATGTCCATCACCAATCTAGATTGGTTGGTTCTAATACTTACTCTTGGTAATGCTCTATCATTCCAAACACCATTTTATAGTTGCATTTATCATTACCTTTGGCTCGGTAGCATCACTGCTGGCCGAGTCCTAAATGACATAGCTGCTTGTCTGGGTCTGTGGCAGGTGGTGAGGGAACCAACAAGACAGAAAAACATACTTAATCTCATCCTCACCAACCTGCCTGCCGCAGATGGACCTATCCATGACAGTATCAGTAGGAGTGACCACCACACAGTTGTTGTGGAGACAAAGTCCTGCCTTCACAATGAGGATACCCTTGATCGTGTTGTGTGGCACTACCACCATGTTAGATGGGATAGATTTTGAACAGATCTAGCAACACAAGACTGGGCATTCATGAGGTGCCATCAGCAGCAGCAGAATCGTACTCGAACACAATCTATAACCTCATGGCCCAGCATATCCCCTACTCTACTATTACCACCAATCCATGGGATCAACCCTGGTTCTATGAAGAGTGCAGGAGGGCATGCAAGGAGCAGCACCAGGCACACCTAAAAATGAGGTGTCAACCTGGTGACTACTTGCGTGCCAAACAGCATACGCAGCAAGTGATAGACAGAGCTAAACGATCCCACAACTAACAGATCAGATCTAAGCTCTGCAGTCCTGCCACATCCAGTCATGAATGGTGGTGGAAAACTAAACATCTCACTGGAGGAGGCTCCACAAATATCCCCATTGTCAATGATGGAGAAGCGCAGCACATCAGTACAGAAGATAAGGCTGAAACATTCGCAACAATCTTCAACCAGAAGTGCCAAGTGCATAGTCCATCTCGGCCTCCTCCGGAGGTCCCCTGCATCACAGATGCCAGCCTTCAGCCAATTCGATTCACTCCACCTGATATCAAGAAATGGCTGAAGGCATTGGATATTGCAAAGGCTATGGGCCCTGACAATATTCCGGCAAAAGTACTGAAGCTCCAGAACTTGCCGCACACCTAGCCAAGCTGTTCCAGTACAGCTGCAACATTGGCATCTACCCCGCTATGTGAAAAATTGCCCAGGTATGTCCTGCACACAAAAAGCAGGACAAATCCAGCCTGGCCAATTACTGCAACATCAGTCTGCTCTTGATCATCAGTAAAGCAATGGAAGGGGTCATCAACAGTACTATCAAGCAGTACCTGTTTAGCAATAACCTGCTCACTGACACCCAGTTTGGGTTCCACCAGGGCCATTCAGTTCCTGACCTCATTACAGCCTTGGTTCAAACTTGGACAAAAGAGCTGAACTCCAGAGGTGAGGTGAGAGTGACTGCCCATGACATCAAGGCAGCATTTGACCGAGTGTGGCATCAAGGAGCCTTAGCAAAACTAGGGAATCAGGGGGAAATCTCTCCATTGATTGGAGTCACATCTAGCACAAAAAAAGATGTGTTTGTTAGAGGTCAGTCATCTCAGCTCCAGGACATCACTGCAGGAGTTCCTTGGGGTAGTGTCCTAGGTCCAAGCGTCTTCAGCTGCTTCATCAATGACTTTCCTTCCATCATAAGATCAGAGTGGGGATGTTCGCTGGTGATTGCACAATGTTCAACACCACTTGTGACTCCTCAGATACTGAAGCAGTCCACGTCTAAATGCAGCAAGACCTGGACAATATCCAGGATTGGGCTGACAAATTGCAAGTAATATTTGAACCACACAGGTGTCAGGTAATGACTACCTCCAAAAAGAGAGAATCCAACCATCGTCCCTTCATGTTCAATGGCATTACCATCACTGAATCCCCCACTATCAACATCCTGGGCATTACCATTGACCAGAAACTGAACTGGACTAGCCATATAAATACTGTGGCTACAAGAGCAGGTCAGAGACTAGAAATCCTGCGGCGAGTAACTCACCTCCTGACTCCCCAAATCCTGTCCACCATCCTGTCCAAGTTAGGAGTGTGATGGCACACTCCCCACTTGCCTGGATGAGTGCAGCTCCCACAACATTCAAGAAACTTGACACCATCCAGGACAAAGCAGCCCGCTTAATTGGCACCACATCCATTAACATGCACTCTCTCCACCACTGGTGCACAATAGCAGCAGTGTGTGTACCATCTACAAGATGCACTGCAGGAATTCATCAAGGCTCCTTCAACAGCACCTTCCAAACCCATGACCATTACCTTCTAGAAGGACAAGGGCAGCAGATAAATGGGAACACCACCGCCTGGAAGTTTCCCTCCAAGCCACTCACAATCCTGACTTGGAAATATATCGCCGTTCTTTCAGTGCCACTGGGTCAAAATCCTGGAACTCCCTTCCTAACTGCACTGTGGGTTGTACCTGCACCACATGGACTGCAGCTGTTCTTAAGGCCAACTAGGGATGGGAAATAAAATGCTGGCCCAGCCAACGAAGCCCACATCCCCTGAATGAACAAAAATAAATAAATAGATACAACCTTGCACACCTCTGAGAAAAAAATCTTTCAGCGCCACGATAATGAAGGAGCACTGACAATACAGCTCTATGATGGCCTCTCAAAAAATGTGATTGGAACTATTAGTTTTTCCTCCTGTTCTGGAGGAGGAGAAAGATGCTGCCAACATTCTTTTGAAGTAACCCGTTCAGGAATGGATAATCTTCACCTATTGATTTCAAATTCCTGTTAGAGACAGGGCTTTGGCTTTATTTTAAGCAGTACACACTGAAAAAGATCTCAATTCCTCTACAAATATTTTACCAGCTAAGTTACTGAGCCTTGAATATAAGAAGTGATAGTGCCGGCTGCAGCATCGTACAAATCGCACAGCATCTTTCTGAGAAAATCTTCCTTAAGGGAAGTGCAGACCATATGGATTGGGGACCTAGTTCAAAGTTCATTCAAAGATTAGGGCCTTGAAATATTAATGATGGAACTATGACAAAACATTTCCTCATTTCCATGTTTGTAAAAGGCTGGCATTAATGAAAACGTTTAATTTTCCGATTTAATCTATTTCTTTCTGATTCAAGTCGGATTCCAAATGGAAGTCTGTGTTTTACAGTAAGAAACAAAAGGGGTTTCCATTACACAGAGCCTACTTCATCCATTGTATGAATGGCCCATGCACTTAATAAAGCATTATTGTGTACTGTTCAGCATTATGCAAATTGATGGCATCAATCTGTAATGCCAGAATGCCAGAGTTCACTTTCTGAATATTGGCAGAGGATTCTTTTATCTGACTAGGCACTTTACAGCCTTCCGGACTGAATATTGAATTCAACAACATTAGGTCTTGAGCTCCCTCCCCCATCCCCACCCCCTTTCTGTTTCCCCCTTCCTTTTGTTTTTTTCCAATAAATTATATAGATTTTTCTTTTCCCACCTATTTCCATTATTTTTAAATATTTTTAAATCTTTTATGCTCCCCCCACCCCCACTAGAGCTATACCTTGAGTGCCCTACCATCCATTCTTAATTAGCACATTCGTTTAGATAATATCACCAACTTTAACACATATGTGTTCTTTTGTTCTGTTGTTTGTGACATCTTTTGATGATCTGCTTCTATTACTGCTTGTTTGTCCCTACAACCACACCAACCCCCTCCACTTCTCTCTCTCTCCCCCCACCCAAACCCCCCGCGCCCCCCCCCCCCTACATCCCCCCCCCCACCCCCAACCCCCCACCCCACCCCACCCCCCGCCCCACACACACACTGCTTCAACCAGCTTATATGTCACCCCTTTCTTGGACTCACTCAAGTTCTGTCGAAGGGTCATGAGGACTCGAAACGTCAACTCTTTTCTTCTCCGCCAATGCTGCCAGACCTGCTGAGTTTATCCAGGTAATTCTGTTTTTGTTTTGGATTTCCAGCATCCGCAGTTTTTTTGTTTTTATCCTTCTTTTATCAAAGGTTGATTTCAGAGGCAGCTTCAGCAACATAGGTTGCTGCAGTGAAGAGGAGGTCTGGAATTCGCCAAGGAATACAGTCCTGGAGCTTAGTTTTGGGATAAATGAGCTGAAAATTGTGAGTTTTCCAATTGTCATGCCCGGTAAAGGCATATCATATTCATAACTTTTAAAATATGAACTTTACTCAGCGTGGAATCTTTTGGAACTGACTTTTTAAAATAAAATGGGCAATATATGCTTCAAAAGATGGCTGCCTAAAGGTCATCTGACCAGATCTGTGAACTCAAAAACTGCTGCCTGGTCTCACAAGAACAAAAGGATATATTCCTGTCTAACAGGTGTTGACCTGCCATACCCCGAGACCATCCAAGAGACATTCCTGAATTAAATGGGCCTTTCTGAAACAAAGACTGTGATTGTCTCGACCACCATCCCTCCTCTGGATGAATTTCTTGAAACAATAAACCAGTTTGTGGCTGATCAACCTAAGACCAACACCACATTTGGAAAAGGGAACTGTGAGAAGTCACATGGTAGGGCAGCCTTGTTGGTCTCCCTTTTAATCTTTATGTACTATCCGCAGAAAGACACAGCAGCAGCAGAAAGAGCAGTATCATCTATGCCTTAAGAACCAGAGAATGTAACATCGCAAAGTCTCCAAGCTTGTTCCTTTTCGAGTCTGCAAAATTGCAAAGCAGCCTCCTGGTAACAGGCTACAAACAGCTAACTTCATGGCCAGGATTTTTAGGTTGGCGAGCAGGGGGCGGGGCCTGCTCGCCGACACGTAAATGACACGGGATGATATCGAGCGGAACTCCCGACATCACCCCGAGCGAAATTCCTGACATCACCCCGCATCATTCCAATTTTCAGGTTGGTGGGGGCACAGCTGAATCAGCTGTGTGCCCACCGACCTGTCAATGACCAATTGAAGCCATTTAAAAAGCAATTGAAATAATTAATGGGCCTGGACCTTAAGGTCGGCGGGCAGGCCAGGAGACCTGGTGGGCTTCAGAAATAGCATCAAACCTCATCCACGGGCGGGATGGGGTTTCATGAGGGTTTTTAAAAAATGTAATAAATGTTTGATTAACAGTGACGGACATGTCCCAACTCACGTGACAGTGTCACATGAGGGGACATGTCAGGGAAATTTTGTCTGTGCATCTTGACCATTTTTAAATTTGGCGACAATCTCCCTGAGGCAGCACTTAGCCTCAGGGATGAGTGCGCTCTTTCATGTGCATACACGAAAGAACACACTCTCCGCTGAGGGAATCCTACCCCCCCCCCCCCACCGCACAGGGAGTACATAGCGCATCCTGGTGGACGTCACGCTCAGCGGGCCTTAATTGGCCCGCCCATGTAAAATGGCGGCATGCCCCCCCCCCCCCCCCCACCGATTGGGGGCGCCGATCGAGGGCACACCTGCCCCTGCCCGCTCCTGCACTTCCCCCCCAACGGGGAGAAAATTCTTCCCCATGACCTGCAGAGAGCCCATCCCTTCAAGAGAACCCTGAAACCACTTCGGTACGTGACTCTGGCTGCTGAACTTACCTAAACTGCACTTCAGGAGTGAAGACGCCTTTTCCATTGGGCCTGAAACGCATGTTTTCCAGAAAAGGGCTCTCATATGAATTATGAACTATTTCTTCTGTTTATACTATTCTCTTCAACTGTACTTTTCTTGAGTGTGTTTGTGTGTGTGATTGTGAGAGCGAATGCTGTAGCATTAGATCTCAGGGTGAGCGCATAAATAAACAATCCTTCATATTTAAACGCACAACAAGCTTGGTTATTCAAATTGTCCACACGCTCAGGAGATTAGAAACACACACATCTTCCTTTCAAAAGTTTGCTGATTACAGACAATAAGGACGGGAAGAGGGATTTCAGTATTTCTCTCTCACCCTTTGCGAAGAGTTGTCCATGACCGAGTGTTGCTGTCGGGCACATTCCAAGGTCCAGGACTGCTGAGGAATGCATTAAAACTTGGGGCAGCTGCTGCAAAGGCACAATGGGGAGAGGTCACCATCTAAGACCCTTCAGTCATAGTACCCCAAGGGGTTGGAAACTGGGTTTAACCCCTTGGGCTGTATGTTCGACGTGCAATGATTGTGATAAACAATAACTAGAATTGTAAACATAGCGAGTAACATACGATATTGGAAGAAACGGATTTGATTTGCACTTTGTGTAATGTCAACTTTGAACGGTCATGTATTATACTTTTAAAAATTTTATGAATGAAGCATATTTTTGGGAAAAACGTAAAAAATACTAGTGAGCTATAAGCTTTACACTAGGAGCAAATAGGAATGGCTGACCCCACCAAATCCTACTGGGACAGTCCTTATTGTACTTGCAGCATGAGCTCCAGGGTTGGAGAGCGCCTCATCCTGGGAACTTGCCAAAGCCCGAATGAGGGGAGCGAATGGAATACCCAGTGCAGCTGTGGTTTTTGAAAAGGAAGTCATTATTCACCTCGGAAAGGGAAGGATCCAAGGCTGGAAATGTCTTACTGAAAAATCATGCCTAATTAGGGGATTAGCAATTGGAGAGCTATTCCTTCACAAAGGAATGTTGTCCTATTGTGTACCCAATGCAAAGGAAATCGACTGGACTCGTAAGAAATAATGACACAAAGTACCACTGCCATGTCCAGCACTCGGAGGAACTGGGAACAGATAAGGAAGAAAGTTCTCACTCAGAAAATCTGTCTGGATAAGACTACTACACAACTAGTTGGGTGAAGAAAGCACACCCCAATCAGTTCCACTGTGCAGTCAAACAACCTCACATTTCAGAACTATTGGTTAAAGTTGGCAACATGCTCAGCAATGGATGTACCTGCAAATATAACGCCAATAATTAATAATAACTCATCTCTAAATGGCCATACGTATTTGCTGTAACCAGAAAGGTGTCAATCTTTAACATGGTGAATCCAATTGGATGTTAAAATTGTTTGATAGCTCAGCCATTAACTATAGTATCTTCTCTCACAATAACACCCATACATGTATTAAAATATCAAATATCAGATTGTATGCCCGGTTGATTGGCACTCCACCCACCACCTTAAACATTCACTCCCTCCACTGCTGGTGTATAGTGGCAGAAGCACCGCAGCAACTCACCAAGGCTCCTTCTACAGCACCTTCCAAACTCATGACTCTACCACCTAGAAGGACAAGGGCTGCAGGCACCTGGGAACACTGCTACCTGCAAGTGTCCCTCCGAGCCACACGCCATTATGACTTGGAAATATCTTGTCATTTCTCCACGGCCACTGGGTCAAAATCCTGGAATTCCCTCCCTAACACCCATGCCACATGGACAGCAGCGGTTCAAGAAGATGGCTCACTGCCATTCCCAAGGGCAATTAGGGATGGGCAATAAATGCCCGTCCAGTGAAGCTCACATAAAGAAAATTTATACAATTTTGCAATAGATGCAAATTCATATCAATGTAATGATTTTTACAATATGAAACACGGCTGATCTCTAATCTGACATAAACTTATCTGAACTAGAGTCTACCAAGGAGTACATGGTTATCCCAAGGACAACTGCTGGTCCTGTGACACATATCCTTCACATAGTGGAATGATCACTTGATGCTGTGGAGGATAAAAGAAAAAGTTGCATTTATATAGAACCTCTCATCAACACAGGATGTCCCAAAGCACTTTACAGCCAATTAAGTACATTTGTGAAAGATTTTCACCTTTTTGATGTAGGAAACACGGCAGCCAATTTGTGCACAGCAAGATCCCACAAACAGCAATCTGATAATGACTGAGTAATCTTTTTTTGAGCAATGTTGATTGAGGGGGAAAATATTGGCCAGAACCCTGCTCTTCACAATGGTGTCATGGCACCCTTTACACCCACATGAGAGAGTAGACAGAACCTCATTTTGACATCTCATTTGAAAGATGGCATTTCTGACAGTGCAGCACTCCCACAGTACTGCACTGGAATGTCCGGCTAGCTTTTGCATTCAAGGCCCTGGAGTAGGATCACGACACAACTTCCTAATGCGGAGTTGAGAGACTACCACTGAGCCACAGCAGATGATGGCTCAAATTCTCAGCTTCAACATGCTGAGGGGCCAGATGTAGTGAGGGAGCGTCCAGAAACAGAAGCACAGGGCAGAGATGGGGCTGCTACCTCTCGCGAAAACCTCTTCCCCCCCCCATCACCTTCCCGATAATATGATGGCAGATGTAATGGAAAATAGACAAAACCAACTACTGCTGCATAAATCATGGTGCAACCAGTTCACAGAGGTGGAGTTTCACCTCCATCCACGGGGAACTCACACACATCCAGCAGCCATTCACCTCATGTACACTTACCAATAGGGAAGGACCAGCTTATGTTCAAGAGAACAGAGTCATACTCTATCACCAAGCAGAAACATTGAGGTAACACTCACAAGGTGCACAGTCTCATGGTTATTAGAGTATTGTTATTAGCTTCACTTTATTTCATTTTAGCTTTTGAATAAAGAACACACAGGAAGCTGCTGCCGATGCTATACTGGTGTAATGTATGGTGCATGCAGCTGTTAGTGAAATAGGTGAATAGTATACTCTAGAGCAAGTATGTCCTTCCTCACATAAGGAGACCAAGACTGCATACCGTACTCCAGGTGTGGCCTCACTAATGCATTTTGTAATTGTAGTAAAACTTCTTTATCCTTCTACTGCAATTCCGAAGTTTACTCCTCCAACCGACTGTACAATTGATTTCCGGAAGAATATCTGCCAGGTCATGATCAAAGACCCGCCCTGTCTTTAAATGAGGAGCTAGGCATCCTCCTCCACCACCAGGGTTAGGTCTTTCTGCACGGCATAGTTGTGTAGTATTCAACAGATGGCTGGAGACAATGCTGGGACTGTACAGTAATTTGTCCCTGATCAATACAGATATTGGAAATATTGGGCAGAATTTTATGGTTCTGTCTTGGCAGGGGCGGGGCCATAAAATGTTCAAAACTCCATTGACTTCAGCAGGACTGGAAAATCCCACCGGTTGGAGGGGCCATAAACTCTGCTCATTGTTCCAAGTTGACTATAGAATCATGATAGCTGCCTGAAAAGTGGGCATTCACCTGTTTAATCCCATGTTATCACTCGGACATTGATTGTGGAGCCAATAGCAGCGCATAAATGCGTGGCTCAATGTTAGTGTCCAATGCCCACTTACGTGCCATCAATAGCGATTTGTTTTCTGGGGAATCCTGTATTGAGAAATACACCTAAACTGTATGTGCCCTGTGTCCTTATTCATTATAAGTGCTTGTTTAGGACCCTGGCAAACATGGAATCTATCTACCTCCGCCTTAAAAATATTCAATGACCCCGCCTCCACCACCTTCTGAGGCAGAGAGTTCCAAAGCCACACAGCCCTCAGAGAAAAAAAATTCTCCTCGTCTCTGTCCAAAATGGGTAACCCCTAATTTTAAAACAGTGCCCCCTAGTTCTGCATCACTCACCAAGAGGAAACAGCCTTTCCATGCCCACCTTGTCAATACTGTTCAGGATCACATATACTTCAAGTAAGTCACCCCTCACTCTTCCAAACTGCAGTGGAAATGAGCCCAGTCTGGCCAACCTCTCCTTAGTCCCAGTCTGCTGTGAGGAACCAAACAAGATCTCCAACTGCGTAATACTGCTACCAACTTCTCAACTCCTTAATGAATGGATCTACTTGCTTGTGTGCTAATTAATCCCTTATGGCAGTCGCAGTCGATCATTGGGAAGAATCTCCTCATAGGAGACAAATGATTGGTGCCTTGATGTTTATTTGTTAGTAAGTACGAGAAGGAGAAAAACACAACAGGAACTGGGGGCTGCTTTCTCATTCTGGGGCTGGGAACTAGTTTCTGGTCCTGACACCACATGGTGTGTTCCACTCAAGCCCACCATTAATGAATAACATTATTTATATTTCTAGAATTTTTTCCTACATATTGAACCATCTCCCCTGATTTAATCAGTGCCACAAGTTAAGATGCCTAGCTTTCAGGTCAGTGCAAAAGGGATATTACATTTCAGTGCAGGATAAACCCATAGACATTGTGGGGCACAGGAGTTTGGTACTTTTCGCTGAAAGTTTATCAGAGTTCAGTCAAGGCCTTACTTTCTTATTCTGGACATGATCAATGCACCCAAGAGAGTTAACTTAAGATGAAATCTTGTACAAATATTGATAAGTATTTTAGCTACACAAATGCGCCATCTGCTGGGAGTAACTGGAACACAACACATTAAAACTGGAGAGATCCTTGAAATTTCGGACAGAATCCAATCAAGGAGTTTAGGCAACTCGGTAAATATCAGTGAAGGAATGTTTAGCTAGGTCTCCTATACACAATGGACTCTGTCAATACTTATTTATATCATCATGCCCAGTAAAGTCTTGTCCTACCCATAAATTGGTGGGGTTGGGGGGTGGTGGGGGGGAGATAGTGGCGGGGTTTGGGGGTGTTGTGCAGTGGGTAGTCCCTTGTTCAGCGGCACTCAATACCTGATTGAAGGACCCGGCATCAAGAAGTTGGGGAGGGGGGTGGAGGAGGTTGGGGGAGGGGGGTAGTTCTTTTGAGAGCCAACCCCTTATCCTTGTTGCCAACTTTCCTAACCCAGCCTCCCCCAGTGACCCCATAGAAATTCACTCTAGGAGGCATGTTAGTCAAGCAAAACATGCTTTATTTACACGAGAGCTTCTGTGGCTGCTTGTATCCAACCAGCCCCTCATACAGCTTAGGAAACCCCTCCATAGAATTTATTGCCCCGCACTTAGCAAACATTGGTTGAACAAATCACATGACCCCACTCAGTTGAACTGATCTTAAAGTGACAGTCATCACAGACCTTCACCCGCAAACCCCCTCCTGTAATCACTCACCTGTGTCTGGGTCCATCCACAATCCTAGGCCTTGGAGGGCTGTAGTACTGGCAGCACCTTCCTGGTGGTGCTGCTGTTCAGTAGACCTGCTGGCTTCTGATTGGCCAGCAGCTCTCAGTTAGCGTGACTTCCGCCTGGGGTCTTTTATCCCAGCAGGCTCATCGAGTGCCTGAGTCACACTTAATTTGGTGAGCTTTCCCTAAAAGAGGCAACACAAGGCTTTTGCAGACTCTCTAGTTGACATAAAAGACCCCGTCACCTCTATTAAATACCACCCATTGTATGGTCAACATGGGGCTACTACCCGGTTAGAATAGCTGTGCTGAGGAGAGGTGGTTAACTCAATCCTGGCCATAAATAATTTTCTGTGCTTTGGCAAAATGGAGAGAAGGATTGTCACCACCCTTTTAACCTTGGAAGTGAAATCCTATTATTCTGTTCATTACGTTCCTTGGTGAACATTTGCATTTGTTAAGGTGAGTGCTGGGATTTGAATACTTTCCACTTTCAGCACAAAGCATGTACCACTAGGTTGCAAGGGATAGGCCAAAAAGTTATAGGCTGGTCAGTCTGACTTCGTTGGTGGGTAAATTATTGGCATGAATTCTGAGAGACAGGATGAATTGTCACTTAGAAAGGCAGGGGCTGATCAGGGATAGTCAGCATGGTTTTGTTAGGAGAAGACCATGTCTTACTAAATTAATAGATTTTTTTGAGGAAGTAACAAGGAGGATTGATGAGGGTAGTGCAATAGATGTTGTCTACATGGGTTTCAGTAAGGCATTTGACAAGGTTCCACGTGGCAGAATAGTCAGAAAAGTGAGGCCCCATGGGATACAGAGGAAGGTGACGAGTTGGATCCAAAATTGGCTCAGTGACAGGAAACAAAGGGTAATAATCGACTGATGTTTTTGCAAGTGGAAAGTGGTTTCTAGTGGCATTCCACAGGGCTCAGTGTTGGGCCCCTTGATATTTGTTGTACATATTAATGATTTGGACTTAAATGCAGGAGGCATCATTGGAAAATTTGCAGATGACAAAAAAATTGGCTGTGTAGTTGATAGTGAAGAGGATAGCTGTGGACTCCAGAATGATATCAATGGTTTGCTTGAGTGGATGGAAAACTGGCAAATGGTATTCAATCCAGAGAAGTGAGGAAATGCATTTGGGGAGGGCAAACAAAGCCAGGGAATACACAATAAATAGGAGGATATTGAGAGGGGTTGAGGAAGTGAGAGACCTTGGGGTGCATGTCCACAGGTCCCTGATGTTGGGAGGACAGGTGGATAAGGTGGTAAAGAAAGCATATGGAATGCTTTTGTTTACTGGACGAGGTATTGAATACAAAAGCAGGGATGTAATGATGGAACTGTATAAAATGCTGGTTAGGCTGCAGCTGGAATTTTGTGTACCGTTCTGGTCACCACATTACAGGAAGGACATAATTGCTCCGGCGAGAGTACAGTGGAAATTTACAAGAATGTTGCCAGCGCTTGAAAATTGCAGCTATGAAGAAAGATTGGATTGGCTAGGGTTGTTTTCCTTAGAACAGAGTAGGGTGATTTAATTGATACGTACAAAATTAAGAGGGGCCTATGGTTGATATGGTTGACAGGAAAGATCTCTTTCCCCTAGCTGAGGGGTCAATTACCAGAGGGCATAGATTTAAGGTGATAGTAGAAGAATTAGAGGGGACATGAGGAAAAGCTTTTTCACCCAGAGGTTGGTGGGCATTTGGAATTCATTGCCTAAATTGGTGGCTGAAACTGAAACACTCAACTCATTTGAAAGGTACCTGAAAATATGCACCTGAAGTGCTGTAACCTGCAAGGCTACAAACCAGGTGCTGGAAAGTGGGATTAAAAATGAACACATAGTTTCTTCTTTCTCTTTTTATGGCTGGTGCAGACGTGATGGGCCGAATGACCTCTTTCTGCACCATAGCTTTTCTATGGCTCTAAGGTCAGGTAATGGGCCGATTAAATGAGAAGTAAAGTCCCCTCAACAATGTGCTTAGCTCCATACTTTAATGCACAGTCTGATATTTTCACTTCGAACACAAGACAGATTCCAATGGGGAAAGCCGTCCAACTTATCCATACGGAACATACCTACAGTCTCTCCACACAGCTGTTGCTTAAATGATTTGGGGGGTGGAGGGAGAGAGGTTTAGTTGTTTATCAACTTTACCCAGGCATGGAACTGGCACTATGGATCGGGAGCCCCTGATAGAAACTGCCCAATATTAATTTCCGTTGAACTCAATGGAGAAACGGCTGCCAATCCGCAATGCAAGCTTAATCCTTGAGGGACGTTATCAATCCATTCCAGGGTATTTCTTTCATATCGTCCCTGCTCCTAAAATGTTAAACTGTCTTTTCAGCTGTAGGATGATTTGCTGCATTTTTTATTGGCATTTTAAAACCTTTGTTTCAGATTTCTAGCGGAGTCTGAGCAAGGTTCTGAATTCAGTGCCAAATTAGAAACAGTTGTGTGCTGTATATTTATGCCCACAACAAATTGGATTCAGACTATCCAAAAACTTCTGTTGAAGAGTCATACAGACTCGAAACGTTAACTGTGTTCCTCTCCGCAGATGTTGTCAGACCTGCTGAGCTTTTCCAGGTATTTTTGTTTTTGTTTTGGATTTCTAGCATCCGCAGTTTTTAGCTTTTACCCAAAAACTTATCCTATATAAGTATCTGCTGGTGAGCAGTCAAAGGAGATTTTTTTTACCCATCAGTCTGGGCTGGAATTGAACTCATATTGTTGAGGTAAATGACAGACTTCACCATGATTGTTTTAAGGATTAGCAGAGACTCCAAGACACCCTAATCCAGATATTGTGTGTAAGCAAGTGAGGCATCACTTGTCACCCTGACAACCTACATACATTTTGAGATTGTTTGCTTGCTTGTCTATATGCCTTAAATTTCAATGCACACCTTTGGTTTTCCTGTGTGTAATGAGGTGATAGTCCTGCATTATGTAAGAAAAGTTCTTTCATTCAGTATCCTCTTGGGATCCTAGACAATGAGGTGTTAAGTGCGTCAATCGCACAAGGAATTAGCATGGAAGGAATGCTCAGGACCAGTTCAGAGTCTGGGGCCTAGTATAGGGACAACATTCAAAAGAGGTTAAAGATATATGTTGGATCCACCATAAGGGAGAGCTCCTACAGGTGAATATGCTGCAGGAGATGGTGGTGATGTGGTAATGACACTGGACTAACTAATCCAGAGATCTAAACTAATGCACTAGGGACCTGGGTTCAAATCTCACCACAGTAGCTGGTGGAATTTGAATACAATTAATAAATCTGGAATATAAAGCTAGTCTCCATAATAGCGACCATGGCAGAATTTTTCAGTCAGCATGCAGGGGCAGGCCCGACGCGCAATGATGTCAGGCATGTGTCCTGCCATTAATTGCCCGCCAGCATGAAATTGCGGTCCAGTGCCGATTGCGGGCGGAGGTTGGCTTTCCATCCACCCACCAAGGGCAAAATTCTGCCCAATAATATTATGAGCATTATTATACATTCATGACACCACTCACCTAAAGCTTTCAATCTTTTCTTAAATACATTTTCCCCCCTTTGATGATTCAAATCCATTGTTTTAAACCTTCTTTGAAACTCAAGCTCTTCCAAATACAAGATCTTTAATGTTTCTATCTTGTCTTTGCTTTTGGGACAATAAAACACGATACCCTCACTACTTGTTTACCTATGAACTCCTGCAAGATGCAAACATTTTCCTTGTGACCTTCTAATTCCCCTTTGAAATTCAAACTACATCTCAACTCATCTACAAGTGCAAATGTTAGCTCATCCATTTCCATTTCAAAATGCCTGTCTTTACACTTAACCCCTCTGATGATCTAGACCTTGCAGTCTGTCTTCAGTTCAATTAAATTAGTCACACACACACATACACAAACATACACACACAGCCGCCACATACCGTGCTTAAGTATCCCACAGTAATATTAGGCAAAAAATGAAACTCCCTTTACAGCACCCCCCAAAGCAGGTAACCCCTGCCCCCCTTCCTTCCTGCCTTTGAACTCTAGGTCGTGAAGGAGCGGAGAAGCCTCCTTCATTGCCCCTTCCCCAGCTGCACATACTATTTTGGCAGAAGTGGAAACAGGCCAGTTAAGGGCCTCATGAGACCTAAGGGCAGATGGGTTGTCTGATGACTTGCCCAGCCACTGTATTATGGGGGAAAGCTCAGCTTTGGATGGAAAGATGGGTGGGCTAGCCATTTGTCCCATTTTGTGTGCCCCCCACCTGCAAATACGCAAGTGAGGGGCCATAAATTCCCCCCATGGTGTTGCTTATATAAGGAGAGGGAGATCTTTACATGATGGGAACATTCAACTACCCTTTGTCCTTGTAGGATAGCAACATTGTAAAGTATTAATTCTCTCCAAACTTCTGTTTATAAAGGATGTAGGAACAGAAGAACAGTCATTAATCATCTCACATTCAGTGCAGCAGAGAAAACAATGTCATCATGAAAACAGAAGTTTCATCCCATGTTAGATAAGAAAAAAAATACTGTCTTAATTATTTTGATGACTTATGTAGAGAAGGTAAACATGCTTTAAAATTGGGTTCATTGTGACTGGAAAGGAATATTATGGTTTCTATGCCAGGAGGATGGCCAAAATGAAACTGAAGTAGATTGAAGATGGACATCCCACAAAGTCTTTTAACCATGAACCTGAGGTAAATTAAAGGAACAGGCCAAGTTGTCTGAGATGTAAAATTAGACAGGACACAAATACTTCGTCATTGGTGACAATCAAGTTATGCATGGTCAAAGTATTCACAAATCTGCAAAACTTAAGGAAGTTTAAACAACTGTTTTGTCCAGATGTGCTCTTTTGATGCTGCATTGTGTGTTTTAATTGAATGACAACTTTTTATTCAATGGCTTTTTATCACTAGGGATAAATGCTGGAAATTTTGATTTTATCTTTAGTTGCCTTAAACTCATGTGATGTTCATCCAGGAATTGTGTCCCCCACATCTGTCATCACAATCAGATGTCTACAATAACTTTGTTTCAACCCCAAGTCTCCAAGATTATTAGACCATGCAAGAGGATATTTTAATCTTTTGTGCAATGATTCTGTCTTTATTGTTTTTGGAGTATTTACACCATTGGTAACTACAACACTGCTTCTGCACAACTATTTTGTCAATAAAAAATTTACCCTGGAAAAAATGGTCTGAACAATGGGATCTACCACTTTTTGAAAAACATAAGTTAATGCAGTAAACGTCCCACATGGCCTTAGTATAATGCATCTTATGTAAATTAATGGTCCTGTATCATGCTACCCCATTCATGGCATGTAAAATGATAAAGTTGATGGGAATCTCAGTCTGTAAGCACAAGTTAAAAAGGTATTAGGGGAAAACACAAACGAGAGCAGTCCAGTCAGCTCCAATTGGGAACCAAATGGATAACTCACTTGTCATTTTCTTAGGTCAGTTATGATTGTCCCTGTTCTTTGCACTTTTGGCCTTCCAAGTTCCCCAGTGTGTGCCTTCTATTTACTTCACTAACCCATTGGATAAAAGGAATATTTGTCCAACAAGCCAAGGTGTTGAGTAAGAATATATTTCAGATTGAAAGAGAGGTTGGGTCTCTAAAGCACCTATCTTCTCTCAGATCCAATTCAAATTCACTGGAAGGAATGGAAGAGTGAAGAGGAATAAAATGAGAAAATGCTGGAAATACTCAGCAGGTCTGGCAGCATCAGTGGGGAGAAACAGAGTTAACGTTTCAGGTCAATGATCTCACATTAGAACTGATGGTCTTTATGTGCAATTCATCTCAGGAGAGATATAGTGGAGCAGGTGTTCATTTGAACCATTTATTGTGGACCCTCTGTACCCATGAATGAATTAATTTTCAGGCAGGCCATTAAATAAGCTCCTGGCACTCCCACCCAAAGCAGGAGCACAATTATTTAAATAGGAATCTGCTTGAAGTTGTTTTTCCAGCTGCCAATTTGAAATGATACATCTAACCACCTTAGCTCAGAAAGGAGCAATGTTAGAAATCAAAGATCTCTTCTTGGTTCTACCCTCCCTGCCCCACACACTCCCACAAGATTGCTTTACTAGATTGCATACATCTTCCATCCTGTATGAGAAAATTTGAAAGCAGCAGCAATAATTTACTGCGAGAATGCCAGCTGTAGTTCAGTTGGTAGCACTCTTACCTCTGGGTCACACAGTCCTGGGTTTAAGACCCATTCCAGGCATTTGAGCACAAAACAAAAACAGAATTACCTGGAAAAACTCAGCAGATCTGGCAGCATTGATGGAGAAGAAAAGAGTTGATGTTTCGAGTCCTCATGACCCTTCAACAGAACTGAGTGAATCTTAGGAAAGGGGTGAAATATAAGCTAGTTTAAGGTGGGGGGGGGGTGGGGGGGGGGGGGGGTGGGCGGAGAGAAGTCGGGGGTGGGGTGGTGTGGTTGTAGGGACAAGCAAGCAGTGATAGGAACGGATAATCAAAAGATGTCACAGACTTTTTGTTTTGGATTTCCAGCATCCGCAGTTTTTTGTTTTTATCTATTTGAGCACAAAAGTCTAGGCTGTCGCTCCAGCACGGTTCTGATGGAGTGCTGCACTGTAGGAAGTGCTACATTTTGGATGAGATGTTAGACCAAGGCCCATCCGCACTATTATGCAGATATAAAAGATCCAGTGGCATTATTTCAGAGAAGGGCCAGCCCCGGTGTCCTGGCCAATATTTATACCTGGATCAACATCACAAGAGCTGATTATCTGGTCATTATCACATTGCTGTTAGTGGGACCTTGCTGTGCACAAAATTGGCGGTAATATTTCCTACATTACAACAGTGGCTACACTTCAGAAGTACTTCATTGGCTGTAAAGTGCTTTGAGATATTGGATGATAGAAAAAGTGCTACATAAATGCAAGTATTTCTCTTTGTTTTTAGTTGAAATTGACTGGATACGTGGAGAGAAATTCTCCCATAAAAGCAGAATGTGAGTGATTTTCTTTCTTTGAACAGAAACCCTGATGAAACTGGTAATGAGATTGAGCCTGGCACCCAGAAAGCATAGAAAAAGGAATGTTAAAGTGAGCTATTCAAACCAGCACATGAACTTTAATCCACATTGTACTCTTTACTTGTATCTTGAAATGATAGGGCTGAAGCAATACCAAGTTTTGGTTTTCTTTAATTGTATTATCAAAATGGTTGAACCATAGAGAACAGTATGATTCCATCTTCAATCTGTGGTTTGTGCTAAGTTAAGTGATGTGGGCTAAGGCAATGACAAGGATAAATAATTGACCTCAAGCACTTTGCTTAAAGAAGGGAGAAAAAACAACAGTTGATCCCTATCCAGTGACTTGGACCAGAACTGCAGGCACGCATGTCACGTTACAAAAAGACTGGGCTAGGGCTTGGTGGTTCTCTCAATATCATCTTTGAGCGTAAATAGTAGCTATCGCTCATCCTCAAGTCTCATCTATGATTAATAGCTACTTGGGTGAATATTCAGCGAGCAAGTGGAACCTAACAAGGGGTCAACACCTTCAGAAAGGGTAGGAAGAAAATCGATAGAGAAAAAAAAGTGAAAAAAAAATATTTTATTCCATATACCACGTACTTCTCATTCTGTAGCTTAACAGTTGCAAGGCCCACTATAGATTAAAGGAAGAAAAAGCAAGCAATAAAAACTGTACCGATAATACACTGACAGATATTGATTTGCCAGCAAATGGGAAAATAGAAACGGAAGGAAAACTTAGCAGTGTTTGGGGATGGATCATTAACAGTAGTATGTAGCATGGTGTAGTGGACAGTGTGAACGCTGCTTTCAACTGTTAACAATGCAGCATTAGGAATGCAGGTGTTATGCATTTGCTGGTTTGCTGTTTATCTTAAATATCTAATTTACCTCAGAACAAAGCAGAGGTAACTCTTATTTTAAATCCAAACAGAACTTTAAAACATATCAGAACTTGCAGAATTTTCTACAACAAATGGTCTGAGCCCAGAGCCTGCTCTTTCTGGAACATTTGTAACCTATTAGCTCTACCCACACGCTTAAGCAATCAAATACAGTTAAAAGGACCAGGAAACCAACTAACATAATCAAACACAGATCAATCAAACCATTGAACACTGCAGCAAGTAGGTGTAGTTGTTCCATAATATTGAATATATTTGTTGGGCCTAATGAATTTTTACTTTGGAAAAACTTAGCTTCTAGGTCCATGAGCACTGAAAATATGGATCAATGCATCATAAATTTAGATTTTCAGAGTCTTTGGCATGCACTTAATTTTCACACAGGGATCTATTTACTTTCTTGGTGCCTGCTAGCTGCTAACTAAAGCAACAGTCTTGTGATAATGCAAAGAATTTCCTCCATGAAAGCCATTAGCAAAGCAATTGGGTTTTTATAACAATCTCGTAGTTTCATGGTCACCATTACCGATCCTAGCTTTTTATTCCAGATTAGCTGAAGTTAAGTTCCACGGTTGTTATAGTTGGACTTGAATTAATGTCTCTGAATTCCTAGCACAGGCCTCTGAGTTACTAGACCACTAACAATAACACTATTTTAAAAAATTAATTCATGGGATGTGGGCATCGCTGGCTGGGCCAGCATTTATTGCCCATCTCTAATTTCCCTTGAGAAGGTGGTGGTGAGCTGCCTTCTTGAACCACTGCAGTCCATGTGGTGTAGGTACACCCAGAGGGCTGTTAGGAAGGGTATACCAGGATTTTGAGCCTGCGATAGTGAAAGAATGGCGATATATTGCCAAGTCAGGATGGTTAGTGGCTTGAACGGGTACTTCCAGCTGGTGGTGTTCCCATGCGCCTGCTGCCCTTGTCCTTCTAGATGGTAGCGGTCATGGGTTTGGAAGGTGCTACTATGCGTCAATGGCTGAGGGCGTGAATGTTTGTGGATAGGGTGCCAATCAAGCAGGATGCTTTGTCCTGGATGGTGTCAAGCTTCTTGAGTGTTCTTGGAGCTGCTCTTATCCAGGCAAGTGGGGAGTATTCCATCACACTCCTGACTTGTGCCTTGTAGATGGTAGATAAGCTTTGGGGAGTCAGGAGGTAAATTACTCGCCACACAATTCCTAGCCTCTGACCTGCTCTTGGAGCCATAGTGTTTATATGGCTAGTCCAGTTCAGTTTTTAGTCAATGGTAACCCATGTTGATAGTGGGGGATTCAGCACTGGTAATACCATTGAATGTCAAAGGTCGATGGTTAGATTCTCTCTTGATGGAGATGGTCATTGCCAGGCACTTGTGTGGTGTGAATGTCAGCCCAAGCCTGGATATTGTCCAGGTTTTGCTGCATTTGGACATGGACTACTTCAGTGTCTGAGGAGGGATGAATGGTGCCGAACATTTTGCAATCAGCAGCAAACATCCCCATTTCTGACCTTATGATGGAAGGAATGTCATTGATGACGTTGGGCCGAGGACACTACCCTGAGGAATTCCTGCAGTGATGTCCTGAAACTGAGATGATTGACCTCCAATAACCACAACCATCTTCCTTTGGGCTAGGTATGACTTCAACCAGTGAGAGAATTTTCCCCCTGATTGCCATTAACACTGGTTTTGCTAGGGCTCTCTGATGCCACGCTTGGTCAAATGAAGCATTGATGTCAAGAGCAGTCACTCTCACCTCACCTCGGGAGCTCATCCCTTTTGTCCATGTTTGAATCAAGGCTGTAATGAGGTCAAGAACTGAGTGACTCTGGTGGAACCCAAACTGAGCGTCAGTGAGCAGGTTATTGCTAAGCAAGTGTCACTTTAAATCACTGTTGATGACCCCTTCCATCACTTTACTGATGATGGATAGTAGACTGATTGGCTGGTAGGTAATTGGCCGGTTTGGATTTGTCCTGCTTTGTGTGTAGAGGGAATACCTGGGCAATTTTCTGCATAGCCGGGTAGATGCCAGAATTGTAGCTGTACTGGAACAGATTGGCTAGGGTGTATCATCTTCTGGAGCACAAGTCTTCAGTGCTGTGGCTGGAATATTGTCAGGGCCCATAGCACAGTGCTACTGTGTGGACCAGATAAGTGCTTTCCGAATACGCTGCCGCAGTTTGCCAGTTCTGTTAGCAAATTCATCCTTAAACTTAAAGGTTATCATTTGTTAAATAAAAAGAAAGCAGGAATGATTTATTAAGTGCGGACACTTTCTTGCCTCTCAAATATCTCCCTAACTGCAAAAGGAAGGTCATTTTGCCCAAGAAGTCCACACTTTCAATTATTAAAAGCAAAAATAAAAATACCTGGAAAAACTCAGCAGGTCTGGCAGCATCTGCGGAAAGGAACACAGTTAACATTTCAAGTCTGTATGACTCTTCAACAGAACTAAGTAAAAATTTTTCCTCAGTTTTGTTGAAGAGTAATACGGACTCGAAACGTTAACTGTGTTCCTCTCCGCAGATGCTGCCAGACCTGCTGAGTTTTTCCAGGTATTTTTCTTTTTCTTTTGAATTTCCAGTATCCGCAGTTTTTTGCTTTTATCTTTCAATTATTAAGTTTGGTTCACACCGGAGTGGTTTTTCACCAGATGCCAAAATGGTGCAATAATGCACCTTTCCCGTACTCCCCCCCCGCCGCCACAATTGTCCCATGGCAACCCACGGTCAGAGCGCTAGTCTTAACCAGCCTTTCATTTTTTCAAGCTACCCGATTCACACCGTTAGTGTATCACACAACAGCCCAGCGAGGTGCAATTACATATGGGTACAACACTGTTAGTTTCTTCAAATGTCTCAATCTCAGGGAGACATTTTTATGGGGAGATGGTGATAATGTCACTGGACTAGTAATCCAGAAGCCTAGGCTAATGGACATGGGATGGAATTTTCCGTGCCCGCTGGTGTCGGGCATGTTCAGTGGCATGAGTGGACAATATGGTGCGATTGGTTTTACAACGGTGGGAAACCAGTTCATGATCGTCCACGCAGCCTGCCAATGGAGGGCCATGTTTCCCACCATTGGACGTTGGGAACCTCATTGTGATACATCAGCGTATCATTATCACGCCAGCCCATCAGAATCGATCCTCCCCACCTCCGCCCCCAACTTGATCGACCACCCACATCGCTAGGAAAGCCATGCCAATATGTTTCACAACAGCACGTAAAAGGCCTGTACTTTGAGGGGAACTCCGAGGTGAGCACACAGTAACATTGTGCAGTGCTCGCCAGGGTCGCCTGTAGGACTTCAAGCTTCAGAGGGGGTTAAGGGCAGCCCTGTCGTTGAGGTGACTGGTGGTAGAGGCTGGAGAGGTGGACAAGGCCAGCCCTGCTGTTGAATATAGAGCACAAGCATTTGGGATGGGGGTGGATAGGGCGGGAGTGGGAAGTGGCCACGCATTCTTCTGCAGCTGAGATGGTTCAGGCACAGCCACATTGATGTGATTGGAGTTGGGGTTCTAGCTTATCTGCCCACTCAAGTAACGCAGAGGCATCAAAGTGCCAGCAAGTGCTCCAGAGCTTTCCCACCCTTCTCCCTGGCACCAACTGCAAATTCATGAGCAGTTGGGCGAGCGCACTCGTTGTACAATCTTCTTGCTAAAACTGGCCATGGAGCAGTCACTGCTGGAGAAGCTCACAGCCTCTTGTAATGTCAGCATCCCGGTTTGGAACAGCCTGCTCCCTGGTTCAAGCTAACAGGGCAGCCATGCAGCGCACTAATCACTGGCCGTCCAAGTGGTGGCCAGCACTCTCCAGGAAGTGTTAAGGGGCCATCACACTTAACCAGGACAGATTTTTAGTCTACACATGCTCAGCACTTGTCTCTCTCTTTCATCCTGTACAACATCAGTATCATGGACCCTGGTGAACTAGCTGTATGCCTGATGGCCTACAGAGCACGGAGAAGACAGAGGAGAGAGCGACTGAGGCTCCTCACTGCGCAGAGGCTGGAGCAGCAACTTCAGGAAGAAAGGGTGGTGGGAGCTCCCACACATGCCGTCCAAGAGCCACAGCGAACCTTCGCAGGCTGGTGCCTAGCAACACCCAGGGTCAATAGACGCCGCCTTTCAATTCTTGCAGATAACTGAGAACCAGGGTCACCGAAGACTGTGCATGTCTAGGGAACTTGTCGGTCATGTCTGCCAGCTGCTGCAGGATTTGGCACCACGGGTCATGGAGGGCATCCACTGCCAGTGGCCTTGAAAGTGACCGTGGTGCTCAATTTCTACACCAGTGGCTCCTTTCAGGGCAGCACAGTTGACCTCTGTGGGACATCACAAGCCTCCACCTACAAATGCACCCATGAGGTCATGGATGCCACCTTTGCGAGGGTATGCAACTTTGTACATTTCGCCTGGGATTGGGGCAGCCAGGATGCAAGAGCAATTGGATTTGCCCCAATCTCTGGTTTCCCACAGGTGCAGGGTGCAATTGACTGCACTCATGTGGCGCTCAGATCTCTGTCGCAACATACGTGGACTACATCAGCCACCAGGGGTTCCTTTCTCTGAAAGTGCAGCTGGTGTGCAAGCACCAGAAACACATCCTGCAGGTGTGCGCACTGTTTCCAGGGAGTATGCCCGACATCCCTGTCGGTCACAGATCCCTGGGGTCTTCCTGGGTCCACAGAAGCTGCAGGGATGGCTTCTCGAGGATAAGGGCTACCTGTAGAGCTGCTGGCACCCATGCGGTGGCCTCAGACTGCAGCAGAGCGATGATATAATGAGGCTCATGCTGCAGCTTTAAACTTGGTAGAGCAGACCATCGGGATGCTGAAGATGAGGCTCCGGTGCCTGGACCGGTCTGGTGAAGCCCTGCAATGCAGTCTCCACAGAGGGTATCACGCATCATCGTCGTCTGCTGCGCCCTTTACAACCTGGCTCTGCAACGGGGAGACAAGCTGGCTGAGGAGGAGATGGGGGAGTTGCACGTCTCCTCTTATGAGGAGGACGCCGACAGGGATCAGGGTGAGGTAGCCCTCGGCAGCATCGCTGAACCTGGGGGCTGCGGTCCTCTTCAGTTTCAGGGCCACGTCTTCCATGCAGCAGCGGTGGTGTGGGAACACCGAGATGTGTGCTTGTGGCTGGACTTTAAATATGGCGCCCAGCGTGATGCAGTAGCGGGGTGATGTCGGGCGGGCGAATGACAGCTCACCCGCCATGGAAACGGCGTGTTTCCCGGGAATGCATAAACAGTGTGGCATGCTTGGGACGATATGCCGTGAAAACTCACCACTGCGGCCGGCAGGTAAAACATTGTCTTACCCACTCACTACTGCACTTTGTGCAAGTCTGGGATGATTCCTTTCATGGGTTCAAATCCCCACCATAGTGGAATTTAAATAGTGGAAATTAAATAAATCTGGAATATAAAGCTAGGTTCAGTAATGGTGGACACCATCATTTGTTGTGAAAGCCCATCTGGTTCATGAATGTCCTTTAAGGAAGGAAATCTACCATCCTTCCCTAGTCTGGCCTACACGTGACTCCAGACCCACAACAACGTGGTTGACTCTCAACTGCTCCATGAAATGACCTGACAAGCCATTCAGTTCAAGGGCAATTAAGGATGGCCAACAAATGCTGGCCTCGTCGGCAGTAGCCACACCCCAGGAAGGATTAAAGTCAATCATGGAAACACTAAATGCAACTTTGGATCAGCAGAATATTTGACACGATCCATAATCCTATCGTATATAGCAGCACAACTTGAGATGTAGAATTCTTGTGCTTTGATATCCCTTTATTTGTTGCTCACAGCCAAGCCACGTTGCATATTTCTATGTTAGTTTTACTACACAGATGGGCTTGATCCAATGTGGTTTTAGTTTCAACACCAATGAGTATGAGGGTAATCCATCCAAATAGCACTTAGGCTTCAAAAGGTGATCTCATATTACACTGAGAGGTAACAGCTGTTGGACGCTTGTCAGCTGGTGCACAGAAAAGTGGAAAGACTTGTTGGACTCTATTTTGAATCTTTTTCACAGTTGGTATCACTGCACCTTTGCATTTGAATGGCAGTGGGTGTCAACCAAGCAAGCACAGAGTTCAGATTTCCATGAGCACAGAGGCCCGTGAGCGGCCAGTATAACTAAGATCTGATAGAAAGAAATAAAGGCTTCCAGTTATAGAGTGCTGCTCATGATTTCATAATGTCCCAAAGTGCTTTACAGCCAATGAGGTATTTTTGCAATGTAGTCATTGTTGCACATTAGGAACACACCAGCCAAATTGCACACAGTAATCTCCCACAAACAGCAATGTGATAAATGACTAGATAATATGTTTCAGTGATGTTAGTTTTTTTAAATTTCATTTACAGGATGCGAGCATTGCTGACTAGGCCAGCATTTATAGCCCATATCTAATTGCCTTGAGAAGGTGGGTGTAAGCTGCCTTCTTGAACCGCTGCAGATAATGTGTTGCAGGTACACCCACAGTGCTATTAGAGAGGAAGTTCCAGGATTTTGACCCAGCAACAGTGAAGGAATGGTGATATTTTTTCAAGTCAGGATGGTAGCGGTTGTGGGCTTGGAAGGTGCTGCCTAAGAGCCTTGGTGAGTTTCTGCAGTGCATCTTGTAGATGGTACACACTGCTGCTACTGTGCATCAGTGGTGAAGGGAGTGAATGTTTGTGGAAGGAATGCCAATCATCGGGATGTCTTGTCCTGGATGGTATCAAGCTTCTTGAGTGATGTTGGAGTTGTGCTCATCCAGGCAAGTGAAGAGTATTCCATCACATTCCCGGCATGTGCCTTGTAGATGGTGGACAGGCTTTGGGGAGTCAGGAAGTGAGTTACTCATCACAGGGTTCCTTCCCACTGACCTGCTCTTGTAGCCAGAGCATTTATATGGCCTAGACCAGTTCAGTTTCTGGTCAATGGTAACCCCGAGGATGTTGATAATGGGGGACTCAGTGATGGTAATGCCATTAAACATTGAGGGGCAATGGTTAGTTTCTCTCCTGGAGATAGTTATTGCCTGGCACTCATGTGGTGTTAATGTGACTTTTCACTTGTCAGTCCAAGCCTGGATGTTGTTCAGGTCTTGCTGCATTTGGACATGGACTGCTTCAGTATCTGAGGAGTCGCGAATGAGGCTGAACATTGTGCAATCATCAGCGAACATCCCCACTTCTGAGATAAAAGCAAAATACTGCAGATACTGGAAATCTGAAACACTAACAGAAAATGCTGGAAAAAACTCAGCAGGTCTGACAGCATATGTGGAGAGAGAAATAGAATTGACGTTTCGAGTCCATATGACCCTTATGCGGACTCGAAATGTTAACTCTGTTTCTCTCTCCACAGGGGCTGTCAGACCTGCTGAGATTTTTCAGCATTTTCTGTCCTTATTATCTTCACTTCTGACCTTATGATGGAAGGAAGGTCATTGATGAAGCAGCTGAAGATGTTTGGGCCGAGGACACAACCCTGAGGAACTCCTGCAGTGATGTACTGGAACTGAGATGACTGACCTCCAACAACCACGATCATCTTCCTTTGTGCTAGATATGACTCCGGCCAGAGCAGAGTTTTCTCCCTGATTTCCACTGACTCCAGTTTTGCTGGGGCTCCTTGATATCCTTGAGGGATAAATATTGACCAGGACACCAGGGAGAACTCAGTTCTTCTAAAGAGTGCCTTGGATCTTTTACACCCATCTGAGAGGGCAGACACTTGGTTTCACATACAATCCAAAAGACAGTATAACACTAACTCAGTAGAGCACTCGAGTACCAGCTGAGATTCTCTGCTGGGGGAGTGGATCTTGAACACAAAGCCTTCTGAGTTGGGGGTCATAGTGCTAACACTGAGCCACAGTTGACACCTGAGAGCAAAACAGGGCAATTAACTGTTATAACAGTACACAAATATACACACTCGCAAATGTTTCACATCAAAAAACAAGCCTGACAGCCTTGCACACTTTGAATGAACAGTAAGGAATGTGACCCAGCATTGCACAATAAATCACCTCCCAACCTGCGATGCTTGTAGTAATTAAGAAAGCGATTGGAAGGCCATGCAGTATATCAATAAGCAGACCCATCTACTGGTATTATTTGTAGCCACAGACAGTGTGTCATTTTCCATTAGATTGCACATTCACTGTAGTAACAAGAGTTCAGGCGAGTAATAATCTACTATGATAAACTAACCAGAGGGGCCAATAAGTTAATGGAGTGCTGCCCACTGTCATTGAGCCCTGTCATGGCTCATTAGACTTCCAAGGAGGTATTCAGGACCGTGTAATTGCTGTTTATAGAGACAGAGGACCTGTTGTGCATGAGATGAAGGCTGGCCTGATGCAGAAATAATTAACAGTTTGAGCCCTCTCAATACAGTGAAGTACACAGGCCATCTTTGTGTTTTCATAGTTATGAACTATTACTTCTATTTTGAATACTACATTAACAACACATAACAGATTTTTGGTAATGCATTCAGAAACCATACAATTGGCTCAGAAGTGCAAAATCGGAAATATTTTTATAACTTAAAAAATGTACATTTCAAGACCACTGAATCTTTGACCAGCTGATATTTTTCCGCTTCTGAGTCATTTTTTAACTGCCTGATGTAGCTCGACATAGTTTTACTGCATTATAGTCAATAAGCTAACTAGAACACTGCTTACTTCTCAAAATTGCCCAACGATACTTGTTAGCCATTTGTTGTTTTGCACAAATAAGGTGCTACATCATCCACAGTGCAATGGTCGATGAACACACCATCAATCAGAAATGTGTGAGTACCCTTAGTCTGTAGAAATGTCCCTGTGCTAAGCTCACTGAACAGATGCGGTCCCTATCCTATTATTTTTTTACCATTGTGTTGAGGGTTTTTCATTTTCTGACAAGCATCCATTATACCCAACCATGTCAGCAAACACCATTCCAACCCCACTCTTCAGTTCCAGCTTTTACCAACCCAATGCACTATTTGAAGTGATTTTCTTGATCAGCCTGAAAATCTTTTATTTAGTGCTGTGTTAGTCTGTGAATCCATGGCTGCGAAGTCAGAAATAAAGAGAAAAAGATGTGTCTACAATTATGCTCCAATTTAAATGATTCAGAGGGAAGTCTCTGGTAACAGAATATCCTTTTGTGGTATTTTGCTTTTGCTGCATTTTGTAAATGAGCAGTTGATGGGATTTCACCTGCCATAAATTTTTCATGGGACACTTTCATGTCTCACTGCATAACTCTAAAACAGAAATAATTTGTTGTAAAAGGAAAAGAATCCTGAACGATCTATAACAGTTATGATGTCCAGAATGATGGGTCATTGCAGAAACGATTGGTGATGTTGCCTTGTACTCCATTAAAGAAAGCAAAAGCTATTATCTTTGTTGTGATATATATTCCCGAGAGTAAGCTTCAAATGAGAATCCTGTGCAATGAAGGAACAAATATGGGCCCAGGATTGGCAATAAGAATAATGGTGAGGCTATCAGCATTCATGGTTATAATAGAGGAAATCCAAGAGCAGCATGTGAAGTATGTACATGTGCAGCTAACTGGGGAAATCCATAAGTTGCTGTCAGAGGTACCCCTTTTCTCCAAAAGATATGCTATTTCAGTCCTCAATGGTAGATTCATCATTGAAATGATTGCAACAGTGCGAAATTGTTATACTTGCCCCCTAGTTCTGCACTAAAAATGGCTGAAAAAGTTAAGTCTGGTACATTCAGGAGTAAGTAAGTTTGAATGGTGTGATAAGCTACAATTACTGCTGAACAATCCCTCTATGCCTGAAAATTTAATTTTACAAGTGAGGAATCTCATTCCCTCAGAAGAAAATTAGTATTGGAGATTTTTTTAAAAAAGTATATATAGGGAGAATTTTCCCCATGTCAGGCAGGCCAGTTAGGAGTGGGCGCAGAGCTGATCTCTGTCAGCGATCAGCTCCATGCCGCCATTTTACGTGGATGGGCCAATTACGGCTCACCCAGCGTGATGCATGGCCGGTAGCGCTCACTGCTACCTTTGCAGGCGGAGGGAGGAGGGAGAGTCGGGGCCTGCGCTCTTTTGTACACGCGCGTGAAAGGGCGCAGAAATCTCCCTGAAGCACGGAGCTGCCTCAGGGAGATTAAGTTCATATTGAAATCTTTAAATAAATAAAAATAAAAATTATTTAGATGTGTCCTCTCATGTGACAGCATCACATGAGCTGGGACATGTTTATGAATTGTTCAAAAAATATTTATAGATTTTATTAAACCTTCAGGAAACCTCATCCCGCCCGTGGATGAGGTTTCCCGAAAAAAGCAAAGGCCGCTTGGGCTCTTCGCCTGCCCGCCAACCTTAAGATTGGATGGGCAGCCCTGTTAATTATCTAAAATTGGTACCCTAATGGCCATTGACAAGTCATCGGGCGCACAGCTGCCTTGGCACGCGCCCGCCAAACAAAAGGCCTGAATGACGCGCAGAGACTTTGAGACGCACGCCCAATGTCATCGCACGTCATTTTGCGCATCGGCATGCTAGGCCCCGCCCCCACACGCTGACGTGAAAATTCTCCCCATATTTTCCTTTCTCTGCCTTTTTAAAAAAAAATCTCTCTTCCTTCAGCTGTCTGTATTTCTCATTTGCTGTTTTGCTTTCTGTATATCATTTACATTTAATTTATAATTCCTGCATTACACTTCCTGCTTTGGACTTTGCGTGGCTCAGTGAGGATCTTTCAATCTGACTGCTTGAAGAGACGTGCTGTTGCTCGCAGTCAGCACGGGCTCCCTGTAGAGGGCTCAGGCTGGTTGACGAAGCTGAATTAGAGGAAATTGCCACTCACAGCCCTGAGAAAGGTTTCTGGGCAGCAGATGGTGACGTTCCTTCACCGTCAGGAGCAAAGTCAGATATTTTCAGATGAGTTTACTTGGGCCCTAAGGATCAAGAAGTGAATCGAGCATTAGAAAATAAAAACTATTTTCTATACTTGGAGCTTCAATGCTCGTGAGCAAATTTGGTCCTTTAATCACAGGGTGGTTCATTTCCAAAGCTAATTCCCATGCCAATGGGGGTGAAAGGGCAATGGGAGGGAAGGGGTCATCAAGGATGGAGTAGCCAGCCAGTGCTAAGTAGTACAGATTTAAGAAGAGATGAATATATTGGATTTGGGGTGCAGTTCTTAAGCACCTTTCTCAAGGCATTAACCAGATAGCCTGGCAGATAACCAGCTAACCAGGTCAGAGTCCATGATGCAGTAGATTTTATGTGGTCTGGGAAAGTACAGAGTTTGTTAGGTTGACTGGCATTTTCCTATTCCATACTATTTTGTGTTTTTAGACTGCAACAGGATCGTAGTTAATTAGTGTGTACAAATCTTTCAACTGGGAGGGAGAGGAAATGTAACACCTATACAGCATGCAGAAACAAGCTTATATGTGTGCTTAGCTGTGGCTCGCATGCCCCAAACTTCACCACCACATCCCCCTCTTTCTGTTTCCATGACTGCATGGAAAATACATAAAGAGACAACTCTATTTATACAAGCATGCAGTATAACTCCACTCCCAAAAATATTTCCTCCAATTTAGTATCTCACTCCTCTACAGGGAAGAGGCCAAATGCTGATTGGATGATCACTTTGCTAAACATTGGTGTTGCATCCCCAGAGCGTGGTTCAGAAAGCCTTGCACTTGAAGCTTTGCACTTCAACTCCACCTTCAATTCATTCTCTCACACACATAACTTGATTTAATCTTGAATTTTTTTTTTGTCCATGAGTAGTGTGTATCCGTTGTGGGTAATGTGGTGAGATGCAGAACACTGACTTATTGACCAGGAGGCAATCATTTGAAGTTCATCAACAAAAGATCACTAGTAATAAATCATCAGTGCTTTGAAGCTGAAGATGTTGACTGATAGTGTAGGGGGCACTTTCCCTTACCTCTGTAATGCACAGTATTGCACCAGTTTCTCAAAGTAATACACAGACATTTAATGTTAATCATGTTAAAACAGAGGTTCATTCACCTGAAGAACCAGTAGCCAACAACCTGACCTTGACAGAAACAAAACCACAGCTACTTCATTTCTTGAAACAAGTCTTTCCATCCCTCATTAGTGTAAACAAGGTAGGCTACCTGTTAAAATACTTTGCAAACAAGTACACACTTCACCTAGTTCAAAAATATTACAAAACACAAGCTATTCATTTGTAAAAACCATAGCCCTGTCTCAGGATTCCCAAGTACATTTGCAGGACACACACAGGACACATTCACAAATCAACATTGGTTAATGCACCAACTTAAAGGACACAAACTGCTCCCTGGTGGCAGTGGCTGTTACTGAACTGAGACAGATTGAAATACCATATCATCCTGGCAATATTTACATGTTCTGAATATTAGATTTCAGGGGAAGCAAAAACAAGGGCAATTGTAGAGAAAGGTCAGGGAAACAGTTACAATCAATGGTAACGCAGGCTTAAAGGAAGCTAAGGACAGCGGATATGGAGTTGATCAAAGCCATTAGTCTGGTAGCATTGCAAAGGACTGAGTAACAGGCCTCTAGTTTGAAAGCTATAGCATGTCTGAATTAGGTTTAGAAAAATTAACAAAACGATTCAAATACGGCGGGGAAGAGTATTCTTTAAATGAAGCGACTTATAATGGGCCACTCCTTCACTGAACTGAACAGTTCAGTGAAGGAGTGGCCCATTATAAGTCACTTCATTTAAAGAATGAATCTTATTTTCCCACTTGTCAGCTGAAGTTACCTCTTTCACTTTACCAGCTGATGTTTGAGAGGCATGGTACCTGAGGCTTCTTATTTACAGGACCGTTCCCTCTCTGATGGTTTCAGCACTGTTCTTAGAGTGCAGGCTGGTACCCCTCCTCAGCTCTGATTTTGACCCTACTGATCCCAGGCAATAGTAACTTTCAAAAAGGGTTTGGACATGTACTTGAAAAGGAAAGTAACTGCAGGGCCAAGAGGGAAAAGCAGGAGATTAGGACTAATTGGATAGCTCTTTCAAACAGCCAGCAGAGACACAATGTGTCATAGCCATAGAGTCATAGAGGTTTACAGCTCAGGAAAAGGCCCTTCGGCCCATCGAGTCTGCGCCAGTCAAACAAATACCTAACTATTCTAATCCCATTTTCCAGCACTAGGCCCATAGCGTTGTATGCCATGGCATCGCAAGTGCACATCCGAATACTTCTTAAATGTTATGAGGGTTTCTGCCTTTACCACCCTTTCAGGCAGTGAGTTCCAGATTCCCACCACCCTCTGGGTGAAAAAATTCTTCCTCACATCCCCCTAAACCTCCTGCCCCTTACCTTAATTCTATGCCCCCTAGTTATTGATCCCTCCACCAAGGGGAAAAGTTCCTTCCTGTCTACCCTATCTATGCTCCTCATTATTTTATACACTTCAATCATGTCCCCCCTCAATCTCCTCTGCTCCAGGGAAAATAACTCCAGTCTATCCAATCTCTCCTCATAACTAAAATTCTCCAGCCCAGGCAATATCCTGGTAAATCTCCTCTGCGCTCTCTCTAGTGCAATCACATCCTTCCTATAATGCGGATTCCAGAACTGCACGCAATACTCTAGCTGTGGCCTAGCCAGCATTTTATACAGTTCCAGCATAACCTCCCTGCTCTTATGTTCTATGCCTCGGCTAATAAAGGCAAGCATCCCATATGCCTTCTTAACCATCTTATCTACCTGTCCGGCTACCTTAAGGGACCGGTGTACATGTACACCAAGGGCCCTCTGATCCTCAGTACTTAACAGGGTCCCACCATTCATCGTGTATTCCTGTGCCTTGTTTGTCCTGCCCAAATGCATCACCTCACACTTATCTGGATTAAATTCCATTTGCCACTGATCAGCCCACCTGACCAACCCATCTATATCCTCGTGTAATCTAAGGTTATCCTCCTCACTATTTACCACCTCACCAAATTTCGTGTCACCCGCGAACTTACTGATTAACCCTCCTACATTCAATTCTAAATCGTTTATATATACAATCAGCAAGGGACCCATCACCGATCCCTGTGGAACCACACTGGACACAGGCATCCAGTCACAAAAACACCCCTCGACCATCACCCTCTGCTTCCTGCCACTCAGCCAATTCTGGATCCAATTTGCCAAATTGCCTTGGATCCCATGGGCTCTTACCTTTGTTATCAGTCTCCCATGCGGGATTTTTTCAAAAGCCTTGCTGACGTCCAAGTAGATTATGTCAAATGCATTGCCCTCATCTACACATCTGGTCACCTCTTCGAAAAATTCAATCAAATTGGTCAGACGTGACCTCCCTTTATCAAGACCATGCTGACTGTCCTTGATTAATCCCTGTCTCTCCAAGAGCAGATTAATTCTGTCCCTCAGAATTGCTTCCAATAGTTTCCCCACCACTGAGGTTAGACTGACTGGCCTGTAGTTACCTGGTTTATCCCTTCTTCCCTTCTCGAATAACGGGTAGCATACTGGCTCTCCTCCAATCCTCTGGCACCTTTCCTGTGGCCAGGGAGGTATGGAAAATTATTGCCAGCACCCCTGTTGAATGGCATCCTTCTGTGTTGTACAATTGTAAGGTCCCAATATTTACTTCTGAGCAAGGACTGAGGATTTCTGACCAAATGCTGTGGAGTTTGAACATCACAGTCTGTTTTTTTAACCAGGTGCTTAACCAGGAAATCTTCCCGATTGACAGACTTAGCCCCCTGTTGGGCAGAGGAGACTTCCACAGAGGCCACAGCCAGGAACAGGTAGGCTGGTGCTGCTTGGGTTAAAGGTCACAAGGGGTAGTGGAGTGACAGGTACGTTGTGGTTTAGAGGGTCTGGGGAAATGGGAGGGGGATAGGAGAGAGATGGCCGAGTTGGTAGAGAGCTGGTCATCATGGGGAAGGAGGCAGGTTAGATTGTGGCACTAGATCAGGGAGGGGGACGGTAGGAAGGTACTCCTGTTCCTCATGTCCCACATGCAATGCTGGGGCACTTACCCCTTTCTTCCAGAGCATCTGCCAAATCCACATCTGCTACCACCTAGAACAGTGAAAGCAGCAGATGCATGGGAGCACCACCACTTTCACGTCCTCCTCCAAGTCGCACACCATCCTGACTTGGAACTATATCGCCGTTCCTTCACTGTCGCTGGATCAAAATGCTGGAACTCCCTCCCTAGCAGTACTGCGGGTGTACCTACACCACATGGACTACAACGGTTCAAGAAGGCAGCTCACCACCTTCAAGGGCAATTGAATATGGGCAATAAATCCTGGTCTTGTCAGCAATGCTCATGCCCCATGAAAAAAACACAGCTGTTCTCATCTACTTTAATGGTATCCTGAGATTTGCAAAGTCTGGCCAGCCAGCATTAAAGCTAGATCATAGATAAAATCTCAGGCATGCAGTCTCCTTTAACTTGATCTACAATATTTCACAAGGTCTCTTCTGGTTCTGCAAGTGGCGCTGTGTATTCAGCTTACCGCAAGTTTATTATGGTCTTAATTGCCTCCAATATTTATCCCTGGAAGTACGTCTAATTCTCTGAATGTTTGCTCTGTGTACAGATTGAGTAATTTTAGTGACAGTACACAACCCTGTCATGCTCCTCCCTTCACTCCAAGCATAACTGGTTGTCCATCTTCTTGCCTGATGCTCGCTATTTTGCCCCAATATAGGCTCTAGAAAAATTATGTGAATAAGTTACCTGATTCCTGGGGACATAGTCATTGCCCATTCCCCCGTGCCTTACCTCTGTTAAAAGCAGGGAATGGTAAGTGATTATGTTAAATGCCAAGTAATCAAGAGGCCTGGAATAATTTTTTAAAAATTCATTCATGGGATGTGGGCTTCGCTGGCTAGGCCAGCATTTATTGCCCATCCCTAATTGTCCTTGAGAAAGTGGTGGTGAACTGCCTTCTTGAACTGTTGCAGTCCATGTGGTGTAGGTACACCCACAGTGCTGTTAGGGAGGGAGTTCCAGGATTTTGATCCAGCAACAGTGAAGGAACGGCCGATATATTTCCAAGTCAGGATGGTGAGTGAGTTGGATGGAAACTTCCACGTGGTGGTGTTCCCATGTGTTTCCTACCCTTTTCTTTCTAGGTGGTTGGGGTCATGTGTTTGGAAGATGCTGTCAAAGGAGCTGTGGTGAGTTCCTGCTGTCACAGTGTGTTAGTGATGAAGGGAGTGAATATTTGTGGATGGAGTGCCAATCAAGTGGGCCACTTTGTCCTGGATGGTGTCAAGCTTCTTGAGTGTTGTTGGAGCTGCACTGATCCAGGCAATTGGAGAGTATTCCATTATACTCCTGACATGTGCTTTGTAAATGGCTTTGGGGATTCAGGAAGTGAGTTACTCGTCGCAGGATTCCTAGCCTCTGACCTACTCTTGTAGCCACAGTATTTATATGGCGAGTCCAGTTCAGTTTTTGGTCAATGGTAACCCCCAGGATGTTGATAGTGGGGGATTCAGTGATGATAATGTCATTGAGTGTCAAGAGGTGATGGTTAGATTCTCTTTTGTTGGAGATGGTCATTGCCTGGCACTTGTGTGGCACGAATGTTACTTGCCATTGACTCCAATTTTGCTAGGGCTCTTTGTTGCCACGACAATCAGGAGACATAACAACTAGATAATTTAAGTTCAATTAATAAATATATCTGGAATAAAATGCTAGAAATGATGACCATGTGATGGCTGAATTGCTTTAATAACGCCTTTTGGGAAGGAAATCTATAGTTCTAACTTTTTAAAAAATTCTTTCATGGGATGTTGGTGTCACTGGCTAGGCCAGCATTTATTTTCCATCCCTAATTGCCCTTGATCTGACATCCATGTGACTCCAGGCACACAGCAACGTGGTTGAATCTAAACTGCCTACTGAAATGAACGATCAAATCAGTTAGGGCCAATTAGGGATGGGCAATACTTGTTTTAAAAATGGGCAGTTTGAAGAACTTTTAACACATTAGTGCCCTGCCTGACCCAAACCCACCTATTCTTTGTGGTCAAAATTGACCCCCAATAATTCCATGAATTAGGTTACCACACGTAGGAGATTTGGAGATAATCCCTGAACATGTAAATTGCCATTATACTGGATTGAATCTTTTATAAGTTTAGATAATAATCTGTTGGAAAAGAAGCCAAATCAGCCAGTCTGATCTTGCACATTAGAGTGCTGAAAACGACACCCAAAGCCCATCCATCTGAGTCCTACTCTTGCAATCCTGGAGAAGCTTGTGTAACATGCGATTTCAGCACACGAACTGCACAAAGGTTAAAAAAATAAGATTCTTTTATTCCACTGGCATCAAAGCTATATAAACTCGAGCCCCTATCTGCTCTAATCCCATTTTCCAGCACTTGGCCCGTAGCCTTGTATGCTATGGCATTTCAAGTGTTCTTCTAAATACTTCTTAAATGTTGTGAGGGTTCCCACCTCTACCACTCGCTCAGGCAGTGAGTTCCAGATACCCCCATCCTCTGAGTGAAAATATTTTTCTTCAAATCCCCTCTAAACTTCCTGCCCCTTACCTTAAATCAATGCCCCCTGGTTATTGACCCCTCCACGAAGGGGGAATGTTTCTTCCTACTCTATCTAAGCCCCTCATAATTTTGTAAACCTCAACCGGTCCCCCCTCAGCCTTCTCTGCTCCAAGAAAAACAACCCCAGGCGATCTAGTCTCTCCTCATAACTAAAACACTCCAGCCCAGGCAACATCCTGGTGAATCTCCTCTGCACCCTCTCCAGTGCAATCATATCCTTCCTATAACATGGCAACCAGAACTGCACACAATGCTCCAGATGTGGCCTAACTAATGTTTTATACAGCTTCATCATAACCTCGCTGCTCTTGTATTCAATGTTTCGACTAATAAAGGCAAATATCCCATATGCCTTCTTAACCACCTTATCTAGCTGTCCCACTACCTTCAAGGATCTATGGACATGCACACCAAGGTCCCTCTGATCCTTTGTCATTTCCAGGGTCCTACCATTCATTGTGTACTCCCTTACCTTGTTAGTCCTCCCAAAGTGCATCACCTCACACTTTTCAGGATTAAATTTATTTGCCGCTGTTCTGCCCATCTGACCAGCCCGTCTATATTGTCCTGTAGTCTAAAGCTTTCCTCCTTGCTACTTACCACATCTCTAATTTTCGTGTCATCTCAAACTTACTGATCATACCTCCTACATTCATGTCTAGATCATTAATGTACACTACAAACAGCAAGGGACCCAGCACTGAACCCTGCAGTACGCCACTGGACACAGGTTTCTATTCACAAAAACAACCTTCGACCATTACCCTCTGCCTCCCACCACAAAGCCAACTTTGGGTCCAATTTGCCAAATTTCCCTGGATCCCATGGGCTCCTACCTTTTTGACCAGTCTCCCATGTATCCAGTATCAAAAGCCTAACTGAAGTCTACGTAGACTACATCAACTACACTACCCTCATCTACATACCTAGTCACCTCCTCAAAAAGTTCAATCAAATTTGTTCGACATGATCTCCCCCTAACAAAGCCATGGTATATATCTTTGATTAACCCTTGCCTCTTCAGGTGGAGATTAATTCTGTCCCTCAGAAATTTTTCCAAAAATTTCTGTATCACTGGTGATAATCACTAGCCCGTAATTCCCTGATTTATCCCTACCACCCTTCTTGAATAATGGTCCACATTAACTGTCCTCCAGCCCTCTGGCACCTCTCCTGCAGCCAGAGAGGATTTGGAAATTAATGTTAGGGCCCCTGCAATCTCTCCCCTTGCCTCCCACAGGAGATTGGGATACATCTCATCTGAGCCTGGGGATTTATCCACTTTTAAACCCGCTAAAACCACTAATACCTCCCCCCTCTCAATACTAATTTATTCAAGTATATCACAGTCCCCTTTTTTGATTTCTTTACCTACATCGTCCTTCTCTATAGTGAATACAGGTGCAAAGTCCTCATTTAAAACCTCACCTACATCTTCTGGCTCTTCACACAGATTGCCACTTTGGCCCTTAGTGGGCCCTACCCTTTCCCTGGTTATTCTCTTGTCCCTAATATACTTATAAAATGCCTTTGGATTATCCTTTATTTTACCACCCCGCCCCCCCCACCCAGTGTTTTTTCATGTCCCCTCTTTGCTCTCCTAATTTATTTTTAAGTTATCTCCTGTACTTTCCATACTCCTCCGGGGCTTCCAATGTTTTGAGCCTTTGGCATTCCTTCTCTGAGTGCATTTCTTAAGGGTGATCACATCTAAGAACGTGCTCTCCACGTAACTCTCAGCCTCGCGGATGCACTGCTGTGCCTCCAGCCAGCGCTCAAGCTGGTCAAGCCGGTGGCAATTCCTGCAGGTGTGGTCATCCAGACCGCCAAGAGTGTCCAAGACTTCCCACGTATTGCAGGCCGTGCAACACACGGGATTGAGCTCCCCTGCCCATACCATTAGCTAAAATACTCTTACCCTAAATTTAAGCCAAATAAAAAATGATTTAAGTTGCTTACTTTTAAAAAAAGCTAGAATGCTTACCTTTCCTTAGTGTAGCTTTAAAGCGGAGAAAACCAGCTTACCCACTACCTACCAATCAGCTCTCAGCTTTGTGCTAACGTCACTTTTGTCAGCCTTTTTGAATTCTGGCGGGGTTCCTGTTGGGGTTAGCAGCTGCTCCGACTGGCTCGATCTGGGCCTTGACCCTCAGGCTTTTATTGAGAAGCCCAGCTGGTGCCATTTGCCCCCAGGTTTGCTCTGATCCTGCTGCTGCCCCGACTGGGGCCTGCTCTCCTCTCTCTCCGTGAGGCTTCTCAGTCTCAGGGTTTGCTGCCAGTCAGTCTGAATAGCTCTCCAATGCCCCAATTCCTGGCTCTTTAGCCACACTCAGGGGCTTTAAGTTGTCCTATTCATGGCCTTGGCTCCTGCCATACTGCCTCTTACAAGTCCTAGACTTTCTTCCTTGCATTATGGCATCTAGCTCTACTCCTCGATATTTCTCCCTACAGGGACAGGCTAACAGGGGGCCAGCCAGTTCCCCTGCTTGGTTCCCTCCCCCAACATCACTACCTGTAGCTGGAGGCCCTGCTATGGTTGTTCCTCATTAGGTTAGAATAATTTGTGAATGAATCAGATCCATTTTCACTGGCAGCATTCTTATATTATAGATGTCCACCTGGAGCAGAGAATGCCACCACCGCCTAGTGCCCAGAACAGGAGCATTGCCTCTAACTGCACACTCAGATAGAGCCTGTTTCACTCTTAAGGGCAGAAGTTTGAAGTTTTGCAGAGTGACACTTTTTAACCAGGCAATGCAGTTTTCTCTGACTGCAGATGGTTTATAACATCATCTCCTGTTTTCCAAGTTGTCATCCTTTCTCCGATACATTTATTTTATTTCTTTGCTCTGTGATGCAGCCTTTCTACAATGATTCCCACCCCTCACTCAGTTACCTGCCTCCACCTTAACCCTTAGGGCCGATTTTTTTGCTCCCGATTCAGGGGCACAGAGTCAGGAAAATTCCCAACTCCGCAAACCCAACTCAGGAAAAAGTGCCCCAAATCTTGGATTTTCATCTTGATGGTGGGACAGGAGTCGGGCCTGCCGACCCCAGAAAGAGTTTGGATGCAGCTGCCGGGTACTGATGTGGGCTATTTAAAAGGTCCACCTCAGTGCTCTGGGACTTTGTCCCAGTTGCAGTAAAAACAACAAAACAAGAAGCAGCCCTCTAGCCTTCACCCCTTCACACCCATAGACTCCTTATGCCCCATCCATGTCAACTCATGCCACTACGTGCCCCCAATCCACCCCCTGCCATGGCCACATACTCCCCATGCTAACCTTTACCCCTCTACCCACCCCCCATGCTTCCTCATAACCTTCATGCCAACCTATGCACCTCATGTACCCCCACGGCACCCTCAAACCCTCCATACCAACCCATGACCCCCCTAGCCCTTTATGGACCCTATGCCAACTTAGTATCAACTCATGCCAACCCATGTCCCCAATCCACCGCCCTTTGCCCTTACACTCTCAATGCCAACTTACCTAATATCTACTATGAGCAGACCTCAAGAACCATGGTCAGATGAATAAATATAAAGTTCTGGGTCTATTGCAGACTTCGTTATATTTTTAAAAAACTCTCATTGATAACATTTAAATCTATTCAAGTATTTAACCCTCTATAGAAGCAAACACTTCCTTTAAGTACTTAATCCCATATGAAAACAAACAATCCCTTCTGAAAACACACATTTATATTCATAGCTCCACATAAAGACAGATAATCTCTTTATAACCATTGGGAGCTGTTAATCAAACTGTGACTTTATAGGCCCCCACTGTGATAATGATAGGTTGTGCAAGCAGGCAAGCAGTCAAACAGCAATAATCTTCTTATCAACTAACAGTGAAGTAGAAAGCACCAATTTTTGTCAACTGCAAGCTGGATGTTTTTTCCAATAATTAAAAGTGCCTGGGGATTTAGATGACCTGACAGCTTGACAATTCCACAGAGTTTATCCACCCTTTATGCTCATTCACATCTACTCTTACATCTCCAAAAGGGGCACCTGCCTCAGCAAATAACTCCAGCAGCTTTAGACAATTTCTCAAATGTCTAAAGCGCATGAGTCGTCTTTTGGAAATTGTAGTAATGAAAATTGGATCTGTTTGAAGGCAGCTGCACTTTTACATGTCCAGCTGCCTCCATAAACCAATGATGTGCAAACTCCAACCCTTCCCCGTTCTGCCCCCCGCCAACCCCTCCCCCCACCCCCGGTGAAAATGGTACGTGGCAGGTTGGGGGTGGTGAGACTTATGGAATCGGGGATCTAGTGCGATTTTTGATCAGGAATGGAGCCCTCCCCTTCCTGTGAAAATTCAGGTCTTAGTGTCTGTTTTACACAATTATAATGTTAGAAAATTGGTGTCAATTTCCTGTCCCTTCAGCTGTATAGTCGTAAACACAAAAAGGAATCAATAACCTTTTCTGATTGGTATCTTCTAAAGTGCTTTTATAAAGAGAAACCTCCAATGGTGACTACTGTATTAGGTCTTGCAACTAAGGGACCTGAATTTAAATTATAGTCTTCACCAGTAATTGTATTTAACATTTTTGCAGAGTAATTTTCTGGGGAGCATTGCATCTGATAAAAGGAGTCATATCCTATGGTGCTGTATCCTTTCCATTTTGAAAAATGTGGACCCACAACTGGGTTAATGTACAGGCCAAACGAACTCAGACTCAGTCAAGCTTGAGTTCAAATCCCAAAGAGAATTTGAGTTTGGAAGAAATAAATTTGGAAATAAAAACTGGTATCAGTAAAAAGCGACAACAAAGCTGATGGATTGATATAATAATCCAACTGGTTCACTAATGATCTTTAGTGAAGGAAAGCAGTCATCTGTGCCATGTCTGGTCCATATGTGACTCCATTCCCACACCAAAGTAGATGACTCTTGACTGCCCTTTGAAGTGGCCCAGAAGACCACTCAATTGTATCAATTTGCTCCAAAGAAGATAATAGGCCAAAACCATCTTTACAGGGGCAACTAGGGATGGACAATAAATGCCAGCCTTACCAGCAGTACTCACATCCCATTAATACAATCTGCAATTAATTAATTCATTTTTGAGATGTAGTCACTATTCTTGTATGGACAACGTTGCCTGTTTTTAGGCAGAAAGGTTAGCCACAAAAGAATGAATGACCAGGTATTTGTTTGTTGGTCTGGTTAAGAGGGGAATGTTGGCCAGGACACAGGGTGAACTTTCCCCTCTTCTTAGCATCATGTTACAGTCTGTTTTACATCCACCTGAGCAGACAAATGGGACCAGATGGTAATTTCTCTTCTGAAAGTTAACACCTCTGACAGTGTAGCCCTCCCTCAGCATTGAAGTATTAGTGTAAATTATGTGCTGAAGTCCAAAATGGGTCTATAATTCACAACCTTCTAACCAAGAGATAGGAGTGTAACAAATCACTATATAACTTTATAAAATACTGAGCAATTTATTGAATATTAATGGAATAGCTCTCTCTTTCTCACTCTCAGAGAAGGAAAGCTCCCCAAGCTGACAAACACAAGATGTTATCTCTGCCAAGGATAGACTGAAACAAGACATTGCAAATCCTGATGGGGTGGTGGGAGTTGAGCCATACCTGAAGCATCTGTTTGAAGGTTAAACAGGAAGTCCTGGGAAGCAATGAGCCACAAGATGACTTCCTGGACTTCCGGCAGAATAAGAGGGAATACCTCGAATATCAGTCCCCTGCTAATGAACACTTGAATAAGTGATTGGCGTAAACCTACCAGAAATGAGGTACATAAACGGACCCTCAAGAGAAGAAAAACATTTTGGATGGAAGAGAGCTTCTCAAGGTGGACCAACATTGGCTCCAGATTAATACCTTGATTAGCTGGGAAGACTTAAGAAAACAGAAAAAGCTGTCACTTCCGACCCTTGCCTAGGAGAAGATGAAGATTTTCCTGATATCTCAGTCGGTTCAAGAACAGAGGGAGATAAAAACTGCTGTTAGCAAATGGTCAAGACACTGTCACTCCCAGCCATGGAGATCAGCTTCATCTATCCGTTGGTCTGATCCAGGACCAGTGAGCCATTCTGAGGAGACTGCTACCACCAGTCATGAAGATCAGCACCCTCTCACTTCCCCTATCCATTATTCTGATCCAGGACCAGCAAACCGTTCTCACCTATTACTGGTCATGTGTTTTTTCTGGCTATTTAGATTATGTATCATATCCAAACTGTTGTTTCTTAATAAACTTAATAAGCCACCTTCAAATTACTTATGAATAGTCGACCGCCTATTTGGGTAATCTGTGACTCACTAACCATAAATCTTACAACAATCCTACCAAGTGACTGATATTCAGCCATGGTTCATTTGGTAGCACTTTCACCTCTGAGTCAGAAGGTTGTGGATTCAGGTTCCTCTCCAAGATTTGAGCACAAAAATCTAGTCTGACTCTCCAGTGCAGCACTGAGGGGAGTGCTGTACTGTTGGAAGTGCATAGGTGTCGGACGTGCATATGAGATGCTAAATCAAGGGCCAGTTTTCTTTCTCAGGAAGATGTAAAAGATCCCATGTCAACATTTTGAAGAAGACCAGGGGAGTTATCGCTGATATTCTGCTAACTATTTAACCCTCAATTAACATCACGAAAAAAAAGCGTAATATCTGGACACTATCACATTGCTGCTTGTGGGACCTATGTTTCCTACATCACAACAGTGACTACATGTCAAAAATTATTTAATTGGCTGTAATTTGGTGTGTCTGGTGGTTGTGAAAGTTGCTATATAAATGCAAACCTTTTCTCTTTTCTTCTTCAGATTACTCTTTTAAGGAGTTAAATTGTAATCTGTATAACATAATTTGTTACAAGCTTTCAATAAAAGACACAAATGCAGTTTTTATTAACATGCATCAAATTTAATAGGTATCCAAGTAACACAGTAATGTGGCATTGATTATTTTTCAGTCAATTGGCTGTGAGAATCTAATTAGCTTGAGTCAGTCTCTGTAAACTCAGTTAAACAAGGCACAGTCTCCTTCATCAATCAGCAAAGAGATATTCTGCCAACACTGGATAACTGGAAGACATTGTATTTAGACAGAGCTGTCAACATTGGGCATATTCTAGGTGTGAGTTTTTCCAATTACAAGCTTTATATCTGAGATGTACATTCACACCAAAAACATGAACATGGCCAAAAGTAGTAAGCTTCATCACTCACACAGATAGGAGAGGATGGATGTGGCATTAATGTTTCTTACAATAATTGATGTGTTGTTTTCTTTTCCTGATTCTCTTTTCTTTTTCGCTCTCTCTTTACCTCTCTCTTTCTCTCTTTCTCTTTCTCTTTCTCTGCCTGGCTGTGGGATTTCCATGTGTTTTCCCTTGACTCTTGTTTCTTGCTAGTGGGCAAGCGACTATCCCAGCATTTATAGAAGTAATGAGGGCTCTCTATTAAAACCAATGAGCTTCCAGTGGATGAAGGGGGCGCAGTGCACAGATGAGAAAGAGCTCAGGTTGACCCTTTGTCCCTGCGGAATTAGCTGATCTTAGTCAGGAGGGCAGTTTAGCTGTTTCAGCTAGCCTTAATTCCCGGGGAAAAGGAAGGAACTGGCAGCCAGGGATCTCACTTCCAATCATCATCTAGACACCCAATAACATTGGGTTATCCATGTGTGCCCAGGTTTATATGTGAAGAATGTCAAATTGGCCGTGGAACAGTAGTCCAGCTCAAACCTGTCAAGAAGAGGAGAGGAAGCTGTTGCACCATCTCACTCACCAATTCTGACATGACCCACGCAATCTTCCCTGCTGTTGGACACAGGGAGCTGTTCACTTTCTTTCTGTATCAATGGGCTTACAATGTACCTTCTGTCACCTATGCCACGAACAATGAGTGACCAAAGTTCCACGTGACAGCAAGTATTAAGGAGGCAGCTAATGTTGCAACTTAATTCCTTCTAGCATTACGTTTTGGGAAGGCAGTTGAGGAATTTACTGTTGTTGAATTTGCTGCTGTTGAAGAATTTACTATATTTACTTCAGGTATTGGGTTTGTTTCTTCATCTATTATTGCAGTAATTAAACCTGACCAGACCTTCAATAAGAAATTTTTGCATGAACAATCTGTTCCTGAAAAATCATTTATTTATTATTATTCATCTTTATTATTTGCTGGCACCAGCAAGATGGCCCGAATTACATTCCTCTGTGCTGTATCGCTCAATGATTAACTTACCCAATTTAATGGAAAAAATAGGTTGCAAAATAATCTTCCTGTATGAATTAGAATCATAGAGGTCTACAGTGCAGAAAAAGGCCCTTCGGCCCATCGTGTCTGCATCAGTCAAACAAGTACCTAACTATTCTAATCCCATTTTCCAGCACTAGACCCATAGCCCTGTATGTCATGGCATTGCAAGTGCGCATCCAAATGCTTCTTAAATGTTATGAGGGTTTCTGCCTCTACCGCCCTTTCAGGCAGTGAGTTCCAGATTCCCACCACCCTCTGGGTGAAAAAATTCTTCCTCGCATCCCCTCTAAACCTCCTGCCCCTTACCTTAAATCTATACCTCCTGGCTATTGATCCTTCCACCAAGGGGAAAAGTTCCTTCCTGTCTACTTTATCTATGCCCCTCATCATTTTACACATCTCAATCATGTTCCCCCTCAATCTCCTCTGCTCCAGGGAAAATAATTCCAATCTATCCAATCTCTCCTCATAACTAAAATTCTCCAGCCCAGGCAACATCCTGGTAAATCTCCTCTGCACTCTCTCGAGTGCAATCACATCCTCCCCATAATGTGAATTCCAGAACTGCATGCAATACTCTAGCTGTGGCCTAACCAGCATTTTATATAGTTCCAGCATAACCTTCCTGCTCTTATATTCTATGCCTCGGCTAATAAAGGCAAGTATCCGATATGCCTTCTTAACCACCTTGTCTACCTGTCCCCCTACCTTAAATGACCGGTGTACATGCACACCCCTCTGATCATCAGTTTTCCCCAGGGTCCTACCATTCATCGTGGATTCCCGTGCCTTGTTCAGCCTTCCCAAATACGTCACATCACACTTATCCGGATTAAATTCCATTTGCCACTGATCAGTTAATTATTGATCATTAATTAATACAAGTGTCTTGGGCCACTTGATTATTTCTTTCTATGACTCAGCACATAGACATCCAAAAAAAAGGAGAGTTTATTTTTACAAAATTTTAAATGTGTTTTTTTAATGTTATTTTATGATTTTGTAATGACGATGTTCCGGATAGGCTTCAAGCAGAAACAGATAACTTTATTAGAGAGAGCTTTTCAGATGCTACATGCTTAAACCAAGCCTTCGACTAGAAAGCTTTGCTGCCCAGATTCCCTGTGCTTAGTGCTCATTGGTCGGAGTCTCCAAGAATGTCCCGTGACCCCGACAGACAGTAGGAGAGGCTATACCCACAACTACTACACTTCCTCCACCTTTAGTATTTTTTCACACATTTCTATTTACAGGGAACACTAAATATCTAATGACATGTACATATATGCAGCTCAGGAGGTTAAAGATTAAGTCTCTGAGGGGGTTTCTTTATTCGGTTAGAACGGTGTAGCTCTACCACTTCAAGCTTGTCATCTGGATCGACGTGATCAGGAATTGCAGCACCAGATACATCATTAGAAAGTTCAGGGTTTGACAACTCTAAGGAGGCAACGGGCATGTCTTTTCTAGGTTGATCTGTCATCTCAGAGATTGATGCTTCGATGTTAATCACAGGTGGAATAGCTGGTTATTGGAATGTCTCTCTATTCCTAAGAGGGTCCACATGTTTTCAAACAATTTGGTCTTCCACTTCCACTTGGAAGGGCAAAGGACCAGTTTGGGAAACAATTGTACCAGGAATCCAACAAGACCCACTTTCAAAATTCCGCACAAAAACTGTGTCCCCTGCAATAAATCTTCGAGCTTTGCTATAAATATCATGATTCACTTTCTGACTACTCTGATTCTTCTCTACCTTCCCCTCTAAGTTTGGAAACACCAGACCTAATCTTGTACGTAGGCGGCGTTTCATCAGTAATTCAGACGGTGTTGAATCTGTGGTTGAATGAGGTGTCGTACGATAACCAGGAAGGAAACAGGAAAGTTGAGTTTCTACAATACCTTCTGTTAACCTCTTCATTCCAGATTTGAAAGTTTGCATGGCTCTCTCAGCTAAACCGTTTGAAAGGGATGGTATGGGTCTGTTCTAATATGTCTGATTCCATTTAAGCTCATGAATCTCTGAAACTCTGTGCTGGTAAAGGCTGTACTGTTATCAGAAACAATGACTTCCAGTGAGCCATCTATACTAAAACATTAATGCAGCTTTTCGATAGTTGCGATTGATGTTGGTGATCTGACATCATACACATCCAAACACTTGGAATGTGCATCTATGATCAATAAAAACATAGTACCTAAGAATGGTCCTACATAATCAATATGTAGTCTAACCCAGGCTCACATATTCCATTCCCATGGATGCAGTGGAGTTGAAACAGGCAACTTCTGTTGTTGCTGACGATGGAGACAATGCTTGACTGTGCTTTCAATGTCACTGTCAATGCCTGGCCACCAGACATAGCTTCATACAAGCATTTTGCATTTTCATCTTTGATATGCCTGGATGCGCACTGTGAAGTTCTGTCAAGAGTGGTTCTGTACCTTGTGAAGGGACAGCGGCTCTTGATCCCCACAACAAGTTTCCATCTTGAAAACTTAACTCTGTTTTTTGGGCATCTCTTCAAGTGAATTTGGCCACCCTTGCAATACAAGATCTCTAACTTTTGTCAAAGTTGGATCTCTGTTCATCTAATTTTTAATTGGCTTTGTGCACACAGGCAAAGAATCCAAGAAATTCAACACAAGCACAATTTCTTGTGACACTGGAACATGTACAATGCTATCTGGTAATCAAAGGCGGCTTAGTGCCTCAGCATTTGCAACGTGTAAGCTAGGACAGTGCATAATGGTATACTCGTACGCAGATAAAATCAAAGCCCAACGTTGTATTTTTGCTGAGGCTATTGGTGGAATGGCCTTATCCTCACTGACTAAACCCATTAACAGTTTATGGTCTGGGACAATGGTGAAATGTCATCCATGTAGGTACTGGTGTAATTTCTTCACTCTGAATACCACTGATAAACCTTCCTTTGCTAGCTGGGAATAACTCTTCTCGGCTGTGGATCGGGTTCTTGAGACATAGCCGATTGGCCTTTCTGATCCTTCTTCTGTTTTATCTTTTTCTGTTTGCTGCAGAATTTTGTCTCACCCTTCGTTTTGATTTCACAGTCGGCCAAATTCCTCTCTGGTGAAATCTTAAATTGGTTCAGTTCTGTAGTCGGGCGACCCATGGTTTCATTATCCACTCGCATCTTGGAAAGTTCTATGAATTTTCCTTCTAATGTCTCTTTTGCTTCATTCAGCTGATCCTTCAGCTCTTCGATCTCCTTCTTGGATCTCTTGGCTTCCCCCTGGAATATGGAACATTGTTGAGTCTTCTCAGCTAACTGTTTCTTCAGTTTGTTCAGAGTGGCACTAAATACATTTCGTTTCTCCTCATAATTTCCCAGAGGAACCAACCTTGACCTGAGGGGTCCTTGCAGCATGTGAAGGTCCTTCAAATCTCCTAACTCATTTTGAAATACACAGTCTTATTTCCTTAGGAGCTCACGAACTCCTCCTGTTCCCAAATGAATTATTTCAGACCAGTCAAGCTTGATTTTCTCCAACCAGTCTCGGCCCAGAAGACTAGGTCCTTCATCTGCCATTATTATCACTGGAAGCTGTACTGATGTCTGTTGCCTATAATACACTGGTACTGTGGTGATGCCTGTTTCTTGCATAGACTCTCCAGTGTAGGTCTTCAATTTGGCGGTAGTTCACTCTAGATTCAGTGGCTGGGTACCTTCATTTAGACATTTGAATGTGTGCTCTCCCACCACTGTGGTTGAGGCCCCCGTGTCTACCTCCATTACTGACGCTTCCCTTAAATCTGACAGCAATTGGTTCGATTTTTACCTCTGTGACGTTGTACAGGGAATAGATGTCGGTATCAGCAGCTTCTGATTCCGTCGTATTTTCCAGTTCAGTCATATTTGTTTGCTGCTTTTTGGGCTGTTTTGGCTTCACCCTGCATTGCCTTGCTAGGTGGCCTTTTTTATGGCAGAAATGGCACTCTGCCTGCTTGAATCTGCAGGTATCAGGTACGTGGTCGCCCCCACATTTATAACAAATGAACTTTGGAGTCACTGTTGAAGTGTTTTTATCAGCAGATCTTGTCTCCCGATTCGCCGCTGGTGTCCCTGGTTTTCACGCCACGGCCAGTGGTAGGTTCCCACCCCACATGAAGAACTTCTCAATGTTTTATGTGTTGTAAAGCCTTTGAATGTCTCGCAGATATGGCGAGAGATATTTCCAGGGCGCGCTTCAAATTGATGCTGATGTCTGGGAGTAAATGGAGCTGAATGGCGTCATCGTGAACTCCACAAACGAATCGATCCCCCAGCATAGCATTGATCACCTCACCCAAGTCGCAGTGTTCTGACAACGGCTTCAACTTCTCTATGTAGGTTGTGATGGACTCTCCTGGGGACCTAATTCAGAAATTAAACTTAAACCTCTGCATTATTAGGGATGGCTTCGGCTGGAAATGCATTTTAACGAGGTCCACTAATTCATTAAAGGACTTTGAATCGGGCACAATCGGGCCCGTCAGGATGAAATGGTATGCCTTGCAACCAAACACACTCAAAAGGATTGCTTTCTGCTTTTCCTCTGCGGTAATTCCACTTGCCACAAAATAAAAACCAAGGCGCTCTACACACTGGCTCCAGCCTTTCCAAGGTCGCATCGTAAGCATCGATTCTTCCGAAGTGTGGCCATGACTGGTGAGTCGTCTTTTCTTTTCTCCTTAAGGCTTGATGTACTCACGTTAACCAGGCGAGGTGCAAAGGCGGAGCCATTTTACCCTCGTCGCCAAACGTAATGACTTTTTGACGTACCGGACACATTTCAAGCAGAAACAGGTAACTTTGTTACAGAGAGCATTTCAGATACTACACGCTTGTACCAAATCTTCAACCAGAAAGCTCCGCCCCTGGATTGCCCGAGTTTAGGGCTCATTGTTCGGAGGCTCCAAGAATGTCGCGTGACCCCCGACAGACAGTATGAGAGGCTACACCCACAATTACTACAGATTGGCTTTCCAAAAGGAAAATTCAGAGGGAAAAATAAGCTTGTGATATTGCAGATTCAGCAAACACAAGGCAGCCAATCCCATTCCTATTAGCACTGTGGGTCCACCTGCACCAGGCTGCAGCGGTTCAAGAAGGCGGCTCACCATCACCTCCTCAAGGGGCAATCAGGGATTGTCAACAATGCTGGCCTAGCCAGCGATGCCCACAACCCATGAAAGAATTTAAAAAAAATTAAACCAGCTTGAGAAAAATGCAAACCTCAACCCTAATTATATCGTCTACATTTTGCTGTAAAGAACGGTAATTCCATAGCTACAAGAGTAAGAGTTACATGTCAAATACAACCAGTGAAAGAGCTAAAAAAATCTGTCATAGCAAGAGTTAGCCCATGCAGAACATTCAACCAATCACTTCCTTCCCTTTTATTAAAATTTAGTTCACTGTGTTTATATGTCAGATATTTTATCTGGTATGTATTGTATTTGATCTCAGAGTGGTAGTGACATTAAAATAATTTTATAACATTTATTTGGTTCCTAAATGTATTGTCTGGTGAAGTATTGAGTTACGCTGACCAGGAAGACCCAAGATGAAATTGCCAATGGATGTTGAGTTAGTTTATTTCACCTGGAGCAGCAGATAAGATACTGCTACTGGTTTCCAATTGCCTTGGCTTAGGGGAGGGGAAGGAAGAGATGTGCCAGAGGTCCCATTCCTGATCACCATCCAGTGACCCTAACCAGAAAATATGTAGGTGAGGCCATGGGGTAGGACAGAACCTGGCTTGACTGTGATACCAGCCCAAAAAACAACAATAATTTGGATTTATACATAGCACCTTTATCATAATGAATTGTCCCAAGTCTCTTCACAGGAGCATTATAAACCAAAGTATGATGCTGAGCCGCGTAAGGAGATATTAGGTCAGATAACGACAAGCTTGGTCATAGAGCTAGGTTTTAAAAAGTATCTTTAAGAAGGAAAGTAAGGTAGAGAGGTGGAGAGATTTAGGGAGTGTTGTATATAGCTCTAAGCGCGAGCAGCATGCCATTGTAGTATAAAGGTGTTTGGCAGAGCAAGGGTTAATGTGGGACTGGAGAACAGCACTGCCCACGTTATGATGGGGAGGCGGTGGTGTTGCGGTGTCATCACTGGGCTGGTATTTCAGAGACCAAGGGTAATGCTCTGGGGACCCAGGTACAAATCCCATGGCAGATGGTGAAATTTGAATTCAAGAGTGCTGGAATTAAAATTCTGGTGAAACCATTGTCAATTGTTGTAAAAACACATCTGGTTCACTAAGGAAATCTGCTATCCTTGCCTGGTCTGGCCTACGTGTAACTTCAGACCCACAACAATGTGGTTGCCCCTTAAGTGTGCCCTGAACAAGGGCAATTTGGAATGGGCAATAAATGCTGGCCTAGTCAGCGATGCCCACATCTCTAGAACAAACAAATAATTTTTTAAAAAGTAAAGAGTCACAAGATAATAGACTGTGATAGCAGAGTCTTGAAGGAGGTAGCACCACTGCATCGCAGTATCTGGGATATGTACATAGTTATGGGTTAACAATAAATGGTTTATGTTTAAACATACAAGTCTCCAGACTTCTTAGTGAGATAATAAATTAACCTTTACAGCAAGGAGGTTGGGTCAATTGAAGGCACGGACGCCAATGGTGCAGCAATTATAACTGGGATTGCAAAAGAAGCCAGATTTAGAGGAATGTAGATATCTTGGAGGTTTGTGGGGTTGGGACGGGGCAAGACTATGGAAGGATTTGAAATCAAGGATAAGAATTTTAAAGTCAAGACGCTGCTTGACCAGCAGCCAATTTAAGTCAGCGAGAACAAGTGTGATAAGGGAATGGGGTTTGCTGCCAGTTAAGATATGGGCAGCAGACATTTGGGCGACCTCAAGTTTATGGAGGGTAGAACGTGAGAAACCAGCTAGGAGAGCATTGGAATAGTTGAGTCTAAAGGTAACAAAGGTAAGAATGAGGATTTCAGTAGTAGATAAGCTAAAATGGGGCAGAGTTGGGTGATGTGACAGGGTGGAAATAAACGATCTTAGAAATGGCAAGAATAGGAGGTCAGAAGCTCATCTCAGGATGAAGTGTGACACCAAGACTGAGTTAATCTCAAACTGTTGTCAGGGAGAGGGATGGAGTCACTAGCCAGGGAACAGCTAGCGGGGAGTGAAAACAATAGCTTCGGTCTTCCCAATGTTTAATTAGAGAAAATTTCTGCTCAACCAGAACTGGATGTTGGAAAAGCAGTCTGATAGTTGGAGGAGTTGGGAGAGGTGGCGGTGAGATCGAGCTGGGGTCATCGGCGTACGTGTGAAAACTAACTCTGTCACTTATCCCTGGAGGGCAGCATGAGGATGAGAAATTTCATAAAGCTATCCAACTGAGAGATACTTATGAATCTGCTTCCACCACCGCACCCCCCCCCCCCCCACCCCCCACTTTCAGGCAGTGCATTCTGGAGAATAAAACACTATGTGAAATAAACCTCAGTTCCACTGGTTCTTTTGCCGGTACCTTAAATTTTGCCAATTTGATTTCACTGGCTGAAAATGTAAAGTGATGGTGACTTGACGCTGTGTTATGGAACGGCAGTTCCAGGCTCATTCTGCTCAGAGCTAGAGCAGGGTCTAAAACCCAGCTTGGAAGTGTGGGTATGAACTACTTTCCTGGAAAGCAGGACAAAGGATGAAATCCCATGCAGGCAGCTCTCAAGCACCCACTAGTGGACACTTACATATTAGCCCCGGTCGACATTCAGCTTCTTTCTGTACATGGTCCGGGACATTTCACATATTTAACAGTGGAAAAGAAATTAGGTAAAAGCAAAAGTGTGATGTTTTAATTTTACTCCTAACAGTTTACTCTCGGGTTTCATAGTGTAGACTTTCTGCCAAGTGTAATGTTTGAGGAGTAGTGAGATGTTGACATGTTTCAGATGAACTGAACAAATGTGAGGGGGGAAAAGCAGGGCCTCACCCATTGTTCCTGCTTTTCAGGGTTGAAAGCAGAGGATCAGAGGTCCAATTCATGGGGGTGTCCTGCCACGCCCTCACTATGTCAAAAACATGCTAACTCCGTATTAGACAGTATAGAAGCGTCCCTGATACCAAGCTAGTGCAGGCATCAGGGCTTCTAAATGGTGCAAATAAAAGGCCGAAGCTATTTCAAGACTAGTTCTGGAAATTCACTTGTCCACAGTGGAGCTGGTATCGGGTCTTGTGAGCAGCCTGACCAGCAGGCCTTAAAGAGACGACTGGGAACCGGCGCCAAATAAGTTTGTCTTTAAAAAAAACACCTGGCTTAATAAGCAGCATTCTGAGTACTGCTTACCCACCGTCCACCACCCCCAGCCCCACCCAAACGCCTCACCTCCACCCACCCACCTCCCCAGTCCAATCTCAAGGATGCTGCTGATTTTGCAATAAGATTCATTCTCAATTTACATTTTGCAATCCCAATTATAATTACTGCACCATTGCTGTCTGTGCCTTCAGTTGCCCCAGCCTTTGGAATTACCTCCCTGTTGTAAAGGTTAATTTATTATCTCACTAAGAAGTCTGGAGACTTGTATGTTTAAACATAAACTATTTATTGTTAACCCATAACTATATACATATCCCAGGTACTTGTATGTTTAAACATAAACCATTTATTGTTAACCCATAACTATGTACATATCCCAGGTACTGCCATGCAGTGGTGCTGCCTCCTTCAAGACTCTGCTATCACAGTCTATTATCATGTGACTCTTTACTTTTTTAAAAATTATTTGTTTGTTCAAGGGATGTGGGCATCATTGACTAGGCCAGCATTTATTGCCCATCCCTAATTGGCCAGTCGGCTGATTGGGTACATGTTATCTAAGGCTTCGCCAATCTTGGGGTAAATGACACAAACCAGTTTCTACCCAGTGATGTCACTTAAAAAAAGATGAGAAACAATTCTATTGTCTAGAATAAATGCAGAGCCAAGCAGAGACGAGCAAAAGCATTTGGAACAAGGCTGCCGGTTTGGAGTGAATTATTTTCACCCTTGCCCCTGAGTTAATGGGTGCCCAACTGCTTTAGAATCTTGAGTATTACAGCCATGTCCTGCAATACCCTAAAATAAACTCTGGCTAGGTCGCAAATGGACACGAAGTAAAAGATTAGGAGGATTTTTTTTTCAAGTTAGCGTTGCCAGCCCTCCAGGATTGGCCTCAAGTGTCCAGGAATTGAAAATTAACCTGCAGGACACTGCGGTGTGGAATCTTGGAGAAGGACCATAGGGGCATTAAAAAAAATGTTATTTTTTATTTTCTTTGAACATTTCTCTGTGCCGGGTATGAGAAATATTGAAAATTGAGGGAAATAAAGGCTATTCGGCTGACAGTCAAGCAACATCCAATTGGGTAATTAGTCTTTTTGCTTTCTAGTTGGTGTAGGAAGGCAGTGTGTCACAAGGATGGATGTGTTGGCCGACTAATGGCTGGAGAGTGGGCTGGGGGGGTTGTGGGGGAGGCAAGTCATGTGATGAAACCTCCAGGAATAGAATTAATTATAGTTGGCAACCCTAAATGGGCTGTAAGTGCATTGGAACTTCCTGCCAGCCAGCACGGATTGCATGTACCAAAAAGCCTCCTTTTCTCTCCTTTAAAACTACGTTCAGAGAGAATTTCAACTGTAAGTCTTTCTTGACTGAAAAATCAGCAACTGCCAGATGGAAGTCTGATGGGGACATTGCACACTCATTCGCCTTTCTAAATCAACTTTGTTGTTGCATTTTTCTCTGATTTTGCTGTTTGAGATCTGAAGCAGACTGCCCACTTCCTTTGCTATGCAGTTAATGTTGAGATCACAGAATCGCACAACCACAGAATCGTTACAGCCCAGAAGGAAACCAGTCAGCCCATCGTGTCTGCACCAGCTCTCCGAATGAGTCATTAACTTAGTGCCGTTCTCCCCGCCTTCTCTCCATAACCCTGCACGTTCTTCCTCTTCACATGATGATCTAATTCCCTTCCGAATGTATTGATTGAACCTGCCTCCACCACACTCTCAGGCAGTGCATTCCAGCCCTTATCCTCTCGCTGTGCGAGAAAGATTTTCTGTGTGTCGCTTTTGCTTCTTTTACCAATTACTTTAAATCTGGTTTTTGATCCTTCAACCAATGGGAACGCTTTCTCTCTATGCACTCTGTCCAGACGCCTCATGATTTTGAAAGCCTCTATCAAATCTCCTCTCAGCCTTCTCTTCATCATGGAGAACAGTCCCAACTTCTCCAATCTATCTTCACAACTGATGTTCCTCATCCCTGGAACCATTCTCGTGAATCTTTCCTGCACTCTCTCCAATGCCTACACATTCTTTCTAAAGTGTGGCACCCAAAATTTTACACAATACTCCAGCTGAGGCCGAACTAGTGTCATATACAAGTTCAACGTCACCTGCTTGCTCTTTTACTCTATGTCGCTATTAATAAAGCCCAGGATATTGCATGCTTTATTAACCCGACTCTCAACCTGTCCTGCTACCTTCAATAACATGCCCATGTACACCAGGTTCTCCTGCTCCTACACCCACTTTGGAATTGTACCTTTAATTTTATATTGGCTCTCAGTGTTCTTCCTACCAAAATGCATCACTTCACATTTCTCTGCACTGAACTTCATCTATCGCCTGTCTACCCATTCCGTCAACTTGTCTGTGTGGTTTTGAAGGTCTACACTAGAAGATGCCACACAGTTGCCAAAGATCTCCTGTAAAAGCAAGACCATTGGTTGAACCCGTTAGGACCAAGAAATTTCACTGAAGCTGTAGAACTCTCTAGCTTTGGCTGAGAGCCAATCCTTATTGACCCAGTTTTAAAACTTCAAACACCTGCCTGCTTAGAAACAGTGAATTAGCGGTGGTTTCTTGTGGTAGTATCAGAGCAAACACCTAATTCTAATCTATTTGTATGTAGATAACCATTGAAGATTGATGGGCTTTGGGTTAGTTAAATTTTCAGATTCTTTGTAAACAAGTCAGTTAGGAGTTCCTTTGTGGAATGAGCTTGGTTCTGCAAATGGTCCAATGTTTTTCCCTCTACTGTTTTTTCTTCGTAGTTTCGCTCTTGGTCAAAGCTCAATGGCTGTTGCCGAGTGACACAAAAAGCATTGTCTAACCCTTCCACAGCTCTCTGCACGCTGCACTCTGCTGTTAAAATGGAGCTGTGCACTTCAAAGGCTATTTTTGCCAATCGTTGTTAAGCAAGCAGAGTCTCAGGTCAATTAGAATTAACCGTTTAGTGCGAGTGTTGTGCATGTTGGGTGGTGCTTGTACTTTTCAAATTACAGTTGAGAAACATGTAATACTGAGGTTGCCAATAAGGCCAATCTTATAGTGCATATTGACCAGTGAAAGTAGGCTTGCCATAGACTGTGGTAGAGAACCCCTGACAGAAAGGGAAGGGCATTCATTTAACTGTTCCATTCCATTTTGAGCACAGGATGGTCAATACTCACCCCCTTGGCACGTTGCCCTCGAGGTGGCTGTGGTGGGGAAGAGACCATTGTTCACCTCCTTGTAGATTGTGCCTTTGCAAAGAAGGTCTGGAGAGAGATGCAGTGGTTTCTGTCGAGGTTCATCCCGAGCAGTTCTGTGACACAGGACTCTGTGCTCTATGAGCTGTTCCCAGGGGAACACACTGAAACAAACATCAACTGCAGCTGGAGGATCATCAACTCGGAGAAAGACGCTCTTTAGTCTGCCTGATACTTGTTGGTCTTCCAGCGCAAAGAGTTGCCCCCGACCGAGTGTTGCAGACCGGCACATTCCAAAGTCCAGGACTACGTGCTGAGGGACTCACTAGAGCTTGGGGCAGCCGCAGCAAAGGCACAATGGGGAAAGGTGGCTGTCTAAGACCTATCTGCCACAGTGCACCGAGGGACTGGGAACTGTGTAGAGCCCCTCGGGCTGCACAGCTCAAAATGAATGTCTGCCAATGATTGTAATATTCATTGTTTGTACTGATACACCTTGTGATACATGTTGTAAAAGTTGAACCTGATTGTACTTTTGAGATGGTGATTTTGGAATGGTTTGGAATGTTCTTGAAGATATTTTATGAATAAAGTATATTTTTGCAAAAATAAAAAAAAAATGCATTGGGATTTTTACAGTTCCATGCTTTATAAGATTGGCCTTATTGGCAAACTCATAAATAGGGCCCAAGCCATTTGCTCAACATGCAAGCTTGATGCTGAAATAGGGCTCATCAAAGACATCCTGCAGGATAATAGCTACCCTGATAAGATCATTTTGTGTTGTGTATTGTGCAAAGGCATGAATGAGCCCAAGGCTGTCACTTTCAGCCCTGAAAAGTGCCCACTCTACCTCAGATTACATTGGAAGGAGAAAGTATCTCAAAAATTTGATTAACAGGTGAAACTAGCTGTTTGATGCTGCTACAGTGCAGTAGCAACATGAATGGTATTGGCCACTAACAGGATGCTGCCCTCAAGCCAAAAAAGACGTTCTTCCTATCACACAAATGAGTATTGCGGTATATGAAATTCAGTGCCAGTGTGATGCTAGATGTGCAGACCGTACTCAACCGGCCGGTGCTTGCAAAACTCGAAACGCAGTGTCCAACTTTAGATGTGATTCTGTGATTGGACAACATTTGCTAAATAATCCTCAGTGTGCTAAAAATTACACTGAAAGCTAATTTAATATTGTCGGTTGGGATTGCAGTGTGGTGCATTTGAGTGTAGCGGAAGCTACATATATTAATATACAGGTCCCTGTTCTTTTCAGACAGAAAGAGCATTTATACACACTGTGGCTGTTTCAGCCAAACAAAATAAGTAATAGCCAGCTGCTGATTTATTCCTCAGTGCAATGCCTTGACCAATCAGATGTCAAGCTAAAAGCAAAATACTGCAGACGCTGGAAATCTGAAACAAAAACAGAAAATGCTGGAAAAACTTAACAGGTTTAACAGCATCTGTGGAGAAAAAAGCAGAGTTAACGTTTTGAGTCCGTATGACTCTTCTTCAGACTTCTGTCTTTTTTCTGTTTTTGTTTCAGATGTCAAGCTGCCTGGTTTAAATTTCAAACAATGCTTGGCAGTTAACTGTCAGTTACCATTAACTGGTACATCCTCAATGGCAACGCCTCCACCAATCAGAGTCCACTTGCCAACCAATCAACAATTTCTTCTCATTCGGTATAAGGTTGTTGCTTCCCTTGACATTGATTGTCCTGATGAGCGCAAGATGAATAGCTTTGACAAAATGTCTTTCATCAGCGATTGCAAGTTCTGTACTACTAAATAACTATTTATATAAGATGCTAAGGGGGCTTGATGGAATAGATGCTGAGAGGATGTTTTCCCTCGTGGGGGAATCTAGAAGTAGTTCCAAAATAAGGGGTCTCCCATTTAAGATGGAGATAAGGAAGAATTTCTTCTCTCAGAGGGCCATTAGTGTTGGAATTCTCTTCTTCAGAGAGCTGTGGAGGCCAGGTGATTGAATATATTCAAGGTTGAGTTAGACAGATTTTTGATTGACAAAACGGAGTCAAGGGTTATGGGGGGACAGGCAGGATAGTGGAGTTGAGGCCATGATTTTATTGAATGGTTGGAGCAGGCTTGAGGGGCTGATTGGCCTACCTTCCCCTCCACTTTTCTCTGTTCTTATGTTTAGCTAACGCCTAAACCAAACTATCTCCTCATTATTACATTGCTGCCTATGGGAAATTGCGGTGGGAAAATTGGCTGCTGCATTTCCCTAGAGCACTGACGATATGTCAAAAATATCTCATTGTCTGTGAAGTACTTTGGTGTCCTGAGGTCATGAAAAATACTATATAAATACAAGTTTTTCTATCTTGATCATTCAAAGGCTGAAAAGATAAGATATGGAAAGCACCAAAATCTATAGGAGCCATAATTTGTTTGAAATAAAATAAATTATAAGCAGTACAACTAGTCATGACTGCCAGGTGTGACAAAATTGTAACACAGAACTTAAGTATGACCACAAACAGGAAGGATGCACTTAACAGAGAATATAATATATACAATAAGTACTTAGGAGACATCATTTTCTCCACCATTTCTGTTCAGGCTTAAACAGGGGGCGGACTTTTCTGTGCCCATTGGCATTGGGCGTGCTCGGTGGCGTGAAAGGACAATGTGGCGAGAAGGCCCGAAATCGGTTTCATGACGTTGCGACACCAGTTTGCAATCGTCGGCGCAGTCTGTCGATGGCGGGTCACTATTCCCGCCATCGGACTTCAGGAACCTCATTGTAATACGTCAGCATATCATTATAAGGCCAGGCCAGCAGACTCATTCCCACCCACCTCTCCCGCGCCCTCACTGGATCATCCGCCCACATCGCCACGATTGCATGCCGGCGTGTTCCACAGCCCCATATACAAGGCGTGCACTTGGCGGGCTGCACTTTGAGGGGAACTCGAAGTTGAGCGCAGCGCTCACCATTCCTGTTGGACTTCAAGGTTGAGGCGCATTGAGGATGAAGGCAAGCGCTGCCCTGTGGTTGAAGGTGGTCCGCAAGCAGGTGCCGGGTGGGGAGGAGGAATGCAGCCACACATTGTATAAAGTGACCATTCCTCTGCAGCTGAGACAGTTCAAATGCAGTCACAGTGACATGCATGGAGTTGGGACTCTAGCTTATCTGCCCACTCGAGCAATGCATAGGCTCCAGAGTCAAGTACTCCAGAACTTTTCACCCCTCGGTCACAGACTGCAAACTAATGAACTTTTTAGTAGACTGCAGAACAGTTGGACAACTGGGCACGTTGTACAATCTCCTCGCTAAAGCTGGCCATGGGGCAGTCACTGGTGGAGGCACTCACAGCCCCTCGCAATGTCATCTTCCCGGTTTGGACCAGTCTCCCCCCATGGTTCAAGCTAACAGTGCAGCCTTGCAGCGCGGCTTAGGAGAATGCCTGCACCTGAGCTGAGAGCACAGCCTGCAGTCCAATGGGCAAAGCTGCTGTCAATCAGTCAGGTGGAATGGGAGGGAGGAGGGTGGGGTTTCGGGCAGCCATGCAGTGCACTAAACTCTGGCCATCCAAGTTGAGGCCAGCACGCTCTGGGATGCATTAAAGGAACCTTCAGACTTAACCAAGAGAGGTTCTTAGAGCACCCAAGCTAACCCACGTGTCTCTCTCTTTCATCCTGCAGGAGTACATCAGGAGCATGGAATCTGGTGACCTATAACGATGTGCCTCTTGGCATATGGAGAGACGTTGGAGAAGAGAGCGATGGAGGTACCTGGCTATGCAGAGGGAGGAGTAACACCATCAGGAAGAAGGGGTGGATGGAGCTCCCACACACACCGCTGAAGAGCCCAGTGAGCCGTCATTGGTCAGTGCCTAGCTACTCAGGGTCTATAGATGCCGCCTTTCATTCCTGCAGATGACCAACAACCAGTGTTGCCAAAGACTGCACATGTCTAGGGAATCTGCCAGCTGCTGCAGGACTTGGTGCCACGGGGACATGGAGGGCATCCATTGCCAGTGACCGTGAAAGTGACCGTGGTGCTCAATTTCTATGCCAGTGGCTCCTTTCAGGGCACCACAGGTGACCTCTGTGGGATATCACAATCTGCCACCCACAAATGCTTCCATGAGGTCACAGATGTCATCCTTGCAAGGGCACACAACTTTTGCCCAGGACCAGGAGAGCCAGGATGCAAGGGCGAATAGATTTGCCCAGATCTCGGGTTTCCCACAGGCGCAGGACATGATCGACTGCACTCACATGGCACTCAGATCTCCGTTGCAACAAGGGGTTAACTATGTCAACCGCAATGACTTCCATTCGATGAATGTGCAGCTGGTGCGTGACCACCACAAATGCATCCTGCAGGTTTGCGCACGGTTTCCAGGGAGTGTCCATGACTCCTACATTCTCAGTTGGTCACAGATCCCTGACATTTTCCAGGGTCCACAGAGTCTGCAGGGTTGGCTCCTTGGGGACAAGGGCTACCCACAGAGGACATGGCTGATGACACCTGTGCAGTGGCCTCAGACTGCAGCAGAGCGAAAGTATATTGAGGCTCATGCTGCAACTTGCAACTTGGTGGAGCAAACCATCAGGATGCTGAAAATAAGGTTCCGGTGCCTGGACAGGTCTGTTGGAGCCCGGCAATGTTGTCCACAGAGGGTGTCACACATCATCGTTGTCTGCTAGTGCTGCAATGGGGGCAGGAGCTGGCTGAGGAGGAGATGGAGGAGTTGGAGATCTCCTCCGATGAGGAGGACATTGATGGGGATGAGGGTGAGGAGGTCTTTGAATGTGACGATGATGGTGATGAGGCCCTCGCACTGGCCAGATAAGGCAGGCACTCTCAGGAGGCCCTCATAGCTACTAGATTTGTGGAGAATGATGACGACATATAGTGAGGAGACAGCATAGATCCTCACATTACATCTATATACGTTTGACTCCAGGCTGGCTTATGGCAATGCACATATCCTCTGTGATAATGCTCCTGTCATGGAGATGCAATGGAAGCCCTAATAGTCGCTTGATTGCATGAGGATGACTATGATGTGCAGTGAAGACACTCCATAGATCTTCACATAGCCTCTGTGAATGTTTGACTCCTGTCTGGCTGTGGGCAACTCACTTGTGCTCTGTGATAAGATAGTGTCATGGAGTCGCAGCCATGACATTTTATAAGCACCTGATACTTGGTCTACCTTCAGCACCTGAATCGTTCAGTGGTCACAGATGCTGAAGAGGTGGGAGCCAGCCCCAACTTAAAGGTGCTGAGAACACACAGAGAGAATGACTTAATTCTGTGACATCTGCCCAAATCAGTCTGGCAGCAATGACAAGCACCGTCGAGGTACAGGCATCACTAACATGTCCAGAGATTGTGAGGCTGGACCATCACTTTGGTCTAAAGCACAGGGAAGAGGCCCTAGATGGAGACACATGAATTTATCTTGTGCAGTATGATTTTGCATCTGAGTGACCCGATCACTGCTCAACAGAACAAGGAGTCATAGGCAGGGAGACATTCTTAGGAATTTATTTACAATAGTGAACTGTTATAGAGTTGGTTTTCCGGTCAACTTTTCTTGGTGGAAACATTGAACTTTATTTACAAGACAGCTGCAGGAGCTACATGTGTGTATCTAACTCTATAACTAAAGAAGAACTCTTTGCTAGAGGTTCCTCACACTGCTAACTCATTGGTTTACACTGATCATGTGATCTTACAACACAGGATTATTCTTAAAGCTACAATCCTACGTTTATAAAAACTATAGTTACTACATGAACATTATGTACAAGTGATAAACACCCATGCCCAGGCTGTGCAACTCCATCTTCATGACTTCCTACTTTTTTATTCATTCAAGGAATATGGGCTTCGTTGGCGGGGCCAGCATTTATTGCCCATCTCTAGTTGCCCTTGAGAAGGTGGTGGTGAGCTGCCTTCTTGAACTGCTGCAGCCCCTGTGGTGTTTCCTAACCCTGTTGCTATGTCTTAGTGCTCCCTGGGCATCCACAGAGGAGGCAGAGGCAGCAAGCTGACTGTTACGCCCTGTCTGTGATTACCCTTGCGGGCATCCTCTGGAGAGCTCAGACCTCGAGGGCTCCGGTCTACTTTCGGAGGCCTGTTGTGCGGCAGTGGCACTCTCCTCGGCCTATGGAGCTGGAGCGACTGAGGTCACAGGAAGAGGGGATTTGGATGAGTGAGACATTCCCGGAGTCACCTGATGGATAGTCCCAGGGAGTACACCTGCTGATCCTCCTCCCTATGGGAGCCCAACAGCTCCCGGTTGGCTCCTTGAGGAGCAGGGGTAGCTGGAGTGAGATCGAGCTGACCGGCACCCCTCTCGTGTACACACTTTTGGAGGCCAACTATAGCATCAATGATGGAGTTGAGCCTGCGCAGCAGTGCAGGAGTGACATCCTGGACAATGGTCTCCATGGCGGCCTCCATCTTGCCAGTGTTGACCTCGGTGCATTGACATGCTGGCGCTATCACCTCAGCCTGAAGGCAACGGACTCCTCCATCGTGTGTTGCAATCTGAGAAGTGCAGCGGACATCCTCCCCTGATGTTCCTGAGCTTTCCTTTGCAGCTCCAGCAACTGTGACATGACCGAGTCCAGAGGCTTGTCATCTGACTCAGACTCAGCAAACGTTCTGGCCTCCAGCAGTCCTCCGAGTGCTGGGGATCTGGGAAGTCCCTGTCGCCACTTGCAGAAAGTGCAATGTGCTCACCAGATTGAAATTCCAAGGCTACTCTAAAGCTAGGTCCCACCGAGATGTGTGTCTCTGCGCTGGTGGCGGGTGTGGGTGGGCGCTGTGACAGGACTTCAAGGAGGATGACTTCAGATTCTTCTTCAGCAGTTTCTCCGGGGCTTGATCGGAGGCCCTGGGTCATGGAGTCCGTCAGCTGTTTCCCAGATGTGCCTGTGAAAGCAAGGAGAGATAATTAGTTCATGGCAGTGGCCTGTGAAACAGGACATATCACTCACAGCTTGGTTGTCTGATGGATGTTGCATTGCTGGACCCTCACTTGGTAGAGCAGCGCCAACCTCACCATCAGCACAGGACTTGTCCAGATCCTCACCAGCCAGCTGGATGACTCTATTTTCAAAGTCCGTGAGGACCTTGATATCAAGCATTCCTCCACCAGTCTGCGACCCCTCCCTCTTGTCAGCTTGTCCTGCATGAATACAGATGGAAGGAGTGTAAGCAGGAAACCTGCCAGGCCAGGTGGCAAGTATGCCTGGCATGTGTGGGTGGGGATTGGTCACATGGACGGGATGAGGACAATGAAGGTGTGTATGAAAGATTGAATGGTGATATTCCTTGAACTGGCAGTGAGTGAGGACCCTTGGATATGTGATGGGTTTGTGAGTGTCTGAGTGGAGAGTGATAGGAACAGTGACATACCCTGGTGGAACGTTAGTAAGTTTGCGGATGACACAAAGATTGGCCGGGTGGTTAACAGTGAGGTTGAGTGTCTTGGGCTACACGGAGATGTAGACAGGATGGTCAAATGGGCAGATCAGTGGCAGATGGAATATAACCCTGAAAAGTGTGAGGTGATACACTTTGGAAGGAGTAATTTGACAAGGAAGTATTCAATGAACGGCATGACACTCAGAAGATCTGAGGAAAAAAGGGACCTTGGCGTGTGTGTCCATAGATCTCTGAAGGCCGAGGAGCATGTTAGTGGGGTGGTGAAAAAGGCATATGGGATACTTGACTTTATCAATCGAGGCATAGATTACAAAAGTAGGGAGGTCATGTTGGAGTTGTATGGAACCTTGGTGAGGCCACAGCTGGAGTACTGTGTGCAGTTCTGGTCACCACATTATAGGAAGGATGTGATTGCATTGGAGGGGGTGCAGAGGAGATTCACCAGGATGTTGCCTGGGATGAAACATTTAAGTTATGAAGAGAGGTTGGATAGACTTAGGTTGTTTTCGTTGAAGCAGAGAAGACTGAGGGGTGACCTGATCAAGGTATATAAGATTATGAGGGGCATGGACAGGGTGGATAGGGAGCAGCTGTTCCCTTTAGTTGAAGGGTCAGTCACAAGGGGACATAAGTTCAAGGTGAGGGGCAGGAGGTTTAGGGGGGATGTGAGGAAAAACTTTTTTACCCAGAGTGTGGTGATGGTCTGGAATGCACTGCCTGTGAAGGTGGTGGATGCTGGTTGCCTCACATCCTTTAAAAAGTACCTGGATGAGCACTTGGCACGTCATAACATTCAAGGCTATGAGTCAAGTGCTGGTAAATGGGATTAAGTAGGTAGGACAGGTGTTTATGATGTGTCGATGCAGACTCGATGGGCCGAAGGGCCTCCTCTGCACTGTGATTCTGTGAACAGAGGAGGTCATTCATCCTCTTGCAACTGTCCTCTTTTGCAGGGTGTTGCTGCTGACCACCGCTACCACTGCCTCCCAAAGCAGATCGCTGCCCATCCTGGGGTCAGAGTGGGGGTAGAGGACATCATGGCAAACCTCCACGGTGTCTAAAAGGCATTCGAGGGACACATCACTGAACCTGGGGGCTGCAGTCTTTTGGTCTTTTGGGGCCATTGGTTCTGTGCAGCAGTCCTGGGCTGGAAGCACTGAGAGGTGTGCACACGGCGTGATGAAGCAGCGAGATAATAGCGTAGCGGGCGAATGAGAGCCCGCCCACCAGGGGAATGGTGTGTTCCCTGGGAATGCCTAATTAATGCAGCGGGTTTGGGATGATAAGGTGTGAGAAGCCGCCATTGTGGCCGGCGGGTAAAACATCATTTTACTCACTCGCGATTGCACTTAATGCAAACCTGGGACGATTTCACCCAGTAAGGTTGCAAAGAGATGCTTCAGAATAAAATTCCAAACTCATTAGGTACAGCTTCAATAAATATCTCCTGGTTTTCGGGTGTAATGAATGACAGAGCACATACTGCATGTCCAAATTAAATCTTCGGATTGCCTCTTCTATTACAGAAAAGTTACAGTCTTACTAACATTTTTGGAATTCTGTGACTTTCCTGTGAAGAGGCCACAGATCCAGAATAGGAAGAAGTGACCAGGAAACAGCTAGGTTTGGCTGGAAATTGTGTCGTTTTCTTTTATTTAATGGTTTAGGGGTTAATGCACCATGTGCTGTGATGCCTGATCTGCACAGGCTAGCAAGTTCTCATGGTTTCCAATCTGTGCTGAATTGGACAGATCTCAGCCGGGGTTACAGTGGGAATGATGTGACCAGCTTCAGGATTCCTTGCCCCAGGGTGGGGGATAATATTGTCTGGATCTCCCAATCCTGATCTCTATCCAGTGACCCCTGCTGGGTGAGTACCTCTTTCGGAAAATGGCATTTTGTATTAGAGTGTATGAATAATTTGGAACATGACCTGTGGGACTGGAACATGCTCGGAATGACTTTCAGTCTATGGTCCCCAATGTTTTCCACCATTGAAGTTTTGCTTATGCCACATTTGATTCCATTGTAGATTATTGACGGAGATTGATTGCAAAATGAGTCAACAACTGCATTATTATTGTATTGCAAGACCAAGACATCTGTAGAAGTGAACTCGGGGGATCTAGGTTCTGTTTCATCTCGCAATTCCTACACTGCTATAGGACAATAGCAAGGTGTGGTGGAAGTTATTTCCAGAAAATAGGAGAGTGGTGAGTGCATGTTAAGTGTATTGCAGCATGAGGCAAGTAACCTTCAGGGTTTTGTGAGATCGATGTTATGCTCACACAACTGGATTGAATGGATCAGTCATGTGAGTAAATAATCCAGTCAGGGGCTTCTAAGAGTGAAAAGACAGACATTTTTCTCCATGCTAGCTAGAATATCTGATAGTCAATCTGTCTCTCATCTCCAGCTGCCAACTTCTCTCTTCATTGCTTTTTTCCTCCCTAATTGATCAGTGCTACTTTGGCTGTTGTTCTTCTGAATTCTCCTTTTTATCATAAGCTTCAAAGATGCCACCCTATGTGGGCAGCCTCAATGTATTGAAATGAAGGCTTATAGCTCTATCTCCTACCTGAGAAATACTTCCCACAACCTCAAAGTCCTTCTGTTACTCAGTCTTCCCTTGCTGTTACAATCTACAGACTTTCAATTGAGTCCATCACTTCTTGATTTACTTCACCTCTTCTATTCTTTCCAACTATGGGTTCCTCAGCTAAGTCTCTCCGAAAGAAATATTCAGAGCTTTGATCCGGTGTGGGGTCTATAATTCTACCTTTCGCCTTCCAGTGTCAGAGGTCATATTTCTACCCTCCAGTGCTGTAATTGCAAATACACAGTCTCGACTTCAATCACAGATGATCGAATTGCAACTGCAGATTTCAATCTGTGTTTTACTGGCAAAAATTAGGGATAGACTTGTCCAGTGAAAGGCTTAACTTGCGGCTTCATCTGTGACTCTACTTATCTTTACTTAGTTCCCAAATGCTGACTATTTTTTGCTAATCAAATATTTGAACTGGTGCAACTATTGATAGCTAAATATATACTGAGAACAACAATAGTACTGATAGTTTACCAGAATGGGGCTCTATATATATTAACCAAACTACTTTTGTTTAATAAATTGATGGGTTAAGCCAATTATGCTGAATTTCCAATATGAATAGATGGAGTCAGATTCACTTTACATGACAAAATGAATGTGAGATTGCATTGGATCACTGACTCATTGTAGCCTGTGGACTAACATCAATCAGATGAATGAATTCCAGCTTCACTAGACTCTACTTTGATGCTTCTTCGGCATATAGCTATGACTGTTAAGAATCTAAAAGTAATATAAAACATGTTTCTAAAAAAACAGCAGGTTTTAATATGTTACGAAAAGGCCCTGTAAAATCCTTCGAATGATAATTAGCTCATCTGTTTATGCTAAAATATACCACTTAACTCATACCACATTTTGCTTATATTGTATTTATTAGCAAACAACAATAAGAGCTGTTTTCACTGAAAAACTGTATTGAGGCATTTCAATTGCCTTATGCAAAGAATTGTGTTGGTAATTGGATGCAAAGCTTAGATACAAATTACTAAATTTGGATACAAGTGTAAAACATTCAACTCAATCCTTTCATTTCATTGTTACATCAAGTTGGCACTTTATATTCTGTCTTTGTTTGGATAGAGAATATGCCTGTATCCAGCAAACTAGATGAAATAATAGGTTGTTTCCTATTCATCGTTTCCATATTTATGAACCTAGACATTTACAGATTATCGCAGCCAAATGTGCAGTCCGGAGCTGATGCTCAGGCAATGCAAACTTTGCAACAGGGCTGCCAGATAGTGATCAGAGGCACAAACCCCATCTGAATCTTCCCTCATCCAGCCCAGCCCACTTAATTTAAGTGCATTGCCTAACTACTGCTTGGCAGGGAGCAGCTGAGACAGCACAGAAAGGCGAGTCAAAGGTGGGGCCTCTCTGGTTTTCGTGTCTGAGTAACACACCACGTGGTGTATCGATCCATTTCACCACTTGAGGGGATTGGTTATTCACCCTGTCCACTTATTGTTATAACGGGCAGGATATCTCTGGCCCTGCCACCCATGTCTCCTCCATCTCCATTCAGTTTGGCAGGACCGTAATATCCCGCCGGGTGGGAAGGGCCCTTAAATCCTGGCCAATAAGTTGAAAAGTAAGTGACTGGGAAAAAGTGTCTCAAGCTTTTGCTAATCAAAACCATAACATTTTTATGATTTTTTAAAAAACATGCATAATGGGGCCCATTCTTTAATTCATGGGTTAAAATGAGTGTCACCCCATTTTCAGCCATCAACTGGCTGAAGGCTGGGTTTGTGTGCCAGAAGACTGAAACCCAAGGCCCAACTGAAACTGGGCCTCAGCTGATTTCTGGGGAGCTGCAGATGCCAACGGTGATTCAGATGCAGCTTACCAGCTTGGAAACGGCCAAGTTGGGACAGATACCTCGCTGGCAGAAGCCCTCAGGTAAGTCTTTGGTGGTGGGAGGGGCTGGGTCTAATGTGAGCAGGCAGTGGCCTGTATTTTTATGGCGTCTTTCACAGCCGCTGGTTCTCCAAAGTGCTTTACAGCAATAAATAAGTAACCATCAGTCGCAGAACTTAAAGCTGAAGCTTTGTTTCCATGGAGACTACTAATGTACAGTCTACCTTCAATAACTTGGTGTTGTTTTCACACTAAAAGAAATTTGGCTTTAATTTAATAATTTGAATTAGACATTATAAATGTTTAATGCAAATTGGAAATTTACTTATTCTTTTTGTGTTGATTTGTTATTCCTATATTGACAATTGTCATTTAGGGCTTTTTACTTGGAGTTATTTTAATGGTAACAGAACCTACTTGGGTTAAAAAATGTCAATTGGAAAATCTAGGCTTAGGAATGTATGGGATGTAGTTTGTGGTAGGATATTATTGGCACGTGGTCACAGTCATTTTCAGTGCTGTGAAATAACAGCTGGATGGGCAAACGGGTACTGACCATGCTTACACCAGCCTTAGTGGTTGAGGAGAAGAAGGGTTCTCCCCGCAGCATCTGTTGGTCTTTGTGGCATTTGAGTAGTCTGGGGGCAACCTGCGGGGGAGGCTGCACGACACATACTCAGAACTGCAACACACGTCATATTGATGGTGATGAGATGGCGCAAGGGGTGCCTCAAGGTGCCATATGCTGGCATCGGTGCCACATCTTGTTGCGCCTCCTTGCCATGGGCGCCAAGAGCCGTGTGATATTCAAAGTGATAGACACTGAGTGGTGGCCATCGGGGGAGGGGGTTGGGAGCAGCCGTACTATCTTCTGGAGACTGATAACCAGTAGTGTGGACAGGAGCCGCTGGAGGCCTCAGATGGGCCACTGTGGTTGGGGTGCGACGTGCGCGTGCAGAGTACATGAGCGATCAGCCCCAATAAATCCTCTTCTCTGTTTTGCAGGCAAAAACTCACCACAGTGCCCGGTAGCGCCAGAGGACTGGAGGTGAGTGTGCCCTCCTGCAGCACCTCATGCCTTTTGAGGAGCAGGACATGGAGCTGGGCAGGAGTCAGGAGGCCAGGGCGGCCGGGGGGGTGGCGAGGCTGGGGTCTGGCGGGCAGGTATTTGAGGTCCACAGTCCCATCCACTCTGTCTGCCCACCATCCAGACCACTGATAGTTGTTGCAATTGTTAATGCTGAAACACTGCTCATTCACAGACTGAGACATTCTGACGTGTGGGTCATACAGAAGGGACACTTGTCCCCTTGAGGAGTCGTGTCTCCACCACCTTCCAAAGTCACCTTATCCCATTTGTGACCACTGTCTCCATGGTCTAACATGCCATTGGATCACTGCTGCACAGCCAAAGACTTATTTCACCTGAGGGGGTTTGGGACCTCCAGCACCCTTTCAGCCAGTGCGTCCCACATTACTCTGTCCAAAAGGTACTCAGCACCTCACCTGTCAACCTCATGTCACTCAACTTAGATGAATATCACCACGTAACTCATCCCTGCGCCAAGGGGAAATGTTGCCTTCTGCTCACCCGGTCTATGCCCCTCCTTATAGAATGAAGGCCAATAGTGTGACCTCTCAATCTCCTGTGATTGATGGTAAATGTTGCTACTGTTTGTGATGTTTTCTCAGCACTGCAACTATCCAGGCCACAATGCATCCAGGTCAGGTACCTCTGCACTCTCCCCACTCCTATGGTTCATAACAAGCCATGTGGCATTCCTGAGGCCATCTGACCAGCCTGTCTGCATGTGCATTTAATGTTTGGGGCTTGTCCTGACTCTTTTCCACCTCACCAAAGTTCTTCTCCTTAGGGTCTTGAAGGATGAGCGACTTATAAGGCTGGGGGGGAAAGGGATGAAAGGTTGAACTGAATGAACGCTAACTGATGCACTGTCCTTGTTGTTAATTTCAGCATCACCACCAGAGCGACCCACATCTCGACCCTGTGCTCCCCCTCCACACCTGAGGGCAGAGCATCAGGATTCCTTCAATGAGAGATTGGCAACTCTCATAGAGAGGGGCTTCAAAAAGTAGTTCAAAATAGGATTGGGTTACGCTCAGACCTGCAAACCCTCTCAGCCGTTCTGGCCACAGGTGGTGTTTTCCATTGTGGGTGATGTTGTGGACACCAAGTGCCGGCACTCGGCGCCCATGCATCTGCGGTGAGCAGGGATGTAGATTTGGACCTCATGTCGGTGCAGCAGCTGCCTGTTGTCGCTGCGAGCTCCTCTCAGGGCGCTCCGGATGAGGGCAGCAGCTCCTCCACCCCTCTGCCAGTCAATGTTTCTTCCGTTGAGGCTGCGACAACTGGGGAGGTGCCAGTTCTGGAACTGGCCACTCCCTCCCAGGTGGGGCCATCACAGGCCAGAGGACGCCTGCCAAGGTCATCGAGGCCAATAGGAAAGCAGAGTCAGCAGGCTGTCTCACAAGCCTCTCCAAGCGATGGGGTGGCACCTAGACATAGCACCCGCAAACATAAGCATATGGCACCTTAGGCACTCCATGGGTATGTCACTGGTGATTTTGTGTTGGCCTTAGAATAGGGACCCATATTTTTGTGATCGCTAACAAGTGGTCCACCTTTGTAACCATGGCTGAGGGTCTTTTGTTTGGTGTATTTTTCTTTTTCACATATTTATCATGAGTGTTTGAGTGGACATTGATGTTCCTGTACTAAGCACTTATTTGCAGCTGAACAGGTTGAAGATGTGGTAACTAAGTGCCACATGTGGGAGTGCCAGGCAATGCTGTTCCTGCAGATCCATGTGTGTGGAGCTAGCTGATTGTTCATTGGATTAAATTATCCCAGGTGTCCCTGCCTCCTCGGTGTAAATGCGGGTCATTGTTCTGCCCCTCATCATCGCCCTGTGCTTCCTCATCCTCTTGAGGCACTGCTGGATTCATCATGTGCAGTTTCATCCACTGCGTCAAGGTCTTCATTGTCAACTGCATCCCCCCTTTCCAGCGCAAGATTGTGCAGAGTGCAGCAGACTACCACTATCACAGAGACACGATCTGGGGGGTACTGGAGTGCACCCCATGAGCAGTCCAGGCAACAGAAGCGCAACTTGAGAAGATGATGGTTCTCTCCACCACAGCCCTTGTGGTGCCCTGGCTCCTATTATACCGCTACTCAGCTTCTGTTCTTGGATGGTGGAGAGGCATCATGAGCCACCTTCTGAGGGGATAGCCCTTGTCACCCAGCAGCCATCCATCCAGCCGGGCTGGAGCACTGAAGAGCCCCGGCACCTGGGAGTGTCTGAGGATGTAGGCATCGTGGGAGCTGCCTGGGTACCTTGCACAGACTTGTAGAATCAGCATCCTGTGATCACACACTATCTGCACGGTCATGGAGTGGAAGCCCTTCCTGTTGATGATGGCACCGAGCTCACCCACTGGTGCCTTGATGGCCACATGTGTACAGTCTATAGCACCCTGGACGCGGGGGAAGCCAGCAATGGCCGCGAATCCTCTGGCTTGCTGTGTCTGACTTGCTTGGTCACAGCAGAAGTGGATGAAGGTGGATACCCATCTGAACAAAGCGTCTGTAACCTGCTTGGCACAAGTGTGGACAGCTGATTGGGAGACACCACAAAGATCACCCATTGAGCCCTGGAAGGAGCCGGAGGCTTAGAAATTGAGGGCAACCGTGAGCTTCAGAGGCCCTGGCATGGGGTGTCCACCCACACAGTTAGCGGAGATCTCAGGGCCAATCATCTGACAGATATAGCTGACTGTCTCCCTTGAGAGACAGAGCCTCCTTCGGCACTGCACCTCTGTCATATTGAGGTAGCTGCTTCGCCGCCTGTAAACCCTGGCAGCAGGATAGTGGCATCTTCTGTGGACCCTTGAACCTTGGACAACCTCTTGGCCCTGTGCCCCTTGTGCCTGCACCTGTCCTCCCAAAGGTGGCTCCTCTGGAGGCTGATTGTCCACTCCTGGCCTCCTCCTTATTCTATCCCTTCCTTCCTCCTCAGGGGAGCTGCCTCCAGTGGAGAGGTCAGAACCCATAGCCCCAGGCTAAATGGAGGTCTCCAGAAAGCTGCAGGCCTGAGAAAGATCTAGGTATTTCTGTTTCTGTTTTTGTTTAGGATTTCTAGCATCCGCAGTTTTTTGCTTTTAGGCCTGAGAAAGATTACTGTCCGCAGGCTGGTTTCAAAGTACACAAGAAGCTCTTGGAAATCGATGAGAACTGCTAACAATCACACAGGCAACTTTCAAACACTTTCATCAATTATAACTTCGTCAAACACATGAACAACCCCTCTGAGTCCACATATCCCGACATTGCAAAAGTTTTCTTAAATAATCTCCTACCCCGTCTTCCTGTTGGGCCCGTGCGCCGATCTGAAGTTCGCACGGGCCCCTCAAAATCGGACACAATTGGCAAATTAAGGGGCTTAACGAGCCCTTCAATTAATGGCGGGCGAACTGATTGTGCCCACCCACTGAAATATCACGATGGCGCGCAGTGACATCGGCACACTCGCGCGTCATTTTACGCCGGAAAATTCTGGCCTTTATTTTTAAACCAAATTCAGAAATTGGTGTGATACAAGCTGAACACAAATTCAGGCTTTATTGGAGTATTTGAGCAGTCCAACTTTACTTTGTGACTTCTGTATTTTTTTGATAAACATTAAGTCTTGTTGCATGTCTTTCACATGCACACACACAGACTTCTATTAGATAGGATGTAATACATTTGTCCTTGCCTTTCTAAACTGCTGGCTATATAGTATTTAAAGCCAAATATGTACCTCAAATGTTGATCTCTTTTGCTAACTCTTTATCAGGATGATGTGTGCATATTGCACACGTATTTTGTTGTAATATGCATTTATTATATAGCAGTATACTAGTAATTTATCAGGATGATGTGTGCATATTGCACACGTATTTTGTTGTAATATGCATTTATTATATAGCAGTATACTAGTAATTTATCAGGATGATGTGTGCATATTGCACACGTATTTTGTTGTATTATGCATTTATTATATAACAGTATACCAGTAATTTATCAGGATGATGTGTGCATATTGCACACGTATTTTGTTGTAATATGCATTTATTATATAGCAGTATACCAGTTATTTATCAGGATGATGTGTGCATATTGCACACGTATTTTGTTGTAATATGCATTTATTATATAGCAGTATACCAGTAATTTATCAGGATGATGTGTGCATATTGCACACGTATTTTGTTGTAATATGCATTTATTATATAGCAGTATACCAGTAATTTATCAGGATGATGTGTGCATATTGCACACGTATTTTGTTGTAATATGCATTTATTATATAGCAGTATACCAGTAATTTATCAGGATGATGTGTGCATATTGCACACGTATTTTGTTGTAATATGCATTTATTATATAGCAGTATACCAGTAATTTAAGAGAAGTGTGCCATGTGCTCCAGCCTCAGTTTCACTTCAGCCTGGAGCAGAACACAGGCACACAGCTCTGCAGCTCTTATATCTTCAAGCTTTCTATCCATGTGACCATAATTCAGTAAGTTTCAAGGTACAGGTGGATAAGGATAACAGGAGTCCTCGGGTTAAAGTGCTTAATTGGGGGAAGGCTAATTATAACAATATTAGGCAGGAACTGAGGAATCTAGACTGGAGGCGGATGTTTGAGGGCAAATCAACAACTGACATGTGGGGGGCTTTCAAACGTTAGTTGATAAGAATTCAGGACTGGCATGTTCCTGCTAGGATGAAGGATAAGCATGGCAAGTTTCAGGAACCTTGGATAACGAAGGATATTGTGAGATTAGTCAAAAAGAAAAGGGAAGCATTCGTAAGGACTAGAAGGCTGGGAATAGATGAAGCCCGGGGAGAATATAAAGAAAGTAGGAAGAAACTTAAGCAAGGAGTCAGGAGGGCTAAAAGGGGTCGTGAAAAGTCACTGGCAACTAGGATTAAGGATAATCCCAAGGCCTTTTATGCATATGTAAGAAGCAAGAGGGTAGCCAAGGAAAGGGTAGGCCCACTCAGGAACAGAGGTGGGAATCTGTGTGTGGAGCCAGAAGAAATGGGAGAAATACTAAATGAATACTTTTCATCAGTATTCACCATAGAGAAGGACTTAGCGGTCGATTTGTCCAGGGAAAATTGTGTAGATAGCCTCATGTTGAGATTAAAAAAGAGGAGGTGTTTAGGCATCTTGAAGAATATTAAGGTGGATAAGTCCCCAGGGCCAGATGGGATCTACCCCAGAGTACTGAGGGAGGCAAGGGAGGAGATTGCTGGGGCCTTGACAGAAATCTTTGTATCCTCACTGGCTACGGGTGAGGTCCCAGAGGACTGGAGAATGGCCAATGTTGTTCCATTGTTTAAGAAGGGTAGCAGGGATAATCCAGGAAGTTACAGGCCGGTGAGCCTTACGTCAGTGGTAGGGAAATTATTGGAGAAGATTCTTCGTGACAGGATTTACTACCATTTGGAAGCAAATGGGCGTATTAGTGAGAGGCAGAATGGGTTTGTGAAGGGAGGTCGTGTCTCACTAACTTGATCAAGTTTTTCGAGGAAGTGACAAAGATGATCGACGATGGAAGGGCAGTGGATGTTATCTACATGGATTTCAGTAAGGCCTTTGACAAGGTCCCTCATGGCAGACTGGTACAGAAGGTAAAGTCGCACAGGATCAGAGCTAAGCTGGCAAGGTGGATATAGAATTGGCTTGGTCATAGAAGACAGAGGGTAGCAGTGGAAGGGTGCTTTTCTGAATGGAGAGCTGTGACTGGTGGAGTTCCACAGGGATCAGTGCTGGGACCTTTGCTGTTTGTAGTATATGTAAATGATTTGGAGGAAAATGTAACTGGCCACACTTGGAATATTGCATGCAATTCTGGTTGCCACATTACCAGAAGGATATGGAGGCATTGGAGAGGGTGCAGAGGAGGTTTACCAGGATGCTGCCTGGTCTCGAGGTTATTAGCTTTGAGGAGAGGTTGGAGAAACTTGGATTGTTCTCACTAGAGCGACGGAGATTGAGGGGCGACTTGAAAGAAGTTTACAAAATTATGAGTGGCATGGACAGAGAAGATAGTCAGAAGCTTTTTCCCAGGGTGGAAGAGTCAATTACTAGGGGACATAGATTTAAGGTGAGAGGAGAAAACTTTAGAGGAGATGTGCGGGACAAGTTTTTTACACAGAGGATAATGGGTGTCTGGAATTCGCTGCCAGAGGAAGTGATGGAAACAGGTACGATAGTGGTGTTTAAGGGGCAGCTTGACAAATACATGAATAAGATGGGAATAGAGGGATACAGACCCTGGAAGTGCAAAATATTTTAGTTTGACAGGCAATATGATCGGCGTAGGCTTGGAGGGCCGAAGGGCCTGTTCTTGTGCTGTACTTTTCTTTGTTCTTTGTATAGCTGTTTACATGTACCTATTCTTAATAAACAAACTCATTGTTGTAAATTGGTTTGTTAGATGTCTCAATTATGCGATCTTGAGGCTTGTATATTTAAACATGAGCCCTTTATTGTTGACTGTTAACTATTTACAGATCCCAGGTTACTGTCAGGCATGGTGCTTTTACCTCCATGCAGGCTGGTTTCAAGTGTATTCTTTCTAGACTGTTCTCTCAGTCTATTACCATATGGGCGAGGTGATTCTCCAGTCCCACGTTAACCCTTGCTATGCCGCGCACCTTTAGATTACAATGGCATGCATCATGCAACACCCACAATGTGTTTCCACAATCCTATATGAGCGATTGGTGCCTTTATATCATGGTAACACTCATGACATTCAGGGCTGTAGGCTGTAACTCTAATTAGGGACTGTCATTACGCCAGAGGTGTTGGCCTTCAGATTAGACATTAATCCGCAGTCCTGTTTGACAGGTTCCTGTGGTATTATTTAAAGAAGAGTTGGAAGTTCTTAGTTTGCATGCCAACATTGATCCCAGTACCAACATCCATCAAAAAGAAGATTAACTGGATCTTCATCTTATTACCTTTTCTAGGAAACTTCTGGGCCTGAATTTTTAGGTTGGTGGGTGGGTGGGTGGATACGATTGGAGGGCCAGGGATAGGTTGGGGGATGGACCACCAACTGCGATCAGACCCCGGCCGCAATTTCACACTGGCTGACCAGTTAATGGGCAGCCAGTGTGAAAAGTGCACTGAGAAACTCAGCGCAGCCGGGGGGCGGGTGGGGGGAGGTGGGGGCGGGAAGAGGGCGGGTGACGACGTCAACGTGGGCGCGGGCGGGCGAGCGCTGACAGAAAAGTCCCTGAAGGCAGAGAGCTGCCTCAGGGAGCTGAAGGCCTGAAAACTCAAAAATAAAGGCGTCATGGGCTGAAAGAAGGCGTCCACGCGTCGTTATAAATCACCTGAACGTTTAGCCACTGAAAATGCTGCCCCCAGAAATTCATTTATATTTTATCTCATCGCAGAAACCTCATCCCACCCGTGGATGGGGTTTGTAGAGGCCGATGCTCCCGGATTGGATGGACCATGAAAAAAATCAGAGTCAATGGTTCTGCTGATGGGCTTAAATTGCCCTCTTCAGTGTCGGCGGATGCGCTTCCAAATTTTGTGCGCGCCCAACGACCAAAATATTGTGCGAGCACGGGATGATGTTGGGACACTCGCCCGACACCATCTCGCGCGATTGCACGCTGGATCGGGTCAGGCGCTCACCCACCCGCCGAGCTAAAAATTCTGCCCCTGGTGGAGAAAGGCTAGTCAGTTTCTAAATGATTGCTGCTCATAAAAAAATGATTGTACAAAGTCCTTTGATACAATGCAGCTTAAGTGCAGGTAACTTTTATTGCAACTATATTTAAATTTTGGGCTCTGATAGTATTAACCTGTTTTCCTATTTCGGTTTCTTTACAAACTTCGCATCTTATATTGACATAAGATTTTGTGAATAAAATTGAACCGAATTTCTAACTTCTACAAAACAAGTTAAAAATATTGCATGTTGCAATAATTAGAGGAAAATATCCTCATGAGAAAATGCTTGGCCAGAAGAGACCAGAAGAGCAGTGGTTTATTTTTTGTCTCTTAAGTAACACAATGCATGTTTCGATGCAATTACTGTCAGGAATTTATAGATCTGTAAGTTAAAAAAAAGGCTTTTGAATGAAGTCTTTGCCTCTTCAATTATTGGCAGTGACTTTTTTTTCAGCAGTTCTAGTTAAATTACAACCATTTTATTCCAAGAAGTAGTGTAACAATTAGGAACATAGTAATTGCTATTAAAACAAAAAAATAAGAACCATCAAGTCTGTGTGAAGATCATTCAGCTAATCAACTGCATTTTTGACTGTCCCAATATTTACACATCTACTGCCTTTTCTGACAAATTATTCCAAACATTTATCGTTCCAATATCTGTTTCACACGTATTTTTCCCTAATTTAAGCTTATGTCCCCTAGTGGTAATAGCCCGATTGAATTTAAAATGGTATCCTTAGTTGATCAAATCGTGACTATTTCATAGGGGAGAATTTTTCCTATGATGGACGGGCTGGGCGGGAGCAGATGGCAGTGGGCGTGGAGCTGATAGCCGCTATTTTACGTGGGCAGGCAGATTATGGCCCGCCCAGCGTAACGTGCCCCCAGTAGCGCTCAGTGCGGATGGGGTGAGGAGGGAGAGTTGGGCATTTTGCTCTTTCGCACATGCGGACGAAAGAGTGCAGCAATCTCCCTGAGGCATGGTGCTGCCTCAGGGACATTAAGTTGATGATAAAACTTTTTTAATAAATAAAGTAAACAATTATTTAAACATGTCCCCTCATGTGACAGTGTCACACAAACGGGGACATGTTTGTGCAGTTAGCAAAATTTATTTAATTATTTTATAAAACCTTCAGGAAACCTCATCCCGCCCGTGGATGAGGTTTCCTGAAAAATGGGAAGGCCGCTTGGGCTCTTCACCTGCTCGACAACCTTAAGGTTGGGCGGGCAGTGTCGTTAACAGCTTTAATTACTTTTTTAATTGCCTTAATAGGCCGTTGACAGTTCAGCAGGCAACGCAGCCACCTCTGGTGCACGCCCGCCAAACGAAATATCGGAATGATGCACGATGACATCGGGATGCACGCCCGATATCATCGTACATCCTTTTACACATCAGCCTGTCGGGCCTGCCCCTGACATGCCGACATCAATATCCTGCCCATGATTGATATGCCTGGCGGATGTCCCCTCATAACCTTCTTTTCTCTATGATTTAGAGCTATTGGCCTAGCTTTTGCAGAGGTATTTGACAGCAAGCTGTCAGTGTTCACCATCATTACTCCTCTGACCGCAACTTCAGGGCTTAGCACAAGTGCAGATTAGCCTGGAAATCATTCACCTCTGCAATTGCGCTGTGGACCCTTCCCAATCGCCAATATTTTGATGTGGTGAGAGTTCCCCCCTTTTCACTCACATAATTGTTAGAAAACCCATGAAAAGTTAAGCCTTATTTAATGAGGTGTGCCTGGGTTTTTAATGGTGATCTGAGTAATAAGTATTGCTGAACAACAGGACAGGCCTTGAAAAAATAATTTTACAATGTTATGTATCTCCATTATGATTAACTACTGGGTTTATAAATTTATTTTAAATAATAATTTTATTTAAAACGTTTTGTCATGCAAATTCAGCTTCTGCCTTCATCCCTTGTTTAAGCCCCAAAATCTATTCTACTTAATGTAAAATTATTTAAAAGCCATTTGATTTTTAGTGCTTTTCATTTCCTGGCTGTCTGTCTGTGAGAATCTTTTAAAGCGATTGGCTGCTTACTGTCATCACAGCAGCTCCATGCTGGGAGTCCCCCTTGTGGGACTCTGTGATCCACTGCACAGTGAGAAAGTTAAAGCCACAGAGATCACTGGATCTCTCAGTGAAGCTTTTTTCCGTGTCACTGGTGTGCACCCTTGCTTTGCCACTGACTACAAAATCCAAACCATCAACAAATGGGTGATGTGATGGAATTGTGGCAGTACAGTTCTAGATCTTCTTTGGTACAACATGAAATCCTTCTGCTCATTCAATGTGTTTATATAAACCAGTTTTAAAAATAACAAATTGACTTTCCATATGGGGATGCAGATGGGTCTTCATGGCTGTAAACAGTGTAGCTAAGTCTTTTATTTTCCTCATTTCAAAGGTCTTCTTTAAGGTTTTAAGAGTTAAATGCTTGTTGAAAGTTACAGAGTGGAAATTGAATATTGGAAGTGTCTCTTCATAGAACCAGAAGGCACTATTTAAACCAGAGGTAAAATGCATACGGTTCAAAAATACTGATCTACATTAGTATCTGAAAGGCCTTTTACAATTGAGTGAAGCTAGTAACACAGGAGAAATGACTGCAGTCTGAAAGGGACTGAATAAAACATTAATGTGAACTCGATTTCCCAATTATACCTCGGATTCTTGCATAATTGCATCAAGTAAGCAGGCAGATTGATTGTATATCACCAGTGGAAGCCCTGTTATTCTCAGTCATATTATCTGTCACTCCAATTATCTGCTACATTTTCTGTAGGACAAAACTTTAAAATATACTAGTACGTTACAGCTTGCTTTTGTTATTCACAGAGCATTATGTGTTGATGTTTTTAAAAAAATGCTGATGTTTCGTTTTGTTATTTATATTATACAGTCCTCTTTTCTGAGCTTGGTATAATGCTGTCCTATATAATTAAGGTCTAAATTTGGGAACTTTCAAATGCATGTCAATTTTCTTTACCCACACAGGAGGTCTCCTTGATTATGGTGAGCGAACAAGATTCCACTGTATTTCTATATTCATCTGTTAACAGCTTGAGATGACTTCATTTGCTACAATACCACTTCAAATGTAGGTAGCGCACTCTGCTAAGAAAACAAGAAAGCACAGAATGAGAAGCAGCCTTTTGCCTCATTCTTTAACAGGGTTGTGTAGTCTTATTTTATTGTGAAATCTATCCCAGCAATTTAATCACCTGAAGGAGTGTCCCTGTCTTACTACTCTCTGATCTCACACCAGCATCACTCATGTGATGCTATCTTGAAATCCAAAAGTCCTAACTGGGCTGGAGGTGAGTTTGGTACCCAATTAGTGCCGTGGAGCGTACCAGGAGACAAAGGCAGATGGCAGCCATGTTTGGCCCACGGCTGCCTTGAGACGACAGGAGGTTGGACCCAGGAGGGCCAGCAGCCTCACCCAACATGGAAGTGGCCAAACAGCCAAATGAGAGGTAATGCGCGTGAACTGGTGCAAGAGCCTCCGGGTCCTGACATTTCTCACCATTTAAAAAAAAATTCACTTTCCCCCCCCCACGTTGAACCTGACAGCTGTGCAGTAATGTGCACCAGATTGTCTGGATTCACCAATTTACAGATTGAACCTTGCATTCTCGCTGTCCCTGGTCCATTAGCAAGTTCCTCAAGGAGCTTAACAGGCTGTTCATTGGAGACGAGTGCATTCCCATCTCCCTCTCCACCCCGCTTCCCTTTTAAAATTTGAGCGCATCCCAGAGATGTAGGGATCCGCAGAGGCCTTCCAGGAAAGTGATCTTCAATTTGTGCTCGCACCCTGCGCTCGCCCTCAAAGCACCTTGAAGATCAGACTCCCTGAGCCTGGTATCCACCACCAGACTTTCAAGGCTCATACATTCCCACTGGCTTTTAAAGTTTGTGGATGCCACAGGAGGCACAGCGTATTGGGGTAATGTACCGCACCACAGACTGCCATCACGGGGATAGGGGGAGGGTAAATATGTTTCTCAACAGGTGTGCCTGTAAAGTCAAGTGAAGGCAACAGGATTCTGAGCATGTGCAAGAGTCCAGGAACTTAATAAAGGAGGAGACATCCTCAGAGCAAATTGCCTACTTGTGTTATCAGTGAAGCCCTATGGACACTGGAGGAACAGTATCTCATCTTCCAATTAGGCACTATATAGCCTTCCGAATTTAACATTGAGTTCAACAACTTCAGACCATGAACTTTCTCCTCTATCTTCACCCCCTTTTTAATCCCTTTTTAAAATTTATTTTTATCTTTTATTTACTTATTTTTATTTTTACTCATTTACTCATTGTTTTATCCCCTTCTCAATCCTTCTTTATCCCTTTTTCTATCCTTTTCCCCCAGCCACCGCCCCTCCCACACCCCACCCCACCCCCCAAAGGACCATCTGCTCTTGTTCCATGTAGTTCTTTCACAGAGTGCTGACCCTTCCTCTGCTATTCACATATTCTGCTTTCTTACCTTTATGCCACTATCAGCACTATCTTTAGCACTCACCACCACCATTAACACTCCCTTTGTCTTGTGTTCATGACATCTTTGTCAGTCTCTCCTTAGCCCCCACCTATCGCTGACCTTCTATCCATCTTTACCCTCCTCCCTCCTGGTTAAACTCGGTTAAACAGTGTATATTTTATCACATTTCTACTTCTCTTTAGCTCTGAAGAAGACTCGAAACGTTAGCTCTGTTTCTCTCTCCACAGATGCTGTCAGATCTGCTGAGTTTTTCCAGCATTTTCTGTTTTTATGACTTATCCTTTCACTTCAGTTTAGAAGCTGGAGAAAATAAACAATTTGAAAGTATGAAAGGAAGCCTTAGGAGCAATACATTGCTGCTAACTATGATTCAGCTCACGGCACCTACCAGTTGTGTGCTCACACATTCTATTCTCAACACTTAACTACAAAAAGAAGAATTCAGCAGCTACCACTCTAAGGAAGGTACAAAATTGATGGGCAGTATGAGACAAGCTGATCTAGCCTGCTCTTCTGCTATCCTAGCCAAAGTAAATTTGGACGTGACATTGTAAATTCTTTTTAACAGAAATAGAGGGAAAAAATAATGAAACTGAAAGAAATGTAAGCTATATGAGGGCTTGTAAGTCAAAAGCAAGACTGTGGTCTGGCACTATCCAATTACTATCATTTCCCCAACACTCTTATCTGCTTTCAACTAGTAAAACTAGTTTAGTGAATTTATAATCAGCAACATTATTATTCATGATCATACACAATTTATTTAATGCGTGCACAAAATAAATTGGTTTCTCTGCTTGCAGAGCCAAACTAAAACTAATAGAATATATGTCATAAATGAATTTGTTGAAGAACGTGAGCCTCTTTGTGAACAGTTGCAATTGTGACATTTCCTCTCATGTCATAATATTTTGGTCTTGCATTACTGCTAGGTTATAGTCCTGGAATAGAAATGTTCACATTTCACGCTCACCAGTAGCTTATTGAACCATGTGAAATCACAAAGGTCCAGAGCTCATTCCTTGCTTGTGCTGATTTTGCTGTTCTCAAATAAGATGGCATTAAGAACACTACAAGAGGTATGAATGACCCTAGTTTTGGGAGGAGAGAAATCAATTCCTGAGTCCGGAGTTCCTGTTATAGATCCTTATACCATGACCCCTGCTGAAAAATGAATGATGCACATGTAATGAAATAAGGTGAAGGATAAGACTGGACATGATTGTGGTGTTTCTCGAATGTGTAGCTTTACCAACACTCAATATTAAGAGTCACGGATGAATAATCACTTCGGTGAAGTATGGAATGGCATCAAATGCATGCAACAATGGCACATTATGAGTCAGCACCTTCAGGAGAGGAATGAGGAAGAAATATCGAGGGTGGAGCAGGTTTCTTTCAATTAGTTTAAGCTCGGAGCTATCAAAACAAAATGATAAATCTAGCGTTATGTAAGAGATCTCTATCAGGGATGGAGCCTATGCCCCACAGTCTCCTTCCTCCACTCCGTAACTTGTTTTAAATCTTGACAAATAAGTGTTATTTTTTTAAAATTATAGGATGGTGGGATCTCAGGTTTACATTCTGGTTCATTCGGCAGCGACCAATTGGATAGCAAAAACAAAATAAGACGATTTCTCGTGTGAGGAAAGGAATCCGAAACTCAGGTGACAGCAGCGGAGAGTGAGTGTCAGGTCACAAACTTGAGCAATAGCATAAGAAGATCAATGAGTTGAAACATCAAGAGGTAAGTGTCTCTCTGGGGCCTCAGAACAGGACTGCAGTAAACATCAGGGGCTGTACTTTAGCCTATGAACTATCTGTGAGCAATGACATGGAGGGCTTCTTTGTTACTTTTATATCCCCTTTATCTCTTTTTTTCCTTTTCTCTACTTTACTTACTTTCAAATTAAAATTAGAAACAGCAGCTCCCCGTGAATACGCCTTCTCCACTTTATCCCCACTACTTTATCTTGCAATAATAATTTTATCCCTACTATCACACCAATTTCCTCTGATATTTTGCATTTTTCTAGTTTCTTCCCCTTTTCTTTCACACACACATTTATACACACACGCATGCATAGAGACACACAGCAAGCACACTTTCTTCATGAGTCGCAAGCAATCAAGAGCAAGGATCCAGTGTGATAAATCTTCTGCCTAATTCAAGATTAAGGCTGATTACATAAGAACATAAGAAATAGGAATTGGAGTAGACCATTTGGAACCTTCAGCTTATTCTGCCATTCAATAAGATCTTGGCTAATATTCTGCCTCCCCAAATTCATTGCTTCTCTAAGTGATCAAAAATCCATTGATTTCAGTCTTGAACAAACTCAATGATGGAGCATCCACAAACTTCAGGGGTACAGAATTCCAAAGCTTCATAACCCTCTCAATAAAGAAATTTCCCCTCATCTCAGTCCTAAATGATCGGTCTCTTATCCTGAGACTGTGCCCCTGTGTGTTACATTCCCTGACCCAGGAAAACAACGGCCTGAATTTTTCGGATGGTGGGGCCTCTCTTCCTGCCCGTGCCGGCCCCAAGTGCCCCACAGCCATTTCACGCCCCTCACTTGGGACGAAGTCCCGCCCTAGAGAGCTGCTGACCAATCAGGTTGGTCAGCAGCTCTCCTGTCTCTGCAGCGACAAGAGCTGCGGTGGACAGAAGAGGAAGTTTAGGAGGACGTTGGAGCCTAAGTCCGGGAAGCAGAGGCCCAGGTAAGTTCACGGGGGTCCCGGGGTGGGAGCCCTGTTGGGGGGGGGGGTGGCACAAAGGGGGCAATTGGGGTCTTGGGGGAGAGGCTGGTGGGGAAGGGTGGTCCGGAGGCTACCAGGACCTTAAGGGGCGGCATCTCCAGTCAGAATTAGGCTTCTGATGGAGGCCCCACACCCCTTCCCGCCCGAGACGTAATCCTGTAGATTTTCGGCCTTCCTTCATGCCAGCTCAATCCAGCCTAAAAATTGAGGCTGGGCAGGAAACGACCCTTAAAAAGGGCCTCAACTGGGGCAAGGGTGGGCATCCCATCTGAGGCCTTGCCCACCCCAGCGTGAAATCGCTGTGTGGTCATGGCCGGCGAGGACCCAGAGGGAATCCCGTCACTTCAATTTCACGCTAACCCCCACCTCCCACCTTGGCGGTGGGGGAGCGTAAAATTCTGGCCAACATCTCAGTGTCAACCCTGCTGCAGATGAAGGTCGTGGGCGGAGAAGGTTCAGGATCCACTGGCCTCCGTTGGTATTGTACAATCTGTTTTGCACCTTTTGTAAGCAGTGCACTATGCTTCCGTGGTCTATTGGACCTGTAAGTCGCTAAGTACCTCAATGTGTTACTTGGTGATTTGTGCTCTAAAAGGGCACTGTCTTCACAACAAAAAAAATCCACGGAAATATCCTTTCCTGGCGGAGGTAAAGGAACCATGTGTTGTTTACATCATGGTAACACCATTTGCAAGTGATGTGGTTTGCCTGAATATAATTTTCATCGCCCTATTTTCTGCCTATTCATCCAAGCCAAAAATAGTAAGCATTTTTTTCACATTTCCTTTTAAGTACATATAATTTGGAATAGTACTAACCATATAATTCTGCGTGATGACTAGGGAGCCTGTTATTAGTTGCTTTCTAACTAACACCCAGCCTCTTGTACCATCTGTGAATATTAAATAAATCTCTTTCTTTCTTCAGTGTGAGCATTAAGTTATAAATAAGAAAGGATAAAACTAAGAATCATGTTATGCACATAGTATTGAGGTCTCCGGTTCCTATTTAATATAAAAAGCATGATGGCATTTAAACAAAAGTAATAAAGGAGATTTTCACACTCCACACAACATCTGCTTAGATTTCTTTTCCTTTATCCAACACTTAGCATTTAATCATTTTTATATTTCATCTAAGTCTCAAAGTTTTCTATTTGTTTAAAAACACACGTTAACTGCTTTGGAGAAATGATTAACAATTTTTATGCCCAGATGTTGATGTGACACTATTTACTGTTAACTAAAATTAGCCTGGAGTTTTAAAGTTCTGTGCGTCTTAACTTGGTTTCATTTTCAGCTGTGAACAGATGGTCAATTATAGGACACCCAGAGAGAAAAAAACTCTGAAATTAAAAAGTGCTGAACATTCACCATGGTTTCAGTTGAAGCTCTACAGGCAGAAGCTCATTATAGGACTGACTAAAGAATAGAGGGATTACCACAGGTAAAGGCCAGGGTTCAAGTATACCATCTATTTTCATGGAGTGATAATTGATACATTTCCAAGCATTTCTCAACATTTTCTCTATAATGTCTAAAAGGCACCCTCTATTTACATTTCTTTATTTATTCCTTGACATGACACAGAGGGGTCAATTTTAAATTGAGCTGGAAATCAGTGTTGTGGGGGCTGAAGCAGCTGACAAACCATCCAGACCTCTCACCCGCACTCCCCCTCCCCCAGATCATGGGACCAAGAGGTTTTAACTCGCAAGCCTCATTTGTATATCCTGACTTAGGCGCCCACCTGAAATCAGGGGCAAAAATGTCATTGCCTAGAAGATGGAAGTCAAAACTAATTTATGGGGGAGGGGATACAGGGCAGGGGGGAAGGAATTGTAAGGCCACTGTCAGGATAGCCCGTGGCAAGCTAAGTACAGATCGGGAAAAGCAAATTTGCGCTGAGGGAGCAGGATATTGAACCCCAGGGCAGGGGGGCCCAAGGTGGTCACTCATGTGATCACTCCTGCCTGGTTGCAGCCACCTTCTACTCACTGGCTGGAGTGGAGACCATGTGGGCTGTCGTTGAACTCAAGGTTAAAATAGTGTGTCCATCTCGATGACACAATGCTGCCGTTGGAATGAGGCCCTCACTCCTCTGGGGAAGCTGAACCTCCTGTGTCTGAGTCCGGTCGGCACAAATGCTGGGGGTAGGGGGGCAAGCACTGTGCAAATCCCCTCATCATCTTACCTTCCCCATCACCACCTCTCCCACTGACACTGGGCTGGGATTAAAAAGGCCCTAATGAGCTAGATCGCCTAAGTGACTCACAAAATGCGATAGCTCAATCAGCTGGTGTCTGTTTGATGCAAGCAAATTCTGCCAACTAATCATATTTATGACATGTCAGTGTCAATTTTTCACTTTTATTTGATAAGGGGGCAGTGTTAGGATACCTCTTTGCAGCTAATCAAAGTCCAATTTCCTGAAAGCTGCTCCCAGCACCATCTGCATATAAAAGCTAATTGCTATAAGGTGAGTTTGGCGCTGCTCTTTACCCCTTGGGATCTGGGTTTTCTTAAGAGGTTATGCCCCTTTACTTTTGAAAATGTAATTTTTCAACTTTCAACTGACTGGAAATTTTGTCATTTGAAATGTCTCAGAACAAACCACTTAACAATGCAAAGTCACCTTCCAAGGTGAAGGTGAAAAACAAATAAATCACCGTCAGGGGAGTGTGAAGAGAGGGACATTTCCGGTGACTCAGGGACCCATCAAAACTCGTCACTGTCTAAAGAAGAGACATTAAAAATACAAAGTGCTGGATATTGAAATAATGGCTGCCCCAGACAGACGCATCCAAAACCCCCTGAAAATATACCACGGGCAGAATCTTACCCTCGGATGGCGTGTGGACTCCACCAGCTTGGCGGTGGGCAGCCAGCCAACCCCTGCCAATGAAACGGGGCCCGCAGCCATTTTAAGTGGGCAGGCCAATTAAGGCCCCGCCCAGCGGCATCCCCGACGGGAAGCGCTAAGCACTTCCTGTGCCGGGGCGGGGGTGGGGAGAGATTCCCCATCTGTCAAAGAGCGCACTTCTCCCTGAGGCAAAGTCCTGTCTCAGGGAGAATACGGACAGTGGAAAAAACTTTAAAAATAGAAACATTAAAAAATTATTAACATGTCCCCCTCATGTGACAATGCCACACGAGATGGGACATGTTAATAAAGACCACATAAACTTTGTTAATTTTTTTACAATACAGACATGAAACTTTATCCCGCCAGCGGATGAAGTTTCATCAATAATCTGGAGCCCGCTGGAGCTCCTGGCCTGTCCGCCAGCCTTAAGGTCGGACGGGCAGGTCTTTAATTACTTTAACTAGCCTGTCAATGGCCTCAGTTGGCCATTGACAGGTCGGCGGGCGGACAGCTGATTTCTCTGTCCGCCCGCCTTCCTGAAAATTTAAATGGACCGGGATGATGTCGGGGGTTCCTCCCAACCTCATCCCGCGTCCTTTTCCCCTCGGCAAGCGGGCCCCGCCCCCCCCCCCCCCCCCAAATCGCCGAGGGGAAAATCCTGGCCAATGAGTGAAGTCTTTCAGGGCAAGACTGCTACTGTAATACCTGGCTTGAAAGCCAACTTTACTAGAAATCTACCAGCGAACCGAAACCAAGATCCCATAATAATTGCAACATCTCTTTCATCTGGCTGCATCCACAAAACCAGCTAATCCAAATCAGCCGCAATGCTTAAAAATCTCCGTCTCCAGGACAATCAAAGGACACTTAACTGTATATTCTTTTAACCTTTTTTTTTATTGGACTCTAACTTCCCTTACTTCTGATACCTATACGTGTGACATTGCGTTTTATTATTTTTTTCCCTCGGGCTTAGTGGTTTGATCTTTCTTTGACTCAAGAAAACCTTGCTTGATTTGTTCCTTATTGCTCTCCGCTCAAATAATTGAATACATTTGGGTTCGGAAAAAGCATATCCTTGTGAAAAAGAGACTTAAACCTTTGCTGCGACCAACGGAGGAGGTTGAATATGGGGGAGCCAGTTCACCCCTCCTCACCTGTTCGTAACAGTTTAAATCCAACCCCAGTTTCCACCATCTGCTCAAGATAAAGATTCTAAATTTAGACTGTCCCAACATAAATACCTGCCCCGAACTGATCATTTAATTCTACTGGGCTGCTGAAGCTGGGGCTAAGACATGTTATTTGGGCATATTTAATTGTTGCCTGCATCTAACCCAGCAAAACAGACTGGAATGGTGCATTTCCCGGTGCTAACATTCGTCAGGTTGTTTTTTTTTAAAGTCATTTAAAATTAGCATCCCATTATATAATACCGTGATTGCAGGTTTTAAAGAGCGAAGTAACTGACAAAATGTTTAAGCAGAAGGAACGCAGCTGTTTGATATTAATATTCACAAATCTATTCCTGACCCCAAGGCTAACTATTAGCCTCACACATGTGTGAATTTGTATCTCCACTGATGGACTTATTAATGTTGTCCAATGCTGATAGATCAAGGACACAGAGAACAGACATCAACCAATGTAAGTACCAGTGATGAATAAAAAGTGCTGGTCAGAATCAGCTGGTGTTGAAGATTTCCTTGCTATATTTCAGCTGACTGAGTTTGACAATCCTGCATGCCCAAATAGAAATGTACCATTCAAGATAACATTCACAGAGTAATATTTATATTCCTGGGGATGGAAGAACGTGTTTTATTTTTAATATGCTGGCAGCCCAAGCAATCAGAGAGAGAAAGAGGGAGAAAGCACTCTTGCAGTGGTCAAATAAGACTTAACTTAAATGGGTGGAAAATCAGGAACTGCATGCCTGTGACTTCCTGAGATATACTGCTTGTGAGTGTTGCTTCTTGCTGGAAGTGCAGGAAGGCAAAATCACCCTTACTAAATAATAACAGGCATGAAATTGGTGGGCAGCAGAGCGATAAGGGCAAAGGCAGAATCTGTACTCGAACAGAAAATGCTGGGATTTCAGATTTCAGATTTACTTCAGATTTCCTGTATTCAGAGTATTTGTTTTTTGTATTAGTGCCCATACTCAATTTGGCAAAAAAGCGTTAACATTTTGGGAACATTTCAGATTTCAAGCATTTGTGTATTTCTTTTTATATGTGATTTGGCTCACTGCCATTTCTCTTCCCAAAATGTTTGAACAGATTCTATTTCGCTCATCAATTTGAATTTTGCTTGCCTTCTTCATCCTGTTCACTCTCAGTTTCATCCTTTTCCTTGTTCTTTGAGTATTTTTCTCTCCGTGTTGTCTACCTGTTGACCACCCTCCTCCCCCTTCCCTCTTTGCTTTAGTCCCTCGTGTATAAGAGTTTTCCTATATGATTATCCCGGTTTTGATTAAAATTCCACCAAAAATTTAACCTATGTTTTCAGATAATGATGGATTTGCCTTTGTGCCCTCCATATTTTCTGCTTTTACTTCAACTCTGCCAGCGTGAGTTTTTTTTCCCACCCTACTTTTCTTAAGAAGTATCAAAAATTGTGATCTTGCTTCACTGCTGGATAATACCCCTTTGCTGGCTATTTCTTCTTGAGTTCACTGCCTGAAGGCAGGTCAAATGCGATAGCGCCATGGGTAGGGCAAGAGGTTGGTCCCAAATCCATCCCAGCCAGAACAGGGATGCTGTTGGCACCAATCTGATCCACAATGGCTGTACAGCCAATTGAGCCAAACACCTGCCCCCACCCACAAGGCATCCAAGTTGCTGTGGCAACAAGTACTTTTAATCTGGAGCTACGGTAGTGATGGTAAGAGGCTCCAATTTCTTTCCATCACATGGCTGACCAGGAATCTTTCCCGCTCTTACCACCTGCCACTGGTGTATGTTGGAAGGATTTGTTTTTAATATTCGTTCATGGGATGTGGGCATTGCTGGCTGGGCCAGCATTTATTGCCCATCCCTAGTTGCCCTTGAGAAGGTGGTGGTGAGCTGCCTTCTTGAACTGCTGCAGTCCAAGTGGTGTAGGTACACCCACACTCCCTTAGGGAGGGAGTTCCAGGATTTTGGCCCAGCGACAGTGAAGGAACGGCAAAATATTTCCAAGCCAGGATGGTGAGTGGCTTGGAGGGGAACTTCCAGGTGGTGGTGTTCCCATGAATGTGCTGCCCTTGTCCTTCTAGATGGTAATGGTCATGGGTTTGGAAGGTGCTGTCTAAGGAGCCTTGGTGAATTCCTGCAGTGCATCTTGTAGTTGGTACACACCACTACCACTGTGTGTCGGTGGTGGAGGGGGTGAATATTTGTGGGTGGAGTGCCAGTCAAGGCGGCTGCTTTGTCCTGGATGGTGTCAAGCTTCTTGAGTGTTGTTGGAGCTGCACTCAGGCAGGCAAGTGGGGAGTATTCCATCACACTCCTGACTTGTGCCTTGTAGATGGTGGTCAGGCTTTGGGAAGTGAGGAGATGAGTTACTCGCCACAGGGTTCCTAGCCTCTGACCTACTCTTGCAGCCACAATATTTATACGGCTAGTCCAGTTCAGTTTTTGATCAATGGTAACCCCCAGGATGTTGATGCAAGTACCCACAGGAGAGGAATGAAATTTTTTAAAAAATTCATAGGATATAGGCACTGCTGGCAAGGCCAACATTAGTTGCCCATCCCTAATTGCCCTTGAACTGAGTGGCTTGTTCGGCCATTGAGGGCAGTTAATAGTCAACCACATTGCTGTGGGTCTGGAGTCACATGTAGGCAACACCAGGTAAGGGTGGCAGATTTCCTTCCCTAAAGGACATTAGTGAACCAGGTGGATTTTCACAACAATTGATGTTAGTCACCATTACTGAGACAAGATTTCAATTCCAGGGTTATTCATTGAATTGAAATTACACCGGCTGCTGTGGTGGTGGGATTTGAACCCATGACCAGGATTTTTCCTATGGTGGACGGGCTGGGCAGGAGTTGGGGGCGGGGGGGGGGGGGGGCGGCGCGGAGGGGGGGGGGGTGCGGTGGGGGGGTGTGGAGCAGATCACCACTCAGGATTGGCTCCACGCCACCATTTTAGGCGGGCCCACCCAGTGTGATACTCGACCAGTAGCGCTCAGCGCTACAGTGCGGGCAGAGGGAGGAGGGACAGTCAAGGCCAGCAATCCCTCTGAGGCACGGAGCTGCCTCAGGCAGATTGAATGGATATTAAAACAATTAAACAATTAAAACAATTAAAGAAACGATTTAAAAATGTATTTAAACATGTCCTCTCATGTGACCGTGTCACATGGAGTGGGTCATGTTTTTTATATATATATGTGAAAATTTATTTATTTATTTAATAAAAGCTTCAGGAAACCTCATCCCACTTGTGGGATTTTCCTGAAAAAGGCCAAGGCCGCTTGGGCTTTTCGCCTGCCCGCCAACCTTAAGGGTTGGACAGACAGCGTCCACAATTAATTTCGTACATTTCGGTGGGCATGCACTGGAGTCGGAATATTGCGATGGATGCACACCCGACGTTGTAGCGCATCATTTTACGTGTCAGAGTGTTGGGTCTGTCCCCGCACGCCTATCGGAAAATTCTGCCTCATGTCTCCAGACCATGAGCCTGGCCCTCTGGATTACTCGTCTAGTCACATTACCACTATGCCACTGTCTTCCAGAACATTACCTGTAAAAAAAAGTGTCACCATCATTTTGAAATAGCAACGTGAACTGTGAAATGTGGATGAAATCTTTCTCGCCCTCTCTCTCACTCACTTTTAAAAACCATGCAAATCAATCCCAATAGCTACATTCCAAGCAGAACCAGTGCTCACCACCACATTGTGTTCCATCAAATTGGCAGAGCAAAGCTATTTATTTTCTTCACCACTTACTCTTAAGAAATGTAAACTGATCTCTCTCATAGATCCTATTTATGCCAAGAATGCTATGGGGTAAATTCTCACCTTCAGTCCCCAGGTGACAATCTGACAGAGCAGATTACTCAGGCATTGCATCATCCAAACAATTTTGATCCTCTTGATATGAGAGGAGTGGAAATCAAATGGATCTTCTAATGGGTGAGCAATTTGCTTTCCAAAGGACCAGTCAGGCGGTGAAAATAGCAACTCGCCCATATTTTTTCCAGTTGCTGAGGAATCTTGGTGATCGACTGAGGCCCATTGGTCAGGACACTGCACACAGTTGAACATACAAGATAAGTCAATAAGTACTGATTGGGTTGGATGTTCAAAACTTGTAGATTATAGAAAGAAGACAGCCTGAGGAGGGGGAGATATAATCAGTTTACAGGCATTATAAATAAAGAGCTTAGAATATGTCATGAGTCTTGATTTCCAATTGGTGATAATATAAGCATCTGAAATAGCGGATTCGCAGCTCAGGAGGAACAAAGAGGAAAATCTGACTCAAGGCATGCCATATTCATAACTTCAAACATGGACTGTATTCTGTATAGAATTTTCTGGAACTGTCTTTTCTTTTAAAATGGATGTTATCGGGCTGCTAAGATGGCTGCCAAGGATCAGGTGGCTTTTGCAATTTCTGCACAGACTACCTCCAGTCTCCGGAAAGTTCCTAATTGAATGACCATGAGTGGGGTGCCTCCCTTGAATGGACATACGAAGATGAAACCATTTGTGGAATTCGCTCCTCCTGTTGTTTGTGGACTTACCCAAAACTCAAAATCAATGGACTTCCAGGCTCCCTGGCAGGATTTTCCACTTAGGAGACGAAGTGCAGTGGTGGGCGGTTTTGGAAGCTCATTAATTATGCACAGGAGAACATCGGGCCAAATCACCTGGCGGGTCGGGAGCTAATTTGCCTGCCCACAGTCAGCTGGCGGGGTCAAAGGTCTAGCTGCCATATTTAAATGCTAGTTGAACACGTACATCCCTCTCTGACCAGCACTCCGCTCTGCAGGATACCATTACAGATACCTTCCATGCCCAAGAAGACCATAAGCCTCAAGAAGAAGTCAGCACCCAACTTCAGCCATCAGGCCCTGGAAGCCTTGATCAGAGAAGTGCGGGCATACAGGCATGTCCTGTATCCCAGGGATGGATCCAGGAGGCACACCAGCCTCACCCCTTGGAGGCCGTCACACAGGAGGTCAGCATGGCTGGCAACTGCGCCATTCATGCAGGAAGAGGATGAATGATCTCATCCACTCCTCCAGGGTAAATCAAACTTCAACTCCCTCCAATATCAAGCTCCCATCATGGCATCATGCACTCAGACGGCTGCTCTCTTCAGGGGTCTCACACAACCGTCAGCGGGGGGACACTTATCAACACTCGTTCTCTCACCGAGACTTTCACATCACCACCATCTCATCTGTCATGTTGCTCACACTCCATCCTCCGGCCCTTCAGGAGAGGGCTCACCACACACGGAGGACATGCATCTCACCCAACCTCTGCTCCCTCCCTCCTCATCACATGCCTTTCATCTTCGTACAGGGCAAACTGGCACACAACAGAAGAGAATGGGCGCAGAGGAGGGACGGCCGACATCATTGCCCTCACTGAGTCCGAGGAGGCTGCAGCCAAGCTGGCTGGGGACGATAGCAATTGCTCTTGTGGGGATGGGTAAATCGGCCTCTGCCAGCAATCTAGTATGGAACACAGCTCCGTCAGTTCATCACATCCTGACAATTACAGTGAGTCACATATTGCCCACGCACATCCAACTGAAACTCCATTCTCTATTTTCTAGGCGGCAGCAGATTGAGGCCCACTAGGCAGCCCAGCATCAGTCCAATCCCCCAGACCATGTCCGAAGAGGAAGTTCTGGAAGAACCATCATTGCGCTCACCCGAACCCTCCACCAACGCAGAGACACAGTCCGAGTTAGATGATGAGCCTTTGGAAGCAGCTGCCAACTCAATGCTGGAGATGCAATGACAGGCAGTGGAACATCAGGCAGCCACTCGACAGTCACTCAGCAGACTAGAATAAACAATGGAGGAGTCCGCCCACGTTCTGTCGGATGTCGTGGCTCTGACATGCGAGCGCCTCAAGGTCACCATGGGAAGGTTGGCGACCACCATGGAGACCTTGGCCCAGTAGGTCTTGCCAGATTTGCGCTCGGCCCTGCAATCCATGGCCCCACACCCTGGTGGGCACCATCAAGATGTAGGCAGCATGAGGACGAGGCACCTTGACTGCCCTCCAGCTGCACCACCACCTCAAGGAGTCAAAGCGAAGCTCTCAGGCACCCACAGGGAGAATGAGTGTCGGCCGGACACCCTGGGGAGGAGGGGGGCCCTCCTCCCAGGACACTCCAATGGTGTGCAGCTGCTCACAGTCCGCTCTGCCTGTGACCCCACCCACTTCAACTGCTCGGGCCACCGGGGGCGCATTGACCCTGAGCAGGAGACTCTTATCAGGCCAGGGCCCTCCAGGTCTCGGGCCACCAGAGAACATTCACTAAGGTCATTGCAGACATCAGGACACAGCAGTCAGCAGGCTGCCTCCACCTCTGCTGCAGATGTTGGGGCTGCACCCAAGCGTAATGCTAGAGTTAGGAAAGTTAAGAAAAATTGATGTCACTTTTGGGTCACGGGTGTGCTATAACTGTAAAGAACTAGCACTTTTGTGAATACATCCAATGGTTACGTGAATGTTTTGGTCAACTGAACGCGTTGTGATTTTGTACATTGCAATCCTCCTATGCCGAGGTTTAGCCATCGTTCCACTCAGTGATAGTGTCCCACTGTAAGATTAACATTCCTGTGATGTCAACCTCACTTGAACTAGTTTCCGCACTTTGCAGAGATGCGTTTAAATCTTTATTTGAAGTGTGCGATGTAAGCATTTCTAACCCTTCTTCCTCAGGGAACACCATTGAGTGAGGGCAGCTCATCAGCACTGATACTCCAGCAGCATTTGTGGCTTCTCAGTGGTAGCAGTAGAAAACAAGAGGAGGAGATCCTTAGCCAAGTCCTCATCTCAGTTGCAGCAGTGTTGGCATTATTAGATGGTGGAGAAAGCTTCAAGTCTTCTCTTGCATCACTTTCATTCCTCAGTGGACTCTCAGTTCACAGAGTGAGATCACTCACAGGGCACCGTGGACCAATACAGCGATCATGGCCTGGTGGTTCATGACACCAGAACGTGCAAGTATGAATGCTGGACTCCTTCTTGCTGAAAGTGGTTGGACCTTCCCTCAGGTGAAAGGGAATGGCATTGGGGGCTAGAAGAGATGTGGCTATATGCTGTCCCTTGACTTTCCTCTTCCTGGAACCTGTCAACAATTAAATTGTTACGGGCATGTCTCCCACATCTTGCTTCCTCCATGGTGCCATTGCTTTCACACTGACCCTCAGCAGCCTTCTGAGGTTCCTAAGCCTCTGGATCTTCATCCTCCAATGAGCTCTCGTCTTCCTCCACTTCATCCTCTGGCAGGGGATCACCTCTTTGCATAGCCAGATTGTGAAGGGTGCAACACACTGCGATGATGCGGGAAACCCTGTCGGGAGTGTATTGGAGTGAGCTACGTGAGCGGTCCAAGCATCTGAAGTGCATCTTCAGAAGCCCTGTGGTCTGCCCTATAAGGGAACGTGTGGAGCTATGAGCAGCGTTGTACCTTTTCCTCGGAACAACTCTGAGGTCGATGAGCTGCTGTCATCAGCCAGCATTTCAGTGGATTCCCCTTATCCCCAAGCAGCCATGCCTACAAGCATACATATCCCTTGAAAATCTCAGGCACCTGGGAGTGACTCAGGATGTAAGAGTCATGGCAACTCCCAGGGTTCCATGCATAAACATGCATTATGTTTTTCCGGTGATGACACACCAGTTGTACATTGATGGAATGACAGCCCTTGTGGTTTATAAACATTAGGGTCTGCTGTCAAGGAGCCTGTATAGCCACATGGGTGCCACCTATTGCACCCTGCACTCTTGGGAAGCCTGAGATGGCTGCAAAGCCGGTGAATTTTGCAGCCTGGCTATCTTCGTCCAGAGCAAACCTGATATAATGATGGGCCTTCCTGTAAAGTGTTTCTGTGGCCTACTGTATGCATCGATGTGTTGCGGACTCAGAGATGCTGCACAGGTCCCCTGTTGATCCCTGGAAAGACCCAGAAGCAAAGAAACTGAGCACTGTGGTCACCTTCAAAGCCACTGGCAGGGAATACCCTCCAGCTCCATGTGGCATCAGGTCTTCACGAAGAATATGGCATATGTGATATACCAGAGCTCAGGACAAGTGCAGCCGTGCCTAGCATTGTCCCTCACTCATTTGTAAATAGGAAACTCTTCTAATGTATACCCTAGGTCTGGCAATTCACCGCCATTGTCTGGGTCTTTCCTCCTGACCCTCCTGTTCATGCTGTGGCTCCCCTTGATCATGTCCCTTAGGCAGAGCCTCCAGCTGGAGCTGCACTCAGATCACATCTCCCTCTTTCACCTCCTCCATTGCACTAGGACCCTGACAAAGGCAGCATTGAGATCTGAGTCAATTTGTGCTTTTGCCTTTTCTCTGAAAGGAAATATTGAGGACATTATTGATTCAAGGGACAAGTAAGTGAAGGCTCAGAATATGAAACATAAGGCAACTGAAAGGGTCTATAGTTTTTCCAGCCATACTTGCATGGTGGCTGATGGAGCTTGTCCCTGAGATGCTAGCAAACACATTGGGGTGATCAAGATAGCATCGCAGATATGTAGCATCTGGAACCTTGTGTGGGATGCTGAGGTTTAATCGAGATGAGTGACACAACCTACCTCTATGCTCCAATCTCTGATGTGGCTTAGTAATGACCAGTTAATTGCTCATGAGTGGATGCCTTTGGCCCAGGCCTTCATTGATGGAATGCCATGGATGACAGCTGTGTCTCCCTCACTATTGCCTGCATTCCCAAATTCTACATTCCTATGTGTTACTCTTGAGATGCAGTGATGGTGATGTGAAGCCACTGAGTTCTGAATGGCCCTTTAACAGCGGTAATGAAGCCATTGGCTTTCAGTGTATTTCTTCCAAGGAGCTCTTCCTCCTTTCTCACTAAGCAGACTCATGTTCATTCTTGCAGCACCAACAACTTAGAGAACAGCCCCCAGAAAGGGTCCCTTAGCCCAGCAGTGAGCGCCTCACACACTGCCTCAAACCCCTCCCGATCAGATTCGCCAGTACTTTTGATTTGAGACAGCGCCATTACTGTGGTACAGCAGGATGATGGTTCTCCACAATGACTTCAAAGCACAATTCAATGCTCCCTCTCTCACTGTCCGTGTGCCTGATATATACCTGGAACATCACAATGTGAAGGTAAACCACTCTCCTGTTATTCTCCAGCCTCCCCCAATAATGCTGGATCCCATAGTTGTTATGGTGGACATTTCCACCCTGCCCCCTGAGCCCCTCACTATGGACATTCCCAGCCCCATGTGGACTTCGACCCACTCCATCTAGAGGCTGTGTGAACCCCCCAGGAGAGCTTTACATACCCCATCCCCCTTTATTCTGAGTTTCCAATCTACAGATGCCTCCAGTTACCGTCACCATTCCATCTGCAGCCTAGTACAGAGACAACCAAGCACAAGAATAGTGACTGCGAGACAGCCCCACACACCAATCTATGTTTTTTTTGCTTCTTGATCACCCAGCCAATGTCCCTCCCTGCAGCTAGGGTACACCGTGCTCCCAACGAGTCCTCCTGCTGCCTGCCCGCTGCGCCCCTGGACTGTCTGCTATCTCTGACTTCTGATTATGAGGCCCACATAGCCCCTTGACTGCCTGTGCTCTCCGACTCCTTTCCACATCACCACAGGAGCGTTTGTACTCTGTGACTCCTGGCCGCAAGCCCCAGACCAAGGAATTGGACCTTCACAGAGTTCCCCATTGCCCTGATGACTGAGGACTTCAGTGTCCCCACCCAAACCACCCACCCACCTTCTGACTCCTGCGACCCATCCCTCTAACAAGCCGCCTTCCTATTCTAGGGTCTATGTGCGCCCCCTTCCAGTCAAACACGTGTACCTCTTTGACCTCCTTGAATGTCAGCATTTCACCTTCCCTTGTCAGGCTCCAGCTTCCCACCCCTCAGTCTACCATCTGCCTTTCATTGTTCCCCCATCTTCCACCACCTCTTTGCCCCCTCTGCTTTCATCGTGCCCCTTTCTCCCCTCACAGCCCTTCACAGCCTTCCTTCACCATTTCCCCCCTTGTGTTTGTCATCCCCACTCCCTTTCAGATGGGTCGAAGGTCGGCTTAATTTTCCACGGACGTGATGCCGATTGGAAGACATCCCAAGCTTCCGGCAAGCAGCTGTTTTAATGAGCATTCACGGAATGGTAATGAAAGCGAATGGCGTTCGCACCACTAGGCAGTGGGATAACAGACCCCACCATCAGCAGAATCGCAAACTATTTTTACGTCAGCAGGTTTCTGACTTTTTGACTGCCACTGGATTCTCCACTCCCACCCGTCAGGAAACCCATGGTGGGAAGGTTGGGAAAATTCCGCCCCCTGTCTCTGAACTCGAAATTTAACATAGAGAGCTGTAGAGTAACCAGTTCAATCTAAGTAAGTGTGAATGTCCCCCATCCATTCCCCATTGTGTAGCAATGGCTTCTAACATCAGAACATTCTGGGTGGAAAAAGAGGAGCATTGATCATGTGATCACCTGACCGAAGCTGTCTTCAGATAACGAATCTTATTACCCAAGAGCCAGGGAGACCCCAGTCAGTCTGCAAACCACACAGCAAGAAAAGCAGCAGCAAAGGCAGCAACATCTATGCTTTAAAACTGGAGACTGTAACAGCGTAAGGTCTCCCAGCCTGTTCCTTTTCAAGTCCACTAGTACAGAAACTTGACCATCTGGTAAGAAGACTATAGACAATAAACTTTATGACTGCTGAAAATCCATCTCTTTGAGAGAATCCTGCAAAAATCTTGATATACAACTCTGGCTATCAAATCCATCTGGACTACCATTCAGTGGTGAAAATATCTTCTTCCCTGAGCCTGAAATCCATGCTTTTTTCTAAGACTAGCCAAACACATTTTACAAACTTGTAAAAGTGCGCTATTGTCTTTAACTTTAGTTAAAGTTTTTCTCAAGTGTGTGTGTGTGTGTGTGTATGTATATGAGCTCTAAGTGAATGACGGAGTGTTAGAATTTTGGGGTGAATAAATAATCATCTTTCTTTAAACCCACAAAAGCTTGCTGCTGGTTATTCAAATTGACCAGACATTCAGAGGTAAAGAAACACACAGATCTCCCTTTTCAAAAACACACTGATGATGGACGGTAAGGGAAGGGAATTGAGGATTTAGTTCTCTCTTGTCTCTCTTGTCCCTGTCCATAACAACTGATACAATAAAGAAAGGAAAGGTTGTGAAGGAGTGAGCAAGGTTAGAGGGGTCTTCCATCAGCTGGCAAGCAATATATGTTTCACGGCAATATGTTGCACCATTTGAACATGAATGCACTTTTTAATTTGCACAAGGAGCAACAATGCCTATTCAGACAGTAGTACTATGATGGAATATATGACAGCAGAAATCTAACTATGATGGAGGAGGATTGTTTCATGGCAAAGGCAGAATTGTGTCTGAAATCATCAGCAGGAGCTGGACAGCAGAAAGAGAAAGCAGACAGAGCTGAGCTGAAGGTTTGATTCTCTCACCATGGTAGAGATCAGTTCCTTACAAAGCATTTTCTTCCATACTTTCTAATTCTTTATTTAATATATTCTTTACATGTACTAATAAAATATCACTCTCAGGAACTTTGTTTGAAAATCAAACAGTTACAAATGTTTGTCCTAAAATCTAGCTTTTAGCTCACAACCAAATTTGAATTACTTCTGTGTTTTGCTGTTCAGATAAAAATGTTGCATGTTGTACAAATCGTCAAAGTTTCTCTAGTTGGAAAGAAAACCTATAGCTATTCTCTGCGAACTTACAGTAAGAGCAATTGAAGCAACATTTTATTTTATCCATTACATTTTTAAACATTAACTGTTGACAACATCATTGAGGGAGCTGGCTTGGTGTCAATTGAGCCAATCAATGTGATGGGGGATGGGGTGGTTGGGGGGGGGGGTGTGAATAAGGCATAAGCTTACCAATTTATCTGTGTGTGTAATACTCCAATTATGAGGCTCAGTAACTCTTCGTACTTGTCAACACTGACAGCTTGGCCAAAATTTAATAGATACAGACAAAAAAGCCCAATAGACTAAAAACGTTAGTCGTAATCCTTAGTGAATTGACTTTTGAAGGCTTGCTGATACGAACACAGAAAAAAAAAAGACAGTAAAAAAGGACAGTCAGTTCTTTGTGCCTGTTTCATTGAGACATGTTGCAAATAAGCTCCATAATCCTCAGTGGTCCCCATCTGCCAGAAGCCATTTTTTTTTTATTCATTCATGGGATGTGGGTGTCGCTGGCTAGGCCAGCATTTATTGCCCATTCCTAATTGCTCTTGAGAAGGGGGTTGGGAGTTGCCTTCTTGAACCACTGCAGTCCATAAGGTAAATCTCTGGGGAGAGGTAAAAAAAAAGAGATGAGAGCATTCTAGGCTAATTCAGGAGAAATGAATTCTGGCAAATTGATTTCCAACCACCAAAGGTGATCAAGAAGGGAGCTAACAGTGACACCACAAGGTACATGTCCCACTCTCCCAACCACCATTTGCCAGCAGCGACATCAGCCTCCTTCAGGATCTCATCCAGCTACTGATGGTGAAATTCGTCTTCATATTTTAAATAAATTCCTGATTGCTTATAAGAAATTATACACATTACAGTGAGGTCAGAATCTTTTCAGTCCATTGTTCCCATGTCAGTGCCATTCAACATTTGAGCTACCTACTCTAATGCATTTTCTGGCTCACTGCTTGTGCCCCTTAATCTTTTTCCACTTCAGGTGTTTATTTCCGTCTCTCTTAAACATCACATCAATAAGAAAAGACAACTTCCTCTGGTTAGGGGAGTCAGCAACAAGGGACTATCAATTGCTACAAAGAGAGTGAGGAAAGGGATTAGAATAAATTTCTGTATTCAGGGAGCTGCTGGAGCATGGAGAGTTTTGTCTCAGAGAGTCATTGTGGAAGTGATCATTGTATCTTCTAATGTAATATTTGCTGAATGTTTGAAGCAGAAGATCCCGAGCAATGTGGAGAGAGACTTGTTTTGGATTTCTCCGGCAAAGAGCCAACATAGGTACAATTGGCCAAATGGTCACTTGCTATAATGTAAACTTCAATGATTCCATAATTTACTTGGCGAAGCATTTCATGTCCAAATAACAGTTTGACCACAAAAGCATGCTTCTATATTCCCACTCGCCATTTTCAGAAATTCAAAACGATATCAGTTTGTTACCACCAGTGTAAATTGTCTTTCAATGATTATCCTCCCCAACTGTTTCATAAATTTGAATACCTTCTATTAGAACTTCCTGGTTAACCTGTTCTGCCCCAGTGAATACAGCCCTTGTTTTACAAGCTTCATTCTAATCATACCTTCTTATCCCCGGAATCATTCTGATAAGTTTACACACATTGGCAGTGAACTTGAATAGAACAAGAATAGGAGCAAAAACACTAGACGGATTAAGATTACAACATTTCACTTCAGTTCAAGCATTTAATTACATCGTTTCATTTGTTTTATTCAGAAAACAAAATACACACATCATTTTTCTAAAATCACTGTCCAACTTTGTTACGGGGCACTTTACACGATGCTAATCCCCAAATGAATTTTATGAAATGCATTAAGGCATGGAAACACAATAAAATGCTGCAAAGTGAAGAAAATAAGGTAACTGCAAGGAACCAACTCCGAGAAAGAATTGAATCTGACACAAACTGAAATCTTAAACTGCTCTTTTTCTCCTTATGCACAGTATTCAATTTTTTCCCTCTTTTTCTATACCTGCTTTTGAGTTTAGTGTGTCAGCTATTACTTAGGTCTTAGGTCTCCTCTTTACCCCACACATGATCGGCAGCATCTATTCTGCATCCAAGACACTTTGCAATGTTACTCCAAGATCTCTGCCAGTGCTCAGAGTAGGAATACTCTTACGGCCCAGAATTACTCGTCCACCAAGGCTTTTGCTTAAGCAGCCACTGGCAGTGCCGTGCATCTCTAACTTGGCCAAAATGGCCAACTTGCTATTCAAAAAAGTCATGGGTAAAATCGAAAAGTCTATTTCAGTGGTGCATTATGCCAGTACATACTGCACTTTAACTTGTAGAGTGATGTAGGTAGATCAGTGCAGAAAAACTGCACAAAAGTCGGAAGCACGCCCACCGACAATTGAGAGGCCCAATTAAGTAAAGGTGCAATTGTCTCCGATTTTTCGTGGTCTGGCCAACCTTATGGTTGGTGAACAGGCAAATCGGCCAGGTGGACTTTGCATTTTTCATGAAATCTCATCCAAGGGCAGGATGAGGTTCCCGTTATTAAATGAAAGAAAAAATAAATACCTATGGACAGCATTTTTATCATGTTTTTGTTCAGGTGACTGATTGTGATGCACATTTTGTTCCTGATTTTAAACCCTTTTACTTAATGCTTTTCAGGTCTTCAGCTCCCTAGAAAGCTCTCTGCCTTCAGGGACCTTTCTGTCAGCGCTCGCCCACGCCTGCACTGACATCAGCGCCTGTCCTCCTCCCGCCCACCCCACCCCGGCAGTGTTGAGCTTCTCAGCGTGCGTTTCACGCTGGCTGTCCGTTAATTGGCCAGCCAGCGTGATATCACGATGGAAGGCTAATCGCAGTCGACGGTCCGTTCCCCAGCCAATCGCGACCGCCCACCAACCTAAACATTCTGCCCCAGGGATGTGGAACTTCAGTTACGTGGATAGATTCGAGAAGCTGGTGCTGTTCTCCCTGGGGAAGAGAAGGTTAAGAGGAGACTTGATAGAGGTGCTCAAATCATTAGTGGTCTAAACAGATTAGATGGAGGAAAAGAGTTTTTGTTGCCAGAAGGGTCGAGAACCAAAGGACATTGCTTTAAGGTGAATGGCAAAAGAAACAACAGTGACATGAGGAAAAACTTTGGGATCTGGGAATGCCACTGCTTGAGAGTGTGATGGCGACAGATTCAATAAAAAGAGCACTGGATAATTATTTGAAGAGATAAAATTTGCAGAGCTATGGGGAAAAGATGGATGGAGTGGGATTAGGTGAATTCACAGGTTCAATGATCTCTGACTAATCATGTTAAAGCTGACCTGTGAGTGCCTGATGCTGACATTAGATTCCTGAAGTGGAATATATCCCTATCCCAGCATCAACCACTCTAAATCTCAACGAACAAAAATATTCACCAGAAAATTTTAAAAAATTATTATGGGTCTTTCAGTCCACGGTGAAGTTGGGAGTATGGGGGATGTGTGCAGCAGTGATGAGCATATCTATTCATCACATGTCCTTTAGCCATGAAGATACAATTTTGTCTACCATGAATGTTTAATGTCAATTAAAGGCCACAAATGCATCAGGACCAGTTTCATATCTCAGTCAACCTTGTGCTCCAAGTAATCTCTTGAGATTGACATCTCTACATTGAATGCACATCAAAAGTTATGCTGCACTTATATTGTTTAACTACTCTGTGAAGACACGGGACTAAATTTGGTTGTGTAGTGCCTATTTTTTTAGGCTTTATGAGGCCACCTAAACCTTGAAAATGAAGTCTGAGATGCATTTGATGGCAGTGCATGGGATGCCAACTTAGTAAAGGGGTTCCCTTGAATGTGCCTGATGGCTGCCGAAACCATGTGGAGTGGACAGATTACAACATCAATCAGTGTGTAGCACAGATTTGACACCAGCGCCATCGTTTTTCAACTGCGTATTTCAGCCAATGACCTCCCTTAATCTTGCACAAATGAACACAAGTTTAAGGAATAAAAGATCCCGCCACACTGCTGCTGGGTCAAAATCCTGGAACTCCCTTCCTAACAGCAAAGCGGACTTAAAACACATGGACTGCAGCAGTTTAAGAAGGCAGCTCACCACGACCTTCTCAAGGGCAATTAGGGATGGGCAATAAATGCTGGCCCAGCCAGCAAAGCCCACACCCCATGAACGAATAAAAATAAAACCCACCAGCACGAATTAAAGAGATAATAAACTACTAATACATCAGTTGCTGGATTATTCGAGCTAATGCAGTTGGACGCGGTTTTGGAACCTTCTTTTAATTGGCTAACATTTGAATAGTCTAAAGAGGTAGTCTGGCTGACCCTGAAGTACTTTCCTATTCATTTAATAGCTTGTTCTGATTTGCAGTGGTATGCTACATGCAGCCAGCCTTGCCGTTTGGAGGGAATAAACCTTGCCACCATCCTATTAGGTGAGAAACTATTGAGCAGGAGCATGAGGAAGAGGAGGAGGAAGTGGAGCAACACAGAGAGAAAGGGAGGCTACAATGAAGACGGTGCAGCGAATTGAACAGTGGATGAGGCTACTGGTGCAGCTGGTAGAATAGAGCATTTGAAGACGAACTCACTTAACTTTGACAACTTGTGCCAGATCATTAAACTTCCTGCAATGGATCTGTGTTCTTGCCATTCCTGGGATTGACCTCCATTTACTGCTACTTCCCATTGCCTCCTGAACACATGTCTGGAGGATTTCCTGCTTCACTGTGTATGGCTCTCTTTCTCTGCCTGTCTTGCCTCAAGGCCTCCAGCGCGTTATCAGAAAACCTTAGAGGACACTGTCTTGCATGTTCGGCCGTCTCTCAAAGTACCGCAGGCCAGTTTCCCATTTCAAAATGCCCCCAACACTTCTTGAAGCCACATTGCATTTCCCATTTAAGAAGTGCAGGCTGCCCTTAAGTAGCCCTAGCCACTTGGGATATCAGAACTCCACTTTTGGCATGTTCAGCCAATAAACTGCATGAGTAGTTTACATAACTACATAAATTTAGCATACAGCCTGTAAGTGAAGAGGCATGGGTTAATCACACACAGTAAACCCGGCTGCAGTTTTCAGCGGTATTCCAATATAACCCCCATGGTTCTGTAATAGTCTGGAGCTTCTGGCACTGTCAAACCCCATCCTTGCTTAAATTGTGGGATGAATTCCACACCAGTGCCAACAGAAAGACAACAGAACACGCACAGTCGTTCAAAAGTTGTAGTTTACAACCATATTATCCATCATTCCTTGCCCAATGGTTGTAGGCAAGCATTACAGGTCAGAGGCCAGAAAAAAGTAATTGGTAGCCTTTATAGGAGGAATTCCGGATTCGGCAGCAAGTGTTTATGTTGCCACTGCTGCTGCCTTAGGTAGTACAGGGGGTAACTAACTCTTCATGTAAAGCAAAAACAGAATTACCTGGAAAAACTCAGGAGGTCTGGCAGCATCGGCGGAGAAGAAAAGAGTTGACGTTTCCAGTCCTCATGACCCTTCAACAGAACTCAGTCAACTCTTTTCTTCTCTGCCAATGCTGCCAGACCTGCTGAGTTTTTCCAGGTAATTCTGTTTTTTTTTTTGGATTTCCAGCATCCGCAGTTTTTTGTTTTTATCTTCATGTAAATCTCTGCACCCTCAGAGGTGGCAGGGTCACCTCATTCATTTAAAGTGCTACCATCATTGTCAGGCCAAAGAGAAACTATAGTGCAATGAATCATGATTTTAAATTATCCAGTCTTCGAGGCAAACTTGTAGTTAAGGCTGGCTTTGTTTTCTAACTTCATCTTTTTTTGGGGTTGGCAAGGCAGGAGGGTTATTTGGCATTTAAAATCGCAGATGTCAGGAAGGGCGTTACAAGTCTGTAAAACAGTTGAGTGTCTTTAATGACATAATGGGACTTTTTGACTCAAAAGCAGGCAGTTTATGAAGCCATTAGCTTTGCCAGATTGTGTCAAAACAAGGTATGTGCTCCAAGCTGGCTACAGTGCTGTCGGAATTATTGTGATATGAGACACATGTACCTTAATGGCGTTAATCTTAAATTGTTGTCAGTCACTACCACCTCAATAGGATATGACGCATTGGTCCCATGACTTCTGTAGTCAGTCTACAAGCAGCAGCAGCAGGGGGAGTCAGATGTACTATACTTAGCCTCCTAGTTTACTCTATCGGCACATAGTCTTATCTTCAAATATAGGACCCACATTATTGTTTCAACAATCTTTGTGTGATTGGTATGTTTACATTGCATAAAGATGGATGCAACCTGGTGGCAGCATGGTTTTGAAGATCTGACTGAAATATACAAGCCTCAACCCTTCATACGCAACTAAAGAAAAACGTGGTTTCACATCATGTGGAGTCACAACCAAAAGCAGGGCAAGTACAGCATTCCAAACAACCAAGGGCGCATGCCAGACATTGTTAAGACAAGATTCATAGAATGTCTAGCTAAGCTACACGGTCCAATGATGAGGATGACCAGCACATCAATATACAATGTGAGCAGGCATTCAGCATGGTGAGCATCAAAGAATATACTGGCACAGTGTTACAGACAGAAGCCTTTGCCACCGTCCAGGTTATATGCCCACAGATGAGCATAATCTATATGTAAAACTAGATACCAGTGCAGATGTAAATATCCTTCCACTTCATACTATGAAATATATATACCCACAGAAATGGCAAGTAATGGTTCGACAACCCAATACCAAACTCACTGCATACGATGGCTCAGAGATTCCATCCCTGGGATCCATTATACTTAAGTGCTGCTACAACAATTCACCCTGGTCACCTTAGATACTTTATATTTTGGACACCAGAGGTCCAGTGATCACAGGCCTGCTGGTGTGCAAGGACCTGTTGTTGGTCACCATCCATGGCATCATCAAGACAATAATGAGGACGACAGATCACATGAATTTCCATTGGAAACCTTGTGCTTAACACTAGAAGATTACCTAAGTCTGCAGCTCTTCCGCAGACAGTAAGATAAAGGCAAAATACTGCGGATGCTGGAAATCTGAAACAAAAACAAAAAGTGCTTAAAAAACTCAACAGGTCTGACAGCATCTGTGGAGAGAAAGACAGAATTAACATTTCGAGTCCGCATGACTTCAGAACTAAAGAGAAGTAAAAATATGGTGAAATATATAATGGGGGTGGGACAAACTGGACAGTATATATTTCACCATATTTTTACTTCTCTTTAGTTCTGAATAAGAGTCATGCGGACTCGAAACGTTAACTCTGTCTTTCTCTCCACAGACGCTGTCGGACCTGTCGAGTTTTTCCAGCACTTTTTGTTTTTGTCATCAGCTGACAGGCAATGCAGCGGAATTGGAACCAAATATGCATACCCATTCCGAATGTACATAATTCATCATACCGCAAAACCAATGCGGAGTTACTAAGCAGCAAACAAATGTGGACAACTCGTCGATACTGATACAAGATGCATTGATTGAAAAGCAAGGGAAGATGAAAGATGCCAATGACCGGCATGTAGGTAATGATTTATTCAACCTAAACATCAGACAGAAAGTTTGAGTACAACACCCAACTGACGGCACGTGGAATCCAGCAGAAGTCATCAGCATATGTCAGAACCAAAATTGTATCTATTGTGAACACCAAAATGGCATGACAATTTGACAGAATTGATGTTAAATCAGAACAATGCTGCAACCAGAAAAATAGAGTGTTATATCCCAGCTAGTGTTATTATGGGACAAATCAGATCCCAGGGTGGACCCTGGCTTGATAGACCCTAACTTTTTTTTTTGAGAAATGTGGAGGGCGGCTACTGAACAGAGTCCCAGGAGTCTGCTGATAAAAGTTTAACAAAAGAATTAAACATCCATTAAACAAGAAAAGATTAACTACATTACAGTACTCCTTCACCCCAAGATATATATATACAAATTCGTAAAGATAACACAAGCTACAAAATCTATCTTATACTCTAATGTTCATAATAAGTACACAGCCCATGTAAACCAATAGGTAAACTGTGGTTGGATACACCTTCCAAAAGCAAGTTTCCAAGGATTTCTCATCAACACTCCCCAGATGCTTGTCAGACCATGAGCCACCTAGTCTCACTGAAACCCTGCCTTTCCAATGAAGGTTTCTAATCTCCACACTCGAAGAACTCCTGTTGGAATTCTCTCCCAAACAACTCTCCCACTCGGATGTCTTCCACAACAACCCACCTCCAAGGTTTCGAACTCTCCTTCTGATGTTCCTTTTCCCTGGATCTCTACATGCATCCAAGCTTCACAATCCACGCACACTCTCAGATATTCAACTGTGGCAAGCAGAACACCACTGTTCCGAAGGCCCGTGGTAAAGAGTCACAGACCTTCAGCTGCCTCCTCAGATCTTCTGGCTTCTCGCAAGCCCACTTTGCTTTAAGTCTGCTCCCTGCGGTTCCGTCTGTTTAACTCGGCATCTTTTCCTCAGCTCCTCATCCTTAACTTCACCTCATTGGACCTGTTTCAGATTCCTGTTGTTGTTCCTTGACTGGACTGTCTTCCTGAAACTTTTTTCTGTCCCACTCCCTGGTTTTTTGGGATTTTCTTCTTTTCTCTGAACCTGCTCCCTACGGCTCCCGTCCTGCCTCTTCTGGCACTTTCTGCAGAATGGCATGTTCTTCTGGGTCACCTGACCCTCTTTCATGCTGTTTCACCTTTATTTTATTTTCTTCTTTCCCTTCCGTGCAGGCGCACAGTGATAGCTTCCATCTAACAATAAGAAAAGAAAACTGCACATATACGTAGGGCCGTTTACGGCATGGAACCAAGAAAATGCACCAGCTGTGCATGTGTGGCCATTCTCCGGCCAGCAAATGCGTAGAAGCCAAAGATCATAAAAAAAGAACGATCTGTGCATGTGGGGCTACTCCAGGTCTGGCGCGTGCACAGAGATCACTGAGGCCTACTGGGACTTGTAGTATCCAGTCTCCAAGGCCTAATCTCCGACCAAAAATAAGTAAGTATTTTCTTTTTTTCATGAGTTCATTAAACAGAAGCAGTCCTCTTGCCAACAGAACATGGGCTAAGGTTCAGCACAAGCTCAGCACCTAGAACCAGCATTCTAAAAATGTACAGCTGACTCCAGCATATATCACTATAAGTAAGTTTGGGTGGATAAGCAAACTGCTGACACATCTCAGAGATTTGTAATTGATTTTAACCCAGCGACAGTGAAGAAACGGCGATATGTTTCCAAGCTAGGATGGTGAGTGACTTGGACGGGAACTTCCAGGTGGTGGTGTTCCTATGTATCTGCAGCCCTTGACCTCCTAGATGGTAGTGGTCGTGGGTTTGGAAGATTCCGTCTAAAGAGCCTTTGTGAATTCCTGTAGTGCATTCTGTAGATGGTACACTCCGCTGCTACTGTGCTTTGGTAGTGGAGGGAGTGAATGTTTGTGGATGGGGTGCCAATCAAGCGAGCTGCTTTGTCCTGGATGGTGTCAAACTTCTTGAGTGTTGTGGGAGCTGCACTCATCCAGGCAAGTGGAGAGTATTCCATCATACTCCTGACCTGTAGATGGTGAACGGGCTTTGGGGAGTCAGGAGGTGAGTTACTCATTGCAGGATTCCTAGCCTCTGACCTGCTCTTGTAGCCAGAGTATTTAAATGGTCAGTCCAGTTCAGTTTCTGGTCAATGGTAACCCCCAGGGTGTTGATAGTGGGGGATTCAGTGATGGTAATGCCATTGAATGTCAAGGGGTGATGGTTAGATTCCCTGTTGGAGATGGTCATTGCCTGGCATTTGTGTGGCGCGAATGTTACTTGCCACTTGTCAGCCCAAGCCTGGATATTGTCCAGGTCTTGCTACACTTGGGCTTGGACTGTTTCAGTATCTGAGGAGTCGCGAATGCTGCTGAACATTGTGCAATCATTAGTGAACATCCCCACTTCTGACATTATGATGGAAGGAAGGTGATTGATGAAGCAGCTGAAGATAGTGGGGTCAAAGACGCTACCCTGAGGAACTCCTGTAGTAAAGTCCTGGAGCTGAGATGACTGACCTCCAACAACCACAACCATCTTCCTTTGTGCTAGGTATGACTCTAACCAGTGGAGAGTTTTTCCTCTGATTCCCATTGACTCCAGTTTTGCTAGGGCTTCTTGATGCTGCACTCGGTCAAATGCAGCCTTGATGTCAAGGGCAGTCCCTTCAAATATAGAACACACATTATTGTTTCCCAATCCTTGTCATATCATTGGTACATTTTTGTTGAAAAGAGAAGAACATAACAGGAACTAACCCAACATCAATTCTGCTGATTCTGATCGTACTTTTCATCATGGGCTTTTATATTCTATACCACAGCCTGCCTTTTTCAACTCAATTTAGCATCACATGATGAATATATTCCCTTCCCCTCTAACTGTAGTGGCAATCTGTTTAAGTGCAGGTCTTCTGCTTATTTCTCCACACATCGCGGTTTTGCACCTTTGTCTTCAGTTGTGTGTAGGAGCCTTGTGCATTCAATTCCAATGAGCAACATGACTAGGGAAGAGATTACATGAGGTGATTTCCCACTGCCTATATCATGTCTGCTCAAAGGAAACACAGGGCCTCTTCCCAAAGTACCTGCCTGAATACCATGGCCCCAAAATTGCAAGGGCAGGCCAGTGAATCGCATCCTCTTCCTCATTTAATACCAGTGAGATTTTGCTATGCAAGTTTCCTGAAGTGCATCATGGCAATTATGCAGCACCCTTTATAGGATATCTGGGACCTGAGTGAATATGACAAACAACTGGGAAACACCCATAATGTATGAGATTGAAGGATGTTAAAATTAACAAGGACTGAGTGGAAAGTGCAGTTTAGAGTAGGAGGATTCAATGTTAAATTTGGTACAGAAAAAGAAATAAAACGAGGGAAGGAAACATTAGATTGAGAGAGAAAAAGGGAAGGAAAAGAAAAGTAAAAAGTAAATAAATATTTTTAAAATCTCCAACAAATTAAAGTGTGAAGGAATGATGCTCCACACTTGTAATAGTTAATTTTCAGTGCCAGAGAAGTTGATTGGCAGTAATTGACACTCATCACATGGATAAAGAGATACTTAGCCTTGAAATGACAACTTTTTGTGACGAATCTGTATCTACCACACTAGCTAGTACAGGAACTTTACATTGTTCAATGCATTTGAACGAGGAGCCAGACAAGACAAGGCTGTTTTCATGAAACAGTTTATCTCTGGCAGATTTTGGATTTCTGTCTTTAACCACTCATTTGCCCTTGCCTGAAGTTGCTGCGGCATTTGCACATAAAGTCCAGTGAATAGTTAGCCTTGCTGTTTTTTGACACAATCTTTGGTCCAATGTACCAGCACCAGCAATTGCATAATTAAACACAGCACTTCTTACACAATTAAAAATGAATGTGGATTTTCTTCTTTTTATGGTTATTAAAGTTTATATATTTAGGGTGTGATTATGATTTCGAGAAAATAAATAATCATACATAATATTTAAAAAATTTCCTTATATTTATTTCAAGCTCAAAGTTGTGTTAGGCTTTCTGAGTCTTGTAGGACAAATTTAAATTGGCTCAATATATTATACAGCATAATTTAGGGAACATTGAAGAAATTAATTAGCAAAGTCAGATTTGGAGACCAAATAATGTTGAACAAAAGGTAGCTAGCTATCAGGAGCAAGGCTTAGTTCCAATAAACAGCTGGCTTTACACAATGGGGGATAAATCAGTATTTTAAACTGTGAAGATTTAAGAAGATTATACATTTAAGCTTTCAATAATTAAGTGTGCAATTATATGTTTGTCCCTTTCTTCAGCTATTTTCTTCCTTGTCCGCTGTAAGGTTTGTAGGTGGATTCTCAACCTGTTTGGCCACATTATAAATTCCCCATTCCCTGACTATTCAATTCCTGGGTGGGGATTGAACCCGGAATTTCTGGTTTAGGAGCAGGGATGCTGCCCACTGCACCACAAGTGAATAGATAGGGACAATCTATTTCCTCTTGTGGGGAGTCCAGAACAAGGACATATAATCATAGCTAGGCCTTTCAGGAGTGATGTCAGGAAACACTCATTCACACAAAGTTTAGTGGGAATCTGGAACTCCCTCCCTCAAAAAGCTGTTGAGGCTGGGGGTAGGGGTGGGCGGGGGGGTGGTGGGGTGGGGGGCGCTGGTGGGGTCAATTGAAAATTTTGAAACAGGTTGATAGATTTTTGTTAGGCAAGAAATGCTAAAGGTTACGGAACCAAGGTGGATAGATGGAACTGAGCTAAATTTCAGCCATGATCCAATTGAATGGCAGAACAGGCTGGAGGGGTTGAACGGCCTAATATTATTTCTGTGTTCTTATAATCAGGGCCCCGCCTTGCTAAGAAATCATCAGGAACTTTCTGCAAATGAAGCGTTCACTCTGCCTGAAGAAAACATAATTTTTTGCCAATGCTACAATAAAGCAGTTTAATGCATTAGTACTTTAACGTTAGGGTGAAGTCTAAAATTTACATATGGACCAGGTTGATAACATCAATTGGTTGTTTCAGCAGATTCAAACTTGGCTCTAATGGAGATTGAACTTTTCCCTGTTAACTGTTGTTTACTTTCTGGTCACCTGACAGTAGGGCTACAAGACTACTGGAATTATTTTTTTATTGTGCAAAGAGGGGAATTTTCATATACTGGGATGGTTCATCCAACATCCCCACTGTAAATTGAAATCAGTCCTGATCGTGTGATCACATTTAAATCATTGATTGCCAGAGACAATTGAATGCACTAATTGCAGGATTTGGCAGAACAATTCAAGAAAATTTGTGTGACTTACCTAGAATTTATTTGATATCGTTGGTCAACAAAGCTGTGGTAAAGACCTAATTTGTACAAATGTCTTATTAGCAAGTTTCATTTTAACCGGTTAAGTACCTCAAAAGGGCCCAACAAGCTATTCTGAACAGGCAGTTCTAAAAGCAAAACACTTAAGTGTCAGATACAGTCCGTGGATGATAACTTTTCTCCTTGGGCATCGATATCATGGCAAAAAAAGACGATTCTGGAATTGAGTTGTGAAAAAGTGTTAAGGGAAGTGGGCAGTTTTGTTTTAAAGAGGGAGCAGGCTTAATGGGCCAAATGACTTATTCTTGCTCCTATTTCCTATGTTCCTTCGTTCCTATATGCTAATAAAGTTAAATTACCAGGGAACACAAGTTAATAATATGAACTAAAGAGAAGGGAGGTTGCACAAAAAAAGTAAAACAGAAATAAAAACAGAAAATGCTGGAAAAACGCTGCAGATCTGGCAGAACCTGTGGAGAGAGAAACACTTTCAACATTTCAAGCCCATATGACTCTGTTTCTCTCTCCACAGATGCTGCCAGATCTGCTGAGTTTTTCTAGCATTTTCTGTTTTTATTTCAGATTTCCAGCGTCCACAGTATTATGCTTTTATTAAAAGTAAAGCAGAGTTGTTGAATAAGTTATCAGGGAAGGTTAATGAAGCAAACTGTATAATTGGCTTCACTTGATGTAACTCTGGAGAGAGAAGGTATTGAAAAATATTGAGAGAAGGTTGAGGTAACAGTAAAGGTTGGTGAGGGTAACGCTATTGATGTGGTGTACATGGACTTTGAAAAGGCATTTGACACAGTGCCACACAGCCTACTTGTGAGAAAAGTTATTGCTCATGGCATAAAAGGGACAATAGCAACGTGGATACAAAAATGACTGAAGCAGAGAGAAATGGTCAATGGATATTTTTCGGGCCGGAGGAAGGTTTGTAATAGAGTTCCCCAGGGGTCGGTATTGGGGCCCACGCTTTTCCTAATATATATAGACAAGTTTTTGGAGTGGGTAAATAGGTGGCAGATGAAGTTAAGTGCAGAGACGGGTGAGGTGATGCATTTTGTTAGGAAGAACATGGACAGACACTATAAAATAAGGGGTGGAATTTTGAAGGGAGTGCAGGAGCAGAAAGACTTGGGTGTATATGTGCATAGATCATTGAAGGTGGCAGGACAGGTGGAGAGAGCAGTTAATAAAGCATATAGTATCCTGGGCTTTATTAATAGGGGCATAGAGTACAGGAGCAGGGAGGTTACACTGAATTTATGCAAGACACTCGTTAGACTGCAGCTGGAATATTGTGTACAGTTCTGGGCGCCATATTAAAGAAAGGATATGAACACATTGGAGAGAGTGTAGAAGACATTTACAAGTATGGTCACAGGGATGAGAAATTTTAGCTATGAGGGTAGATTGGGACTGTTTTCCTGGGAGAGGAGAAGGCTGAGAGGAGACTTGATACAAGTTTTCAAAATCATGAGGGGGGCTGGACAGGGTAGATAGAGAGAAGCTGTTTCCACTCGTAAAGTGATCAAGAACGAGAGGGAACAGATTTAAAGTGATTTGCAAAAGAAACAAATGCGATGTGAGAAAAAACTTTTTCACACAGCCAATGGTTTGGATCTGGAATGCGCTGCCTGGAGGTTTGGTGGAGTCAGGTTCAATTGAGGCATTCAAGAGGGCATTAGATTATTTGAATAGAAACAAGGTGCAAGGGTATGGGGTAAAGGCGGGGCAATGGCACTAGGTCATAATGTTCATTTGGAGAACTGGTGCAGACCTGATGGGCCAAACGGCCTCCTTCTGTGCCATTAAGATTTTGTGATTCTGTGAAAATGGATGAGTAGAATTATTTCATGAAAAGGATGGAATTGCTGAATTAAATGGCCTTTTCTTGTTTGTAAAAACTGCTTATGTTCTATTTAGTTTGAATACTGAAATATCAAGTTTTGTTTTTATCATCATTTTAGAAGTTCAAACTAATCAGTTTCCAGACTGAAGGGGATCTTCTGGATGATGAGAAGAACGGTCAGGAGGATGAATAGAAATCAAAACCAGAAAATGGGAATTCTTAAAAGATGCTTTAAGTGAAATGGAAAGAGAATACATTAATATATCAAAAAGGAGTGAAGTAACAAAAAGCTAGAATACAGCTGTCAAACAAAGAGGTCAAAGAAATCCACCAGTTAAGGTGAATTAGATGTCGTGAGGATTCAGAATCAGAGTAAAATGAAGTTAAGGATAACTAAAGCGAGGATTTGAAGAAACAAAAATATTAGGAACATGAATTGTGACTATCAGCAAAAGGACTTCAGAGAATTTTGTTATATATGTCGAATATATGTGGCTGATTGAAATATCAATAACATTCTGAAAAAGATGGGTTTGAATATTATAGGGGAGCAGGAAATGGTAGATGTGTTAAGTTGATTTTTTTTACAACTAGCGTCAAAAATGAAACCATGGGCAGATTTTAAATATCGTCTCATTGGGTCAGGAATACATAAACTTTTTTGACATAAATAGAGGTCAATAAAGCATATGTAAAAGGAAAAACTCAAAGTTTACAGGGCACCTGCAGCAGATGAGATAAAGAGAGCAATTAAATAAGAATTAGAAAAGGCTTCATAATGGCCAATTTTACAGGTGTGTGTCCTCTTCATGGAGCCCTGCCCATGAAGCCACATATCTGGAAAAAGCAGCTGAACTCATTGACATCAATGAACAGGAAAGCATGGCTCCCATGCCCATGATTTCTCAACATGTGCTTCCAGAACATCAGGCTCCTCATCAAGGTCACGCTTCCACTAAGTTGGCTGCATATCTGTCTCTCCTGCTAGCAGAAGAACGTCTTCAGCAGAATTTGCCATATCCCCAGTTTGTTAGCAATCACAAATTACAATATTCTTCCCACAATTCAGAAATATATGGTAATTAAGAATGGCCCAACTCAGATCCCTGTCAATCACCAGTTAGTACAACACTCCAGTTAAGGAATCTTCCTTTTATCCCTACCATTCTCTTTCTGCCATTCAACCATCTCTCTATTCAAGCACTCTTATTTCCTTAATTCCAGGTGCCATTATTCTTGCCATAAATTTCTTACGCTACATTTTATCAAATATATTTTTTTGAAAATCCATATAAATTTCATCCATTATATTTTCCTTTGTGTTTTTGCTGTTATTTCTTGGATGGATTGTGTAAGATTGCTTCAGCTTGCAATTAGTCATTTAGAGATCTGTGCTGAGCGGCCCTGCTTGATTAATCTTTCCCTGATTTCTCAGTAATTTATTTTCATGATATGGTTTTACCAACAACTGCCCTATAGTTTCTTCACTCAATTCTATGCCCTTTTTTTTTGAAGAGACGCATTATGTTTGCAATCCTACAATCCCCTGGCACAGACAGGTTTCAAACACATTGATTTTCAGTGGCACATTAGAGAATTTTGCCATCTGGAAAGTTGGCAAACTACAAATGTTACAATTTTAGACACCTTGGGACATTTTATCACATTAAAGACACCATATAAATACAAGTTGTCCTTGTACCTTGTGCCTGGTTTCTATGCTGTAGTTCTACCAAAGTGTGTGAATGTTTGTTTTTATTCTTCAACACTGCTAAATAAAAGTATACATCTGCTCTGTCATTCACATTTCAAAGTTGTCATGTTTCATGCACAAATGAATCGAAACTATACTTAAACAAAATAATGAAAAAATATGTCAAAAGTTGTGTTCACTTCTGTACCTTGATTGTATCTTGTGCAATGCTGACATATTTTTGCTGTATTGTCAATAATAAAATCGCTCTCTTTTACTATCAAACTTTGCAGGGTTTCATTTTTTGTTAACAGTAAACATTGAATGTTGTTACCTATTACTAGCCCTAAATGCTGATTGCTGGGGTTTGTGGAAATCAGTAACTTTTTCTTTAAAAAATGACTGGAATTCAGTCGCTCCAACTGTACGAAACAAAATAAATTGTCCAATGTTAAACTGCCACTACTCATAATAAGATGGCAAACAGTATATTTCAAGTTAAGATACTGTTATTGTACTATGGAGTGGCATGGATCAAGCGGCACAATTTTGTTGCTGCTCCTGAACATAAGTGGGTCACTCTGTAAAGCCAACAGTGACCCTTGCCATTGTTTCCCAGGATCTGAGCTGTAACGTAAAAAGGCCTGAATGTTTGAAGCTCTTAGCCAAATAAACCTTTTGCTTTTCACCTTGAACTTCGAAAGATTGGCTCCTAGATGTAGAGAACATCTAGAAAATAAGGTAGAAACTCTGTGGGGATTTCCCCATCTTTCCACCAAAACATTGGTGGAATCCACAGAGAAACAGCATAAATGGCTGCTTGTGTCATGACTCTGGAATTTCCACTGATCTAACGCTGATGTTACAGCAGGACATTGAGTGACCCTTGTGGAAATTCTACTATGAAGCATATTTAGCTTGATTTTAAAAGTGTTATAACCACTGAGCTTCACAAAGATGATTATGTTTTAGACTATCTCCTTTAATTCAAGGTAAACTGGAGTAATTTGGAGAGAGGGATGTGACCTTCTAGGAAATCTTCCCACAGACAAGCCCTCATACTAAATCTGCCCGGAAACCAATCCATGTGACCTGAATGTTATGGAGTCAGAAATGCAAATCAAACTTATTGAAAGGTAGGTTCAAGCTTTAACACCTTGACATATAGGAGGAGTCAGCTGGGCTTGCTGCATACAGATTAGCAGACTCTCAGGATTAGTCAGGCAGAGAGATTTGGGGAAGAAGACCCAAAATAGGTGCTGCTATCTCAAGCACAAGGAAAGGACTGTTTTTGGGTTAAAACACAAAGCTATATTTCTGCTGAGAGTTCAGTGTAATGAATAAACATGGTGTGGGTTTTTGGTTGTGGGATTACCTTTTCCGTAGTTTAGTGTACTAGTTGCCTACTATGTAATGTTTTGTCCATGTTGATTTATTGTGTTTGTTACATTAAAAGTCTTAAAACATGAAATATTTTGATATTTTGGTCATTAGGAAATGTATAACTCTTTTTAAAAGTTATCAGTCTCTACAGGGATCATAACAGAAACAATAAATTTATGGCTAATAATATACAGGATATTTCTGACAAAGTTACAAAATTAGTGAATGGCAAACTCATTGAAAGCAAAAACTAAGACTTGTGGAACTAAGGGTAAATTAGTTAAATTAGCTGTGTTGGTTTGGAAATAGAAAACAGCAAGTGATAACGAATGGAGAAAGCTCTGTCAGAGGGAAAGTGAATAGTTGAGTTTTACAAGAGATTGCAGCCATACCTATCCCTATCTCTGCAACCAGCTAGGTGTCTGTGCTCCTCCAATTCTGACATCATGAGCATTCCGGATTTTAATCAGTACACCTCTGGTGCCCGTGCCTTCCGCTGCTGAGTTCCTAAGTTCTGCTACCTACCCTAAACCTCTTCACCACTTGCCTTTTCTTTCTTCCTTCAAAGGTCCTCCTCAAACTCTATCTCTTTGGCTAAGCTTTTTGTCATCTGCCTTAATATCTCCTTAAGTGGCTTGGTGTCGAGTTTTGGTTGATAATGCTTCCATGCAGTGCCTTGGACATTATAGGCACTGTTTCAATGCAACTTGTTGTTTTAGGCTTCATGCTGTTTGTAATTTCCATAAATGACATGGCAGAGAACATTTATCTGCAATTTATAAAATTTCCTGCTGTTACCTCCCTATGGCATTTATTTTTCTCTACATTTTTTTCTCTGCAATATCAGTATAAAGCAGGGAACACTGACATTTACTTACCCACTAAAAAGATCAGACAAAGAAAAATATATCCCATTGATTAGTTGACGATTGTAGCAGATCTGGAGAAAATAATTGGTGGGCTAGGGAACGTGAATTAATTTTAATATGGGTTAATTTAAAGTAATGAATATTGGTAAAGAAAACATAAAACAGGTTAGACAACAAAAGGATCAAAGGTTTTTTTGAGAGATTCTGATGGGTCTGTTGATTTGGGCTAATCTCAACAAATAAAACTACAGGTCTAAGGGGAGCGAGTGAGGGAATGGGACTGATTGGATTGCACTACAAAGAGCAGGCATGGACCTGATGGGCCAAATAGCCTCCTTCTGTGCAATAATGACTCAATGACCCTATCTATGGCCCTGTTAAGTATGCCAGTGCAATTGTAGCATTGTGCTCCCGGCAAAGGGGTGAAACTATTTAAGTTGCAGGGATGGGTAACCCAACCAAACTGGTTTTAAAAATTGAGTGAAAGGGCATCATTCTATTTAGATCAGAAACCTGCAGCATTAGCAGAACATTGACTGCACTGACATAATATCAAATATTTCCCCTTGAAGAAGTGACACCTGCCAACCTAACTTTATGGAATAAACGAAATGAAATAGATCAACCAAATTTAATGAAAGGTGTCTAATAAAGTGAGATGAAAAACAAATGTTCCTATTGGTTATATGTTGGTGCTGATGGGTCACTCAAATGCAAAATTATGGCTCAAAAATAGGAAGAGGTCAGGTGAAATCTGCCCAGTGATTCTATGCATCTTAAATCGAAAGATATGAATGCAAGTTCTTCCTTTATTCTTCTAGAATGCAACATGTCAGAATAGAATAGTGCATTCTGTCAAGTTAGGGTGCACATAGGTTGCATTTTCCAGCCTAAGACTGTTAACTCTCCTTGTACTTTCAACCAGCCAGTATCCTGTTTACACTGGCTAGCTCCCGTCTAGTTGAAACCTCAATTCTGCTGCCCAGAAGAGAGAGCTATGTGCTTATGGGCATTCATGCACTACACTCTTTACACCTGGTTTAGATTTTAAAGAGCTTCAGTTTGCCTCATGCTGCTGTCAGGTTAGATCCTGGTTCCGTATTTACTGAAAAACATTAGTGTCATGTCAGCATATAGCTGAAATTTCACACCAATGTTAAAATTCCAATGTAAATGTACCCATGCATTGATATTCTGGAGTTCATTAACACTGAGGGTGATCGAGGGCAATTTCACGGAAAGTTTTATCTTCTTAGATGTTGAACTGTGTCTCGCTCAGGAGATTAAATCAGTGGAGCATAGTCTATGAGAGTATGAATTGTACTGGATTTATTGGAAGGGGTGGGGTCGTTGAGTTGAAAGAGCTCTTTTAGTTTCATACCTTATTTTGTTCTAGTTATTTTTTATAGCTTCTCTCCAACAGTGGCAGGTAGGCCAGAATGATGACAGCCCTGGACTTAGGCTGGCAGCCATCTCAGCCTCTGCTATTATGATCATGTTTCTTGATTCTCCAAACTTCAAAGAGTTAGAGGTCCTGCTCCATTTAACATGGAAGGCACTGCACTGGTTATGTTGAACTTGTGTAAAAATCTGACTTTAATTAAAGTTGTACAGATTAAGGCAAAGAAAACACTGTAGGAATTCTTGTCCGGAAGCCTTGAAGAATATAAATTGGGGCTGGAAGAATAAGCAATTTAAAGGTGAAATGTGTCTTGGCCTGAAACGCTGTGCAAATGGGGACAGTAATCGCTTTGATTTCTGACTCAGGTATTTGTGTAGTGGGCAGAAACATCTATACAATTTAGAACTTATCCATACAATATTATTTCCATTTTCTGGTTGAAGAATATTGCAACCAAAGGAATAAACATGCAGTAGAAGTAGATTTTCAGGGAATGAAATTCACAGTGTGCTTCAGCCTCACCAAAATATAAAAAATAACAAAGAGAGGGATTTTTGAAAAATATTTACTAAGGACTAGATGGAAACTATCATTTCCATCGACTGGATGTGTTTGATGCCCTATTTCTGCCCCTAGGTTTCTTGCAAAATGTGATTAATAAATATTTGATTTTATAGAAATGGAAGATTAATCTGCAGCTACAACTAAATATAATAAATATATAATCATGCAGCAGTTCTCATTCACATTCTAGGCCTTTTCGACATGGGGGGAAAAAGTCTTTGTGATTATTACTAGGATCCTGTTCAATAGACTGCACAATTTTACAGGCACCACCCGAGTTGGCCCCATAGGAACCGTGCATCTTTCTGCCGTAAATTACCATTTGTAGCGAGAGTCACAGGTAGTTGTTAAAGAAAGGGGGCACGTGTGATATTTGATGAAGATTGGAAAAGTTTAAGATGAGACTTTATTTACACCTGGATTCATATTGCGTCGTCTGGAAATTTGCGTGAGAATTACAACAAAACTCCACGCAAACCTTTGGGGAATACCAGGAGCACACGGAAAGTCAGAAATTCTTTGCGGATTAATAATGATATTATACAACTCGGAAGTATTAGGGTCATTGAGCTCTGAGCTTTTCGAGGTAACAGAATTGTAGGTAATTAACTTGCAGTTCTTGAGTTCTCGGTTCAATAAGGCTCCACGATGCTAAGGCTGTCCTAAGAAGCTGATATTGGTATATCTTAAGTGAAATGAGGGGCGTAAAACACACATTTTAAATCCATCTTTAGGCCCTGCTGTCTCTAAGTGTGTAAAACAACCATTAACTCCTCAATTAACGTGTGACGTTTATAAAGTTCGCATTTATTTTACCGAGCTAGTACACACGTTGCTTGAACAAATAACTTTTTTCCCCTCCTGGGAATTCCAATTCCTCCGTTTTAAGATGGTTGTGTGTAAGAAGTACCTTTGGACCAAGAATGATAAAATTTTCCCAATATTAAAAATAAAACAATTGCAATTCACAATTTTGTCTAAAGAACGAAGCGTTAATGAGAGGCCCCACTATTTGATTGCTGTATCCCCTCACCAACCAACCACCACCACCAACCGCACCCCCGCCCCCGACAGCTGAATCTCAGAACAGCACCCATCAGTCAGTAGGTGGCAGTAACAACCAAGCCAGGAGCCAAATATTTTCCCGTCTGTGTCCAAGTCAGAGTCAAACTTTGTGAAGAGATATATAATAAAAAAAAATATCGAAAAGAAGTAGATTTGTCTCGTTAGTTGTTTGGCGCTTAAAATATAAAGCAGTTTTAACTGCTGGCTAACAGTATTTTTCATCCCAACCGCTTTTGGATTATACAAGAACCAACCCTCCTCCTCACCCAAGTCACAAACTCATTCTCCATCTGAGAGATCGCTAACAGCTTCTCATTTTCAGGGATTTTCATGGAATACTTATGATAAGTTGCACCGTGGGCTGCACTGTTCATCTCCCGCAGTTCATCGTCCACAAGAATCGGACCCTTAGGGTTCGAGGGTTCTGAATGTTGACCAATTAAAGGTCCCGATCAATAAGTTACTTTGATTTGAGTTTTTGCTGTAACATATTGACACGACGCTTTATAAATTGTTACACGTCTGTTGCGCGCGGGAGAGAATAAAACATTGTAATTATATCAAGGCTATATAGGAATGTGATGTGCTGCTGGATGTCATCACAATTATTGCCTTTTGTCCAGTGAGACACAGATTGTGAGAGTATGTATGTATACTGAAGATTATGCCAACGATTTAAGGCTTACGTAACAATCTTTGAAGTTTATTCCCTCCGTTAAAACATTCGTTTTCGTTCTAATCGGACAGAGAGGAGAGGGTCGGGGTGAGAACTGAAATCTAGAGTATTCTTTTAATATGCCAGTCAGGAAATATGGCGATTGGAGATTCTCCGTGCTGTCCTTGTCCTTTATCCAAGAAGGCACACGCAACGTTTGAAGTTCCAAGGTGGTAGTTAGAGGGAGATGGGTTTGGAAAATGAGCAGATGTCGGCTGACAAGGGAGTGGCCAGGGCAACTTTAATAAGAGAACACAGAATCTCGGAAATCCGCACCGTCAAGGATGTAAGTGAAGCTTCGGCGGATGAGAACCTCCTACCTTGATCAATGAATTAACAAGACATACATAACCGAGGCAGCACTGAAGAAGTCGACATTAAAAACACAAACATTTGCGCGCATTCTGCCTTTCGTAAAATACTTTGAACAATCGCACTCTAGTTGCCATAAATCTTCCCTTTTAATAACGGCGAAGTCCTGGGCAAATAGTTGCTCTCGCTGTTTGGAGTTGTACACGCAAGAATATTTAAACGCTTCTATGGTACATTTTGTTTGCCCGCGAGCGATTGTGGTTTGGAGCTATTTCTGGGTCGCAAATATTGGATTGGGGGGTTATCTGTTTGCCCGTGGTTTAATAATCCAGTAATGCGTTTTTTTTTTCGATGGCAGAAGTATGAACTGTATAAAAATCTCCGCGGGAGGAGAGAAGGATCTGTTTTGTGGGTGGGGGTTCTTTTGCGTTGATTCATGCCTGACTCATTTACAATATTTATTGTGAATTTCACAAATGGCAGGGATAAAGCAAATGCACATTAGACGACACTGGGCACGGTCAAGAGAGAAAATTACGCAAGTTCCCCGTGGTAGATGCTGTGACTTTAAATGAAATTTGCAAGGAAACTGACACACGCACGGATATATATATATATATTTTTTTTTCATTTAACTTGTGCTTTACCTCATATTGCCCGTAAAGCACATCTGAGGCGGGTCGCCCCGCCGGTTTCCTTTATAAAACGTAGGATGTGGATGTGCGGTAGACACATGGGCAAAGGTATCTATCACACAGGTGTATTGACAAAGTTCGACACCCGCATCTTGACATTGAAGGAAGTGACAGCTGGAAAAAACAAAAGTGCCAGAGATCCATCGGTACTCAAACTAATGCAGTTTCGTTGGTTTGGGAATTGGGTGGGTGGGTGGGTGGGGGGGAGGGGGAGGGTCGGGGTGGGTGGGAGATTGGCCAGGGAAGATCGGCGATGTTTGCCAGATTTTGATCGTCAGCGTTTTTAATCTTCATTGTGAAGCTTTAAGCTGTCTGCTGATGCTTGCGGTTATGTCGCTCATATTAGTGCGCAGCAGCAAAAGAAAAAAAACATACCACAACGAAACGCCATTTCCAGCACCCAAATTCATTGTGTGGATCAGCTTTGAAGAAGTGAAGGCATCACTGCAGACATGTACTGCAGCGTGAAACACAACCGTTTATGTACAAACAGAGAGGAGGGAGAGAGAGAGAGAGAGAGAGAAAAACAGCAAACCCGGTCGAACGCTCGCATTTTAAATAGATGTGGATCTACATAAACCCGCACCAATTACAATCAGCGAAAGGAAAATGAAATGCAAATTTCACATCGGCACACATTGTGGGCTTTTCTGCTAAAAAAAAAAAAATTTTTTTTTAAACAAAATATGAGTTTCAAGTTTTCTAGACTGTATCAATTTCGCAATGGACGAGTTGAAACAGCGCGATCTGCATTATAGGGTTTTGGTGGGGGGGCGATAGGAGGGGTGGGTTTGCTCCTTCGGCAGGCAATAGTTGGATTTTTTGTGTAGTTGCTCTCTCTCTCTCTCTCTCTCTCTGTCCTCCCCAACTTTCTCCATTTTTTTTGAAGGTGGTGGTGGTGGGTGGGGGGTGGTTAAAACACACACACACACACACACACACACACACAGAAAGAAAACGTGTCAGTTTCACAAGCGGCCAGATCGAAATGATTTGAAATAGATGTGATCACAAGGCCCGGATAATGATGTCAATCAGAAGATTAGGAAAGGTTTGGTGATTGTGTGTATGTTGTGTGTGTGTATGTGTATGTGTCTCTCTCTCTCTCTCTCTGAGAGACAAGGGGGGGGGGTGGGTGGGGGGTTTGGTTGGTGGAGGAAAAGTTGGACGTGCATCCCAAAGAATTGATTTATAATTGGCTCAGTATCAGTCTCCCAAAAAAAAAAAAATTTGCAACTGCTGTAAAGGTCATAAGGAGTTGGCAGGAAAATAATTGGTAACGCATGCGCGCAGAGAGGATGCCATATTGGAATGAGGCTAGAAAAGAAATCGGGCTTCTGAAACTGATCACTGAAAAGGACAGGGGGGAGGGGGAGGGGGAGGGGGAGGAGGAGGAGGAGGAGGGGAGGGGGGAGGGAAGGAAGGAAGGAGGGAGGGGGGAAATGGGTAGCATTTTTTTTTTTAACTCCTCCGGAACTTGCTGCCGGTAAGTTAGCGGGTCGCTGTTAATTTCTTTAGGTAGCCCGGGCGTCTCGGCTGCTCGAGCCCCGTCGTTTTCTGCCCCATTGTCAAGGCTGCGGGATCTTTTTTCTCGCTTAATGATCTGAAGCTTGTTTTTTTTTTTTTTTGCAAAAAAAAAACAAAACAAAAAAAAAAAAATGACGTTGAAAGCAAGTTGTGCAAAGTGTTTGCTTGTCTCTCTCTCTCTCTCTCTCTCTCTCTCTCTCGGTTCTCTCTCTCTGTTCTCTGGCTCTCTTCTCTGTCTCTCTGCATCTATTCAGCCCCGAGTGTGTTTTGTTACTTGCTCAACACGCGGGAAAAAAAAATATATACAATTATACCCTAGACAATCTTAAGCTTTTTTTTTTGGAAGGTGGGGGGGGGGGGGGGTGGTGTGGGAGGAAAGCAATTATTCTCCCGAAATAGCCACGATTTTACTTGTTATAAAACGCTCTCCTTTCTTTTTTGTTTTGCCTTTTAGGTAAATCTGCCTTGTATCTTTCCTTTTTTTTAAAAAACTGATATCCTGTCATTTCTGCTTGCGCGAAGGCTCGTGACCTCCTTTCGATTTTACTAAACTGACCTACCTTGCGATGCTTCCTCACTGTAACGTATGCACCTCGTTAGTTTTAATAACATATTTTGTGCTTCCTGTACTATTTCTTTTTTCTTCGCTCGGTATTTGGCAGTATTTCCCTGCAAGTTACGTAACTGCCTGTATAAATATTGGACAACCTTGCCAATTTCAATATGGCGGGGAAGGTGTTTTTTTTTTAAAGTGGAGAATTAAGGCTTTTTTTCACGGGAAAAAACCAAACCGTCTTCATTTTCGACTTCTCTCCGGTGTGTTTTGGTGCATAGTGAGGTCCTCTAGTGAATGAAGTGGTAAATTAAGGCGTCGCTTTTCTGCCAAAGTTTTTTCCTCTTGAAGACTTTTCTGACTAAAGAACTAAGCTGGCAAAACACCAAGGTACGTTTCTGTATTAAAGGGCCTGTGACCCAACATCAATCAGTGATGAAATTAGAACGAATAATGTTGAAAAACTGGCGTTTCATCATTTGTGAAAAAAAATCTACCGAAAACTCTATTGTCCGTAAGGATCAATGTTGATGCATAGCAGAAATTGCGATGCAAATTAGGTGCATCGTGTGTTGCATCACTAATTGCGCTTTATTTTCCCTCTGAACCACTTGTTGGCGTTCTAGATTGCGTCTCATAGTGGAACAACTATCTGTGTGCAATATGCGACCGTGGGGGTTACGGGGGTGCAGGGAGAGAAAGCTGTCTTGTAAAGAGGCGGTGTGTCGACTTTTGGTTTAACATTTACTTTGGGGTAAGTGTGTGCAGTGGGAGGGAGAATACTATAGTGGAGTTTCAGACCGAGAGAGAGAAAAAATACTTCCTGATTTTTTTTTTTTTCTCTTCGCTCTTGTACATTGGAGGAAGCTTGTCAAATTGCTCTGTCGCTCGAACCAGGTGGATTGTTGCAGTGGCCAGAGGGTATTTTGACCCCGCTTTAGCGGTGAGAAATGACATAGACCATCATTTCGTGCTGTTTTAAGGCCAGTTGCAATGAATAGACGAATAAATAAGGCCGACTTTGGGGAAATAGCAGCGGGGGTTTAAGTCACAATGCCTGAGAAATAACGTGCAATATCGTTCGAGATCCGAACGGTGTTGCACATTCACTGTTTCCAGTAGGGCTGGAATTAACAGCCAGAGCACCCCCCCCCACCACCCCCCGAGACTGCATTTGTTTGATGCAAATAAGCTACGATGAGGTCCATTTTTAGCTTTGCGGAAGAAATCAATATGCCGATATTCTGTCAAGCGCGCATGGCAAGACTTCACTTCTGCTAATCAGATACACTGTTGGATTCGAGGCGTTTGCACGTCGCTCTGTGTGTGTGTGTGTGTGTGTGTGTGTATGTTTTAAAAGCAATTGTTCTTAATCTCGGCTCCAGGGCTATAATTGTAAATCAAGATGTAACCCTTGTCCCTGATATAAAAAAGAGGTTCGGTCTCTCTCTAGCGGCAAATGATCCGCTGTTTGGCGCCATATGGACATGGTAAAGCCGGGGAATGTGTAGCGCTTGTCACTACCCCAATCTTCCACCGGGTCCTAAAGCCCGCGGGCGCTTATCAAAGGAGCAGCACTTTTGAACTTAAGGGAATGGTCTTTGCGAACAAACGGTGAAGTTTTATTGGTGAGTGTCATTGGGATCACTGATCAACAGTGTTTCCTCTTTTTGTTTTTTTTTTACAAGTGACTCGCGTGGTAGCTATTTTGTCCTTCTCTCCATTAACGTGTGATTGATTTACAGTAATGGCATGGGGCCGTGTACAAATGTTACCGAAATGGGGCCTTTGTTTTTCAAAAGCCAGTATTTTAGGCAGCAAATCGTGATAACCCGACTCGAGGCAACCTGGAAAGCGGAAAGTGAGTAGTTTTATCGGATGCAGCACCTGTCCGCATAAACCGGGTAACGCTGCAATGTTATTTAGCAATTTAGCAGTGACACAGTATTGGATGAAATTGCACAACCGTCAGTGGAAGTGGACCACTTTGCTCCACTTGATCAATATGTAGGAAAGTTACTGGTTCATTTTGTTGTTAAAATATTGTCTTGGCACACAGCGTTTCCAGGTCCCTGAAACACATAACCTAGAAAATCCACAAGGCACAGATTGACGTCCAGTAGTTTATTAAATTCACTTATAACTGTGATTCTGGAAAGGCCCATATATTTCCCTTCCATCCGACAATTTTCCGCTGAAGTACATTTGAGACTTTTTCTCAAGCATTGTTTAATACAAATAAGGGCGTAATACCTCAAGTTCATTACTTTGCATTGCTTGATGTTCCTGTGATTTAGAAGTTAAAGGCGCATTAAGTAATTTATACCCATCTAATTTTTGAAATGCTTCTGGAACATTATAATGAGGCAGTGCCGCTTGCTACTCACAGAAGCCGGGTTTATAATTAAAAAGCCAGTGTCCCATTGTATTTAACACACTCCACTGTTCCATAAATGTTTACCTGTTTTGTTGGCAGTGGATATTTTAATGTAAATCTTTAAGAATACCACGAAAAGTGGATTGTCCCCAAATTTCCAAAATAGCTCTCCATGATTAGCTCAGAGGCTTTGGTCATGATTCGCTGGCCACCATTGTGTCGGCCACTCTTGATGAACCAGTTGTTGCCCCCATTCAGCTTCGCATGTTGGTGTGTTCAAAGGCGTTTGCATTCACGTTGAATCTTTCAGCAGCCCTCGATGCTTGTACGAGGTGACAGTGAAGCTCGAGAAAGAATTACAGGAACTATAAACCCCAGAGTGAGCCGAATATTAGCTGATCTAAGATCCTGTTGTGTTATTGTTTTAAAATCATTTTTCTCTTGAGGCCTAAAAGTCCACGCGACATCTCACTTATTTATAAGTTTGTTTCTCATTGTTATATCCCAGATTTAATTAAGAACAAATCAATTTGAAAATTAATAGGAAGTTAATAGCAGTGGCACTCTGCTGGAAGGATTAAGTGACCACATCTTTAGAGTCAAAAGTATAGTGCATGAATATTCTATTTTACAGATCGGATGGGTGAAGCTTTGCATATTTGTATTGAATCCCAGCCCCTCCCTCTATGGAATTACACTAGGGCCATTGATTTGGTGTATTACAAAATGTTGGAACACACTCAAGCCATAGAACCGTGGGAATGTGTTTTTTTCCAGGTTGTATTTGCTAGATAGATTTGTGAATAGTGGGAAGTCGGTGGCCTAGAGGAAGGAAAACAGATAGTTGGACAGCAAAGAGGAAATTTTGACACTGAAAGGAGGTATTTTATCTCTGGGTTTTCTTTGATCGGTGTTAGTACATAACCATGGATAGTTTGGAATTACCTGACTCTGATATTCCCACATGACTCACTTTCCTTCCACTTTAAATAACTAAATATGAGAACGTGTAGAACCCGTTGTATGGCTAATGAACCTGTTTTGGAAACCACATGGGCTTTAAGGAATTTCAGAAATAACTCCCACCCATTATTTTCAATTAAAAAGCAAATGTACTGGTATGTACGACAGCAGAATTCTAGGTCGTATTTTGTAAGAAATTAGACTGTGCGAAGATTAGACATAAGTAGAGAAGCTAACTGTTGTTTCTGCACTAAAATAACAAATAGTTCTAACATATCAGCCACTTGGATAAAAGTTGGCTTATTATTTGAGCTACCTGTGTGGCCAGATATTACAAATTAAATGCTGACATTTACACCCTTGGATAATGTTATATCTCATTATTACTGACACAAATATGGTGAGCGCTCTGCAAATATAAATGGAAGATATATATATATATAGGATGCTGGAACTGTTTTTATCGTTAGAAGTACTTGTGTGTTTGAAGGGAAAGCTGCTGATGATGACATAACGTTTGTACGCATTACTGAGCATGGCGAATTGAAACTTGATTGATCCTATTGTTGTTGGAGTAACTGCTGAAAAGTTGAGACAAAACGTAAGAAAATCAGCGCAGCAATATATAATGCGATTGTGCAATGTGTTTGTTGTACCTTGGGTAGTAACATCATTAGTTTATAGGCAGTTTTAGCCGCCAATGGCCTGGTCCTACTGTGATGCGGGATGCGGGACTAAATGCTTGTGGCACTGTATTGCACACAATGCTTTGAAAAATGTGGCACTCACTTGTGTCACTGAGGGCTCAGGTGATCATTATAATTGGAATACGTCAATAGAAGGAATGCAAAGTGTGGCTGATGTGACAATTCAGCATTAAAACGCCACAATAGTCCAGTAAACATCCTGGCTATGAAATATATCTATGAAATAAATCTGCCTGAAAATTGGGGGGAGGGGTGAGTCCACGGCCAGTAGAAGAATGATGAATACAGAGGAAATGGTTTGGTCTTCAAAGTATCAGTTATTATATCTGCATTATTAATAAGGAAAACGGCTATTACCATATTTGCATAAATAATACATATTGCAATGAATGAACATTGCTCATATAACCATTTCCTGCACTTATTCCCGTTATGGAATCATTTTGCACATTCGATCTTTAACGATGCAACAACAAATCCAATGATGCAAGAAGCAAGGTTGCAATTAATGTTAGCGGTGTTTGAGAGGCGGAGGGAATTGTTTAAGATGCAAAATGCAACAGTCGCATTATCCGGGGGGGGGGGGGGGGCGGGAAAATGGTGCTGGTTGGAAAGCCGCAGAGCTGCCTTAGGACCGAGGTGATGGTACTGCCATCCGCATGGATACATGGTTGGAAGTGCACGAGGAGCTTCTCGTAAGCGGCGGGCGGCGGGCGGCACTTCCATGAATGAGTCTCGGCCGGCCAATCAATGCTCGGGAGGCGAGGCCCGAGTGGTGGGGTGTGGGGTGTGGTGGGCAGCTGGCGCCTGCGCGCTGCGCGGCCAGGTCACGTGCCAACCAGGTCGCGAGGCTGGTTTGACAGTTGGCCATTCGGAGCGGGACAGCGGAGGAGGCGGATGGTTTGTGCTTGGGGCTGCCATCTCCATAATTCTCCCTCCCCACCCCACCCCCAGCTGAGTGGACCTCACCTCAAATGTGTGCGTTTCCCCCCTCTAAAAAATACATTGCAGCAGAAGAAGAGGGGAGGGGGGAGGTTAGAGAGAAGTTTATTTGTTTATTTGTTCATGAGGCATAGCCTCTGGATGCGCTGTTCTAGAATATTACAGCTCAGAAAAAAGAAAGACTCGCATTTACCCAGTGCCTTTCACAACCATTGGGCGTCCCAAAATGCCTTACCTCCGACGAAGTACTTTTGAAGCATCGTCACTGCTCCAGTACTGGAGAAATATAGGAAACAAGAGCAGTCAATTTGCGCACGGCAAGCTCCCTTCAAGAGCAACGTGATGATGACCTGATTTATCCGTAACATTGGCCGGGATACTGGGGAATAACTCCCCTGCTCCTCTTTGAAACAGTGTCACGGGATCATTTCCGGCCACCAGAGAGAGGAGACAGGTTTTCAGTTTAATGACTCATCCGAAAGGCAGCACCTCTGACGGTGCAGCACTCCCTCAGTACTGCAGTGGGGTGTCAGCCTTGAATTTTGTGGAGTTATGGACTCGCAACCTTCCGTCTCAGTTGAGCGTGCTACCAACTAAGCCACAGCTGACACCTAAAGGAGGAGGCTGTTTGGCCTCGTCTCCGATCTGTCCACATCACTTTAATACCCGGTCCCGATAAGCCATTCTCATAAACCTCCCTGTGCTTTCTTCAATTCCTGTCTGTCCTCCCTAAACCATGGTGGGCACAGTGTGGTTCAGTATAACTGTATGCCCCCTTTAAAGGAGGAGGAGATGTTGAGGCTGTTTTCTTTTGTCATGGTGTTATTAAAGTTTGAAAGCTACAGGTGCAGCAAGGATGATCCCTATTCTGATACCATCAGTAGAACAAATGATTTGAAGAGTTGAGTTGTGGCAGATTCTGAAGCTTTTTTTTAAACTTTTAATTTGTTTTAAAACTAATGAAGCGTGTTCTTTCCCATTAGAAAATATTCAAGCTGAGTGAGAGTTTAGTTGAATGTTAACAATCAGAAGTGATTTGTAGAAACTTGTAGCCCAGAACGATGCCATTCGGCACGTTGTACTTATGCTGGCTCTTTGAAAGAGCAGTCATACTTAGGCCCGCATTTGGCTTTTTTGCCTGTAATCGTGTAGGTTCCTCATCTTCAAGCACATATCCATTTAAAGTTATGTATCGAATCAGATTCCACCACCTTTTTCATGTAGTTTTCCAAATCTCGACATCCCTCTAAGTGAAATGGTTTTTCCTCGTTTTCTTGACGATCTTTTGCCAGTGAGTTTTGAATCTATGATCTCTAGTTATTGACCCACTCACCAGAGGAAATATTGTTTATCAAAACCTTTTACCATCTTGAAAACTTCTATTAGGCTATCTATTAATATTTGCTCTAAGGATTACAGCCCTAATTTTTCCAACCTCTTCTCTTAACCATTTGATCGTTTCCATTATAAGAATATTTTTGCTCTGGGACTTGTATAAAAAAACTACACTTTCCCTTTGTATTGACTTTCTCCAGTGACTTATCGAGCTGAACCACACTGACCTGGCAAGTTCCAGGTTTGATTCCTGGCCTGTGCTGAGTTAACCAAACTGAGATGGGGCATTACAATTGATTTTAGCACCCTTGGATCAGGGAGGGGTCAATCAGCAGACTTCCCTGCTCCTAATGGCCATCCATATGACCTGTATAGCAACGTGTGCATTGGTGGTTGTTGGATGAGGACAGGATGTGGTTTGGCTGCTGTGATCTCAGATCAAACCACAGTCGATCAACGCTCACTCAGGTTAGATACCGGAGGACACTACAAACCAGGGAATTATGCCCTAGTAAAATGTTAATTTTTTTTTTTAAGAGTGGCAAGGAGAAAAATCTATGCAGAAAGGTTGAAAGGATAAAATGAGTCTTACTTCTGAATTGTGTTACCTGCTAACAGTGGAAAGTAATATCTAGGACAAGAAGTAATTATAGCATTCTCAGTTTCAGACAAATTTACTGAATGGTATAAAAATAGTTAAGGACGAGCTGGTATGAAAGATGTTGTGGCATGTTTTAGTGTGCTGTGCTACACAGCGATAATGGGGAAGGTTTGCCTTTTGATTTCTTCACATGATACCTCTCCTGGCTGATTGACTTTTTGTTGAGAAATTCTCAAAGGCAAAGCCAGCAAGGCTGAAGTGATCACTCGGGGCCACCCCTGATGGCTCAGTGGCTTTGTTAATCACCTACCATTCTCCTATTTTGCTAGACATAGCGCATGATGCAAGGAGAAATTAGAGAACACAGAGAACATTCATATATGAATTTAACCTTGGATGTATTTTAACTTTTGAAAAATTGTTTACTTTTTGAAATGTTTATGTAATCCATTGTAGTGCCAAATCTTGGGAGTAATATGATATTATTTCAATTAGAAAAAAGCTATAAATATGTAGGATGTATAATAATTACATAATTTATATGTCTGCACTCAGCTCAATGACTGGTATTTTAATATAATGTTTCATTTTATCTTGAGTTTTTTTATCATTATGGGGGAGGGTGTGGCGTAGTGGTATTGTCACTAGACTGATAATCCAGAGACCCAGGGTAATGTTCTGGGGACCTGGGTTCAAATTCCACCATGGCAGATGGTGGAATTTGAATTCAATAAATATCTAGAATTAAAAATCTAATGATGGCCATGAAACCATTGTTGATTGTTGTAAAGACCCATCTGGTTCACTAATGTCCCTTAGGGAAGGAAATCTGCTGTCCTCGCCTGGTTTTGTCTACAAGTGACTCCAGACCCACAACAATGTGGTTGACTCTTAAAAATGCCCCTTAACAAGGGCAATTAGGGATGGGTAATAAATGCTGGCCTAGCCAGCGATGCCCATGTCCCACAAATGAATTTAAAAAAACCCCACAAAACTTTTATCAAATGCATGTATCAATACAATTACTCTCACTTTACATTTTCTATTGTTAACTTTAACTTTTTTGCCTATTGTTTATCATTTCCCATGTCCTAACTTCACTTCTATTGCACATCCATTTCAATATATACCTTAAAGCCCATTACATTATAGAAAATATAGTTCATATCATTATCAAATTGTTGTTAGTTTGATTTTGGCAGCAGGAATTTAATTTCTCTAAGTGAAATGGTGGATTATCAAAATAGAATTAGGAGCTTGTTTACAGTAATTGCAAGAAGGGGAAATTATCATAACAGTGAATCACTGCATCGTTCGACTTCAGGCGTTTGCGTTTTAATGCCAGGATACTTGACATTAAGCATTAGATGCTCTATTGTTGTTGACACCCAAGCTAGGAGGCCCCATAACCACTAAGACAGGTCTCTGCCATGACTGTGGCTTTTTATCAATCCAACTGAGAGGTTTACCCTCCAATCTGCCTGACAAAATGCCTTTTTTTAAGCATTGATGTGCAGCCCAGCATTGAGGTGTCCTCATGGTATCTGACCTGCCTCAGCAGTGCCCACCTCCCTGTTGGAGATGCTGAGATTCCAGAGTGGGCCCTGCAGCATCAAGAGTCCACCTGCCATCCTTAATGGTTTGGCGATCTTGGAAGCAATCAGTTAGGAGGATGCTTCCAGGAAGATTGCTCTGCTGGTCTTGATGCCAGCGACTTCACGCTCGGAATCCACATTTAGTCCCGATGTCTGGCTCCTGGTGCCAAATCCAGACAATGTTATTTGTAGTGCATCTCAGTCAAATGACAATTCTCAGCAATTTAAATGTGGAAGTTGACACTTGGTAGGCTGTTGATTTTGTAGATCTTTGTTATTTTACTCATGCTCAAACACTTAAAAAATAAGTGATTATCGAGTTTCAGGTTTGTAAACTAAAACTCATTTACCTTCAGAACAGCAGTTGGCACAGCAGTATGTAGGAAGGAGTAGGGAGAAAAAAAACAAGTTAATTTACTTTCTCATTTGTTAGTTTTCTTTATCTTTTAGGAATTGTATTTACTTTTTCAATTTCTGACTTTAGTCTTGTTCGTCTTTTGTTACTTAAGGAATGTTTCACGCATGCCTCCAAGGAAATAGAAAATATAATACAGCAAATCAAAAGGTGGATTTTTCTGGGGATCAGTCCTGCACCCACCCCTTCCACCTGCCCTCTGCCTCCCCTCCTCCTCCACCAACCCCTCCAGTACAGAACTTGAGATTTTGTCACACCTTTTTCTAGAAGTTTGCAATAATTTACTACAGTTCTCAGGAATGGATGTACTTTACATTTCCACTGCTTTGTAGAGCCCACATTGAAATGAGTTAATAAGCACTCAAAAGCACAAAATTGCCTGTTGATCCACCAAACAAAAAGCCTGACCTTGGCTGTAGTTCACATGATTTTTCCAATCATGACTCTGGGCCTTCAGTGAGTAGGTTTTCTGAGACTCTAACCTGTGAAGGGCACACTCATACAAAAGCAAAGTACTGAGGATACTGGAAATCTGAATTAAAAACAACAAATGCTGAGAATACTCAGCAGGCCAGACAGCATCTGTGGAGAGAAACAGATGATGTTCCGGTCCGAGATGACCTTCCATCAGAACGGCTATGTTTGATGAAAGATCATCTTGACCTGAAACATTAACTCTGGTTTTCTCCACAGATGCTGCCTAACCAGTATTGTTTGTTTTTATTCCCTACCACACTCTTTGGGTTCCAACTGTTCTCATGCTAATATCTTTATAGAGTTTGTTAGTATACCCCTGTCTGTGTCATTTCATGATTCTTTGGCAAAAGATGCTGTTCTACTTGATTGGATTGTGTTTGCTATGTTTTTCTGTTTCACAGATTGTAAAAAGAAATGTTTTACTTCCCAACAATTTTATGAAGGCAAGAGTGTCACATCTATTTCAAAAAAATAAATACTGGGGAAATCTATCTTGTGTCATTGCCAGTATGAGTACCGTTAAGTCCGAAAACATGTACGTGTGACCTTGGCTTATGCCAGTAGTGTTAGGGGGAGGATAAGAGAGCTGACTGGCACTGCTGTTATCCTTTTGATGTGGAAACACTTCATACTATGGGTAACTAAGTGCTTTCCCCAAATAGTCCATTTGCAGTTGGGAACTTGTGGGGAATCACCAGGAAAATATTGGCCTAAAATTTTCTCAGAACAGTATTTTCATTATTTGGAAAAGGACAATTGACCAATATTTTTTTGTTCGGTGGGTGAGGGGAAGAAGTGCTAAATTATATTGGAACTGCAAGTTTTCTATTGAAAGTTTACTTATATATGTCAAAAATGCACTTAACAGTCACCAGGAAGATGATCAGTGCAAACGCCAAAGCTTGTGTATTGTACTTGAAAAAGTGGCAATGTACAGAGAATTGAGATACCCTGAATGATTCCAGCTAAATAATCTTTTTTTTTAAACTGTCCAAGAAACATCATGAACTGTGAGCATGAAGCCCCCATGGTTTATAACTATTATCTTGCCTAGTGATGGCATTATGCCTTTGAAGTCCCTCCACTTATTTTTATTTTAAATAAACCACAGAGTGGAGGTCCTGAATGGAGTTTGACTCTTGTAAGATTTTTATTTGAGGGATTAGGCAAGGGTTATGATGGATATTGGTGCATTCCATATAGTAATGTGTGATAACTATCCATATTAAGTTAAGAGTTCTGAAATGATACTTAGAGTCTATGAAATAATTATTCACATGGAGGATAAGAGCAAAGAAGTTTACTGCAATTGTTTATCTTAGTGAGACCACACCTGGAGCGTTGTGTGCAGTTTTGGTCTTCTACTTAAGGAAGGATAACTAGCCTTTGACAGAGTGCAACATTTGTTCACTAGGTTCATTTTTCCGATAATGGGATATCTTGCTATGAGAAGTGATTGAGTAGACTGGGCATATAGGCCCTGAAATTTAGAAGAATGTGATATCTAATTGAAACATATAAAGTTTTTAAGGGGCTTGATAGAATGGAGGGATGTTTGCCATGGCTGGGAAGTCTGGAAGGGCAGTTGCTGGGGCGGGGCAGGTGCAGTCACTGTCTCAGTATAAGGAGTTGGCCCTTATGTCCTTATGTACTTAGTTGATCTCCAGGGAGTAACACAAACAGGTAACACCATTAAGTTACTGAGTCACCAGGATAAAATGGGTATTGACTCTTACCGTGAAGACAAATGTGTTATTAAAATAAAGCATGCTGAATTGTAGCAAAACTTATTTGAACACTGCATGCAATATAACTAGAAGGAAATCAGAGCATAATTTCCATCGTATTCAGTTTAGATGACAATTTTCCCTTGATTATATTGAAGAAAAATCTGAGGTAAAATCTCATTATTTAGTTTGATTTCATGGTTATTTTTGATGGTGATGTTGGAGGAACAAGTCTAATCATTATCATATATATTGTAAATAGTGACAAATCTCCTTTATGTTTTGGTTCAATTGTAAACATGTAAATGTGTCAGTCTGAACTTTGTCAGTTCTGTGCTTTACCCCTGAGAGAATTTTGATTTGGATGATTTCACACTTTAATTGTAAAGATTGATGGGCCATAGGTAGTGTAGAGAAGTGCAATAAAATTGGTTAACCAGAAACAATGCGTGTTTTAAGTGGAGAGACTACATTTGTGGGTACATTGCCACTAGCTGCTCTGTTTGGTGCATATGAACAGGATTTTATTTTTGATTTGTTTGTATTAATTTGCCTTTTCTACAGAAACTCTTTGAGTGGCATGAACTAAAGCAGAGGAAATGGTTGAATGCTTCAAACAGACTTTATTGTCCTTGGAACCAGAAAACAGAAAGCCCTTGATTTCAAGTATGCAAGAACCAACGACTTTGTTTTTAGAGAAGACTCAAAGTCCATCCGATTTAAATGGAGAGCAGTATGACTCAGGTACAAATTCAGTGTTTGTGTTAATTAAAAAGCCAGTAAAACACTTGAAAGAAAAAGATTTGAATTTGGCTACTGTTTGAATATTTAGGTCAGATTTTTCAAAGCTTGTAACTGAACACAATCTTGTTTTCCTGTGTTGATGATTTCCTAATAATTTATGTTTGAAAAATAATAAGCAATTTATGTTTGGGGTGGTGGGGGAGAAATAGTCAAACATTTAATTTGCAAATATAACTGCTTGTGACGCAAAATTTTCAAAACAAGTGCTGTCCAAGGTCTATTCATATTGCTCTGTGATTTTCATGGTGTTGTCATATGGAGCACTTTTCAAAATTAAAATTGTCTTTTCTGTTCCCAAATGATGCTAATTGGGTTTTGGTATGATGTGTATATAATGCACAAAGCTGAGGTATGCTGTTGCAAAATAAGAGAAAGAGAATAAGCAGCTTGTCACTATAGTATTAGTGTCATAACACATCACAAGTCTTATTCCACTCACTCATGTGAGGGTGTGTGGAGGGGTGGGGGGGATGTGCAGTGTTGCGGAAATTGGAATTAGGTATGTATATTCATGGGAAGATTGTAAGATTGTACATATTTCTGTTAATATTCTGTGTGCATTATTGACCTGATTGGAAAAATAGATCAGAAGGGCTGAGAGAGGAACCTGTGCTTGTATTACAGAATTGGAAAGAAGTAATGGAGATAGAAAAGGGGAGAAAGGGTAGGAGAAATTTTTTTAAAAAGCAGAAGGAAGGTCAGCTTTAAAAGTAGGCAAGCGTAGTAGAATCTAAAGTAGTGCCTTATTTAGATAATCTGGATATAAATTTGAGTCTAATATTAATTGACTTTGCATTATCTGATTGCCTTTAGCATTAATTTGCACTTCATTATATTATTTATGTTGCTTAATATAAATTTTTGGATAATTTTTAGTTCAAAAAATGACTGAATTAGCGGAACTAATTTTTATTTAGTAGTGTGCTTGTCTTCAACATAGTCCAGACCAAGAATGGGAGGCAGTACTCCCACGTTCTTAACTAGAAGAGATCAGAATTCCGACTCTCAGCTGATACGGCAAAGTAATGTATTTGATTTCTGTCACAACAGGGAACTTTTAACCTGCTAGTATTTCTTGGACTTAAATTGAACATTTAAAATCAAAAGACTCACATCCGATGGAATGGTTTGTTTGAGTATTGTAGCACAATAGACTATAGTCACTATGCTGTAAGATTGGTATAGGTATACGAAACTATGGCTTGTGGTATCAGACACAATTTGATATTTAGGTGCATGAGATAGTGTAATTGTTTTTTATGGAGGTAACTAGAAGTTCAGCAAAATATTGTTGACATTTATTCTAAGGGGGGTTGGTTTCTTGGCTACCAGTTGGCTTTTACAAGGCAAGAAATTGGATTTGAGGTGTTGAGATTTGCTTTGGACATTTTTTTGTCTTGTCAATTTGAATTGCCCAACCTGTGTTTATATGTTTATGTTTCATGTTATGTAAAATGTTTAATAGAGTGTTGATCTGTTGATAAAGGCACTGATAAAAGGAGGAGGCAGCTGACCTTCAAGTGCCATTATCTACCATGATTTTAATCTTATGCTACAAAAAAGAATTTAGGCCTGGTCAGTAGGTTTAAAGCACCAATTTTAAGGGAAATGGGAGTGGGCTGACTCAGTGTGCATGAGCTCCAAAGCTGTATTTGGAGATTACGGGGATGTGGATATCACTAGGCACCATTTGCACATTTAAACAGAACTCTACCAGTTTTGGATGGTTTCCTCCTTCCCTTCTCAAAAGAACAGATTACTTGGGAGGCAGCAGGATTGAAGGGGATATGTTGTTTACGTCATTTGGACTGGAGTTAAAATTGGGCCTAAAGGGACCAAAAAAGCTTCTGTCACTGAATTGTAATGTTACAGTTACTTTTAACAAGTAAACTAATGTGTCTGGCATGTTTTGTAATAAGTGTAAAATCTCACTGCAGACTCTTGTCCATGCTAGTACAATATTGAAACATTTTTTGCAAATGTTTTAAGGAAGGCAAGTGATGAGGATGACACAAGGAGTCTACAGAGGGATATAGACAGGTTAAGTGAGTGAGCAAAAAATTGGCAGATGGTATATAGTGTGGGAAAATGTGAGATTATGCACTTTGGCAGGAAAAATAGAGGAGCTGAATATTATTTAAATGGAGAAATGCTGCAGCCTGAGGGATTTGAGAGTCCTTGTGCATGAATCCCAAAAAGCTAACATAAACGTTCAACAGATAATAGGGAAGGCAAATGGAATGTAGGCCTTTATTTCAAAGGGAATGGAATATAAAAATAGGGAAGTCTTGCAACGCCAACCTCACCGTTAGCACAGGGCCGGTCCAGGATCTCGCCGGTCACCTTGATTTCGGCTATTCCACCATCGGTCGGCGACCTCTCTTTCTTGTTGTGTGCCAGCTTGTCCTGCATGAGTAGAGATGGAGAAAGTATAAGCAGGACACCTGCCGGCCAGATGATAAACGTGCCTGCCATGGAACTGGCGTGCTTCCCGAGAGTGCATAAATAATGAGGCAGGCTCAGGACGATATGGCGTGAAAACCCGCCATTGCTGTTGGCGAGCAGCATGCTGTTTTACCCGCCCACTACCGCACTTAGTGCAAATTTGGGAAAATTCAGCCCACTGCATAATAAAATTCTCTCTTTCTCCCCCACCACCTCCAAGTTTTTTGGCCAATTGTTTTAAATTTGTATCATTTGGTTACCAACCCTCCTTCCAGTGGAAACAGCTTCTCGATGCTAAAGATCATCGGTTTCTAGTTTGTGTCCCAGAAGAAATACCTCATGGCAATAGAAAAACATGGGATTTGCTTAATTTTTGGATTGGAATAATGTATTGACAGTAAAACCTAAGTATTTTAAACACCAAAGATAACTGTTGTAGCTGAGCAAAAGCAACTAATTGCAGGTGTTGGAGTGTCAGCTGTAGCTCAGTTGGTAACACTCTTGCCTCAGTCAGAAGTAATCAGTTCAAGTATCACTCCAGGATACTGAGAGAGTGCTGCACTGTTGGAGGTGCCATATTTTGAATGAGAGATTAAACCAAGGTCAGGTCCCATCTGTCTGCTCGGATAGATTCACAGGATCCCATTGTACTATTTTGAAGAGTAAGGGAGTTTATCACCGTTGTCCTAGCCAATATTTATCCCTCAATCAACATCTCAAAAGATCAGATTATCTTAGTCATCACATTGCTTTTTATGGTAATTTGCTTCACGTAAAATTGTCTGCTACATTTCTTACATTGCAACAGTGACTGTTCTTTTGCTATAAAATGCTTTGAAAAGGTCCAGTGGTCATGAAGAGCACTCCATGTTGCACAACTGGAATATTTGAGGCAGTAATGATATTTGCAGTATCATTGTTCACTGTCATTGTTCCTCTGAAATTGACAGCAATTTCTGGAGTTTGCACATGTGTAGTTAAATGCGGAGATCTAGAAGTTGCTGTTAGTTATTCTGTGCTTCCTCATTGCCTGCACTGTTGAACTTCCTGCAGACTACAATCAAGTAGAAATCACTGAACTGACAGTAACTTGCCCTTTATGGGGTTAGTGCAGCTTCACTTTTTAAGAGGGACTGACTGCCTTAGAGAAGGTTGGCATATGCTACTTGGCCCCCTGCAGCCAGCCAGCAGTATGTACCTCGCTTGGACCAACACTAGAATACGGTTAACAAGGAGGTAGCATCAAATTTGAAGCTGCCTACCTCCACCTCAATGTGCATGACCCTCTCCTTTTTTCCCCTGCCCCCATGTCCATTGTTTTTTATCATACTGATCCACTTTGAGAAGTTGGAATTCAAAAGGTAGTACTGAAAGAATAGTTTCATTTCATTTGAAGTTACTTGTGTGATATTGAAGGTCAATAGCCATTTGTCTATCAGTTCTATTGAACTACGTTGGACCAGATTTTGCTGTTGTAGGATGATGCGAGTTAGACTGCTTCAGGTCAGTACAATTTTTACCCACTAAGTTTGTGAAAGTGTGAGCTGATGATGTTACAGTGAGGGGAGTAGGGCACCTGATACTTGAGTTAGCAAGGCAACCAACAGTATACCTCCTTAACCAATCAGATTAAAGAATTAAGAAATAACCAGCAAAAGGTTCAATGTCAAATTGGGTACAGAGAAAGAGAGGGGAAAAAGATGAGAGAAAAGCAACAAAGGGAAAGTAAAATATTTAGCTTTTTTTATTAAAAAATCCTTATTTTAGAAAAATTCTAACAAATACCTGAAAGAATGAGATTTTAATAGTTAATTTTTAATGTCAGAGGTTGATTAGTAGTAATTAACAATGGTCACATCTTGAAAGGGATATTTGTGCTTGTAATGAGAACTTAACTTTCTGTGGCGAGTTTTTAGTTCATATCTACAGTGCAAATGCAGCAACTTCATACTATCTAATGCAGATCAATGGTAAGACAGACAGTGATGTGGTGTTTACACAAAGTTAATGGTGGAGTGGCGGGTGCAACTGGACAGCAGTTTTTGGATATTGACGTTTAACCACACATCTGCACCTCATCTGAAGCACCATTAACCTTGCCATTACTGACAGCAAAATCTGACCCATAATCAATGGTGTTTTTATTTTCTAGAAGTACAGTCAAAAGAAAAATTAGTATCCATGCAGTTACGAACATAAGGCTAACTAGATAGAGTATTTGCAGTGCAGAAAATTCAGATCACAGTACTATCATTAGGAATAATATAACTTCTGATGTTTTTTGATGCTTGGGTTTAATAAGCAAAGAAAGAGCTTGTAATTTGGCACAGTTTAGGATGCTGCATTACATTAAAGGTGCCATATAAATAGAAGTTGCTGTAAAAACAGAACATAATACCAGGATTTTGCAGTGGTAATTGTGGCAAAGCAGTTGGTCTTCCCTGTCATTCAGAAATTCCTACGTGTGCAGATCAATGTGGAAATCCAGAAGTTGCTCTCAGTGATTCTACACTTCTCTAGAGGTGCACTGCTGAGGACCCTGCAATCAATGGGAAATCTTTGAACTGATGAGAACTTCTTAGTTTTCGTCTCACTAACACTAGTGAGTTAGTGTTAAAATCCTTAAAAAAATTACACCTTGTCAAATGCGTAACTAGCTTCATAATTACTGCTAAACTACTGCACAGGTCCTGAAAAGTGAATTTTACGTGGAATGTCAAATTTCTCCATTTCGATTGGAAATAAAACAAAATCCACATTTGATTGTTTTGAATTTCCCTTATCTTTATTTAGCTTCATTCTTAATCCAATCATGATCATTTATTTTGCTATCTGAAATTTTCCACTTAATGGAAAGGTATTTAGTGCTTTTAACTTCCTGGTTTGCTGTGTTTGACTACTTCAGTGTGATTCACTGCTTACCCTGTTTACTGACATCACTGGAGTTGATGCTTGGATTTCCCTTTTATTTGGCGTGAGATTTAAACTGCCTTCAGGAAAGGGGAGGCCTGTGCCACTGAGAACCCTAGATCTTTGTGTGCAGCTTTCTTCAGGGTCAGCAGTGAGCGTTGAGCTTTGTTTTCCTGCTGACTACAAACCCCAGGCCATTAAAGTCAGGTATAAGGGAAGGTCATCCGACCAGTACATTTGCCTGTTCCATCATAACATATATAATTGTGTGTTAAATGGATAACTTCCTTTACCTTGCATGGTATATTATTTTAAATATTTCAATGTTTGAATGAATACGTTTAACTTAACGAGGTCCTTTTTGATTGTAAAACGTAAGCTTCTCTCTAATTCCTTACTCATAACTCATCCTCCTCACACTTGCGTCAGCTTAGTTACATTTTTCTGCACTGCAATACTTCAAACTCAGTTTTATAGACATCAGTATAATTAATCTACAGATATTGCTGACTTTCGTACTTGACCTACAGTTTCCGCCAGCTGCACAGCCATAAACAATTGGGATTCATGAAAATCATCAAATTACTTAAAATAGTGAAAATGTTCAATAACTTCATAACTGAGTGACCTCCAAAGAACTTTGCTTTTGACAAGCAGGCTTTTTTGGGTACTGCCTATAAGGTTAAAAAAAATTAATTATAGATAACTGTCAGGTACTTCAATTTTAAAACCATGAAGTAAAATAAGTACAGATGCTAAGCTTCTTCTCAATTCTATTTAAACAGATGTTGGCTCTGGGGGCGAGGACATCGACTTCAACTGGGATGACTATCTTGAAGAAACTGGTGCAAGTCCTGCACCACATAACTCATTCAAACATGTATGTATGTCAACTCTTGAGTACAATGAAATTAATGCCCAATATAATTTTGCCTCATAATCTGTAGTTTATAGTTTAAGAACTATCAATTTTGAGGTCATTATGTGAAGTATTTAATAATATATTATGCCATGTTATGTACGTGTTTATCTTTATGTGGAACAGCAGCAGTGACTCAAATGTGTTTTAAATCAAAAACCTAGATTAATGCATGCTTTATGCTATAAAGTAATTAAAAGTGCATACAGCCTTATTTATGATTACATGACCAAAGGTTAGTGTGGAGTCTGCATTTTAATTTTCTGGTAATCTACTGAAAACCACATCCTATCTGTAGTATTAATGTACAGTTAGATATTATGATATCACGTCCATTCAGGTACTCTCCCGCCTACGTGGTGCCCCTACTGCACTTTGCATACCCACTTCATAACTATAAACAGCTAGTAAGTTATTTATTGAAGGCAAGCTGTGATATAGCTGAAATAGCAAATGGCTGATAGAGTTCAACGTAGCCTTTCTGCTGATAATTGTGCAAGCTTCAGTCTTGTGGGTTATGGCATCAGAACCACTTAATTGAATGAATAACTGCCTTGGAGCATACCATTATGGATCAATTGAGGTATATTTAGTAAGTGACACTTAAGGCAGTGTGTACACCCTAACTAATTTGTGCCTTTTTGTATTACAGTAGATAGTTTTATTTTGTATGTCCTACTTTAATGTCCTACATTAAAATGGGGAATAAAATTAAACCAAAAATTAGAATGCCATGCAAAAGAAAATTACTGCAACAAAGTATTGTGTTCTTCTTTTAGTCTTTTATCACATGCTTTGAGTCTTCTTCTGTTTTGTTGGAAACTTCCCAGATATTATGGGTGTATATTCTTTATGGATGCCAGCTAAATTAATTAATTGCAATAGACACTAGGGGCAGGATTTTGGGATCAAACGAGGGTCGGAACCCTGCACTTGTATGAGAAAGGGTTACCCGACTGTGATTTTTCCCTGAATTGACCAATTAGTGGTCACACTCACTGTCCAATTAAGGATGACAGGCAGGCTCTCGAAGCTGGAGGGGCAATAGGAGGCCCTCCAGCACTGAAGAAGCAGTAGCCTGTAGCTCAGGTAAGAGAGAGAGAGTGAGAGAGTGTGTCAGTCACAACTGTAACTTTCTTATTTAACTTTTCAATATAATACTAGTTATAATAAGACCATAAGACATAGGAGCAGAAATTAGGCCATCGGCCCATCAAGTCTGCTCCGTCATTCAATCATGGCTGATAAGTTTCTCAACCCCATTCTCCCGCCTTCTCCCTGTAACCTTTGATCCCCTTACCAGTCAAGAACCTATCTATCTTGGTCTTAAATACACTCAATGACCTGGCCTCCACAGGCTTCTGTGACAATGAATTCCATAGATTCACCACTCTCTGGCTAAAGAAATTTCTCCTCATCTCTGTTCTAAAAGGTCTTTCCTTTACTCTGAGGCTGTGCCCTCGGGTCCTAGTCTCTCCTACTAATGGAAACATCTTCCCCACACCCATTCTATCCAGGGTAATGAGAGACAAGAGCTGTAAAGTTAAACCACTGAGTAGGTAATGTTGTCCACATCTCCGTGCTAGGTGTTATGTGTAGCAAAGAGCAAGTTCTGAGAGCTAACTTAAATATTTTTACAGTATTTGGAGCACTGGAAGGTGAGGTGGTGGCAGCAGCTGGTGAAGTTGGCTACCCTCAAAGCTGTCCCGCCATCCAAGACAAAACAGTCCACTTGATCAACACCCCATCCACCATCTTAAACATTCACTCCTTCCATGACCGGTGCAGTGTGTACCAGCTACAAGATGCACTGCAATCTCTGGCTAAGGTTTCTTTGACACCACCTGCAAATTCCTCTCCAAGCCTCGTAACAACATCCTGACTTGGAAATATACCGCTGTTCCTTTACTACCACTGGGTCAAAAACCTGGAATTCTCTCCCTAACAGCACTGTGGGTGTACTTACACCAAATGGATTGCGGCAGTGCAAGATGGCAGCTCGCCACCACCTTCTCAAGGTCAATTAGGATTGGGCAACAAATACTGGCCTTGCCAGCAATAGTCTCATCCCATTAAAGAATAAAAACAAAGTACAGTCGGTTTTCCAAAGTTGTGATCTATTATGTTTTGAAAGTTAATTTAAAAATATCTGGAATGTTTCACTCCAGTGTATTTTCACATTTTCACAAAGTATTTTTTCTAGAAGTATTATGTTAGATGTGCACACCAGGAAATCTATAGTTCCAGTAGACTTTCTGGAACTATACTATACCTTTGGCCTTGTGTTGGTTATTGAGGCTTATTCAGGATTCAACGAGCACAGTGTAGAATAATGCTGTCCCAAAAGTTGTCATCATATTTAGCCTGTTCAACTATGATGTATAAAAGTTGATTAAGTCACCATCTTAATTCAGGTTCAATGCATTAATTAAGTCTTTGATGCTGGATCTCCCTTTGCTTTGTCTTCAAAGGTTACTCAAAACACTTGAGCAACCCTATTGAATTCTTTGAAGATATGACAATGGGTAAACAATTGTGACGTCACAGGTGTGATATATTTAGATTTTAAAAAGCCTTTGTTAAGGTACCGTATAGTAAACTCGTGACTAAAGGTAGAACATGTAGAGACGGGTGACAAATAGTAGAATGGATAGCAACTGGCTATAAAACATAAAACAGACAATAGGGGTTAAAGGTAGTTACTCAGATTGGCAAAAGGTTAGTGCTAGGAGTATTGTTGTTTACCGTAGAAATAAATGATTTGGCCTCGTGAATCAAAAGTACAATCTCAAAATTTGCGGACACCAAATTGGGCAGTGCAGCTAGTATAGCGGAGTACAGTGACAAAATAAAGGAAGACATTAATAAACTTACAGAATTGGCATGTTTTGGCAAGTTAATTTCAATTTGGGTAATCCTAAGGTAGGAAGAAGAATAAGAAAGCCACAGCGCTCTTGGGAAATATACACCTAAATGGAGCTAAGGGACCTGGGGGCTACAGGTACACAAATCACTAAAAGTAGCAATGCAAGGTAATAAGGCCATAAAGCATCCAAAGCAGTGGGGCTTATTTCTGAAGGGATAGAACTGAAACGCAGAGAAACCATGTTAAACTTACACAGAGCCTTAGTTAGACCACACTTAAGGTTAGTATGAACAATTCTGGTCTCCATATTGTAAAAAGGATATAGGAGCATAAAGTGCAAAAAAAACAACCTACTAGGGTGATACCGCGACTGAGGTTATACCTATTGGGAAAAATTGAGCAGGCTGGAGCTCCCTTCTCTCTCAAAGAGAAGACTAAGCTGTGACCCGATATACATTTTAAAGATTATGAAAAGGTTTAATAAAATTGAGTTGAAGAAGGTGTCTTTACTTGCAGGACAGTCAAGAACTAGAGGCCTTATATATATAGCAGTCTATAATAAATCCAATTTGGGAGAAACTTTCTTATCTAGAGAGTGGTTAGAATGTGGAACTCAATTCCCTAGCGAATAGTTGAGATGACTAGCATTGTTGCATGTAAAGGTATACTGGATAAACACATGTAGGTGAAAGGAATAAAAGGATGTGTTGATGGGAGTAGATAATGATGGTTGGGAGGAGATTTGATTGGAGTACAAATCCTAGCATCAGACCTTTTGGGCCAAATAGAATAGAAACAGGCTTTCAGTACTGTGTAATACTTTTAAAGGTGATTCTGCTGAGAGCCATTGATGCCCCCCCCCCCCCCCCCCCCCCCCCCCCAAACCCCCACCCCGCCCATAAACTGGGAATGATTACACCTAGTTATTCTAGTTATAATTAACTTAATAACTAATTAGTATTTTCATTTTTTCTTTTATACACAGGTTGAGATCAGTCTCCAGAGTAGCTTCCAGCCAGGGATGAAGTTGGAAGTTGCTAATAAAAGTAATCCTGACACCTATTGGGTAGCTACAATCATCACAACATGTGGTCAGCTTTTACTCCTGCGCTACAGTGGATATGGAGATGATCGCAGGGCAGATTTCTGGTGTGATGTCATGACTGCTGATTTGCACCCTGTTGGCTGGTGTTCACAAAATAAAAAGGGACTGAGACCTCCTGAAGGTAGGATTTATGGGTTATCCCTGATAATTCGGAATCATAGTAATTGACAGCACATAACAGGTGGCTAAGTTCTTGGACATGTTATGGAAAGAAATCATAAGAATAAAGTTTAATATGTAAGCATTAAGGTAAACAGATGTTTAACATTCAGTGCTGGGGCAGAGTGATGCATGTTACACTCCCCCACTGCAGCTTGCAAAAATGCGACCTGTCAGAAATGGGTGCCATTTCCACATCTGGGTCCTGCCCGCCATTTTTTGAGTCAGCCAGATTCTGTGAAAATCCAGCTGGTGGAGTTAACATTTCAGGTTGATGACTTTTCTTCAGAAGTGGAAAACATTAGAGATTTTAAGTAACTACAGACAGAGCAGAACAAAGGAGAAGGTTTGTGTCATGTTGGAGTGAAAAGAGATTAAATGGCAAAATGGATGATGCTGCAAGACAAAAGGAGATGGCATTGGAACAAGTAATGAAACAAAAGATGGGCTGCAGGAGGTGTAAATGCTTTTATCTGAGTTGTTTTTTGAATGTATTCAGAGATATCTATTGATAGTGTCATAGGCCATTATATATATACTTGACAATTTTGACACTTAGGTACAGATTTTCGCCACAACGAAGAGCTTCTCTGTTGTGGTGAAAATCCCAGAAATGGCCGGAATTTCTAAGTCCTGCCCCCGAATCCAGCATTTCCCGTCTTTGCGGGGGCAGGACTGGAGTTGGGCCGGGGTTTGCACATGCGTGATTCACGAAGGCAGCTCGTCATTTAAATCATCAGCTGCCTCCACTGAAGTGGGATTTTGGAAAAACAGGAGTGTGGAATTCAGAGTGTGTAGATTAGAACAGGTAAGAGGAGGTCTGAATTTGGTGGATTCTTATGGATAACCAGGGTATCCCTGTGGATAGGGTCCCTGGACACCTTTGAGAGAGGCAAGGCACCCTTTGGAGAATGAAGGCACCATTTGGGAGAGTTAAAAGTGAACATGATTATGCACTTTTTAAGCACAAACCCATTGGAACTGTCTAGCTGCAAAAGGTGTCCAGGGGATGTCCAGCTGTCAAATCTGTCAGAGTTATCCAGTAAGTGTCAAAGCTATCCAAGAATGTCAAAGCTGTCATGGAGCTGTCCAAAGATACTAGGTGAGTTGGCATGGATGGAGTAAGGGGAAATGGGGGTGGGTACAAGGGCATTAAGTTGGCATAGGGATGTGAGGTGCTATGGGGGGTGGGGGCATGGGTTGGCATGGATTGGGCATAGTGAGTGTTTGGGAGGTGAAGGGTGAGGTATAGAAGGATTTTCTTGTTTTATTATTATTTTATTTATTTAAACACAGTGCTGGGGCACAAAGGCAGCCTTGCGCCCAGCCTGTCTCCTCCGTGCCTGGCAGCCTGCAGATTTGTTCAGGGGTCACCCACCCGACTCCTGTTTCAGCCCGCAAAGCCCCCCTCACCCCCTCACCCACCAACCCCTCTCCTGAGCAAAATTCCGACCTGTGGGTGGATATTTTTGAAGATTGGGTTGGCCGAGCCAGGAAATCACCTGACTCTATGGTCCTGACCCAGGGACAAAAATCTAGGCCTTAGTTTGGAAGGTTTCACAGCTCCTGTTCACTTTGCAATTATTTTTCAAACAACAGGAAAGTTCAGGGGCCAAATCCAGGTCTGAAATTCTACTCACTACATTGTTTCTGGTATGGTTTTATTAATGAAAAAATGCTTGCTATCCATTTTCAGCATAAATCAAAATATTTTGTGGTCTGCTTTTTTAAGAATGCAATTTTTTTCTTTTCAGCTGATTTTCACTGTCAGAATCTGAAGTTGGATTAGCACTGATTCTCTATTTCACCATTTATCTTTAAATAATTTGCCTGATTTTGACACAATTTGATATTTTAAATCTTATTTTGAGTATTTTAACTCAATAAGTCACGTGGAATAATTTTCTTAAAATTAATTTGTTTTCAGGCAATGCAATTGCTTCTCAGTAGAAAACTCTTTGTTACTTTGCATGCAATTATGATTTTTATAAAGCTAAGCTATTTTTTCATAGCTAATTGTGTGGACCTGTTCCTGTTTCTGATTTATCAGAAGCATTTTCTCTGTATATAAAATACGAGGGAATGTTTACAAGGGTTTGAATTTAACCGGCAGTAATCCCTGGGGTATTCTTGCAGCAGACTTAGTTTGCACATGACATCTTGAAAGGTTTGTAAATTTTTAAAAAATATTTAAGCACTCTGAAAAACAATATTACACATTGTATAAAAATACTTCAAAGTTATACATTTATGCCATTTAGTAATTAAATGCAACAAATTATAATTTTTCCCATGCAAAGACAAGTATTTATATAGTTTTGCATCTGTGTGGCACTTGAATGAGCTTTTGTTGTCTCAGTTTATTCCAGTGAATCATTGAATTTTTGTTTAACATTTTGAGATGTAATGTAATGTGTTATGTAATGGGACTTGCTCAGGTAGCAACTATGGTACTACCATTTATCCTCATCAGAAATCTGTCCATTTAAGACCACTACATAGAACATTCTTTTACACCTGTGTGCTTAGTGAACTGTAATGATGAATGTCTTTCAAAATTGTATTGATCTTTTTCCAAGAAAGTAATATCTCCTTTTTAAAAGGTAATTTGTTTTTGGGCATTGAACACACATTTGAAGTGCAATATTATATTGTGGTCTTTAACCCAGAAGGTCACTATAAGCTCCAAAGACATACACCCGACAGGAACAGAATTGATGCCAGTAGTGAAATAAAAAGGTCTGGGTATTATAGTGAATCACTCATGACCAATTTCATGAAGCTGTAGCTAAAGCAAACCAGCTTCCAGGATGTATTGACATGACAATTGACTACAAAACAAAGCATACCATTTTGTCTTTGTATAAGACCTTGGCTCGGTCTCACTTAGAATGCTATGATCGGTTTTGGTCTCCTCACATGATGGGGAATTGTGAGGCTCTGAGGAGGGCCACAAGATTATTTACCAATTTAAAACATTTTAGCTATCCAGATGGGCTCAAAGAGCTAGGTCTGTATATATTGGAGAAGTTTAGATTCATAGCACAGTTTTAGTCAAGGGTGTGAACAACATCATATTTGACAGCAACTATGGTGTAGCATCTTGCTCTCATTCTCCTTTATGTTTCTATAGTGATCATTATGGTTGACCACATTGCCCTATCCAATTCCTCTCAGATTGAATTAATCACCATTGTGAGCTTCCACTAATTGTGATCATTGCAGGTCTTCAAGGAGACTCATATTAATTTTTTTAGGTGCAAGAATAGGTTTTAAAGGGTTTTTTTGGCTTACTAAGAAGCTAACTACTGTACTGGTAAGTGGTTATATATAAGTTTTTAAAGATTTTCAGTTATTTAAAATCAGGATACTCAGACGGTGGATTAGACACTCATTAAATTTTTTTGTGATAAACCAATTTTCAGCTATATTAATAAAACTGCACCAAGTTACTATTTGTAAATGTATCTCAGAATATTTTTAATGCAAAAAGGTTTTGTAAAATTGTGTTCTAAAATGCTGCCAGTTTGCGCTTGTTCATGGATAGTTTTACAATCGGCTATATGCAAAGTTTTAGTGGAAACTTGAGCGACAAAAAGCCCTTCTTAAAACTAGTGTTATTTGCGCCCAGATTGCTGATTTTTGTGCCCAAAGTGAAACGACTAGCCATTTCTTTTATCCCTACCACAAGTTCCGAACCTTTGCCATTGACTCAGTCACTCTCCCCAGTCACACTCTCAAACTGAACCAGCCTATTCATAAGTGCCACCTTTTTGACTTTTCTTTAAGCTTTTAATCCTACATCTTGTACATTATCCAGCTGCTTAATTGACCTCTGCAATATTGCACACTTCTATCCTTAATTTAACCCTTCCACTACTGAAACCCATGCACATGCTAATGGGCAGCTTGAGACTCCACTACTGCAAAGCATTGCTTGTAGGGCTCCCAGTGTGGGTGGACCCTTCATAAGCTCTAGTTTTTCCAAAGTTTGTTATTGCCCCAAGTTTGTTATTGCCCCATGTTAATTCCTTCTTGCTCATCATCCCAGTACACATTGAGCTACCCTAGCCCCCCACTTTCCGACACATTAAATTTCAAATCCTGTTTACATCCATAGCTTTGTCCCAACCAATCTCCACAACCTCCCCCAGCCTTATCTCTCCCTCCATTCATCTGACTGCAGCCTTCTGTTTGCAAGCTTCCACTCCTTTTTATGCCCACCATTATTGGCAGCGCAATTTCTGATGAAAGATCACAGACCTGAAATGTTTGTCCTGGTAGGGATTTTCCAGCAGTATCGTCGTGGGTGAGATGGAAAATTTGACGGACTGGTCAACGTTCCGTTGAATTGAGGTGGGATTTTCTGGCCCTCTGGTGGATGGGACCAGAAAATCCTGGTCTCTTGTTTCTCTCCCTGTATGTGCTGCCATATCTGCTGAGTGTTTCCACCACATTTTAAATTTTGACTTCCAATGTCCACAGTACTTTGCTTTTGTATTGCTGGCACAGCCTTCAGCCACTTCTTTTTAGAACCTTCCTAAATTTCTGCCTCTGTACCTTTCTCACCAACTTTTATAAACCTTGGAGCCAATTTTAATTCCCAGAGGGAAACTGCAGGGCCCATCAGACAGCACCTTGAGGTCTCCTGGATTTTAACCGCTAGGCCTCCTTGCTATGTGGTCTGTCTAGTTCCCACCCAAAAAGGGCATGCAGTTGGGTATGAGGATAGGAGTGGCCTTCCAGGAAGCAAGAAGGGTTGCCAAGAGCAGAGGTGGCCTACACTTTTCATATATAGTGAAAAACTTAGCTTTTAAGTATCACATTGTTGTTGTCCTGTGACCTGATTCAGTCTGTTGGGAAAGCTGAGTGACTTCTCTGATCACGCCTGGGTTAAAATTACAATTGGGTCCAATGTCATATATATCTGGGTGTTTGAAGATGGACCTTGCTTTGGGTGGGCAGCTTAACTAAGGGAGTTGTTCCTTGGGGAAATAATTGAATTGATTTCCATTTTCTGTAGTTACTTAGTTCTTTTGAGTATTGGTCTGAATAACTTAATTAACTGTAACTATGATAGATATCTTTATGAAATTGACCTTTGTGGATTCTGGTAGTATAACAAGATTAGGATACTGAAATCCAGATGAAGTTCCTTGGCTTAATAAATGCTCTTGCAATGCAGGCAAATGATGTTGAGCTCGACATCTAAATATTTTATACAAAAAAAAGAGAATTTCTAGGTGATGACATTGCCCACAGGAGACCTCCATAGGGAGGAGATGTAATGTGTAAAATTGCACCAACGGTATTGTGTGCACTTTACACCTAAACATTCTGCATCAAATATAATGATAACTGTTGTGATGTCACTTTAAGGGAATATGCAAATGAGCAAGTACCCTCAATGTAGAGCAGCATGGGACTAGCAGCATGTAGCGCGTGCAGTGTGTTTTTGGAATTGCAGCCGTGTTGTGCTTGAGTAATAGTTTCTGAACCTATAAAGTGAACCTGTACTGCCAAGCCATCCTGTACTGTATCTTCAAATAAACCAAACCTATGTCTAGTTCATCAGTCCTATGTGAGATTGGTAAGTTTGTGTAAAGCAAACATAGAAACACAGCAATGACAAAGTGAGATTTAGTTTGACATAATATACTATCTAATTGACTCAGTTATTTCTTTGGTGGTGGGCGTATAGTTATGTTTTTAATGCTTTGTAAAAGAGCACTTAATATTGTAATTTACAGAAGATTCAATAAAATTTGAGTCCCATTAGTATTTTAAAATCTACTATTTAGAAAACAGTGGCGATAATGTTCAGAAGCGGTCTTGAGTTTCAATGAGTAACCGAAAGGCAGATTAATTTTGACAGATTTCCCCTCTGCACATTGGTTTTACATTAAGATTTACCTCTGTGCTTGCATGATAGCTGTACTGCATTTTTGGACCTGTGGTCCTTGCAGATGTAAGCAATATGTATAGACTTATCAAATGGGATGCAGTTACTGCTTATGCCGCATTTTCATCAAACAAGCATGAACTTTTATAGGTGCACATGTTGGAGTCTTGAAATTATAATTACATTTTTGTTACGGTGTTAAACGGCTGCTGAATTCAACAAAGATGTCGAATGTATAACACCAGTTAAGTGATGTGAGATCTCTTAGTTGATTCCTCTTGTGGGTGAACCCTGAACTAGGGGGCACTGTTTTAAAATTAGGGGTCACCCTTTTAGGACAGAGATGAGGAGAAATTTTTTCTGAGGATTGTGCGACTTTGGAATTCTCTGCCTCAGAAGATGGTGGAGGTGGCGTCATTGAATATTTTTAAGGAAGAGGTCGATAGATTCTTGTTAGGCAAGAGAATCAAAGGTTATTGGAGTTAGATCGGATTGTGGAAATTGAAGCACAAGATCATCAGCCATGATCTTATTGAATGGGGGAGCAGGCTCGAGGGGCCAAATGCTCTATTCTTGTCCCTATTTCTTATTTTCTTTCTAATGATTTGAGTGACCCTTTGGATTAAATGCACACACAGCTAATGAATGCCATTTCATTTTCTGTACTGTAAATATTTGGTAATGTAAATAAAAGAATATTTATAAGTTTGACACACCTGCACATTATTGTCACTGAACATTTGTGCATCGAGGTAAATATTGCTATCAGGATCTTTATAATTGGTGCAGTGAAGTAATTTAGAAATAAATGATTATTGTTACAATAATCGCTTGGTTATTTTGAAAAGCTGTAACTTGTTCATCATAATGGTATTTAAATTAATGAAATGACTAAATCATCCATAAAGTCATTCTAGTTAGAAATGAATAGACATTCTTAGTGTATTGTTGAAATACACTGAAATGTTTAATTTCATTAAATTATGTTAGAATATATTCCATTGAATTGTGAGATAGTTAAATTCAAAAACAGCAGAGTGCAGAAGAATTTCACAGGTGATTGGATTTTGTTAAGGTAGCACTACATATGCCAAACATTTTTAACCAATTGGCTGGAATCTTTTAAAAGTGACAATTACACTGTTAAATTTGAATACCTTTAACATTTAAATGTTGATTAGTTTATCAATGGAAAAGTAATGTTGGTGATGAGACTAGAAGCAATTTGTGTTCCTGTAGTTAGGGTTGAAATTAAACTCTATGTACATGTAAAATGCAACCTTACAAGGTTGGGATTTAAAGCTCCATTTTTGTGTCAGCTGACCCTGACCTAATTTTCTCCCAATTGGTTGGTATTTTGATGTGAAAGAATGGCTAGAACTCTGAATGTTTATCATCCCAGAGTAATGTGGCCTTAAAGAAGCCAAAAATCCTACTTTTGTTACACTGTATATAAACTTTACTGACTGTTTGTTTTACAGCCGTTCTATAAAACCACATCTGTCGAGTGTTAATGAGCACAGACTTCAGATATTGTGTGTCAGCTTACATTCAGCTCACGTGTCCACAATATTGCCTCCAGGAGAATAATCTGGAGTATCATGTAATATGCATTTTCCTTTCTTGTTTGCAATGTTTAAAAAAAGTTGTACAGTATGATATAATTCGTGCTTATTTGTAAGGCAGATATTGTGGTTATATAACTGAGGCTAGCAAAAACATTGCAAAGTTAACTTGGATCAGCCATACCATAGTGCTTCAGAGCAGCAATGTGGAGTTATGAACCATGGGTTCCTTTTCCCTACCCTCTTCTTTGTTACTGATCTCGATCCTAATCCATTGGGACATAACAAATGGATACCTTTGGTTTCATGTCACTGTTTAATTCCCCCAATAGTTCAGATCAACATTAATGGTTTTTCGTCTGTACCTGTGCATTTTTAAAACTTCTTTTCACGGGATGTGGGTGTCACTGGCAAAGCAAGCCTTTGTTGTCCTTCGCTAATTTCCCTTGAACTTTGGCTTGCTAGGCCCATTCTGTATGTGTGCGTGTGTTCTCCTTCACCTTATTTGGTTGCAGCCTGTTATCTAGTGCTTGTCAGTTTAGAGTGTGTAGACTAGTGTTTATTTAAAATGTGCTGCTTGAGTTGGTAGTGACAGAATTTTCTGGATCAGGTTGGATGCATTTTTCATTGTCCCAAACATATCTGGGAGCAGTATAAAATCAGTGATCAGTAGCAATTTTGTAAAAAAAAAAAATCCATCCACCTAAAATAAACTTTGACCTGTTACAATTTTTTCCTTCTTCCCCTCCTACCCCATCTCTCAATGTCATCATCTCAATTGTGTTGCTATGAGATGGAAATGTTGGAAGATGTCTCATCTTTGGGCTATTCTCACTGCACTTAAAAGCAGTGGGGAACTTACTACCTTGTCACTGTCTAAAATGCTTTGGCATTCAAATGCCAAGAAAAGGCTCCTTGTCCTGTATGATATGAAGCCTTCTTGCTGATCAGACATGATTTATGGTGCACTGGAATTGCATTAAAATTACTTGATAACATTCAGTGGTGCAAAAGTGTACATTGTGTAGCTGAGTAGAATTGATTTTTCACACACACAATTGCAATTTTTGCTGTTATTGGATTGGAGTGTATAAATTGCAATTTTATGCATTTATTCAGACTCTATTGGAATATGAAATATTATGCTGCAGTTGTAGTTGTAACCTCTATTTGTGTAGAGCACCCTGGAAATTAGTATTTACTTGCTTAGTTCAGCGGCCTAGCCTGTTAACCATCCTGCGGAGTTCTCTTTGCAACTAGACTGTTATATGATCTATACTTCACCACTGTACCATCTAAATAACTTGTTGTTTTTGTACTATCACATTTCCACTGTCGTGAAAAAGTTTGTATATCTTATCTGTATTATGATTATTGTATTCAAGAGGCAAATCAAGTTGAAAAATTATTTTACCTTATTGAATGTTTCATTTGTTTTGCAAAATATTTTACAAATATTGCAATTGTACCAAATTACAGTACCTAATTTTTGGGAAGTCATATTAGGTGTGATACCGCTTGATCAGGTGAACATTACCAAGCAACTTTCAAAGTTTGAGCAATTAGACAAATTGTTAAATGTGGGGCATTATTATCTGAGCACTGTCCAAGTTGTTTGTTGATCCAGAATTCCTCTTGAAGTTTCTAACTTTTTGCAGTTTGAGGTAAGGTGGTGCAGAAATGATGATACATTTGGTTGTGGCATGACTTTACAAACATAAATTTGCTCATTATCTGTTGAAATAGAAATTTAACAGATAGAGGTTGCAAGTCTGTGGCTTGGTATAATTGTGTAATCTGTTCCTGAGAAAATATTGTAGATTTCTTTGTGGTTACCTTTTCTGACTTTTGGCAATTTAGTGTATATGCTTTTGAAATGAACATTTGGTAACATTGTAGTTGAAAACTTCGCATCTGTGCACTTTTTTTTGTGAATGTTAATGCATATTTTCTATTTTTTTGTCTATTTTCTCTGTCAGTTTCTTCCTCCCTGTCCTGAGTTCTTGCTGCACAGATCTAATACCACCTTCGGTAACTTGGCCAAATGGCTGTATTTCATGTGTGAATTTTAACAGAAATTTTTGCGGGAGGAATGTGGCTCAAATCCACGTCTGATCCTTTCCTCAATACATGTCATTTGCAGCAAGGTTTAATGGATAGCATCAAATTTGGTGGTATTTTGCCTTTCCCTAGCCCATGATATCGCTTTGGTAGAAATCAGCTAATTAAGTGCAGACTCGGAATTGAGGATCTTCCTGGCCTGTATGGCTACTTGTAGAGACTCACTGAACCATTGTCAGAGCTGCTTTTGTAAATATTCTAAAGTGGGTTATCATATTATAAAATAGAACAAGAGGACATGCATGTATAAGTTCCATTGATAATTGTTACTTGTAAAGACAAGTTGCTAAAATTGTTGTGCTAACTGTTGGAATTCCTGCTTGTATAGGGTGTAACCTTTTACCATTTTGGCATGTAGTTCTTTGAGGACAAGTTATTTGACAGTATCTTAGAATAAATTATTATGAAAGGATTTGCATTAGTATAAATATGTTAAATGGATGCAATACAAATGAGCATGATTGTAGATCATAATTTTGTCTCTGTTTGGAGACCGAGGTTGTGATTTGGGGAGGGCGTGTAAGATCACAGGGGCTCTCTGAGGAGTCAGAAATTATGGGGAGCTGCCAGATTGTAAGGAGGCTGTGGAGGCTCAGAGCAGGTGGGAATATTTTGGAGTGAGGTGGATGATTGCAGGTGGTTGGGTGGGTTTGAGATCATGGTGGGGGAGGGGCGGTGGTGGTAGGAGTTCTGGCGTGAGGGTGGCTAATCATGGTATCTGTAAAGAGGTCAACTTGTTGGTGCCAGATGACCATTTTTCTTATGTATAAAACACATGGCACTTCATTAGGTATTAGTCTCAGCAGTTATACTGCTGTTACACCTGTTTTGTAGTGAAAGCTGCCACTCTAAATTGCACTTGACTTATTATGCACCACTGCTTCCTCAGAATCATGCTGCGTAGAGATTTGGAAAAACCAAAATCCCCCTAGTCATGTATCCGGTATTAACTAGAGCAGTATAAGAATACTGACTGCTAGATTAGTGAAGTTGATTTGAGACATTGGACTTGCAGTGGCAAGTACCTATCACAGTGGGAGTCTAAACTTCTCTATTGTGTCTTTTTGACTAAAGCAAACTGATCATCATGACACCACCATCTTGTGGAGTTCTGGTTCCCACAGCCTGTTGAAGAAGGAAACTGTGGCAATGGGAATTTACTTTGCTTTTTATTTACTGTAGTCTTAACGAGCATACCAAAATGAGTACTGCCCCAAAATAAAGCATTAATTTGCCACTCATTGAGATCTAGTATATTCATAAATTCTCAATGGCTTTCTGTCGAAGGGTCATGAGGACTCGAAACGTCAACTCTTTTCTTCTCCGCCGATGCTGCCAGACCTGCTGAGTTTTTCCAGGTAATTCAATTTCACCAGCATTATTGCCAATCCAAATTGGAGAATGGATTGGAATTCCATTCCATCCACTGCAGGCTTAGCTCATTTGAGAATACCTAATTAAATCATGTCTTGGTTACTTGAACAATAGTTTGGAACTAAGGGTATCACAAGATTCAATTTCCAGATATTGACATGCAGGATTTCCCTTTCCAATATTGATCATAGGAGTTGGGTGCCCAAGGTCTCAAAGCAGTGGTTAAAAACTCAGTTGGTTCACTTAGAGGACACCATAATGTTAAAATAAGCTTAGTTTAGAAACCTCTTCATGTGCTTTCCCGAATTTGCTTTACTTTTTGTGCTTTGCGTTCTAGTTATTCTGTGTGGCATTATTCTAATTCTTGTTCTCTCAGCACAATTTGCTCCACCAGTGGGCTTCTCATTGGGAATTTCCCTACATGGCTCATGTCAAAATAGGGGACAATGAACTAAGGTATGCCAGGCAGGCCATTTAGCACAATGGATGCTCTTTGTCCATACACTGGTGCCTAAATATCTGTGTTTGCAAACAAACGAGAATGTACTTCACTTTAGCAGCTGATTTCGTGCAGTTGGAGGCTTCTATTGACAAAGGTGCTGGGTCAGAAGATCCAATAGCACCACAAGGATATGTTGGATGCTTCCTTGGAAGCAACCAAACCTCGTTGCTATGCGCAGGTGATCAGCAGGCAGCATATTCTGATTGGTCACACTTGCCAAGATGCTACCAACCATATCGGCAGATGATGATTGTGGGGAACCATCTTCTCAGGGTTAGAAGAGATCAAGGTGCACAATTGTTCGAATGAGAAGAGCTGCATGATACCAAGTGCCAAAGGGCTGGCACAACCGCTGATGCTCCCAGTCAGTTGTGGCCTTTAGCCTGTTTCCACTTTCTTGCTGGCAGACAGTAGTGTCGACTTTATTTTAAAATCAGGTTCATCTTCCAGTGTGTTTTACTGCATCTTTGTTATGCCAACCTGCTGCTTCAAACATGAAATCCGTCTTATGAATATTTGCATACAAAAAGCTCTGTAATCTATTTCTATTGATTTGATAAGTACGCTAATCAAGTATCACAATATAAAGACACTTAAACCTGCACCATTTTCAAGCTTTAATGATCTAATATAATAGAATATCCTATTACTATATTTCTTTCAGTTAATTGTTTTGATTTTGTAAACGTTTGGCTACTTGCCTCTGTGAAACTGCTAAACAGGCTACTTCTCCACAATTACACGGTGACTGCTTGAAGCATGTGTGTTTTAATACTGAAGTTGGCTAGCTTAAAATTGAAATTTTTAAAAATAGAGGAACATTCTTAAAGCGTATACTATCTAATCATGTTTGAATAATTTGGACACACACAATACTATTACCAGCAAATGGCAAGTATGGAACAAATGTAGCATTGTTGCAGATTTATTATCCTGGTGTACTTTGACACATTTGCTGGCTTATTTCAACAAATCTGGAGTAACATTTATGCACATGTCTTGGGTTTGTGACCATACAACAAGCATCTTTTTCAATTGGACTGCAGAGAATTCTTTTTATCTCTTTAGAAGTTTACAGATGCAAGACTGACAAAATAACAACTGCCAAAATGCAGCTCTGTTATTGTGCAGCTTTCTACAGGGCACGGTGTAGGAAGCACTGGTTTATGGATACAGAACAGGTAATAAACCACACAGAGGTTGGGAACAGTATCTCAAATGGGCATGAATAAATTATATTTCTAGCTCAAGGTGATTTTATTCTAATCTTTTCACCATGAATTATCAATGACCAGTGATAGCAGCAATAGAATATAGGTTTTTCTTGGACATTACAAACTTGACAATATTTACAGAGCAGGACTATTGATATCAACAGTAAAAGTTTCTCCTGGTAAATGTGGATACTCGTTTACATAACATCAGAATTGTAGGATTTTGATTTATTTACTACACATGTACCCTTTCAAATCTTTTATCATTTTTTTTCTTGTAAAAGCAACCTCGTACTCACCCAAGTAATCAGTCTTTAACTACAAATTGATAGAACGATTATCAACAGGTTACTCAATTGTGGAAGTCAGCAAAATGGAGCCTATTCCCACTTTTAAGGTGCACCTATATCCAGAGGCTTTTGGTAGTCAAGAGCTGCACGACTGGTTAATTTATTTCCACCCACCCCTGCCACCACACCAATCCCCCTCTTAGTTCAGAAGTAATACGAACATGAACAGGGGAAAGACCTCATCATGAGTGAGACAGCCAGAGTGAGTATGGTTATTGGCAATTTGGTGCACAGTGGGAATTCGGTGCACCTGGGAAGAGGTGCTCTTTGCATATTTTCTTTGCTATCCAACTTCTTAAATCTTCAGAGAGTGGTCTTGTCCTGCTGTAGCAGTAGAGGCTACAAGGGAAAGGAATAACTGGTAAGTAGTGGGTAAGGTCGGGTAAGTATTTACTACTTTTATCGCTTATAGTTTAAGGTCTTTTTGTGGTTTATAGTTTGTATGTTCTGTATTAATGAGGATCAGGAAAAAAGGGCCCTAGAGTCATTGATTTAAAAGGTTTAATTTAAAGGGATAGGTCATGGCAGGAGCGCTCAAAGCTGTGGTGTGCTCATCGTGCTCCATGTGGGAAGCTGGGAACATTTCCAGTGCCCCGGACTAGCATGTGTGCAGGAAGTGTGTCCAGCTGCAGCTCCTGGAAGCTCGGGTTTCAGAGCTGGAACAGCGGCTGGGGACACTGGAGGATCCACGAGTCTGAGAGCATCATGGACAGCACGTTTAGAGAGTTGGTCACACCGCAGCTGAAGAGGCTTGAGGGAGGAAGGGAATGGGTGACCACCAGGCAGTCCAAGAGAAATAGGCAGGTAGTTCAGGAGTCTCCTGGAGTCCTACTCGCAAACCGGTATTCCATTTTGGAGGCTGATGAGGGTGCTGGCTCCTCCAGGGAGTGCAGACAGAGCTAAGCTTCTGGCACCACAAGCAGTCTGTCTGTACAGGAGGAGAGAAAGGGAGGAAGAGCAAAAGTAATCGGGGATTCTATAGTCAGGGAAACAGATAGGTGCTACTGTGGCCGTCAATGTGACTCCAGGATGGTATGTTGCCTCCCTGGTGCCAGGGTCCGGGATGTCACTGAATGGCTGCAGGATACCCTGAAGGAGGAGGGTGATAAGGCAGAGGTCATGGTACATGTTGGTACTAGTGACCTAGGTAGAAAGAGGGATGAGGTCTTGCATCAATAATTCAGGGAGTTAGGCAGTAGACTAAAAAGCAAGACCTCTCGGGTTGTAATCTCTGGATTACTCCCAGTGCCACATGCTAGCGAGCTCAGAAATAGGAGAATAGCACAGATGAATATATGGCTTAAGAGTTGGCGTAGGAGGGAGGGTCTTAGATTCCTGGATCACTGGGACCGTTTCTGGGGAAGGTGGGACCTGTACAAATGGGACGGTCTACATCTGAACCAGAGTGGGGCTAACATCCTTGTGGGCGGGTTTGCTAGTGCTGTTGGGAGGAGTTCAAACTAATTCGGCAGGGGGAGGGAACACAGAATATTAGCAGAATAGGGACACATCATAATACAGTGAAACAATCAAGTCAGAGGGAGTACAGCTGCATTAAGTTTCAAAGGAGTAAGGCAAGGCTGGATGGCCTCTACTTTAATGCCAGGAGTATTATAGGTAAAACGGATGAGTTAAGGTTGAGGATTGACACGTGGAATTGTGATATAATAGCCATCACTGAGACGTGGTTGAGGGAGGGGCAGGATTGGCAACTCAACATTCCGGGATATAGAATCTTCAGGGGAGGGGGTAAAAGAGGAGGAGGGATTGCATTATTAGTTAAGGAGTTAGTTATTGCAATAAGGAGAGATAATATCTTGGAGGGGGCATCGAATGAAGCTTTGTGGGTAGACCTTAGGAATAAAAAAGGGGCAGTCACATTGTTAGGTGTTTATTTTAGACCCCCCAGATAGTCAGCTGGAAATTGAGGAGCAAATATGTGCACAATTTGCGGAGGTGTGTAAAAACAATAACAATAGCTTAATTATATTAGGTAATTTCAACTTTCCCAACATTAATTGGGATAGACAGTATTATGGGCTTGGATGGAGTGGATTTCTTGAAATGCGTACAGGAGAACTTTTTAAGTCAGTATGAAGAGGGTCCTACAAGGGATGGCGCAGTGCTGGACCTAATTCTGGGGAATGAAGCCGGACAGGTGGCTGAGGTGTTGGTGGGGCATCATTTTAGTGGTAGTGACTACAACATGGTACAATTTAAGCTCGTTATGCACAAAGAAATAGACAAGTTGCGAAAAAATGTTTCGGATTGGGGGGATTTTAGTAAAATAAGGCAGCATCTGACCAAGGCAGATTGGGAACAGCTACTTGTGGGGAAAACCACAGAGGAGCAGTGAGGGGTGTTCAAAAAGGAAATGGGGAGGGTACAGGCTCAACATGTTCCCTCTAGGGTGATAGGAAGGAGTAACAAGCCCAGAGGACCATGGATGACCAGGGATATTCAGGTTACGATGAGAAAGAACAGAGGGGCTTTTAGCAGGTACAAGGGAAGCAAATCAGCAGAAGCATTAGTGGAGTACAGACAGTGCAGGGTGGAGCTTAAGAAAGCAATTAGGAAAGCGAAGAGGGGATATGAGAAAGCTCTGGCTGGTAAAAGTAGGGAAAATCTCAAGATATTGTATAAGTATATCAATGGTAAGAGGATAACCAGGGAAAGAGTAGAGCCCATTAGGGACCAAGGGGGCAATCTATGGGTGGAGCCAGAGGACATCAGTAGAGTGTTGAACGAATACTTCACACTCGTCTTCACCCAAGAGAATGAGGATGAAGGTATTGAACTTGGAGAGAGACTGCAAGGTTCTTCAGCAAATTTATATATGGAGTGACAAGGTATTGGAGATGTTGGCAGGCTTAAAAGTGGACAAATCTCCAGGTCTGGATTATTTGTGTCCCAGACTGCTGAGGGAGGCAAGGGAGGAAACCGCAGGGGCTCTGACCCAAATTTTTATTTCCTCTCTGGGCACAGAGGAGGTGCTAGAGGACTGGAGAACAGCCAATGTGGTTCCACTATTTAAAAAGGGTTGTAGAGATAAGCCATGGAACTACAGGCCAGTGAGTCTCATGTCAGTGGTAGGGAAACTATTGGAGAAAATTCTGAAGGAGAGAATCTATCTCCACTTGGAGAGGCAAAGTTTGGTCAGGGATAGTCAGCATGGCTTTGTCAGAGGGAGGTCATGCCTAACAAATTTGATTAATTTTTTTTTAGGAGGTGACCAGGTGTGTAGATGAGGGTAGTGCAGTTGATGTAGTTTTTATGGATTTCAGCAAAGCTTTTGACAAGGTCCCACATGAGACTTATAAAGAAGGCAAATGCACATGGGATACAGGGTAATTTGATAAGGTGGATCCAAAATAGGCTTAGTTGTAGGAGACAGAGGGTGATGACAGAAGGTTGCTTTAGTGATCAGAAGCCAGTGTCCAGTGGCATACCACAGGGTCTGTACTGGGTCCCCTATTATTCGTCATTTATATAAATGACATAGATGACTATGTGGGGAGTAGGATTAGTAAGTTTGCGGATGGCACAAAGATTGGCCGGGTGGTTAACAGTGAGGTTAAGTGTCTTGGGCTACAGTAAGATATGGACGGGATGGTCAAATGGTCAGATAAGTGGCAGATCGAGTTTAACCCTGAAAAATGTGAGGTGATGCACTTTGGAAGGAGTAATTTGACAAGGAAGTATTCAATGAACGGCATGACACTAGAAAGTTCTGAGGAACAAAGGGACCTTGGTGTGTGTGTCCATAGATCTCTGAAGGCAGAGGGGCATGTTTGTAGAGTGGCAAAAAAAGGCATATGGGACACTTGCCTTTATCAATTGAGGCATAGTAGGGAGATCATGTTGGAGTTGTATAGAACCTTGGTGAGGCCACAGCTGGAGTACTGTGTGCAGTTCTGGTCACCACATTATAGGAAGGATGTGATTGCACAGGAGGGGGTGCAGAGGAGATTCACCAGGATGTTGCCTGGAATGAAATATTTAAGTTATGAAGAGAGGTTAGATAGATTTGGGTTGTTTTCGTTGGAGCAGAGAAGACTGAGGGGTGACCTGATCAAGGTGTACAAGATTATGAGGGGCATGGACAGGGTGGATCGGAAGCAGCTGTTCCCCTTAGTTGAAGGGTCAGTCACAAGGGGACATAAGTTCAAGGTGAGGGGCAGGAGGTTTAGGGGGGATGTGAGGAAAAACATTTTTACCCAGAGGGTGGTGATGGTCTGGAATGCGCTGCCTGGGAGGGTGGTGGAGGTGGGTTGCCTCAAATCCTTTAAAAAGTACCTGGATGAGCACTTGGGACATCATAACATTCAAGGCTGTGGGCCAAGTGCTGGTAAATGGGATTAGGTAGGTAGGTCAGGTGTTTCTCACATGTCGGTGCAGACTCGATGGGCCGAAGGGGCTCTTCTGCTCTGTGATTCTGATTTTGTGAAGACAACTGCAGCCTCCTAGCTGAGATCAGCTAACTCAGTACTGACTGAGCATATTTTACATTTTACTTACATTTAAAAGCCTCAGTCACAGGATGATTTTGTGAAGAAAACATTTGATTGTGAGTTCGAAGCAACTGATATAAAAATTGAAAACGCTGAACAAACTCAACAGGTCAGACTGGCATCCGTGTAAAGAAGAAATAGTTAACCTTTCTGGTTGACTTTGGTTAGTTGGAAGGTCATTGACCTGAAACGTTAACTCAATTTCTCTCTTCACATATGTTACCAGACATGCTGAGTCTTTCTAGAATTTTTATTTAATTTAAAATTTTGAGTGTAGGCCCTTCATCTGAGATTTAGTTGTAGTATTTAAGCTAAAAGAAAATTAAAGCTATGTTTTAAAATAAATCTCTCCCAATTGATTGTGAAATTGAAAGGCAATGGCCTGGATTTTCACCACAAAGAAGAGCCTCTCTGTCATGGCAAAAATGGCGGACAAGCCTGGAAATTGCAAGTCCCAGCCTCCAACATAGCACTTCCCATTTTCATGGGGCTGGTTCACGTTTTGTGCATACAGTTCACGGAAGCAGCTAGCCATTTAAGTCATTAGCTGTCTCCAGTCAAGTGGGATTTTGATAGCCCAGGAGTATGAAACCCAAAGTATGCAGAGTAGATCCGATAAGAGTAGGTCTGAACTTTGTGCATTTCTTCCGATAGCAGGGTACCACTTTGGAGAGTTAAGGTATCCCTTTGGATATGATCGTGGGACACATTTGGGGGAGGTAAGGTGCCCTTTGCGGGAGATAAGACGCCCTGTGGAATGGTTACAAATAGGCATGAATGTGTTTTTTTTTATAAAAGTGCGTGAACTCTAATTGTCAAGCTCCATTGGAACTGTCAACAGACCTGTCAAAATCAACTGTCAAAATTCTCTAGAGGATATGTCAAAAGGAGCTGTCAAGGCATTTAAAAGCCCTGCCCTTTTAAATCTTTGAAAAGAAAATGTCTGGAATATTTTTAAAAAAAAAGTAATTGCTTGCTATTTCACTCTTTCTTTCTGTTGACATAAACCTGAAGATTTCCATCACTGGATCACTGCTGCATGACTGCATTAGCGCCATAAAGGGCTATGATGGAGGGAGTACAGGGGCATAGGTTGGCACGGGTATGAGATTATAGGGTTGGGTACAGGGCATGAAGGGGCATGGGTTGGCACGCATGGGTTAAGGGAAGTTTGGGGGTATGGTGGTGAGGGCTGGAGGGATGTTTCATGTTTTTATTCATTTTTGGAAACAGTGCCAGAGCCTAAGGCAGGCCTTCTGCCCAGCCTGGCTCGGCACCCAGAATACTCCTCACTACTTCTGGGCTCGCACACCATGACTTCTAAATGGAACCTCGTAATTGAGGGACTGCAGTTCAATTGGAGATCCCAAAGACCAGGGGAATCTGTTACATTGTTTCTTACAGACCTATATCACCTAGCCAGTTGTTGATGAGGGAGTGGTGCATTGAAAGATGAAGTTATTCACAACCGCGTTATTGTCGGAGTCTGCGCCAAAAAACCGTCAAGGTTTTTACAGACGAAAGACGACCTGACATTCGATCAAGTGGTTCAATACGCTAGGCAGGCTGAACTTGACAGTTAAATTGGGCTACATTACGTCAAGACACTAAGGCTTTGGATGAATCTGTTAGTTGGGTAGACAGAGCAGCAGCCTCACCCACTCAAAAGCCCGCCAAGATGGGCGAAAGGGTGGGAAACCCTACAGCGGCCATCTTGAGGTACTGACGCTGCAGCGCAAAGAAGCAGCACAGATGGTAAGATTGGAAAATCCCTGCTGGGCAATGTGGAAAGACAGGACACTTCAAGTGGTTCTATAAATCTAGCCATTTCAATTTCAGTAAAGGAACAAGGCAAAGAGAATGCATGAGATGCAAACAATTCAAGAAATTGGAAATAATGAAAGATGTGAAATTAGAGTTCCTAGGCAAAGTAAAGGAGCATGATCAAGATATTTGGTCAGTCACTGTGGCAGTTAAAGGCTTTAACATGTTTCAAAATTGACACCGGAGCTGGCATTACAAAATTAGCTAATCATCTGGAATGGCTCAAAAGAGTGCCCATCCTGCCATGAAATGTTAAATTGCAAAGTCCAGGTTGCACGAATCTTCTAGTAAAAGGTCAGATAACTACCACCCTTCGCCACAAGGGGTGACAGATTGTTGAGACCCTCCATGCTGTCTACAATTAAAGCATATTTTTAATGAGTATTTACTGGGTATTCTGGAAAAAGCAGATGATAACCTACAACAGGGCAGGTGCTGACCTATAGCAAGACAGCTGGGTGCCTTTTGTGGAGGAATTTCCAAAGTAGGGTGCAGAACAAACAAGTTGTCATTCAGTAGCAGCTGGTGAGGTTTATTCATTGAGCGGAGGCTCACTCTCCATCACAAAGACACTATCCACTTGACCTTGGGAGCAATTTGAGATTGTGGACCTCTCGGTTCTTTTTGAAGATGGGCTGCAGGATACGGACACAGAAGGCACTGCAGCAGACTGACCATTTGAACGAAGACCCTTTGGACCTAGGTTGGCTCTTCCCTGAAAAAGTTTTGGGAAAAAGCCATTGTAGTACTGAGTGATCCATTGGAAGATGATGTCCTAGAGATTTGATTCTACTGCCGAAGCATATGAAGTCTCTTTTTTTTTTTGAAGAGTCAGCAGTGTTTGCTGTGGAAGTGCAGTATTTGTATTTTTGTCCCACTGAACTCACCAATGAGGTGCATTGTATATTGCTGCCTGACCATAGAGCGTTGTCCAGGGAGAATAAAATACTTGATTCCGTGGAGGATCACACTGTCAGAGTTTTGATAGAGCCCATTAGCTTGGGCGAAAGTAAGTTGACACCCACACTTTCAGCTCCTCAGAATATCTTATTTCCACTAAAGTTGTCCTTCAGCACAGAAGCAGACGCCAAATCCACAGAGCTTCTATAGTTGAAGAGTCCTGTCCAAGAATTTTGTCTAGTTGTCATTCTGAATATTCATTCATTGCTGAAAATAGTGTTGTCGTCATCTTATGCTCAAGAGTCTCCCCATTGCCCACAGCAGAGCAGCCTCGCACTGAAGAAAACATAACAATGTTACCGCTGCCTGCAGAAAGTGAAAGCAGTGTCTGAGATGCTGTCAGGAAATTATCATTTTCTTTTCCTGTAATGTCTTTAGGAATTTTGTCGTTCTTGTCATCCAGGTCTGTTTGAATTTCATATAATGAATACCTTCTTCATCCTCGATGCAGCAGTGAATAATACAGCTGAGCAATTCCTCATTGGGGTGTAAGATACTTCATCCTCTCAAGCCTTTCTCCAGTGTGTTAAGAGGGAGCAGCAGATTCCTGAGCAAATGTTAGTCTATCTGCTTCTTGTTCAAGAGAGTGCAAGTGTCGATATCCTGACCTCTTCTCTCTTGGATCAGTCTTTCTTTGAGAAGGTTCCACGATCCTTATAGTTCAGCAGCTGTGGAGATTACGGTTCAATTACCAGTGGTCCTGGAAAGCTGCTGCCCCGCCTCACTGATTGTGGTTGTTTTTCAGGGAAAATGGAAAAGACGAGACCCTCGTGTATCCACAGTGTCCTCCCAGCAAGATGAGAACACTGTGGGAGATTGAATCCTTTATAACAATGACTTGGGGTGGGGTGGGGGTGGTGGGGGGGATGGTGTAGTAAAGAGTAAGAGTTGGACAGAATCTGTAACAGTAAGGGAGATTGCAGAAGTTCAAATAAATAATATAAATAATGTCTTGAAAAGCAGATCACAGCCACGACTTACTTTTGGGCATATTGAACTTTTAAGAAGACCTATCTTTTTTTTAAAGAAATAGAAGCAAAGACACTGAGCAAAAGGTAGCAATAATGTAAAGTGACCACTTTCTAGAAAATTCCTATGTGGATTATATTGATAGACCTGTCCTGAAATAACATCGAATGTCACACCTGAAAAGGTGTCATGGCCTTCTTCTTCAAGCAGAGACACTTAAAAGGGAGATAGGAAAAATGCAGAAGACTGAACTTCTGTCTCCGCAACCAGAGATTAAAGACTGATTTGCACATCTCAGTAGTCAGCCAAAAATCCTTCGCTTGTGGGTTTATATGTGGATGTGGAAAATGACCTGAGATGAAAGAAAAAATGGACTCTTGATGTAGACATGCCGCCCTCTCACTCCCCCAACCCCTCTTCCTGGGAAAACACGGAAAACTGGGTTAAAAAGCTACCTGCAAAGCAGTGCAATGTATGCTGTGAATGTGTCAGATCACTCGCTTGCTCTCTTGTGCTCGCTCACTCTCTTGTGCTTGCCTGCTCTGAGTTATTTAAAAACCTTAAACGACTGTCATAACCTATATTTTTAAGTGGTATGTTTGAGATGCAACTCTAAATTTAGGAATCAGATCACCAGTTCACGAGAGGTTTTATATTAAAGCTAATGAAACATTTTTATTATTTTACACAAGTTAAATATATACACATGGCTACAAATTACTGCAATCATAACTTTTAACAGAGATAAAAACAAAAAAACTGCGGATGCTGGAAATCCAAAACAAAAACAGAATTACCTGGAAAAACTCAGCAGGTCTGGCAGCATCGGCGGAGAAGAAAAGAGTTGACGTTTCAAGTCCTCGTGACCCTTCGACAGAACTTGAAGTTCTGTCGAAGGGTCACGAGGACTCGAAACATCAACTCTTTTCTTCTCCGCCGATGCTGCCAGACCTGCTGAGTTTTTCCAGGTAATTCTGTTTTTGTTTTATAACTTTTAACATATTCCCAAACTAATTTTCATGAAGGCAACAGCAACCCATAGACTTAAGCAGACACCAGGCAAAGCATTTTCACCTTACAAATTCAAAATGAAGTTCATTTCACTTTGGTTCCTGTGGAGTCAGTTGTAGGCTTACAGCTACTTTGATCTTACATTGCCTCTGCCCTGTACACACACACAACTGCTGAAGTTATATCTAGCACAGCTCGTTGAATGTAAATTCTCATCAGCCTCTTTGAACTCCACCTATTCTAACAATAAAACCCCTTTCATAGTACCAAGTTTATTAGTAATATAAACATATTGCTTGGTCTCTGCTCGCTAGGTGCCAGATTTCACCCCACTTCTTGAACGCTCTATTCAAAAAATACAGATGCACTCTACCTCTCTTACATTTCAAAACTACTACACATCAAAGCACCCAGACCAGCTGGCTTTAATCCAATTAAGACACACCCACAGACTAAACCTCTATTTTAAAAGAAAAATATTTTCCAATAGCCTTATGACAACCATGCAGAACTAAATGTCTCCAGCTAACTGCGATTCTGCCAAGGTGAGCTCTACTGAAATCACCCAACTTAATGGCTGTAACATGCCACCACCCAAGTCCTATGGACGTGCAAAAGGCTGATATGTACATTTTTAAAACTTTTTTAGTTGGACTCTTAACTTCTAATTTCTGATCTGTGTATGTGTGTTTTTATTATTTTTCTTGGGTTTTAGTAACTAATAAACTTATTCTTCTTTTGACTCAAGGAAGCCTGGTTAAATTGGCTCCTTAATAAATGTAAATATATTTGGACTGGGAATAGGTATCCACGGGAAAAGGATTTTTAAACTAACTTTGTTATGACAAACAGAGGGGGTTGAACAAAGAAGGGGAGCCAGCTCATTCCTCCTCACCTGGGATCATAACAAAATTGGGGTCCCTTCCTGGTCGTTACTATTTGAGGATCTCATCCAAGACTTTAACAAATTGTAACAAATGTTTAAGAAATAGTTAAACATTGTTATTAAGTATGTTGACATTATACTTGGGGAGAGGTGTAGTAAAATATGTTAATAGTTATGAGATAGTGATGTGTATCATGATGTAATAGTGGTATCAGCGGTCATTTGCTAGAGACTCTGGAGTGGACGGAATAATCTGTATGTGAGATGTATTTACCCTGTGGCCTTACCCTGTAGCCTACCATGCATATAGTATTAATAAAGTAGTTTTCAATTAACCAGCCTGAGTCAGACTAGAGTTACTCATGAGTACAGAGAAACCTTCCCAGTATAGATTAGGCCATGAGACCAAACCCCAAAACATTTTTGCAGTTTTAATAATTGAGACCAGACATCGATGAATTTTCATCACCACCACCCAAAATATTAAACCTTTAAATCTGCAATTTTAAATAAGGCAAGGCAAAAGCTGCTGTTTTCAAGCATTTAAAGTAACTGCCATCCATAATATCCGGGTACAAAGGATACTTAAATGGGCAAGACCAGATCAAATACACATATCATAAATCAAGTGAATTATGTAGGTTGTGCTGGGATAATTTGTCTTTGATACAAGCTTGAAGGACTATTTTCATTCATTCATGGGATGTGGGCCTCACTGGCTGGGCCAGCATTTATTGCCCATCCCTAGTTGCCCTTGAAAAGGTAGGTGGTAGTGAGCTGCCATCTTGAACTGCTGCAGTCCATGTGGTGTAGATACATTCACAATGCTGTTCGGGAGGGAGCTCCAGGATTTTGATCCAGTGACAGTAAAGGAACGGTGATATGTTTTCAAGTCAGGATGGTGAGTTACTTGGAGGGGAACTTGCAGGTGGAGGTGTTCCGTCTGTCTGCAGTCCTTGTCCTTCTAGGTGATAATGGTCATGGGTTTGAAGGTGCTGTCTAAGGAGCCTTGGTGAATTCCTGCAGTGCATCCTGTAGATGGTACACACTGCTGCTACTGTGTGTCGGTGTTGGAGGGAGTGAATGCTTGTGCATGGGGTGCCAATCAAGCAGGCTGCTTTGTCCTGGATGGTGTCAAGTTCTTGAGTGTTGAGGGAGCTGCACTGATCCAGGCAAGTAGGGAGTATTCCATCACATTCCTGACTTGTGCCTTGTAGATGGTGGATAGGCTTTGAGGAGTCAGGAGGTGAGTTACTCATCATAGGATTCCTAGCCTCTGACCTGCTTTTGTAGCCAGAGTATTTATATGGCTAGTCTAGTTCAGTTTCTGGTCAATGGTAAACCCCAGAATGTTGATTGTGGGGGATTTAGTGATGCTAATGCAATTGAACGTTAGGGGGCGATGGTTAGATTCTCTCTTGTTGGAGATGGTTATTGCCTGGCACTTGTGGCAAGTAACATTCATGCCACACATGTCTGCCCAAGCCTGGATATTGTCCAGGTCTTGCTGTATTTGGACATGGACTGCTTCAGTATCTGAGGAGTTGCGAATGGTGCCGAATATCGTGCAATCATCAGCGAACATCCCTACTTCTGACCTTATGATGGAAGGAAGGTCATTGATGAAGCAGTTGAATATGGTTGGGCCAAGGACACTACCCTGAGGAACTCCTGCAGTGATATCCTGGTGCTGACTTGACTGACCTCCAACAGCCACAACCACCTTCCTTTTGTGCTAGGTATGACTCCAACCAGCAGAGAGTTTTCCTCCTGATTCCCATTGGCTTCAGTTTTGCTAGGGCTCCTTGATGCCACACTGGGGCAAATGCTGCCTTGATGTCAAGGGCAGTCACTCTCACTTCACAGCGGGGGTTCAGCTTGTCCATATTTGGACCAAGGCTGTATTGAGCTCAGGAGCTGAGTGGTCCTGGTGGAATCCAAACTGGGTGTCAGTGAACAGGTTATTGCTAAGCCATGTGGCACTTGATAGCACTGTTGATGACCCCTTCCATTACTGATGATCAAGAGTAGACTGGTGTGGTAATTGGCCGGGTTGGATTTGTCCTGATTTTTGTGTACAGGACATACCTGAGCAATTTTCCATGTAGCCGGGTAGTTGCCAATGTTGTAGCTGTACTGGAACAGCTTGGCTAGGGGCACGGCAAGCTCTGGTGCACAAGTCTTCAGGACTATTGCTGGAATATTTTCAAAGCCCATAGCCTTTGCAGTATCCAGTGCCTTCAGCCATTTCTTGATATCATGTGGAGTGAATCGAATTAGCTGAAGACTGGCATCTGTAGTCCACTCGGCACTTGTGGCTGAAGATTTGTAGCAGACGCCTCAGCTATACCTTTTGCACTGGTGTGTTGGGCTCCCCCATCATTGAGGGTGGGGACATTTGTGGAGCCACCTCCTCCTCCAATGAGTTGTTTAATTGTTGCCCTCCATTCACGACTGATGCGGGGCTTAGACCTGATCTGTTGGTTGTGGGATCACTTAGCTCTGTATATCACTTGTTGCTTATGCTGTTTGGCATGCAAGTAGTTCTGTGTTATAGCTTCACCAGGTTGACACCTCACTTTTAGGTATGCCTGGCGCTGCTCCTGGCATGCCCTACTGCATTCTTCATTGAGCCAAGAGTGATCCCCTGGCTTGATGGTAATGGTAGAGTGGGGGATACCCTTGGCCACAGATTGTGTTCAAGTACAATTCTGCTGCTGCTGATGGCCCATAGCGCCTCACGGATGCCCAGTCTTGAGTTACTATATCTGTTTGACATCTATTTCATTTAGCATGGTGGTCGTGTCACACAACATGGAGGGTATCCTCAGTGTGAAGGTGGGACTTGGTCTCCACAACGACTGTGCGGTGGTCACTCCTACTGATACTGTCATGGAATGATGCATCTACGGTAGGCAGGTTGGTGAGGATGAGGTCAAATATGTTTTTCCTCTTGGTTCCCTCACCACCTGCCACAGATCCAGTCTAGTAGCTATGCCCTTTAGGACTCTGCCAGCTCGGTCAGTAGTGGTGCTACTGAGTCACTCTTGACGATGGACATTGAAGTCCCCCACCCAGAGTACATTCTGCGCCCTTGCCACCTCTCAGTGCTTCCTCCAAGTGGTGTTCAACATGAAGGAGTACTGATTCATCAGCTGAGGGAGGGCGATACATGGCAATCAGCAGGAGGTTTCCTTGCCCATGTTTGACCTGATGCCATGATACTTCAGATGTTCAGAGAGACTGAGTCAATGTTGAGGATGCCCAGGGCAACTCCCTCCCGACTGTATACTACTGTGCCGCCACCCCTGCAGGGTCTGTCCTGCTGGTGGAACAGAACATACCCAGGGATGGTGATGGTGGTATGTGGGACGTTATCTATAAGATATGATGTGAGGATGAAGGTCAGGGTGTTGTTTGGCTATCCTGTGAGACAGCTCTCTCAATTTTGGCCCTAGCCCCAGTTGTTAGGAGAACTTAGTAGGGTCAACAAGAGTTTGCCGTTTTTTTCTGGTGTCTAGGTCAATGCCGGGTGGCCCGCCCAGTTTCATCCCTTTTTTTGAGACTTTGTAATGGTTTGAAACAACTGATGGCTTTCTAGGCCATTTCAGAGGGCATTGAAGAGTTAACCACATTGCTGTGGGTCTGGAGTCACATGTTGTAGGCCAGACCAGGTAAGGATGGCAGATTTCCTTCTCTAAAGGGCATAAATGAACCAGATGGGTTTTTCCAACAATCGACAATTGTTTCATGGTCACCATTAGACTTTTAATTCCAGATTTTTATTGAATTCAAATTCCACCTTCAGCCATGGTGGATTCAAACCCTGGTCCCCAGAGCATTAACCTGTGTCTCTTGATGACTAGTCCAGCAACTAGGACACTATTGTTTAGAGAAATGCGACTACCAAGCAACTCAAAGGGTTAAAAAGATATTTACTGGCAAAGAAAAATTTCAAATTCATTATGGACGAGAAGTTACATTGAGAAATAGAAAAGATGGAGGATGGAGTGAGAAAGTAAGATTGAGCAAGGGCATGACAACTGATGCTGCAAAAGTGCTGAATATATTTTTTTGCCTTGTTTTTAACAAAGGAGAGGACAAATAACTTCCTTGACCTAGAAAGGGAACTAGAGGGTGTTGCAAAGGTAAGTCGTGACACTGTTCACATTACTCTTAATATAATTTTGCACTGCAGTTGGCAACTACAATAAATAAATCACGGGCAGTATAAGAAGCAGCTGAAGATTCTTAGGGAACTAAGAGAGGAAATTACAGTAATTCTGTTACAAATCTTCAGTGACCAATTTGCACATAGTAAGGCCCCACAAGTAGCAATCAGGTGAATGACTAGTTAGTCTGTTTTGGTGGTGCTGGTTTAGGGATAAATATTAGCCAGAACTTTGAGAGCTACCCTGATCTTCAGTAAATAGTATGATGGAATATTTTACACTCAGCTGAGCAGGCAATTGGGGGGCCATTTATTTAACATCTCATCCAAATGACATATTTGACAATGTGGCATTCCCTCTGTAATGCAGTGCAGTGCCAGTCTAGATTTTGCAATCAAGTCTGGAGTGGGGCCTGAACCCACGGGGCTGGATTTTGCCGTCTGTGAGCAGGGGGCGGGGCCCGCTCGCCGACGGCAAAATGACGCGGGATGACGTCAGGGGTTCCCCCCGACGTTATCCCGCTCCATTTAAATTTTCAGGAAGCTGGGGGCACAGTGAGATCAGCTGTCCACCCGCCAACCTGTCAATGGCCAATTGAGGCCATTGACAGGATAATTAAAACAAATAAAGGCCTTGCTCGTCCAACCTTAAGGTTGAAAAAACATGAAACCTCATCCACCAGCGGGATGAGGTTTCATGTAGGGTTGAAAAAAGCTTATTAAAGTTTCAGTGAAATTTATTAACATATCCCATCTCATGTGACATTGTCACTCTCGTATTTGGGGAATTCCCCCCCCCCCCCCACCCCACCCGCACAGGGAGCGCATAGCGCTTCCTGGCGGACATCCCGCCCACTTAAAATGGCGGCGGGGCCCGCTTCTCCAGCAGGGATCGGCTCCCTGCCCGCCGGAGATTGGATCGGGCCCACCAGCCCGACAGGCAGAAAATTTTGCCCATGATCTTCTGACTCAGGTAGGAGTGCTACCACTAAAATTAATGCAGGCAAGAGGCAACAGTGGTATCCCCAGAATAGTACTTGCTTAGTTTTCCTCCAAAATCCAAAAGAACTGGAGCGATGCACTTTCAAAAAAATGTTATGATATGTATTGATTTCTGGTGTGTTCTGCTTGCTCCAACTATTAAACTAGAACAGTAGTACTTTCCAACAATGAGCTGCCTACTTTTGAGTCCTGGCAGAGCTGTTGGATCTAAATAGGAGTTTAATTCAGCTGTTTAAAGCTAGAATTTCTGTGCCAGATTTGTGTCACTGCTTATGTAAATTTGGCGTGATTATCCTAGTATAACACACGCATAAATGTCAGCATGGATGCTGACTTGCAGAACCTTAAGGTGCTGCTTCAGTTATTCTGTTTGATGCTGTGAAGCAGAATAAATATTTGTAGGATTATGTTGATGGATTTGTAGCACAACTTTATATTTGTGCACTGGAATACCAGAGTGAATGCTTAGCTGGAGCAGTCTGTATTTCATGGTGAGTATTGCAGTCATGGTAAGGCCATACATCAAAATAGGATTGGGTTTTTTGTTTTCTTTTGATCAGCCCTTCTTCAGGCATCATGGAGAAGTTACTTTAGCAGAAAAGACAAGGAAGCAGTTAATGAAAAAACGTAAGAGGGACCAAACAGAACTAGTTATGTGTTGAGACAGATACTGAACTTGATATTGGGAGATAATGCAAAATGAGGGATTGCCAATTGTACAACCCATCCTACCTAACTTTTTCTATTGAAGCCTATGGAAAAGGAACACTGGTGGAGTGCAAAATGGATAGCTCATTCCCCATTCCCTGCTTTGTGCTTCCACCTAATACCAATTTCACCCACAAAATGTCAATGCTTCTGCTATTAGAATTTTAGGCCATTTGTGTTTTGGGTGGTTGGGGTGGTGGTGCGGGGGAGGTGCAGACATTTTCATAAATTTGTTCAGTGTTTGTATAACTTATTCAAGTGCAGATGATGAGATAAATTTTGCTTCCCTTTACTCTTGAGTACTGAGTCAGTGATGCTCTGAAAAGAAAAAAAAATCTAGATTTTCCTCCTGAATTACCAACCTTATTGGGATGAAATCGGGATGACATCGCCTCTGATGCACCAAAAGCCTTCATCTTTGTTTTCCAAAAAACAGCCTTGAGGCCTGCTAGGAGCCTGCTTCACAACACCCGTTAAAGGAAGGTGGGTGATTAACCCCTCCACCCGATTGTCCCCTCAAATCCATCTCAAATAATTAGTGGCAGAAAAAGCTGCTGCAAGGTATTTGGTAGATATCACATTAAGGAGGTTTTCTTTGTAATGCTGAAGATTGGTGTTTCTTTGCCTAAACTACTTTTATAATACTTTAGGCATTGAGTGAGGATTTCTACTTTTACTCAACTCTGTTCAATGTGCTGCATTGCACTTTAGATGTGGGTTTCTCAATGAGAACACCTTTATTTTGATATCAGAAAAAGAGGAGGAAATCATGGAGATGGCTGGGTTGGAGGCCCTTAGTCACGAAATGTATCTCCTTCCTACACGTAGACACTCATTTATCAAGGTTTATAAACCAAGAAGATTTTAACATGGATATCACCACAGCAAGGAGGAGGGGAAGTGGAACAGTAGAGTCAGCAATCTACTGCTAGAGTAAGGAAAACACGATAGCCCAGCATTTTCAAGAAATAAAACTTAAGTCACATGGTGACATCCCTTCGGACCGTACAATTAATTCCTCCTCAGTGGGTGACTGTGCTTGTGCTTATACAGATCCAATACCATGATGAAGTTAATGAGCCAGTGGCAACATCTGTAAATCTGAAAATACTCAAAGTCATTGGAGTGGGTGACCTCCCGTCCCCAAGGCATTCTTATGATGTGAAAAAATTTGAATAGCTGATTTAGCTGTGCACAATGTGACACTCGCTCTTGAAGAAATAGCTGAGTGTAATGGTACTGCAATACTCACATGAGGCTGAAGCTAGAGATCATGAGCCGTGTCCAGCCTTTAGCAATCTTATTGGCAACACATCTCCAACCTCATCCCTTTTTGTGGTTTCTCCTGTAGACATTCCTATATTATGTCTAATGCTTCCAATTCTTGCAAATTCAGTATTGATTCTTCCTAGTTTTTCTTCAGTGATACTGGTTATATACCAACGTTTTTTTGGAGGGTTATGGAGACATGCCTCTATATGACGTTATGTGAGGTTATGCATGCTATGATGAGAATTGAAGATGCCTTGTCCCTTTAATAAATGAAACACCCTTGAGGATCAGCAGTAATCTTTGTCTGCAATGTGAGTTGAAAGACTGATTTTGAGTAAACAACATGTTAGAGTGTTTGGAGAAGCTAACCTTTGTAATATAAGGTTTCCTGATGCCCAGCTGTTGAGAGAAAGATATTATAGAAGGTATAGGAAGATGAGTAAAGCAGTATGTGGGAGAGGATGTGTATTGACACCAGAATCTTGTCTTCCTTTGGCCATCCTTTGTGAAGTTATTGAATTTCTTCCTCTATTGTGTGATGATTAATGGAGCAGTACTGACCATCTCTGCCACGCCCCATGGACAGTCTGTATTATCCTTCATTATGGAGCCTCCAGCTCTCAGTAACAACAAATAGTCCCTTCTGGCAGCAACAACCCACAGATGAGTCGTAAAATCTGGGTATCCTTCCAGCTGCTGCCAAGCAAGGGTTGCTACTGTTTCTCCCATCCTGCTGAAAAATAATGTTGCCTTTTAAATATTGTATTTCCATCCCGCCTAGTGATGCTATGTGAACTAGGGCAGATTTCCTTTCTGATTGAGGATTCTGGATAGACCAGAATTTTATTGCCCATCCCTAATTGCCCTGGAGAAGCTGGTGATGAGCCATCTTCTTGAACTGCTGCAGTCCATGTGGTGTAGATATACCCGCAGTGCTGTTAAGGAGGGCATTCCAGGCTTTTAATCCACTGACAGTGAAGGAATGATAATATAGTTACAAATCAGGATGATGTATGGCTTGGGGGGGTTGTGGGGGGGACCTTGCAGTTGATGGTGTTCCCATGCATCTGTTGTCCTTGCCCTTCTAGGTGGTAGAGGTCACGTGTTTGGAAGGTGTAGTTGAAGGAACCTTGGTGAGTTGCTGCAGTGCATCTTGTAGATCATCCACACTGCTGCCATTGTGTATTGGTGGCAATGCCAATTGAAGCTTTTCAAAAAGATCTCTTGAAGTCATGCAGGAAGTGCTGTCTTCTGCACCCACAAAGCTGTCCTGCAGTCCAAGATCTTTTTAGTTATGTGCAAAAGGGCAGTGGTCCCGTGTATGCCGGAAATCTGGTTCCTGAAGTGTGACCAGAGGTAAGATGCAACCAAACAAAAAGTATATGCAGCAAACTGGCAGCAATGAGTATGCCAGAGACCCATATAAGCACAAGCACATACACTAGATTTGCCACAAGACAAAGTGAAGATGCAGAGTGGAAAGATCTTCAACCAGAAAATGAGCAGGTTTTCCACACTGTCAATGTGACATGTGTGAATGACGTCAAACAGTTAGAAGCCTTTATTGCTAACAACATATTCACAAAGAAAAGTGGCAGATACATGCTCACAGCCTAAGTCAACATGGTAGCATGTGCGAATATCCCACCACTGCTATCATGTTGTATTTTTATTTGTTTAATACAAACTTACTAATCTTGCACAGGACTGGTAAACTAAACGTAGGTTCGGTTTATTTGAAGGTGTTGTACAGGATTGCTCAGCAGACAGATTTACTATAAAGATTCATCTGAAAATACAACTGCAATTCCTTGTATACCACATGCTGCTAGTTAAACTGAAAGCTACACTGAACAGGGGTCTGCTGGGCACATGGTTTACATCCTGGCTACTTAGTCATTAGCATATTCTCTCTGAAAGTGATATCACAACAGTGGATGCCTGGAACTCACTGCCTGAAAGAATGGTAGAGATAGAAGCCCTCATCGCATTTAAAATAGCGGTTGGATATGCACAAGTGCTGTAACCCACAAGGCTGTGGATGAAGAGCTGTAAAGTGGGATTAGGCTGGGTAGCTCTTTTTGGCTAGCAAAGACAGGTGCTGAATGGCCTGTTTTCTGTGTCAGGAATTTGTGATCCCACAATACAGTAAAGAAGGAGGCCATTTAGCCCATTGTGCCTATGCCAACTGTTTACGAGAGCTATTCAATTAATCTCACTGCTCTGTTCTTTCCCCATTAGTCCTGTATTTTTTCCCTTCAAGTATTAAGTAGTACTAAGTACTACTGATGAAAGTGCACACTTGTTAGAATTAAGGTGTTTTGATTTTGTATAACTTATTGAAGAAAATACATCACAATTTAATTTCTTTATAAAATGCAAGTATAACAGTTGATACTAGTTTGACATTCATGTTATTGGAAATGTCTCTTTTAAGTGGTTTAGGGCTGAAAATAGTTTTCGGTTATAGTGCAGAATGGGGGATAACGATTGAGTGCAATAGAAAATAAAATCTGTTGTATGTTATGTTGTTCCCAAGGACCAATTTCGCACTCCTATTTTTCAAACCAAATGCACTCATATTTTTAAACATCAAACAATGCAGATAAAGAAAAATGTATTACATCAGTATGAACTGATGTCAGAGCTTGGACTATGTCACTAATATTGTAAGCAGGTAAGGATAGGAGCTGACCTTTTTGGGAAAAGTTCAATAAAAACTACTGTTTGGTGCTGTCAGACACTGATCAGAAAACCTAAAAGCAGCGAGATCATTGATTGACACAGTAGGGACTTGGGATATTGTGGCTGAATCTATTTTGAGACCAAATGACAGCTCAGATCATTATTCAACTGAGTTGCAAATTCAGCAGATTTATCTCAGCAATGATAGAGATGTACTTTGGTTTTGTGAGTCTAGAAATTATTTGTGTCAATTATAGAAATATGTTTTCAAGAGTGGGTAGTTTCTGATAAGAATACTATGTAGCTGATCTTTGACTGAAAGTGGCAATTTTTAAAACCTGCATGAAGGGTTTCCTTAATCTCTCTTAAATGAATTGAAAACTAAGGAGGTTTTGAAGGCTTGAATAGATCTGTGTGTACACAGGTGCAGTACACTGAATATTAACTTAATGAAGGAAATCTGAGCACTCTCTACATTGCCTTACCTAGCAACAATTTTTTGCAAGTTCACCAATCATGTCACTTGGACTCACAAACCTCTTGTTCTGGCGTGCTCACCTAAAGGCTCTAGGAGATAAATTATGTGGCAGTGTTGTCATGTGGCCCAGTCAGCAGTGCTGGTGAAGAGGCTTACTTGTGCTAGGGGAAGTCTCAGCGGCTCATTGTGTCACAGTTACACTGTTAGAAAAATATGGGAACCTTTAGAGGCTCCTTTGGATGATTTTGTGATGTTAGTGCTGAATCAATAAAAATAATTTCAATGACAATGCATAATGTTACATACCCAGAAAACATTATGGATCAAGCACTTGATATACTATTGAGTCATTGGAACGTTTGCATTATATAAGGGTCATGGTAAGACCTGGAACTAGGGTTTCTCAGGCCTGCTAAAAGCAAAATGTAAAATTGCTGAGGTTTGCTAAGAATGTTCACCAAGAAGTCCCACTTACATGCTGTCAGATGGGCGTAATGTAGAAGTGCTGATGTGCATCAGAATGGCCCAGCTTCTATCCATAATTTGAGCTTAGCTGATCTGGGGGCAGCAGTAGAAATGCTACGTAGAGGCGGTAAGCCAAGGCTGGGGCAGGGGAAAAACTAATCCTGGGGCTGAATTATAGAAGGGCACCATAAAATCATGCCCCTGGTTCCTGTTCCTCATCTTTGTTCAGTGAAAGCTGCTCAGAAGTTAATGTGGATGTTGAAAGACCACCCTCTGAGCTCGTAGATGGAGAATATAAAGTAACAACATCAACTCTTTCACAAAAAAATAAATTCCAAGCAATATATCAAGTATTACCTATTATGTGCCACATTATTCCATAGGTACCAGCAGTCCCTTTAGTACTTTACTCAAGGAGCCTTTGGGAACTTAGGAATTGCTAAATGAGAAGACCGTGGTCCAGCTAGTTCACTTGTAATATTACAATAATAATGAAGTTGTTGATCATAGCAATCAATCTCGATTTAATTAGTCCAAAACAGATCCAGAAATGACAGAAGAGTGGTGAGAGCTTTGTCGGTCCAAAGTCACATGCTTTTCCCTAGCACGCCACACTTGCCATATGTCACTTCTCAAATTACTGAGTACTGTATCCCAAAATGCTATTTTCTGAAAAAAACATGTATGTAATTTTGCACCACATGCCATGTGAAATCAGGGGTTTTGTGACAGCAAGTTGTTTAACTGTGCATAACATCACATTCATTCAATTCAGCTGAGTCAACAGATCAGCAACAATGCTGTGGGACACAGTCGTTAATAATAAGTATATTTGGATTTTGGTTATTAATCTCTAATGGGGACTGTAATTTGTACGTCCACCTGCCTTAAGGATGATTAGCAAGTAGTGCCCCATCTCGGGTCAGAAAGGTTCCCACAAGCACATGACAATTTTTGTATTCTGGTGTCATGTATATGGGAATTAAGGTGCATTTGTCTCCATGATGTGATTGCTGGTCTCTGATTCATAAAATTATTTTGGCAAGTAAATAAACATATTTTACTTTTTCTCACTTAGTGCTACATTTGGCAATACTGAAGGCACAATAGGTGATAAGTCTGTAATCAATAGTAACTTGTACTTATAATAAGAATAATAAGAACAACAAGCGTTGAAAGTGGCTGAAGTTCCTCCCTGGAGTAAATTACTCTTAATTACTTTCACTTGTAAAGAAAAATGAAAGTTGTAAAAAGGTTTTGAACATGTGGCAATGTTTGCCCATTATCCAAATACCAGCTGGGTCTGGCAGGCAGAAAGTGGACCAGCTGTGTGTGACACTTCATTGTCATTCATTGTGCTCCTACTTGCTGTAATGGGCTATAATTCACTGATAAGTATATTGCTTCCTGAAATGAACCATATGTGTGAAAATCTCCAAATTTCTGTTGAGGTGATTATCTATTTTTTCTTCTCATTTTAGCTAACAGATCAGTGTTATGCTGGTTGCAATCTTTCAGCTGCACCAAGCATTTCATTAGCACATTATTTGTCTACAAAATGGTTGGTTGTCCGGAATGGTAAAAATTTAAATTAAGATTATGTCCCATTTTGATCTGTCACTTATGCTTCCACAACAGCATTTCTGTAATGGATTTATTTTTAATAGAACTTCATTGGTGCAATCAGCACACTGTGGCAAAGATATTCAACGACAAGGGACCTAATTACTGGGATTGTGAAGCTTTGTAGGCTAATCTGTGCCTGATTGCTGAGCTACCATTTAAAATGCTTGCTACTTCTGTTATTGAATGGCAAATCTCTGTTGAATACCCTGCTGTATGTCATTCATCTGGAATGAATAGGCAGAAGATGCAAAGCTTTATATATCATCCTTCACAACTAGTTGTTCATTGAATGTTTCAGCCAGCATTTTCAAGATCTGTGTTTTGCCTTTTCCTCACCTACTTGATAGGCCTTTCATTTTAGAGCTTTGTCCCAGGCAAATGTTTACTTTGGACATTGGACCTAATCTCTTCCTATCATTATGTAATGAACAACTGCATTTGTGTAAATTCAATCATGTTAACAGTGAATCTTGCTATGTCTTAATATGCTTGAACTGTAATAGATTTTTTTCAATAAGTAATCATTGTTACTTTATTAAAATTTTATTGGACAAACCCATACCGTGATCTGTGACCACAGTGTAATGAAATATAAAGTGAAGACATCAAAATGTGTAATACTGCTTTGAAAGAGTGAGTTTAAGTTTATCAAACTGCAGATTGCAGACTTATTTAGAAAATGCCCTGCTGAGGATTATTTTTTTATATATGCAGTGAGACGTTACAATTTGTAACACATTGCCTGAAAGGGAGATAGAAACAGATCCATTAGTAACTTTCAAAAGAAATCGAATATATATTTGAAAATAAAACCCAGTGATATCTTAAACCAAAAACCTGGGCACTTTTGCTTATTAAGAATCTGTGACCGCTGTTACCACAGCAGTAGACAAGACGAGCCTTTACAAACTGAAGGCTATATTTTTTTTCTATCAGTCAACTATACGGTATTCATTAAGTGTCCTTGTGGGTTAGAAGCTACTTCTGTTACTTTAGGAAAATATTACTTTGATTTGCAAGTTATCATGACAAAATCTACACTGCATCCGTAGGAAAGAGCTTTCTCTATCATAAACCTTTTAGTGTGTATAAGGAACTCTTGAGATTATGAAATATTGATTAGTTTTTATGGGAAAAAGCATTGAAAAATAACAGTACTTCTGATGACCTGTCTCAATGTTTCCTAACTTGTAATATTGAAGAAATATTGAGTTATGTTCAGGGCTGTAATATATTGTATAAACTTGTCTATAAACTGGAACTTTAAAGATGATAATACTTAACCCCAATTGAACCTTTTTGTTTGGGAAAATGATCTTTTACGTTTACTATTTCATAATATTTGTAAAAGGTTTCTGTAAAATTTATGCTAATTTGAAAGCACTTAGGGCCATTATTGGGAATGAATGTTAAAAAGCTTTTTTTTGACAAAAATGGGAGTAAAAGACTTCCCCTTAATTCAGAGTATTATACTGATTCCACTTTTCTTTACCCTATTACCACAAAACAAAACAAAAAATACCAATGTCACTCTTACTGTTAAACAAATAACAGAGGGACGAGCCTAACAAAAGTTTCATGATATCTTACTGCACAGAAGGAGGCCATTTGACCCATCATCCCTGTTGTGGTACATTGAAAGAGCAATGCAATCAGTCCCACTGCCCAACACTTTCATCATCGTACATATTTTTCCTTTCAAATATTTATCCAATTCCCTTTTGAAAATTGTGATTGAATGTACTTCCACCATCCTTTTTCAGACAGTGCATTCCAGATTATTTTGAATAAAAGCAAAGTCCTGTGGTTCACTTGTCTATTATTTTAAATATGTGTCCTCTGGTTATTGACTCTCTCAGTAGTGGAAACAATTTCTTCTTCTATGAAACCCCGTCATGATTTTGAACATCTCTTTAAATCTTCCTAAAACTCTTCCCTTAACCGTCTCAGCTCTAAGAAAAATCCCACTTTTTTAGTCTTTACATAACTGAAGTCCCTCATCCCTAAAATTACTCTGGTAAATCTCCTCTGCAACCTCTCCAAGGCTTTGGTACCCTAATGTGTGGTGTCCAGAATTGGGCACAACACTGTAGCTGGGGCCTGCCCATTGATTTATAACACTTTAGTGTAACTTCCTTGCTTTTGTACTCTGTCTCTATGTATGAAGCCAAGTATCCCATATGCTTTTTTAGCAGCTTTTTTTCAACTTGTCCTGCCAGCCTCAAAGTATGGTAAAAGTTGGATATGTTTTATAAATGAAATAATAAGTTGGGGAAATAAAAATAGTTAATAGTGCTTATACAAGCTTTGTGAGGGAATGAGTGAAAAGCTTAGCAAATGTTCCTAAGAGAACTTAAAGGCTCCCTGTTGCACTGTGCAGTATTATTTCTGCAGCACTAAAATGAATAATTAATCCATTTGGTAACACAAGGTCTGGGCATTTTGAACCAAGTACACTGCAGTGCTTTCTGTCCACCAGATATAAATTGTACCTTTATTCCTCTGCACCTCCCAATAATGATAGTTGCAGCCCTTTTGTAAGATTATGTGACCATGAATGCTTTATATAAGGTTGTTCAATTCAGTTTGGTTTTGATATTCCTGCCTTTGAGTATTTTATCCCTGTTGGAATCTATGCCATATTTTGTATTCATTCAGATGCTTCCCTAAATTATGAACAGCCTGATTGGTAAAAACGATTTACTAAAATGAAATTGAGAAGAAATAGTTAAACTAATATCCTGTCTGATTATGGTAATTTTGGGGACGTTACATTGTGTTCTGTAGTGTTGTTCCACTGCATTGTGGTGTTTGTTCATGTCCGTATGAATGGGTTGCGGTAACTGGACAAGTAAGGAGCCACCTTACCTTGCCAGGTGTCATTTGGTACTATTCTTGCACTCTCTGGATTAGTGCATGTTCTCATTTTGCATAATAATCTGGCCAACTTCCTCTGGAGGATATAGCTTCAGCTTCCAAGCTAACTGCAGCTGCCTTTTCCAATGCAAGTGATGTATTCCCCTCTGAAGTTACCACCCTTACCCTCTCAAAGTTGCTACTTTCTTTATTGACAGTAAATTGTGCAGAGTTAGTGGAAATATTTGAGTGGATGTACAATGGAAATTGGAATCTTCTTGATTTGGTTTTGTTGATTTGAGTCTCTTTTTTTGTGCAACAAGATTCTAACTGTCAACTTGCTTTGAATAAATTTGAAAATTTGTCAACAGTATATTAGTAGCTAATATTTTCTTTCTGTCAAGTAATCATTCTAGACACATTTCATTTAAATACCTGTGATTTCCTCATCAGAAAATACTGGAGCCGAAAATTTGCTCCTGTCCAGACTATCATCTTCCTCTCTTGTGCATGTGACAGATGGCGCTATGCATCAGGAGATAGCAGCAGAAATAATGCATTTGGAGAAATTATAGCATATAGAACTTTCTCCTTTGTGGAATTTGGACACAAAATGTCGTAAAATCTTTGTATATCTCATGTTAACTGACCTTGTTAATGCCTTTGTATTTACAATGGTAGCTCAGTGTTTGTGTTTGAATGCCAGAAATGTCTTTTCACCTCAGTTAATTTATCACAAATATGTTTCATTGAATATTTTTCCCAAAATTTTATGCATTGATGGAGTAAAATGTTTTCCTATTTGCAGGACCACATTTGATGCCATTAATGTTTTGATATAGTCGTATGCACATGTTATATATCTTAGAATTTGAGCATTCTTTGTTCGTGTCCATGTGGATGGATTGGGGTAACTGGGCAAGAATGCAAAGGAGCCATCTTATCTTGCTAGGTGGGTCATTTGGCACTATTCTTGTGCTCCCTGGATAAGCGCATGTGCTCATTTTGCATATTAGTCTGGCCGACCTCCTCTGGAGGATATACGTTGTCGTGTTTGCCACAGGTCTTCTAGAAGGAGTTCCAATTGACTCCTACCTTTAATTTATAGATTGAGCCTGAATAGCCTTTTGTGACTAACATATGGTCTACAGATGCACATGGATATCTATATTAACTAAAGGTTATTAAATTGCTAATTTCTGTTAATTATATTAATAAATTCATAAGAAGGCAATTAGTGCTTTAAAAATATCATTTCTTTTAATATTCCAGTAAGGGCATTTGCTAACGAGTCACCAGTTGAATATGAATCAGTTTCAATATGTCAGTATATTTAAATGACTATGTTAAGCTTCACTGAGTAAATCAAGATAGATGGAAGTGGGCCAGTAGCACTTAACTAGAACATAGTGGAAGTATAGTGGAAGTATTGTCTTATTATTTAACTTTAGTTAATTTAGTTGGATTCCATTTAACAAGCTTATGTTAAAAATCTATGTCATTGTGAAGATTATTTGATATGAATATTGAAAGTTGAGTTTCCTTTAATATTTTTAACATTTTACATTTTAATTTTGGGACATTGTCTGATTTACAATATTTTAAATTACTTACTGTAGATGGCGGCATAAAGGTTGACCTTTAAAGATTCGAAAAATCCTTCCAAAAATGAGGGTCGACTTTTATGCTGCGTATAAAATGTGAACCGCCAGTTTGGTGCAGGAAGACCCATTTCTATTCGTCGGTGGCCATGTGCAGTCTGCTCTGTGTGAACGAGTCTTAAACTATGTGAATGAGTCTTAAACTGCCACACATCATGGTGCATGGCCTGCTTGATCCTGTGCACCAACTTATATGGCGAGTATACCATAAACATATATTTCTGAGTTGAAAAATTGATGCCAACTCCTAAGCCCTGTACGGAGATTTATTAGCTGAAAAATGGGTGGTCAACTTATATGCTAAATATAGGCCTAAACGTGTATTTTGGCGCTGAAAAACAAGGTTGACTTACAGTCCATATGCTAGTTAAAATAGTAACATTGAAGTTCAAGTCCGTTCATTTCTTATTATCCAAAAGTTTCAGGTCTTGGGGAAGTACCAAACATTTGCTAGGTGCTTTCCACAGCTGAGATGAAACCAGTACTTGTCATCTGGAACCACTCTGTGGAAAATTGCAAGAACTATAAAGGAACATTATCATACCTTTGCTAATGTGTCACTTGCTTCTTCTGTCTGCTTCAGAATGGTCCATAGGATTTGAGAAGAATAAATGAAAAAGTTTAATCGTTACTGCTGGCAGCTCTAGGAAATTTCAGGATTCTTGGGCCAGTCCGTTTGTGGTAAATTTTAATTCATACCCTATGTCTTCAAAGTCTATGGGCTGGATTTTACGGGCGCCATTTTCCCCACTGACTAAAAAGTCGGTAGGGAGCCAGCCCATCAAAAAACCAGTTTCCCCACAGCCATTTTATGCTGGAAGCAGCATTAATTGCCTAAGGGCGAGACTTCTGCCCCCATCCAGGGAGGAAGTTCTGCATTAGAGATCTGCCAACCAACCTGATTGACTGACCGGCAGCTCTATAGTCCCAGCAGCGCCAGGTGCAAGTTATGGCCACTGCGAATACAAGCAGTCCCCGAACAAGAGGACGTTATGGAGCCAGACTTCAAGGTATATCTAGGGTATCAGCAGGGCATAGTTAGCAGACCCCAGCGAGGGGGTTGGTGGAGGGCTGGGTTTGAGAGGCGGGCAAGTAGGAGGATTAAAGAGGGGGTGTAACTTTGAGGGAGAGGTGTGTCTCTGATGGGCACAGGGACCCCCAAAGGAGGTTCCCCCTTATCCGGCACCAACTTTTGCAGTAAAAGCTGTCAGGTTACTCATCTGGTGTGGGCTTCCCTCTGTCATGGGTAAAATAGCAGTGAAGGTGGAATGAGTTAATTTAGTGGCCATTAAGTAGCCACTTGAAGGACTTATAGGCTCAAGGTTGGGTGGGCTGCCTTATGCCTCCCCACCCACCGTAAAATGGCAGATGGGGTTGGCTGGGAAGGCAACACTGTATTTCACAAGCACCCCCCGCCCCCACCATACCCCCTTCCCCCGCCTTCAAACCTGAGCCCTTTCTAGCCCTTTGTCAGTGGCAAGGACTTACAAAGTTCAGGCTTCTGTGATGCTGGAACAAACTTAGTTTCATGACTTTACTTCTACTTAATATGCTCTGTCCTAACCTTTCTGTAACTATTTGCAAATAAATTTAAAGGTTAAATTCTGACAACCATTCTACAGATGGAACTGAGAGTTTGCCATCAGGTATTGACACTGAGCCCGTCACAAACTATGAGGTTATCTAATTTACATAAGTTCATGCATGCATCCATACTGTGTAACGAACCTTGTAATGCCTCAGATACATATGGGAATGAGGTTGGGAAATAGATCGGATAAAAGTTGCGCCCTAGATTGGCCATGAAGGGAGCCTGGAGGTTTGATGGGTGGGTCTTGGAGGAAACAGACTTGGTGTAGTGGCATGATGTGAAACACGTTGCTGCCGAAGAGAGTAATGGCAGTACATAAGCAACCAAGGTGACAATGATGATAAATGTGGTGTACTTTAGGAAGTCTGAGTGGGACCTGCATATTTTTGTGATGGAGATATGGATCAGAATGTTAGATCTGTCTGGGGCCAGGGCTAGAGACCTGCCAAGAGTGTAATATGGACTATGTGTTAGGCTGGCTACCTCCTTGAACCTTAGGACTTCTCTGCAATGCAGGTAAAAGTTAATAATCTCAGAGAAGCCAGACTAAGCTGGCTGCTCCCCTTCCTGACCCTTTCCTGCAGTTTTCTTAAGTGTGTAGTATCTCATATATTACCCTCGCATTGCTAGACAATTTGGTGTGACTTGACAGGGATGAGTGGATGCTCTGTAGATGTCAACCCCGGCTCCCTGACTTGCAGATTCAGAATTCTAGGATCCTGATCAAAAAAGGATGCTAGTTGAATTGAAAATCCAGCCTGCTAAAAACATTTTAGTCACTTAGTGCTTTGATTTTTTTTTTGCTGCAATATGAGATGGACTAGATATTTGATAAGATCTCATTTTTGCCAGTGTCAACTTCTCTGGACTACCAGAGAAACCTCATCATGAGTAATCTCATCGCCTTTTGCTAGTGATGAAGAACAGGTCGTAATACAAATTCCATTTGCAATTGTACAGTATTATACATTTAAAACGGTACTCAGATAGAAATTGCTTCATAAGAACAAAGTCAATTATTAAGAGAATAACCTGTTTTCATTTCTCCTGTTGTGCAGAGAAATATGGATGAACAAGGAGGATATCTGATTTATTGATTTCTACTCAATAGCATGTATTTGTATTCATGCCTCAACTTCTATATAGCTAGTAATGCAGTGCTGACCATGGCTGTGGATGGTTAAGGCAAACCTGTCAATCAGTCCTGGGACAAAGATAAAGAGAGTAATAAAGTAGTGGATTAGTAATCCTTGTACAGTACAGTCTTGTTTTCCATACAGCTTCAAGTTTGTAGTACCAACAAACTAATTTATTAAACTCATGCTTGGATAAAAGAACTTGCATTTATATAGGTCTGCACATGTATGAAAGTCTATACATTCTGTCTTACATCTCTCTGAATCACTTACTCAGTTTACAGATGTTCAGAGGCCACTGGCCTTTTAAAATATTTCAGACAAGACCATATTATCTTCCCTTCCAAATAGCCTCCTGCTGTGAATTATTTTTCCCCTACTGGTGACATTCAATAGCATTTCATCAACACTCTACTGTGTAAGCAGCTTATTGTCAATCAGAAATGTATGTTTTTCCCAAGTTATAAGGGCAAATGTGTTTTTAAAATTATTTTTGAAATAATCTGTAGATTTTCTCCAACTTCTTTTATATTTAGGTTCAGTACAAAAGTGAAGGACAAAATGAAGAAATACCTTTTTGTTTTGTTTCAACGTGTAATATTGCAGAATAAGTTAATAGGAAAACCAATATGTTGGCAAAATGTGATGAGATACCGCTAGTACTTCTTGGTTACAATAATGTAATTAGATTTTTTTTTTTGCTGTAATAAGCTTTCTATTATTTTATTCCACCCTCTTTTTTTTAAAATGTTAAATATAATTTGATGGAGAGTTAACTTAAGTACTTATCTCTCTATTTAACTTCATCTGTAGGTAGAGTGCTCATTGGCTGTTTAACTTGTCATTGCACTGGATTCTTGAGGAAATTAGTGGCTGTGTTTGGAATGGGGGCCGTGTTCTGAAAAATTGAAACTAATTTTGTTTCTGTTTAAGAGCAGCTGACAAAACTTTATTTCTAAAATGACAGTTTATGAATGCATACATTGTGTAGGTTAAAGATCTATTACAGACAGCCTGAACTTTTAATGCCCTATAAAGTATTTTGCCAAGGACCAACATTTTGGTTGGTGATTAAATGACTGACTTATTAATTTTTGGCCAGAGGGCTAGGACTGTTCGCTACATGGGATGCAATTTTCGGTGCCCATTGGCGTCGGGCTTCATGGTGCACATGAGTTGACAATATGACAGGATGGCCAAAAATTGGTTTCACGCCGTTGTGAAACCAGTTTGCAATTGACCGCTCCACTCATCAGTGGCGAGCCACATTTCTTGTGGCCGCATGTCGGGAATTTCATTTTAATACATCTGCATATCATCAAAAGTTGGGAGGGAGGAGGGTGTGATGGGGAGAATACGGCAACTCGGGAGCTAAGTGTAAGCGAAGGAGTCCAGGCCAGGAGGAGGAAGGAGTTAGGGGGCAGAGTGAAGTGCGGAGGGAGGGAACGTGCAAGGGAGGGATTTGTGGAGTCGATGACTGCCTCCTAGAGAGCAAAACGAGGGTGGGTATGATAGGAGGGAATGGTGAGAATGAGAGACGGCACCATGGGAGGGTAAGGGTGCGACGGGAGCAGAAAGGACGGCGAGGGTGCTTGGTGGGGACTTGGAGGCAGACATGAACCCTGGGGGTGCGAAGGAGGTGGTCAAGGAGGTCAATGTGGATGGGGGTGGGATTCAGGGGGAGGTAGAAGACGTGCTCGTTCACCTGGATATCCCAGAAAGAAAAGGGTTGAGGCTGGTAGGTGATGGTGGGGAGTGGAAGGTGATGTTGGGGGTGTCGAAAGTGATGGGAGAAGGCAGTGGGTGACTGGTGGAAGGGAAAGGACAGGGGAGCTGAAAACAAAATTTACCAGTACCATTTTGTAAAATTGAAAGTGAAAGGAGCCTCGTGTTGGGCGGGAACAGGTGCTGCATGGAAATGTGATCAGTGGGTGGGCAGAGATGCAGGTTAACTTCAGATGAAGAACTGAAAGTGAACCCCAGCAGGCAGCATTGAAAATGCTCAGGATATTGAGGTGAGTGTGATGGAGGAAGGATCTATGTGCATGGGAGAGTGCTTGCATGAGGCTCCGAAAGGTCTTGCCCCACACACACTTCTCCCTCCAGAATCATTCGTGGGCCGGCTGCATGTATCTGAATGCTAGTTGGGGGGATGCAGGGGGAGGAGTTGCGAAGCCTATAAATGAAACTGAAAGACACCATTACACATTATTCAGTGAAAGTGAGTATAATTTAAGATGATAAAGTGACAAAATGTACTCACCTGTGCAATCACTTGAAATCAGAAATTCTTAACCTTTCTAGACCTAACACTTCCAGGTGCTGCCCTAACATATGCAGCAGGGGATGAGGCAGTGTGTGCAATGCTTGGCCCTATTGTCTGCGTCCTCTGGAGAGCCGAGGCTTTGAGGGTCCCAGCTTGCTTTGGCTGTCCTCCTGTGGGCCAGCTACTCCCTCTGCAATGACAAAGCATGAGGTTGAGGGCGTCACAGGCAAAGGGGAATTAGAGGACAGCCTTTGAGATTCTTGAGTGGATGACCCAGGGGTATCCAACTGCCGCTCCCTCCTCCCTTTGGATGCTCAAGGACCCTGGCCTGACTCCTTGAGGGCGAGCAGCACCTGGAGGGACAGCGAGGTGCCCCATTTTTCTCTCATGTTGCCACTGCAGGAACTCACCCATGGCTACCACAATGGAGCTCAGGTCTGCTTGCATCTGCTGGACCAGGGTCTCCATGGAGACCTCAATACACATACATGTGGACACCACTTCATCAGAGAGCAGGAAGATGCACTCCTCTGATTCACATGCCACTCTATTGAGGGCTTCCAACAGCTCTGCGTGATGTCCCCCTGCCTTCTGCTGAATTCCCAGGATGAGTTGGAGGGCCAAATCCAGAGGCTTGTTATCTGACTTGGACCCCACAGATGCCTCTTCCCCAGCAGTCCTCAGAGTGCCGGGGAGATCAGCTGAACTTGCCTCCTCCCACTGCAGACATGTGTCTGTGCAGTGAACACCAGATTGTGAATCCGAGCCTGCTCTAGATCTAGGTCCCACTGAGGTGTGTATCTCTCCGCTGGTGGAGGGTGTGGGTAAGCATTGTGACGGGTTTTCCAGGCTGCTTATTTTCAGCTCTTCAATGGAGGTGGTGTTCTTTTGGCTCAAGGTGAGGACCTGGATGGAGCTGAGGGACTGGTTGGGGCTGAGGGTGTCAGCTTGGCAAAGTAGAGATGATTAGAGTCAAAAGCAGGAGAGAGAGCACTTACATTTGCGTTGATAGAGGGATGATGTGGTGCAAGATCCTCATGTGGGTATTCGCCGCCAACCTCACCATTGCTGTAAACAGGGTCCACATCCTCACCAGTCAGCGCAATGGCACGCCCCTCAAAGTGAGTGAGGGGCCTAATGTGGGCCACTCCACCCTCGGTCTGGGACCTCTCCCTGCTGCTGTGAGCCAGCTTCTCCTGCATGAAAACAGATGGAGAGTGTGTGCGCAGGACACATGGCACTATGTGGAATGTTTGTGTGGTGAGCGGAGCCATGGACGTGATGAGGACATGAGCTCCAGAGAATATGAACCTGATGGAGATATGAGGGTGTACTTGAGAGTTAGTGGTGTTGTCCCTTGAGGTGTGAGTTCGCTTTGGTTGTGTGATGGGCTTGAGTGTGTAAGTTGAGAGTGATGAGAAGAGTGACTTACCCTGGTGGAACAGATGAGACCATTCATCCTTTTTCGGCACTGGGTAGCTGTCCTGTTTTTCAGGTTGTTGGTGCTGACCACCGCTGCCACTGCCAACCATGCTGGATTTGTCAACTTGATTGCTGGCCTTCATCCAGACCGGGTTTAGAGGGCAACACTGCATCCAGTGGATGCTCAAAAGAGGCATCGCTAAATCTGGGGGCAGCATGTTTCCTTCATTTGGCAGCTATGACTTTGCAGCAGCTTCCTATCCCTTAGAGTGCTAGCTCTTTGCAGGGGTGGCCTTTAAATATGGTGCCCGGTTTACTGAAGGCCTGATGTGACAGCAGGGCAGGTGAATGAGGCCACACTGCCAGTGATTTGGCGTGTTTCCTGGTTATGCATGATTAATGAGATTGGGACGATACAGCGTGAAAAGTCGCCATTGCAGCCAGCGAGTAAAACTTCCTTTTTCCCGCCTGCTACTGCACTTAGTTCAAATCTGGGACATTGAGGTCCTAGTCCTTAATATCTTTAATAGAATACATGGAGTACCTTGTCATTATTTAACCATGAATTGATTGTGTTAATATTGTGGTAGAGGGTATTTTGTCATCTACTATGTAATTACTGTACTTGAGTTTGTGTGATTAATTGTATTGAAATGAATTATGCTATTTTGATCTGTTAACCAAAATGCTGTGAAACCTGGATATTTATTCCAGTTACTTGAAACAATTTGTTATCACGTGCATAATAAATGTTCACAGTATGCTAACAGGCACGAATACCCAATAAGGTCAGCCTAAGAAGGAGAATGAATCTGTGATTGGTTCACCAGAATTTTCTTTCCTTTTCTTGCAGCAATTTGTGAGAAACATGGAGACTGGACAGAGTTTCTGATTCAGGATTTGACTGGTGCAAGGACAGCTCCTGCAAACCTTCTGGAAGGGGTAGGCATCTAAAAAATGGTCATAAAATAGACCTAGAGTATTTGTGTATTTTTAAATGTTGTATTTAAGCTAACCATGTTGCAGAAAAAGAACATACACTTAATTTTCAGCATTCTCAACTTACTGTTAGTGTAAGCTCATGATGCTAAAGTATGAAATAATCAATATGCAGAATACAATTTAAAATGAGAGATAATTGTATGTAAATGCATGCAAAATCTTGTATTTTTCTATTTGGAGCATAATTTAAAAAGATCTAACTTTTTTTTATAATGTAGATTTTTTTTCTTTCATTTCAAACAGCCATTAAGAGGAAAGAACACTGTGGACCTTATTACCCCCAAATCTCTGATTGAACTTCAGGATTCTAAAAACCCGTTTCAATACTGGATAGTCCGCGTGGTTGAGAATGTTGGTGGGAGATTGTGCTTACGTTATGAAGGATTGAATGATATTGACAAACATGACCAGTGGTTGTTTTATCTGGACTGTAGACTCCGACCAGTGGGATGGTGCCAAGAAAACAGCTGCAAGCTAGACCCACCTACAGGTATATATTCAAAGTCTGGGAAAGCGTAAAAGAGCTAATCTATAGAAGATATTCATTCAATTAAGTCTGCTGCTGAATATTATATATAATTATATAGTTACTGCATTGTAGCAGTAACTCGTGTATTTATGCTGAAAAATAGGTAAGTGGCACAGTAGCTATAAATATGATATGCCTTAAATAAAAACAGAAGATGCTGGAAAAGCTCAACAGGTCCAGCAACTTCTGTGGAGCGTGAAACAGAGTTAACGTTTCAAGTCCAAGCTGACTCTTTGGAACTAGAGAGACCTACCTCTCTCCGGTTCGGAAGAAGAGACATAATGGACTCAAAACGTTAACTCTATATCTCGCTTCACAGATGCTGCTGGACCTGTTAATGTTTTCCAACATCCACAGTATTTTGCTTTTATTTAAATGATATGCCTTTCCTGTGTTTTTTTTTAATGCTTTTCCTTCAAATAGAATGCTGCTGCATTCTGTGGTCTGTGTTATCTTACTGCCTGCATTGTTCTAAACATTTGGGATCATGGGCATTGCAATAACTAGAGGCATAAAAATTATTTAATGTAACTGGAGATTCAGTTGGACCTAATTGAAAGCTCATCAGCAGTTAATGGATTTTGATTACCAGTTCTCTTCAGATTCTATGAACAACTTGAGATTGTCATAAACTACAGGTAGATTCTGCAAATTACTTAGCACATAAATCATTCAAACTTAAAATTACATTGCAATGTAGCAATTTTTCAAAGGAAATTTGTCTAGATCCGTAATCAATCTGAACCTTGTATATTGATTCTGCTAATGTACTGTGCCATATAAATCCCATGGGATTTATATTAGCTTAGCCCCTTCTCTGACCATTCGAAGAAAGCAGTACTAAAAATCAAGAATTTTTTAAAGGAAAATGGACAAATACATCAGTTACTGAATGGTTTTTCCACATTATTCTTGACCAGGACTGGAGTACGAGCATAGGTAGATACTAACACTAGTCCAGAGTTTGGTGATTTTCCTCATTTGGCAGTTGAAAATTAAGATAGGAGATCTCCAGGTGCTCTATTATCTAACCTAAAATTGTGTCTAGTATCAAAGGCAGTTGGAACAGAGGTCCTTGTAGCGTTTTCCTTTTAAAGAGAAAATCTGCTTTGTATATTTTTAGGTATGCTAGTTAATCATCTGTGGCATTGCATAGGCTAAGCAAGATAATATAGTGTCACAGAGAGATTTGTGTTTTCTTTTTCTCGGTGATTAAAAGGTTTTGGATGTGAACTGTGTGTACTTTCTTGCCCTCAGTGTTTGTCCCAATTTAAATAATTGCAGCAGCACACTTTTTTGAGTTTTAAAATAAAAAAGGTTACTTTTATCCCACACTTACCCCGAAGGTTCAAACGCGAAGTCTGACTTGCTCGCCTCACACAAACTATCACTCACCCAAAAATTAGATGCAGATGAAGGATGAAGAAACAATACAGTGCAACTATCTTAGTCTCTGTCGTGAAAGACCTGTTGTATGTTAGAGGATTTGAAACTTTTGGTTGAAATGAAATTCTTCTAAGCAGAGATTTCTCAGTAAGCTGTGAACCTTCTTGTAGTTTAATTTCCAAGAGGTTGGTTCTTAAGTGAACTTGAAGTTGGAACAAGTTAAGGAGATCCCTTCTCCCACTTTCATGGTATTTCTGTTGATTACCTTGGCCTCTTAGTTGACTGCTCAAGGTTTGATGGTTTTCTCATGGATTCTGTTCTCTGCAGCGTTGATTCTTGCTGTTTTGAAAGGTAAACAAACATGGCTGACTCACCCATCTGACCTGCTACAAGTCCAAATTCCTTTTCCAAATAGGTTGGGTTGTCAGGTCGATAAACATCCCGTGTTTGTCATTTGACTCTTTGAAATTTATCCAGTCTGGGTTCAGATGAGGGCTCATCATAATACAATGGGAGGTTGATGGGGACCCCTTTACCTCAGCTGTGGGAATTTGTCCCACTTATAATAAAACAGGCTCTCCAGCCCTCACCTCTCACAATTTCACAATTTTTATTTACACAAGGTGAAAAGATTCCATGTGCTTGCAGTTTCTGATGTTGATACTTAAAAGAGTCTGGATGATTGGCACATTTTTATTGGCCTGTAGCATAGTTTTTCTAAAGAAAGTGGAAGGTTATGAATGAATGACTGGGTTTTCTTTTAAAGCTTTTCTTTTTTTACACATTCTACTGTCAAAATAGAATTAATTGATTCTATGTAGTATATAGTGGGTGAATGGGCATGAAAGCACCATAGCTTGGCATAGGGGGCATGAGGGGTCATAGGGAATGGGTGGGGAGCATACCTTGGCATGGGAGACACAAGGAGGACCTTTTGAACTTGCCTTTCAAAAGGTTCCCTCATGCAGACTATGGTCCATGGCCACAACACTTTGAAAAGCTGGCCGACTCCATGAAAATTGTGGAGGACTAGGATATGCCTATCCCAGCAATGGAGCTGGCCAGATCAGGAGTGCAGGGTGTGAGCTCGCTACCCAAACCAGCCCTCAGCCTTAAAAGGCATTCCTGAAAATTGGAAACCCTGGGAATGGGGTCATGAATCCAGGGATTGGGTCCTGACCGCCATTTTTAAAGTTCTGTGGAATCTCACCAATTCCGTGAAAATTTAGCCATTAACTTAACTATTTAGCTTTGTCGGAAAGGGAATCACACAAAAGCAGGCAACTAGCTTCAGGAAAATTTGCTAAATGATGCAGAATTACTAGCTGTAATATTTCTGAGTCATAATATCTTCTTTAGAACTCTAAGCTATTTCATTAATCTGTTTATTTTTGATTAGATTAATTTGTGAGATCTCATGTTTTAGTTTATAATTATTGCTTTGCATGGTATTCCAGCTCTGCTAGACAGTTCTGCCTTGCCAGCAAGCATTTATGTGCCTGTTATGCTATTATTGATTTTAAAATCGAATACATGCTCCATGTTAAAATAATTGTTATGGTTTTAGCACAGTTTGAAGTACAAAGTTGTTTATTTCTCAATCATTAAACTTATTGCTTTTCCCAAAATTGCTGCTCCTAAAAAATAAGAATCAGTTGATTGCTTAATAATGGAGGTAAATGAAGAAATGTAAAATGAACTCACTTGGTACTCCTTTGTTTCAGGAACAGTCTGTTTATTTGCTAGACCTAAGTGAATGCAGCACTGAGGAATAATAATTTATTGTGGTAGCAAATTGATTAGCCATAAAACAACAGGATTAGTTTACAGTTTTGAATGTCTTAAATCTGAGGTGGAAAGCATCCGGCACTGGAAAGAACTTGCATTATTTAATTTAAGGAAGCTGATTTATGTAAGTGTTGTTTTAAATCTTAAATTACCTCTCACGTTTGTTTGCCTAGAACCCTCTTTAGCATAGAATGGAACATAAAAAAAGCTGGCAACATTTTTTAAAATCAGTTGCATATAAGCTGGTAATTTACATAGGATGTGCCAATTTGAGAATTGATTGAGGAAACCATGTTACTTACATGCCAGCACATAAATAATCCATTTCTTTTATGTACTATTTTCCAGCAAGACAGGTGTAACCTGAATATTTGTTTGAGGAATCTTCATACATCTGTTTTTAATTACTGAACTATTAAAATTTTTGCATCTGCAAATTGCATGTCTAATAAACTTTCCTGTTCACTTTTTCCATTATAAATTTCTATGTTCACATTTATAATAAAAACTGCTTTTGTAAATTTGTCACTCTGTACTTGCAGCCTCCCGCCAGTGAGGGTGGTATAGCATCAATTTTGCATGGTCCCAGTGCCTTAGACTTTACTGCTGAGAAACTCCTATGCTCAAACCATCACTACGGGCTGTATTTTAGGAGGGTGGGGAGGGGGTAAACAGTTTCCCCCACCAACATAACCCCCCCCCCGCCCCCTTGAAGGAAAGTTGGCTAGAAGCCGACTTGCTCTGTGCAAGCCTGCCCCACAGCCATAATGCACTGCGGGTAGGCTAAATTGGCACCCCTTACTGGATAGGAAGTCCCACCCTCTGGAACTGTCGGCCAATCAGATTGGCCAGCAATTCCAGCAGTCCCAGCAGTGGCAAGAGCTCAGTAGTGGGTGCTGTCACAACTGCAGCAAAGCCCAATAGACCTCAGATTGAGGTAAGTAGTGGGTGGGTTTTGAGAGCAGGTAGGAAGGAAAGTACTATCTTTGGGAGGTGTCCCCGATGCGCTAAGGGCACATGGCCCCCGAAGATAGCCACAAGCTCAATTGACTCAATTATTTTTTAAACATGGTGGGCAAGCTGCCAATTTCAGCACCTGTCCAGCTACCATGGTATGTGGGTGAGCTTGGAGGTAGGTGGGAAGATGATGCCGGGCTGGACGCCTGCCTAATTTATATGTCTCTTCATCCGAAAACATGACCGATAGAGGTATATAAAATCCAGCCCTATATTCCAAATTATTGTAAATTGTGCTATTTAACCACCACAAGTATAAAATCAGAGAATTGTCATGCTCAGTAAAAGGCATTTCATATTCCTAACTTTAAATATGGACCGTGCTCATATGGAAGCTTCTGGAACTGCCTTTATTTATTTAAAAATAGACATTGATGAACTGTTAGGATGCCAAGGGAGTCAGCTGACCTTTGTAACTTCAACCCAGACTAGCAGGTTCTGGAAAGTTCCAAATTGAGTCAAACTAGGTGGGATTCTGTGATGACTGTCACTTTTAAGACCAGTTCAACTGAGTAGGGGTCACATGATTTGTTCAACCAATGTGTGGTTAGCATGGCAGAATAAATTCTAGGGAAGGATTTCCTAGAAAAGAAGATGGCTGTATGAGGGGCTGACTGTATACAAGCAGCCACGGAAGCTCTTGTGTAAACAAAGTTCGTTTTGTCTGACTACGAAGCCTCCCAGTGCGTGTTTCTACAGGGTCTTCCTTTGAAAGGACATGCCTAGACAGGCCTCCTTTGTGGAGTTCACACCTGTCATTGTTCAAAGCTTACTGCAAAACATAGTCAAGAGACTCCTCGACTCCTGTCTCCAGGTTTGCAATGTAACAAACGAAAGCTGATGAGACTAGTTATCCACAAGTTAAGTGTGAAAGACCACCATCTATCCTCTATGGTATTTAAATGGCCATTCACCATGTGACTAAAACTGGTTCTCTCATACTGAAGTCCTTTTACCCCAAAGGAGCCCTCAGTGAATCATACAAAATAACACCAACAAGATAGTAGCTGCAGAGAAAGGTTGTGCCACCTTTTGCCTTTTAAGAATCAAGAGGCTTAAAAGCTTTCTTTAAAAAAGCCTCCCATCCTGATTACAATGCTCCAAAATCACTTGTAAAGAAATTAAACCTCCTTACACAACAGCCGTGAGTGCCTGACTTCATAACTTGCTGAACGTCCTTCTCCTTGAAGTAGTCCTGACATCCGACCTGCAGCCATCTGAACTTTCCTGAACTAAAGTGGGAAAAGCCTCCTTCTTCACTGGGCTCACAAAGACACCTGAACTGTTAGCTATTCTTTTGGTTTAATATTTGTAGAAGTGCACTATCTTCTTTAATTGTCATCTTTCAGAGTGTGTGGTGTGTGACTGGTGTAGCATTTGGCTCTTTCGGGGTGAGCATGTGAATAAATAATTCTTTGTTTAAACCGGCGAAAGCTTCCTACTGGTACTTCTAAATTGACTGCACACTAACGGGGGTTTAGAAACACAGATCTACCTTTTCAAAACTAAAGTGTGCTGATTACAAATGGGAAGGGAAGGGAATTGGGATGGTTTCATCTTCTTCCTTGTCCATAACAGTATATAAAAATAAGATCAGTATATGTGAATCTAAAATAAGGAGTAGATACATATATCTATCTACAATAATGAAATAATCTGAACTATTATGTGCTTTGGCATGCTTATCCCTGCCTTCTAATTCCACTTCACCTGAAGGTTAGATTAAGTTTCAACACTCTGGGCTAAACCAAACCTTTAGGGACATGCTGGGAGGTGATGGGGGAGGGCATAAAATGACAGGGGTGGGGGTTAGTGTGCCCATTGCCTTTCCAACATTTTATCAGTGGCGGGAAGGTGGAGAATGGTCTTTTCACCTGAAGGTCAATTGAGGTCCTTAAGTGACCAGTTAAAGGTCACTTCAGGCCCTGACCTGCCTCCACTGGAATTTTAGCCGGCAGCAAGTGGGCCCTCGCCATGTTGGGAGATCGCCTGTGAATCTCTGAACTCGGAAGGTGTGCCTCCTAATTGGGCTCACAGATGGTGGCCATTGCTGCCCACTACCCAAATCCCCTGCTCTCAGAAACCCCGACCCCACTTACCTTGTTCAGAAGGCAGTGCTCCTGCAGCTTCTCCAGGCTAGGTGCAGTCCCAGCAGTGGCCACTGCTTCTGGTGGTGATGCTGGGACTGGCTACTTGCCCTCTCTGATTGTCTGGCAGTTCTTGGAGCTGGGATCTTGCCCTTTAAAGGGATAAGAGCCCTGACCACATCTCATTAGCCCCCTGATTGTCACAGAATCCATTTCCAAAACGGCTGAGGCAGGGTTGCCTCTGGCTTTCGGGACCGTTGGCGGGGCCACCGCCACCCCGACAAAATCCAACCCCCTATGTGCAGTGCCATAGGAGATCAACTAGCATTCATGAAAGAAATTACGTGTACTGCAGAATTAGCTGTTGAGTAAAATGTATTTTTTTACTCTGGTGCATTAATTATTTTTGGTCTGGAGAGCTGATGATGCTGTACAGTACTATGTTTTAGTCCTAAGCACTATCATTTTCTTAACTGTATAAATATGAATTGCTTCTTTACGCTGCTTATGCAAGTGTTACTGATTTGACTTTTATTTTTATGGTGATGTCCATTCTATTAAGTTACATTTAATGATTAAAAGTTTTACTTCATTCAGCTATTTTAAATATTTCAGTCACTTTGAACATCTGGATAATTTGTAAGAATTGCCTAATTTCTAACCATTATATAAAAACGTCTGTTTAATTTGGAAGCTACTATTTTGCTTGATCTTTTGTGCACTGCATCATCTAAATAATGGAGCTAAAAATGGGATAAGAATATGGGCATGTCTTATCGACTAACTTGGCCAAATTCATAGATTAGGCATCTTCATAGTGGAGTCTCCAGGTTGTGCTATTTAATGACATGATAGCTGTTCCTGATGATAACGGCAACTGGTTTATTTTCTGGTACCTTAATGGCTATAGGAGGGCAATCTATGACTCCCCTGGGCACGAGGGAAACAAGCCGTGCTACAAACCTTGGAGCTCTCTTTCTGGCTATTGGTGTTGAAAGGAAAGTTGGTGTATTAGTTGGCTGTGACAAATAGGATAATAGTGATCTGCTTGATGCAGCTGTGTACTGCAGGATGGGAGATGTGGAAAACGGCCCCTGAAACATCCTGGCAGGATTCTGAGGCAAAAGAAGTTCAGTGTCTTGGGCAGCCACTGGCTTGGGCACAACCACCTGAACAGCCAGCAGTTGGTCTAGTTGCATAGGGCAGCATAGCACTCAGTGAGTGACAGACTTTTCATGCACTGCTCCTAAGATATCCAGAAAGTATACTTGTGGTCTATGGACCCTGTAGAAGCCCCATGAGAAACCCCCTCAATTGTTGATCCACCTGTTGCTGTTGCTCCTCTTCTCCGTCTGTAACAATGAAGCAGGAATGGCCCCCAAAGATGTGAATGTAAAAGGCAAGAATAAGATCAGAAACAAACAAACTCCAAGCTCAGAAACCCTGTGGAAATCCAAAATGTACAATAGCACAAATTACTATGACCTGAGTGTCTACACTTAAATGTCGCTTTAAATCATGCTTCTTGTGGCCCTCTGAAACTAATCATGCTAGGTTTTATTTAGCAGATTGGCATGACAACAATTTTTTGTATTTAAAAACTTGTCATGTTCTTCATGACGCCATGGGACCCCATTTTGCATGTACTGTAAACTTTGTTATCCAGCGCTTTACCAATTGGAATTCCCCAGTAACCGGAATTTTTGACAGCTCAATTTGTTTTTAAAGCTGGTCATTTTAATTGTTCAGATAATACATTCTTTAAAAAAACTACTAATAACATTGTAAATCTGCAGAAGATGTTCTTAGGTTTTACAGTGAAATTATTAAATTATTGGGTCATTTTTAGTTATTGTGCCTCACAAAGACATATCACACCCGGCTCAATTTTTCCGTTGGTGAGTAGGGGATGGGGCCCACTCACTGACGCGGGATGAAGTTGGGGGGAATCCTCGACTTCACCATGCCCCATTTAAATCTTCAGGAAGGCGGGGGTACAGCTGTCCGCCTGCTGACCTATCAATGGGCAAGTGAGGCTATTGACAGGATGATTAAAACAATTAAAGGACCTGCCCGTCCAACCTTAAGGTTGGTGGGCAGGCCAGGAGCCCCAGCGGGCTTCTGAAAAAACAGAACACCGGCGAGATGAGGTTTCATGTAGGTTTTAAAAAAGTTTATTAAAATTTTTGTGAAATTTATTAACATGTCCCAACTTGTATGACATTGTCACATGAGGGGGACATGTTAATGATTTTTTTATTTTTCTATTTTTAAAGTTTGAAAAACTTTCAGCGATCTCCCTGAGGCAGCACTTAGCCTCAGGGAGATGTGCGCATTCTCGCATTTGGGGAATCCCCCCCCCACCCCCCCAACCGCCTGCACAGGAAATGCATAGCGCTTCCCACCGGACGTCACGCTGGGCGGGACTGAGGGATTCCCCCGCCCACACGGGGCGCATAGCACTTCTGTGTGGACGTCACGCTGGGCGGGCCTTAATTGGTCTGCCCACTTAAAATGGTGGCACGCCCCCAATCGGAGGCGTGTCTCCGCACACCCGCTCTTCAACCCACCCCTCCCCCCCCACCCCCGACGGGGGAAAATTCTGCCCATAAAGTTGTGCTTTCAGATTATGTTTGAATGGAGCCTTTCGAATTTGCAACCTTTTTGTGGATTCCAAAGCATTACAGGGGGCAGACAGAAAGACACCTTTGCTGTGCAGATTGATGCTCCATTTTTGGAATATTCCAGCCTAGGTTGAGAAAGGTGTTAGGTGTAAGCTGCCTCTCAAACAGCACTGTGGGTGTACTACTCCACTCAATTTGCAGCTGTTCAAGTAGCTGGCTCAATATCATCTTCTCAAGGGCAAGTAGGGATGGGCAATAAATGCTGGCCTTGTCAGTGATGCTCATCCCATGAATGAATTTTAAAAAATTGCTTTCCCACAAGGAGGAAAATAGAAAAGTTGCCACAGAGGACTCATTTCTATCTCATAGAAGCCAAATGGAAGTTTGTTGCCCACCTGATCCCCTCAAACAGAGTTTTGTAAGAGGAGAGAAACTATAAGAAATCTACTTTGTTTTTGATAGCATTTCTCATCTAAACTAGAGTTGCTTTATAATTAACAAAACTCAAACCAGGATAGAAAGTGAAACAGAAGTGTGGGGATGAAGGCTGAAAGCACAGTAGAAGAACAGGTTTTGAATGAGGGAGAGGTTGCAAGATGGAGGAATTATGCAAAGTTCTAGAGGACAGGGATGAAGACCATTGAGGGGTGAAAACAAAATTAATCACTGTGGGAGGGAGAGAGATGTGGACAATGTATAATTGGAGCAGATTGTTGAAGTACGCAGTGGCCATTCCATGGAAAGAATTGAAGATAATGTGCATTGATGTAGAGTTTGGTAAGCGTGCATTGACTGGGGCAAGAAGATTATTGATGTCCTGACTAGTGAGAAATAGACAGGAAATAACAAATTACACTGTTAGCCATGGCTACGTTGGTAGCACTCTTGCCTCTGAATTAAAAGGTTCCAGGTTGAAGCCCCACTCCAGGGCTTGAGTACAAAAATTAAGGCTGAGATTCCATTGCAGGGTGTCAGGGAGCACTGCATTGTTGGGGGTATTTTTTGGATGAGATGTTAAACCGAGGCCCTATCTACCTGCTTAGCAAATGATCCCATTCTGTTATTTCAAAGAAGAGCAGGGGAGCTTTCCCTGGTGTTCTGGTCATGTTTAACCCTCAATCAACATGATAAAAACAGATTATCTGAATATTATCATATTGCTGTTTGTGGAGTTTGCTGTGCGCAAATTGGCTGTCATGTTTCTAACAACAGTGGTGACACTTCAGATGTACTTCATTGTCTGTAAAGCACTTTGAAAGGTCCAGTAGAGACTTAAAAAGCATTGGATAAATGCATTTTTTCTTTTCATTTGAAGATGTGTTGTTAGAGGTTAGAGGATAAGTTGAACAACCATTTAGTATTATGGCAGAAGCAACTAGAAACATGTTTTTGAATAACAATCAAAAGGTGTCATTTGAAAATGCAAACTGAAAGTAAATTTTAGGGCAGCATCTCCCTGTCAGTGAGCTGGAGGTGGGACCTGCTCACTGATGCATAAAATGACGTGCGGTGACATTGGGCGTGCGTCCCAACGTCACTGCGCATCACTTAGATTATCAGTTCGGTGGTTGTGTAGCCGACTCGGCTGTGCACCCGCCAAACTGTCAAAGGCCTATTAAGGCCTGTTTGAAAACTAATTAACTCAATTGAATGAGCTGCCCGTCCAACCTTAAGTCTGGGGGGGGGGGGGGGGGGGGGCGGGGGGGGGGGCAGGCAAAGAACCCAGGCGGCCTTTGCATTTCTCATGAAACCCCATCTACGGGCGGGATGAGGTTTCGTGAGGTGTTTTAAAATCTAATAAAAATTTATACATTATTATTTGACATGTCCAAGCTCACGTGATAGTGTCACCCGAGGGGACATGTTTTAAAAGTTTAAAAGTCGTGCCGCAGGGAGATCTTTGCGCTTTTTCACGCACATGTGCGAAAGAGCGCAGGGAACCACATAGGGAATCCACTCCCCGTCTGCAAAGGGAGTGTATAGCGCTTCCGGGCATGCGTCACGGTGGGCTTGCCTTATTTGGAACGCCCACATAAAATGGTGGCGTGGCTCCGACCAGGGATGCTGATCGGGTCCGTGCCCATCCCTGCACAACCTCCACCCCCCCCCCCCCCACTGATGGGGGGAAGTTTCTGGCCCAAAGCATTCTTTGAAGAGGTTTGCATATTAGATATAATGATATAATATTTTCATAGTGTTTTTTGTTTATAATTTTGTAACTAATTCTGAAAGCATTGATACTCAACATCAATCTCCACTCTCCTATAGAAAACTGATTAATTAGTGAAGTGTATAGTTATTGTTAGGTTAGAACATTGATTGAAGTTAAAGTTTGGTGATAATGAAGTTAAAGAAAAATATTTTTATCAACTCAAATCCCATTTTATTTCCACACACACAGGGTTGAATTTTATGGTCCTTACTGGTGCTGGTTGGGGCACATAAAATCCCGTGGGCAGGTGCCTACCGCTGCCCCCACTGCAGTTATCCTGATGTTGGGGCTTTGCAGGTGGCACACCCACCAGTAAAGCCCCAAGTGGGTAATCAATTCCCACTTAAGGACCTTATTCCACTGTCGGTGCTGGGATTTTACTGGTGTCGAGAGCAGTCCACACCAAGAGCCCAACTCAGCAGGTTTACCAGCTCAAGCTAGTGGTGGGCAGGGATTTCCTCCATCACAGGCCCCCTGGACACATTGGAGGGTTGCCCCTATGATTCCCTGCCCTTCCCCCATACGCTCCCTGCCTTGCCCCTGTCTTTAGCCGTGGTCTGCCAACTTGGCACCCAGAGAGACCCCTGACTCACCTGCTGAGCTGAATCCAGCACAACATGCCTCCTCTCCGCTTCACCGCAGTATCATCAGTGGCTACCGCTCCTACTGGTGCTGCGTGTACTTAGAGAGCTGTCAACCTCTTGATTGGTCAGTATTTCTCTGAGGTGGGGCTTCCTGTTCCTGCGGACCAGATGTCCCACCTCACCTCTCTTAATTGGCAATCTAGTGTGCAATGACAGCGGTGCAGCCATTGTTTTAATGGGCGGACTCCCCCTCCTGACTTTTTAAGACTGTGGTGCCATGTAAACTCCAGCCCATAGATTTTGTACAACCATTTCACCATTAAAGAAAAACATGTAATTGTGTTTATAATCCATCTTCCATTTTAATTTACTACACTTTTTATGTTGGGTTCTTTACTGATGACTCACTGTGTACTTGGATTGATTGTGGGTTACGAAAATGAAATTTTATATTTTCAAAGGATGATGATAGAGTTATAATCATTAAGGGATTTGGAAATGCTGAAATCTATTACATTTTCCTTTCGGTTATAGGACCTGGAAAACCTATGAACCCGCCATTTGGATCCAAAACTTAAATCTTATAGTTGGAGACATTTTTTTCCTGGTTTATTGAGCTCTAATTATTCAGTATTTAAATACAAAAATATTGAATTGAAGGAACTTGCTACATTTCTTAAAAATAGCTAATCAAAGTGCAAAATAATATGTCTTAATCAGATTTAGCTTTGTATTGCACTGTTTAATCTAGATCAACTTTCATGTGTCACTGGCTTTTGGATTTTACTTCCTTAGTTTCGATATGTATAACCTGCGATTCACTTTTTTGATAAAACATAGAGCTCAATAATCTCAGCTGCAAGTTAACCTTAAGTTTTAGTGACATTTCTCAATCTTAGGCTTAAAAAGTTAACAATTGCTTTCTAAGACTGGAAATCAAATGTCAGCTTAAAGCAGTGCAAAAAAAAATGTGATGGATTTAGAGGTTGTGAATTCCTGTAAGTATTTAAAATTGCTAGAAAACCTTGTAGATTATGGTGACTTGTTGATGTAAATTCTTTGTGGGCTCCTTTCCAGAAATCCAGGCTCTTAAGGGTGATACTGAATGGAAAGATGCTCTTGAAAAGGCTCTCTCTGAAGCTGAAAACTTTTCATTGCCACTGGAGGTGTTTAAGGTAATTATTAACTTAGTTCTCTAGATTTACACAAAATAAACCAATGCATTTGGATTTGCTGTTTAAGATTTCAAAACCATTCAAAATGATTTAACTTTACAAATTAATAAAATAAAAACATATCGTTTTGATGTCAGGTCAAATTTTGTTCATAGGCTTAAGCGCTGCTTTGTAACAAATGCAGAAAACCAGATAGTGTAGAACATGGCAGCCCAAATATGGGTGGGTGAATTCAAACACCCTGCAAACCAATTAATTGCTGGCATTTGTGCCTCAGCAACACTGGGCAAAAGGAATGCCTGTGTATTCTTTGCATAAAACATTGCTGAGGTTGGGTGGAGATTTAAATTAAACAGCAGCTTGGCCTGTTGAATTTCACACACACCGTTTTTTAAATATAAATTTAAAACTTTTTTAAATTTAGGAGGATGGAAGCAGTTAAACGTGAAAAGACTTGTTTGGTGTTAAATACTGGCATAAACCAGCTGGTCAAATGGTCTATTTCTATGCTGTAGCTTCTATGTAAAGACAATTCCTCCCACTTTCCAGCCCACAAAATAATAGAGTTGGATAATGTGGTACAGAAAATCATAGCTGCTAAGGTTGAGTGCTGTGGCCTATCCACTAGGGTCTGGCTACAGCATCACAAGCACAATCGGTAAATACTCAGTCTCTGCTTTCTATGGTGCTACAGGATCATATCTGGTGAAACATTCCCACTCACTTGATCAATGCTGCTCTGCTTTATATCTGCGTATGAAATGATAACCTAAGTAGATTGGTGAATGACATGGCGGTTCTAGAAAGGCTAATAGGACTCAAACTGAATAAATTGCCAGGGATGATATTTAAAGAGCTGAGGGACTAGAGAGAAAATGTGAGGCACTGGCAATTATCATGAGAGAGTCAATTGGCATTGAGGTACATGTAGATTAAAAACAGGTTCCTGTAGTGTCCGTATTCAAAAAGGGCAATGTAATATATATGAATATGACTTGCATTTATATAGTGCCTTGCACAGTCTCAAGATGTCTTAAAATATATTACAGCCAATTAAGCTCTTTTAAAGTGTAGATACTGTTGAATTAAAGGATATACAGCAGCAAATTTGAGTGCACCAAGGTCCCACAAATGGTAATGACATAAATAGCCAGAATATCTGCATTTTTATTTGTTATTTGAGGGATAATGCTAGCTAGGGCTCTGGGAGAACTTGTCTGTTCTACCTTGAATAATGCAGTGGGATCTTTTACAATAATCTTAGAGTTCAGGTGGGGCTTTGTTTTAAAGTCTGACCTGAAAATGGTACCCTTGACTGTCAGACTAGATTATTTGCTCACATTTCTGAAGTGGGACTTCAACTCAGTGATCTTCTGACTCAGAGGCCATGATTTTAAAGTGGTAGCGGGTGGGTGGGTTGGGGCAGAGGTGGGTGCATGTGGTTGCAGTGTGTGCAAGGCCCAAAGTGGGCAGTGACCCTGGGGTGTCCAAAGCCATGAAGGCCCAAGCAATCTAAATCTTCTTTTGGCTTCTCCCATTTTTCTTACCATCGCCGCAATGCTGGTTAATCATCCTTCACCATTTTCTCCTGTCAGTCACCTGTTTTTCTTCCAAATCTGCTGTGTTTAAGTCTCTTACATCTTTCCATCTGGCCTTAGGCCTCCCTCTTCTGCTCCTTCTTCCTGGCAGTCCCATCTCCGTCACTCACCTCAACACATTTCCTTTCTCTATCTCGCTCCTCAACAGATAACTATACCATTTTAATCTCCTCTTGGCTACTTTTTTCGATGCTCCCACAATCTTCACTGACCCCTTGACGTACTAGCTCTTGTTCTTTCTTGTCACTCCACACATCCATCTCAGCATCTGCATATCATACATATCAAGTTCTTGTTCCTCTCTTCTTGATGTCCTATAGCGCAGAAACTTGGGCAACAAGGGAGGGCAGTATGGCAAGTGTCTTGTAGATTTTTCCTTTTCAGTTTCAGCGTTATTTTTCTATCCCAACACTCCACTGCACTTCTCCCAGCTGCCATCCCAATGGATCCCTCCCCATTTATCTGGACTTGGGATCAGTACCGATACAAGCTGGCTTGCCTGCACCTGTGGCTGGGTTGCCTAACCAATCTTAATAACCAAGCCCTATTCACGTAAATTTTCTCTGACTCTGACCCACTGTCTTTCTGGTGGGCAGAAGAAGGAATTTGTGTGGCTGATGACTGTAGCCAGGAATCTGCAGAATTTGTCCCTGCCAGTCAGGCAAGTGGTGAAGAGGAAGGGAAATCAGTCAGGTAAGTTGCTTACCTCCAGCACAATTAGGAGCTGGAAACCAAAGTGGTCTTTGGAAACCTGTAGAATGTGGTTTACCTAGACTTCCAAATGGCTTTTGATAAGAATTCCACACGAACGGTAATAAGTAAACTCAAAACTGTGGGCAGTTAGGATAAGTGGTCAAATTTTCAGATGATACGAAATAAAGTGAGGCACTTAGCAGACAACTAAGAAATCAAATGAATTGGACAAAGTATTTAAGTGGATAGAAGAACATCTGTTGCAATTTAAATTTGCACAAAGGTAAAGCAGAACAGATGAAAAGAAGTATACACTAAACTTTATAGAGTTCTGGCCAACAACAACAACTTTCGTTTTTATTGTGCCTTTAATGTAAGAAAATGTCAGCTGTTTTACAGAGCGTTTTTTAAAAATTCATTTGTGGAATGTAGGTGCCGCCAGCAAGGCCAATATTTATTGCTCATCCTAATACAACTGAATGGCTTACTCGGCTATTTCAGAGGGCAATTAAAGGTCAAGCACATTGTTGTGGGTCTGGAGTCACACGTAAGCCGAATAATGTTAGGACGGGATTTCCTCCCTTAAAGGACATTAGTGAACCAGATGGATTACAATAATTAAGTAGTTTCACGGTCACCATTATGGAGACTTTTTTCCCCCATATTTATTTATTTAATTAACTGAATTTAAATTCCCCAGCTGCTGGGGTAAGATTTGAACGCATACCTTTGGATTGTTAGTCCAGACCTCTGGATCAGTAGTTCAGTAATGTAACCTCAATACTACTGTAACCAATATACCCAAGTTTTTGACTTGATGTCAGTTTTTGACTATTACAAAGAAGCAGATGTTAGGAGGGGCAACTAAGAGCATGGTCAAAGAGAGAGAATTTAAGAAGAGTCTTAAAAGTGACGAGAGAAATGGAGACATGCACAGATTTGGGATGGGTATTTCAGAGCTTAGGGCTTTGACAGTTGAAGGCACAACTAGGACGGGCAACAAATGTGGCCGCACCTGTGACTCCCACATCACACAAATTAATCTTAAAAAAGGTGACCCTGTGCCCTTATGAGTCGTGTCCCTCTCAACACCCTCAACCACCATCCTCACCCTTGCTGATTCCCTCTCTAAGGCGTTTACTTTTTTTTGTAGTGTTTTGATCCTGGACCAGACCCCAAGTTTTTGGTATTATCCAGTTAGGGACCAATAACTTTTGGTTTAAAGTGGACAAAATTTAAGATTCAAGACACTTGCAAAAAGAATAAAACCACAAGATTCCATTGGTTTTGAGCAAACAAAAATAAACTTTACTATACAAAGTCAGAAAGATAAAACAATTTACAATATTGATCCTATATTCTAACAATCATAGTTTAATATGAGGTACATATGAATTAACAGACAAACTGTGGTCAAACACATCACAATGCACAATAAATGGCAGATACAGTCAAGATTGATTCCACAGATTTCTCAACAATCCACCCAGACATCAGTAAACTGAGTCAACTAAGCTCATTTGAAACTCTCTTTCAAAAGGGATTCCAGTCTTCACCTTTGAAGATTTTGCTTTGGAATTCTCTCTGAATGTTGCTCCAAATTGGATGGCTTCAAGAACTGCCCAGCTCACAGGGTTTCAGTCTTGTCTCCTGAGACTCAGCTCCTCTGGATTCCCGAGTATGCACTCGAGCACAACTTCAGCTCTTTGGCTGTGCAAAGCAGGATACTGCTGCTCCAAAGGGTACCTTATCCCCAACAGCCTGCAGCACGGATTCACTGACCTTCTACTACCTTCTTCAGCCGCCGGGGCTTCTCCTGTGCCCTCTCCACTTAAAGACCGCTAACCACCAGTCTTTTTCTCTGCTTGGAGCCTCTTTCTCTGCTCCTCTGTCTTGCTCCCTGCCTGGGACACTTCTCGACTACGGTGTTTGCCTCTGTCACATGATTTGGGTTTTTTGTGCCGTTTTTCCTCTTTTTTGACGCAGTTAGCCGCTGTTAAAATGGCTGAACCCTTTAACTGCTGGATTGTGCATGCGCCACTTACTCCCGGCCCCTGCATGAGCGAAAGACCTGAGGTCTGGCAGGGCGTGGAGTTCCCAGCCTCGCTCTTGATGAGGCATGTCTGGATTTCTTAACAGTGGCTAGATTGAGTTCTCATACTCGTTCTACCAGCAGCCATCGAGTATATGGAAAAAAACTACATATAGTTGTAAATGTAGTTTCTTTCTTTCTTGCAATTTATTTGCCATGTACGTGTTTGAGGTTACCTGGACAACATCCATAATTCACTTAACTCATAGACAAATGCAAAAGTAAAGAGACTGTTTAGGTCTGTTCCAGTTAATGGATTGTGACTTTAATTGACAGGAAATGGAATATTAATTGGCTTATCAACAAGCCAACTAGGACTGTACAGAGCATTTTAATTTCACAGTTTGTGTTCACACTTTAACGTGGCATAAAGATAACCACTCCAATCAGGAAACCCGCCACCAGTAGGAAGATTTTTAAAAACCTCTTTATTACAAAGAATATAATAGTTTTAAATGTTATAGGAAAATGTTTTTGTTTGCTTCTAAAATGAAACTTTTCATGGTCCTTATTCTGGAATTTTTCTTTTATGCCACAGTGGCACCCTTATTATCTGTGCTCTACTACCCTCCAGAATATTTGCAGGATAAAGTCTTTCCTCAAAATATTGTCTAGTTTCGTAACCTCTTATGTTGTTTGTATTTCTTTTTACTTGGTAAATAAAGCTACATTTTATTATTTACATTATACTTACCTTAATTCCTGTGTTGTGAGTATTGCAACACCAAATGTGCATGGTCATATAAGAATTCTTGATTATCAGCTAATTTTTCTTATCCATGAGGGTTCTTCCCATTTATAGTGGATGGATAAAAAGGGTCCCACTGAATCTGATTATTTCATTTAATTATTATGTTGATGTACTAAGTTAGTATAGTAATCAATTTTGCATCTTATATGGGAAATGTCCTTCTAGCACTGAAGCACTGAAGATGTGACCCTCAATTTGTATAGAAATTTATCTTGGTGAAATAAATTTTAAAATCCTATTCTTTTCCGCATTTGGCTAATTGATGAGCACTAATATTTATTGAGATTTTAAAAATGCTTTAAAAGCTAACCTAAAAGTGTTTGATGTACTTTTGGGCCCATGGGAATAAGCACTTTATCAGCTGCCAGGGCATTCTTCGATTAGATGCAGATAAAGTCACAACATAAAAACATTATTGCACAAGTAGCACCGAAAAAGATGTCCAATAATGGACAGCTGGGATTGAGTTACAGGCAATTACACAAATCAATTATGGGTGCATGTGTGGGGGAGGAATTCAGGTGACATTATGAACTGAGTGTAGATTGATTCATTAGCAGCTGAATCTTGTGTTTCTATTTTTAAAAATATTGTTTTGCTCATTTGTAAAAACTTATTAATTACGACATATGTAGAATATACTCAGGTTATTATTGTTGAAAAGGTTAATGAAGCTTACTTTATGAACAAACATAGCAGTCCTCCTGCACTATAGCACCATTGTGCTTTATATCTGTACAGGGTTATATGTTATACCATATTTTTGATATCAATGAATACATGTTGCCAATCATGTGATGGAAAAGTTTCCAAGAAATTGAATGACTGTAAATTTGTTTAATGTGTGAGAGACTGTAACTCTTCTGAAAATATGCAGTAAATGTTGTAGTTGTGGTTAGAGCAAGAATACCATTGCAGCAGTTGTGTTCTGAATGGATTTTATTGCCTTGCATTTCTAGGAATGAGTAATAACGAGAGGCCTTTGCAGAAAATCTATTCAGCTTGCCAATCTGCCCTTTCAGTTTGGCATTCTGCCAGTTTTGGTTTCATTTTGTTCTTGCTGTAATTGCATGTGGGATGCTGGAAAAATGTTAACAATGATGCTGGAAAACCCATTATTGACAAATGATTGCTGCAGATGTGAGCTGCAAAAGATGAATACTATTTTATTTATCGATTTGCAGTAACCACATTGTGCTGTCTTTGGATGTTTTTATATAAGCACTATGAATCCTTTTATAGCCAATAGTTGTCCCAGCTCTATTCTAATTATATTTAGTTAGTCATTTAAAGCTGTTTACAGTTACCACTTGTATTAACTTTGTTATCTTGCATCATCTTAAGACTTCTGCACAAAGCAACATTTTATTAATCTCCTCTTCTATTATTTTGAGTAATGGTTCAGTTTGTCTTAACACTTCAGAAAGTGCAAATGCTTTGTGAGAAATCTATCAATTAAACATTTATAATTAAAACAGGTGATGAAAAATATTAAATTACCATATCTATTTTGACAGTTTGTACTCCAACTTCTGAGGAGAAATGTAGAATTGTTTAATGAAAAATTGTGCACACTTTAGTGCAAGTTTATAGGAAGTACATACAGGCTACTGATTGTAAACAATTAATGCCAGAGAAAATTCTATGGTACTTCAAGCCTTTTTAAGGCCCTTCTTAGATGTAAACTTTATTTAAATCAAAACCTAAATCCTAAATTAAGAGTATTATACCCATGCATTTTTCACCCTGTCAGTAAATCTACTGTTTTTTGAGACAGTTTATTGCAAAATCAAACCTCATTTTTTGATGCACACTCAATTTAGTTTAAATTGCAGATCAACTGTAGGGAAATTGAACTATTACATTCCTATTTACTTTTTATTGTTGATTTTTCATTATAAGGGTGAGAAACAGGTAACATTTAACAACTGACACCCTTTCCAATCTCTGCATGAAGTTGATGAAGAAGTATTGGCATATAGTATATGCAAGCAAAGCTAACTGAGTGTGAGAAGAAATGCTCAACAATTTAATAATCGCACAGAAAAAGAGAAACAACAACTTTAGGTTTAGCCATATATCAAATGGGTAAGAAAATTCATGTAGTCATCCTTTTAGTTCCATCTTTAAGCTAGAATAGAAACACTGGTATTGAATCAAATAAACAAAACCTAACTTAGGTGTCTGAGTGGTTATATTCCTGTGCAGTTCTGATTAATATTGCACCGAAGGACACCGAGGAAAGTGAGAGTGGAAATTGCAGAGGCACTGGCTATAATTTTCCAATCTCCTTTAGGCTCAGGGGTGGTGCCAGATGTCACAACTCACTGGGGATAACATGCTGTAATATCAAACCCTGCCATTCCCTGAGCCATGACAAATGTGAAAAATTTGACCAAACCCACCAGATTGCCTCAATTCTATCTAGCTGTATAATTTAGGTTAACAGAATACGAGCACCAGGTTTGTAAACTTAAGTAAATAACTGTTTGTTGAACAAACTGTCATTAACCAATGGCCAAAAAAAAGGAAATATGAACTGCTGATTTCTTACACTATAACTTAAACTCGACCCACTTCTTAAATCTCTATACACACACACGTACAAGACACATAAAACACACAAAAACATGGATTTTAAAGGTGAGAGAAAACAGCTCAATAGCACCAATTCCAGAGTACAGGATTCAATGGGTTGATTTTAAGTTCTGTCTTCCAAATTCCTTTCAGTTCTTGTTGATGACATGAGGTGGCCTATCAGTTCTTGTTGATGACATGAGGTGGTCTTCTAGTCCTTTTATTTATTTCACTGGTTGAACACTTGCCTTTCAATATCTAACAGTGATTTTCCCTCTTGCCTCTTGACAGGGGTCTTTAGAGAGAGAACAGATTATAGAGATATGAGAAGAAAAGCCAGCTAACTCTTATTGTGGAATTACTGGAATTTTCCACATGGGTGAAAGAGGTTTTAGGTCTTGTTCCATCCAGGCTAGGAGCTATTCAGCCACACTGCTTCTCACACAACCTGATCACCTGGTCAGGAGCCAATTAAAATATTGTTGCTAGGCAGCTCCCTTAGTCCAGGACTCCTTTCCAACACCATCCTGTCTTTCATGGCGCACTCTGTTTCAGGACTGCACATTGTATATATCTCTCATCCTGTTCCAATGGACACATCTTTCAACCTGCAGCCATTGGAATTCCAATCCGCAGTCCAACAGAAAATAAAAAGATATGTCCTTTACAATAGTCCTACAGAAATAAAAAAGATATGCTCCTTAAACAGAGGACTGCGGAATTGCAAATGTAATTCCCTTGTTCAAAAAATGGTGTAAAAAAAAATAAGCCCAACATCTACAGGCCAGTCAGTTTAATGTTGGTGAAGGGGAAGCTTTTAGAAATGAAAATTTTGGACAAAATTAATAGTCACTTGGGCAAATGTGGGTTAATTTGGGAAGCCAGCACTGATTTGTTAAGGACAAATCATGTTTAATTAACTTACTTCCTCAAAAACCTCAAGCATCAGATGGTTGATGAGGGTAATGCTGTTATTGTGATGTACATGGACTTCCAAAAGGCATTTGGTAAGGTCCTGCACAACAGACTTGAGCAGAGTTGGAGCTCATGGTATGAAAAGGATAGGAGCAACATGGATATGAAATTGGTTGAATTACAGAACAGAGAGTGGTGAATGATTGTTTTCTTTTGCACTGGAGGAAGGTTTATGGTGGATTTTCCCAGGGATCCTTGTTGGGAACCCTGCTCTTCCTGAAATATATTGATGACCTGGACCTTGGTGTACAGGGCACAATTTCAAAATTTGCAGATGATACAAAATTCGGAAGTATTGTGAACCATGAAGAGGATAGCGTGAAGTTCAAAAGGAAATAGGTTGGTGGAATGGGCAGAAAAGTGGCAGATGAAATTTAACGCAGAGAAGTGAGAGTGATTCCTTTTAGTAAGAAGAACACGGAGAATATAAAATAAAGGATACAATTCTAGAGGGGGTGCAGGAGTAGAAGGACCACTGTATATATGTGCATAAATAATTAAAGGTGAAAGGACAGGACGAGGTTGAGAGAGCAGTTAATAAAGCATCCATGTGGTGGCTTCCAAGAAAGGATGCTGGGCTGCTTTGTATTTTTCCATGTCAAAGAGATCATAGATTACTTGCTCTGGTATATTATCTTGTTTATTGTTAAATTCACCTACCTGCAATTCCAGCTCATGTGAAGACCAGGTCTCTTGAACATTGGAATGCAGCTTTCTTAGGACCTGGAACTTGCCCTCTTTGCAGAAACCATGGCTGGGTGTAGCAGCTGAAGCTTCTCAATCTATTTCCTTCTCTAACCTGCCTTGTGTGCACTCTGACAAGAAACCAGAAGGAGTAAAAGAATATAATAGAATTGTATTAATCTGAATCTGGAAAGAGTCACAGTCTCCAGAAGAACCAGCTGTACCTGCCCTAAATCTAGTGCAGCAAAGAATTCCTGGATGTACTCTTCACAAGTAGATCCAGACCCTGCTCAGAAAAGAATATTTGGCAGATTGGGTCTTTCTTTTTTACAAACAGTTGACAAATTTCATCCACTTAGCAAGATCTACTCGGATATCTCAAAATCAGATATCTCCAGGAGCTAGCAACACTTGATTCCAGCAAGCTCAACTCCAAAGAAACATAGATATAATTCCGCTATGGGCAATGTGTCCACCACACTAAAAGCTTCACAGAAAAAGAAGAACCTGTCACTGAAGCCACCAAATAAGTGGATTGTGGAGAAAATTTTGGGACCAAGCTTTCACTATCATTACTTGCAGGAAAGTGCATGAGGGGCATCCTAAACTCCAAGCCCTGCATATGCCATCCTCCTTGCCATATGAATGAAGTCAGGCACACATGGTCCTACCCTGTGTCTAACTCTGATCAGCAACTTGGGATGCTGCAAAAGATATATTTTATGTTTTCTTTGTTAAAACAGGTTAAAGAAGCTAAAACCATCACTTCCAGAGATATTCTGAGAGTAAAATGTGGCTGGATGACGCCATGGTGCAATTTCACTGTGTGGGTAGATGTTGGAGTTTGAGGGCAATGTTTTTTATAAGGTTTATGTGAAGGATTTCCGAGTTCATGCATTCCGAATCATAAGAATTAACCATACTAAAGAAGCAATTGTTCCAATTAATAACTAGTGTCAAAATTGATTTGTGACAACATGACTAACGAACAAGCAAAACTTTCTAGTGTTCAGTTGAAGCCAGCGTGAGCCGAATGTGAATTGCGGTGCTATACATCGTATATGTTTGATGACCAGAAGTATATTTGTCATTTGAAGGCCATTTCTAAAGGACTGTATAAAACGGCAAAGCGTTACTGCAGAAAAATACATTTTAAGATAAACATCACTTACATCTTAAATATGTAAAGAACCAATTGTGAAGATATCATTAGAAAAATGCAGGGAATTTTATGCCCCATCAGTGGGGGGAGGGAGGGGCAGGGTAGATCATCAGGTTCGCGAAACTTGACCCTTGCTTACTGCACACGTATTCATGTATTTCCAATTTTAATTATGGCTGATATTGGAGTGTCTGAATAACCTGCTCTGGAGAGGTGAGTCCATAATTATAATTAAGCGAGGCTTTGTTCTTGATCTTTGGCAGTGATTTCAAATTACTGCCACCTACATGTGTTCCGAGGGTTTGAGCAACTAAAAGGAGGAATAAGATTGTATGGTAATGTATGTCATGATTGAGAAAACTGATATTGTAAAAGGCTTCACCCACAATAAAGGGTTTAGAAATACATCAATTGTCATAATCTAACAGGCAAAAGATTAATTAATGTGTCAACAGTGAATGGAAATCAGTGGTTTGAATGAGGCAATTGGAAGTCTTCAAATCATGTCAGTTCTGGGATACAATTAATTAAAAGCCTTTTTCTATCCTTCAGAGTAGCCCATTTCTTACATATCTTGTACATTGATTGTGATCTTAAAATGTAGGTATTTATAGATATCGAATAGGCAACAGCAATGGCTTTTCTTTGTGTCTTTTCAGTGCCATTCATATTTGCTAAGACATGCATAAGTCTTAAAAAAAAATAGCCTTAGCATTTTGGAAAATACCATAATGTAGATAAGGTACAAAACTTCTGTAAATAACTGTTTTCTAGTCCTGAAGGACAGTTTCAGTCTTCGGAAGACCATAATTGGGATTGATGGTGAAATTTGCATTTAAATATTGAATGTTCTTTCGATATGAGAGCCTTCATTCTATAATTTATCATGTGCTGGATGATTTTGAATGCCAAATGATATGCAGTTGATTTAGAAAAATGTTACAGAATTATGGAAAAAGTTTTTTGTTTAGAAATTAACTAAAAGCACCCAAAGTTTAATGCAAATCATTTTGAAGATACTACAGTCCTGAAAGCTGATTTTTTTTCTTTATTTATTGGCATAGCATTGGTTTTGCATGTATACAATATTTCAAAACTGTGAACTGAGGAAATGAAATTCATTTTTCCTTGCATCACTACATCAACATTAATTTGCTGTTTATCTTCATTCAGTCAAATGTGCAAAATGTTGAAATAAATTCATTTTATGGATTGTAGAAATATTACAATATAATAATCTGCGGTTGTACTGATTAGTTTGATATTTATTACTAGATGAAAGAGTAAGTGTTTTAATCGATTTCACTAAGGTTTTTTTGTTCTTGGAGTGTGGGTAATGTTGACAAGTTGCATTTATCCCTTTAATAGCCCTGACCTGGTGGTGGTGGTGGGCCTTCTCCGTAAACTGCTGCTAGCCTCATGATTGTGCTGTCGTAATGGCATTAAATTAGAAACCCTAGGATGCTGAACTGTGGAGGAGTGGCCTATAGGCCCAAATCAAGATAGTTAGTGCCTTTTATTTCTTAGTGGCGGAGGTTGCAGAAGAGATGCTGTTAAAGTAACCTTGGTGAATTGCTGCTGTACATCCTTCAATTGTATATACTGAAGCCACATTACACAGGTGTTGAATAGGATGGGTATCAAATTGAGTGATAGGATACCTAATCAAGCAAATTTCTCTGTCATGGATTGTGTTGACCTGCTTGAATGTAGTGGTTACACCTATACAGTTGGGTAGTGGGTATTCCATTACTCACCTTATTTGAGCCTTGTAAACGGTGAAGAAATACGAGGATCTAGGAAGTGAGGCACTCAGATATCCAATATCTGGCCTGTTTAAATGGCTGGTCAAGGTAAGCTTCTCTTCAATGATGGCCTCTAAGGTGTTGTTTGCAGAGGATTCAGCAGTGGTTCTTTAGAACCTTGGGGGAGATTGTCATTACCTGGAACTTATATGGTGCGGTTGTTACCAGCCATTATCAGTCCAAATGTGGATGTTACCGCAGATCCTACTGCAGGTTGGCATGCACTGTTCCATTATCAGCAGAGTTTTAAATTGAAATGAGCACTGCAATCATAAAGAAACAGCCCTACTCAAATATTATGACACTTAAATTCATTGAAGTAGCTGAAGATGGTTGGGCACAGGTTTCTTTCCTGAAGGTCTTATACAGTAATATTGTGGTTGTGCAATAATTTGACAGCCACAAATGTTATCCTTTGTGTCAGTAATGACACAAGGCACTGGATGATTTTTCCCTTTACCCCCATTGTGTTAGGGCTCCTTACTGCCATATCTGGGTTGAATGCTCTTGTGGTGTTGATGGCAGGTGCTCTTCTCTCTTTCTGGATTTTAGCTCTTGCATTCATGCATAGATCAAAACTGTGAAGAGGTCTAGACTGTGGTTTTGCCCTGAACTGAGCAGTAGTAAGCAGTAAGTGAGTCGTTGTTGCTTGGTGATAGTATTGAATGCTCTTATCACCACTTCACTGCTGATGGGGAGGAGACTGATAGGATGGTGATTGACCAGATTAAATTTGTCCTTTTTCTTTTGTGGACAGGACATATCTGGGCAATCAGATCAGGTAGATGCTAATGTCATAACTGTACTGAAATCTTGGCTGGGGAAGCCGATAGCTCTGTTGTACAATCCTTCAATATTACAGCTAGGGTGTTGTTGGAGCCCATAGAATTTGTCCTTGCGTCAGTGGTTGTGCTTATTAAATCAATTGTAGCATCAAAATTCTAACCTCAAGTCTGAAAGTTTATTAGACACCTTTGAACATCTAACAGTGCTAAAATGATAACATCTTCATTTAAAATCTTTAAATCTTTAAAATCTTCAAATTAATCAGCGGGAATAATTTTCCTGCTCCTCTTCGAAATAATGTCATGAGATCTTTTACATTCACCTTAGAGATCTGGTGTTTAATATCTTGTTTGAAAGACAGTTCTAAATGACATAGCCGCTAGACTGGGTCTGCAGCAGGTGGTGAGGGAACCAACAAGAGGGAAAAACACACTTGACTTCATCCTCACCAAACTGCCTGCTGCAGACGCATCTGTCCATGACAGCATCGGTAGGAGTGACCATCGCAAAGTCATTGTGGAGACGAAGTCCTGCCTTCACATTGAGGATACCCTCCATCATGTGTGGCACTACCGCCATGCTAAATGGGATAAATTTCAAACAGATCCAGCAACTCAAGACTGGGCATCCATGAGGTGGTGTGGGCCGTCAGCAGCAGCAGAATTGTACTCGAACACAATCTGTAACCTCATGGCCCGGCATATCCCCCACACTAGCATCAACCCTGGTTCAATGAAAAGTGCAGGAGGGCATGCCAGGAGCAGCACCAGGCCTACCTAAAAATGAGGAGTCAACTTGGTGGAGCTACAACAGAGGACTGCTTGCATACTAAACAGAATAAGCAGCAAGTGATAGACAGGGCTAAGCAATCCCACAAACGACAGATCAGATCTAAGCTCTGCAGTCCTGTCACATCCAGCAGTGAATGGTTGTGGACAATTAAACAACTCTCACTGGAGGAGGAGGCTCCACAAATATCCCCGTCCTCAATGACGGAGGAGCCCAGCACATCAGTGCAAAAGATAAGGCTGAAGCATTTGCTATAATCTTCAGCCAGAAGTGTCGAATGGATGATCCATCTTGGCCTCCTCCAGAGGTCCCCAGCATCACAGGTGCCAGTCTTCAGCCAATTCAATTCACTCCACGTGATGTCAAGAAACGAAGGCACTGGATACTGCAAAGGCTATGGGCCCTGACAATATTCCGGCAATAGTACTGCAGACTTGTGCTCCAGAACTTGCCGCACCCCTAGCCAAGCTGTTCCAGTAAACTACAAGCACTGGCATATACCTGGCTATTTGGAAAATTGCCCAGATATGTCCTGTACACAAAAAGCAGGACAAATCCAACCCGGCCAATCATCACCCCATCAGTCTATTCCCCATCAGTAAAGTAATGGAAGGAGTCATCAACAGTGCTATTAAGTGGCACTTGCTTAGCAATAACCTGCTCACTGATGCTCAGATTGGGTTCCGTCAGGGCCACTCAGCTCTTGATCTCATTACAGCCTTGGTTCAAATATGGACAAAAGAGCTGAACTCCTGAGGTGAGAGTGACTGCCCTTGACATCAAGGCCATATTTGTCTGAGTGTGGCATCAAGTAGCCCTAGCAAAACTGGAGTCAATGGGAATTAGGGGGAAAACTCTCCACTGGTTGGAGTCATACCTAGCACAAAGGAAGATGGTTGTGGTTGTTGGAGGTTAATCATCTCAGCTCCAGGACATCACAGCAGGAGTTCCTCAGGGTAGTGTCCAAGGCCCAACCATCTTCAGCTGCTTCATCAATGACCTTCCTTCCATCATAAGGTCAGAAGTGGGGATGTTCGCTGATGATTGCACGATGTTCAGCACCATTCCTCAGATACTGAAGCAGTCCATGTCCAAATGCAGCAAGACCTGGACAATATCCAGACTTGGGCTGACAAGTGGCAAGTAACATTCACACCACACAAGTGTCAGACAATAACCCATCTCCAACAAGAGAGAATCCAACCATTGCCCTTTGATGTTCAATGGATTACCATCACTGAATTCCCCACTATCAACATCCTGGGGGTTACCATTGACCAGAAACTGAACTGGACTAGCCATATAAATACTGTGGCAATGAGAGCAGGTCAGAGGCTAGGAATTGTGCAATGGGTAAGCCACCTCCTGACTCCCCAAAGCCTGTCTACCATCTACAAGGCAAAAGTCAGGAGTATAATAGGAGACTCCCCACTTGCCTGGATGAGTGCAGCTCCCACAACACTCAAGAAGCTTGACGCCATCTAGGACAAAGCAGCCTGCTTGATTGGTACCACATCCACAAACATTCACGCCCTCCACCACTGACACACAGTAGCAGCAGTGTGTACCATCTACAGGATGCACTGCAGGAGTTCATCAAGGCTCCTTTGACAGCACCTTCCAAACCCATGACCAATAGCATTTAGAAGGACAAGGGCAACAGATAGATGGAAACACCACCACCTGGAAGTTCCTCTCCAAGCCGCTCACCATCCTGACTTGGAAATATATTGCCGTTCCTTCACTGTCGCTGGGCCAAAATCCTGGAACTCCTTTCCTAAAAGCACTGTGGGTGTACCTAGACCACATGGACTGCAGCGGTTCAAGAAGGCAGCTCACCACCACCTTCTCAAGCCCAATTAGGGATGGGCAATAAATGCTGGTCCAGCCAACGAAGCCCACATCCCATGAATGAAATTTTTGAATTATACTGTTATTTCATAATAGCTAATAGTTGAGGTTCCTTAGTTAAAAGAAAGATTTGCATTTATATAGCATTTTTTGAAACTACCTCTTGTTCCAAAGCACTTTACAGCCAATGCAGTACATTTGAAATGTATTTACTGTTGTAATGTAGGAAAGGAGCTGCCGATTTATGCATAGCAAGCTTCCACAAACAGCAATGTAATAATAACCAGATAATCTTTTTTGCGATGTTGTTTGAGTGATAAATATTGGCCAGGGCACCGGGGATAATTTTCCTGCTGCTCTTCGAAATAGTTTCTTGGGATCTTTCACATTCTCCTTAGAGGTCTGTTGTTTAATATCTCGTTTGAAAGACAGTCCTGCACTCCCACAGCACTGCACTGGAGTGTCGGTCTAGATTTTTGTGCTGCGGTCTTGGAGTGGAACGTGAAGCCAAAACCTTTTGACTCTGTTGAGTGTGTTACCAGCGAGCCAGGCCACATCTAATAATTGGTAATTTGAGTGTGTTACCAGCGAGCCAGGCCACATCTAATAATTAGTAATTTTCCTCTGTTCTGAAGTTTGAGTGTAATAGCATTAGCTATATTAAAATAAAAAAATTAAGAGCTTAAATAAATCTATTGCTAACAGAAGTCCTGGGAGTCAGTTCATTCTGGAACCTGTGTTTGACAGCCTTGTGAAAATTAAATTAAGACCGTGAAACATATATTTTTAATGCTGGTGCCTAAATCATATTTGTGCTTTGATATGTAACCATTAGTGTGTTACTTACAATTTAGCTATTTTGTTTGAATTTTGCTAACTATACACAGGTTATATACACTATTATTCTTGGACCGATTGAAGGTAACAAATATAGGGCAGGCGATCCAGTTGACTTCATCAAAAATAACCATTGCGAAAAGTTGAGCCAACACAGTGAAGAAAGTCTATGGTGTGGAAAGTACTATGTTATTTAAGCTAATTTTATATAATGCCCTATAATAAAAGCTCTTAGCTCTGAAAATACAGCAGTGCTACTATCACTTGACCCATTCATCTAAAATTCCTTTCTTCATTATATGTGCTAATTCATTTAAAATCTCAGACCAGCTGATCTTGCCAACAGAAGCTTGTTGTGTTAAAGAACTTTCAATGGGAACAGCATCACATAGCCAGATCACGTTAATGCTAGAACTGACCTTGCAGCTAATAAACTGGCATTTCAGGGTTTACATGAGAGGAAAATGATTAGTGAATGTGGGAGTATGTGTAATTTTACCAGTAACATTAAAAGTAGTGCCTAAAATGTTGATTTTCATTTTATCAAACAAAAAGCTCTGCATATCCATGTTAAATAAATTCTTCTTTCTACTATTTCAACATTTAGTGAATGTTGTACAAGTACATTGTGTTCAAATGATAGTGTGTACATAATTCTCATGCTTATAAATTAGAGGAATATTGATAGCAGCAAACAGTATCTGACACCAGATAATGAGGTAAATGATGAAATTAAATGCATTAGAGAGCAACAAATACAGTGGGATTATAAATCACTTTCAAATAAAAGAAACATATATTTGCATCTGGTATTTGTGTATATTTGGGTCTACTGTACAATTGAAAGCATTTGCATAATTAAACATGCTGAAGATTTTATATAGGACATGCACCTTCCTGTAACACTTTTTTTTGTCATATTTTCTGCATTAAGTCCATTGCAAATTTAAGCCCATAAGTCAGAGGCAGAGAAAACAGCTTGTTTATATAATCATATAATTGTGAAAAATGCATTTTGCCTTCAATTCCCTGGAGGGCTTATTTCTGGAAGTTTGTAAAGAATATAAGCTAATTGAATTTTGGTATGTTTCAGTTAAATACCCTTGTTATTATCCTTGTTATTCAGTTCTAAATGTTTCAATTAATTCCAGCTGTGTTAATTCTAAACTAAGTGTATGGTCAGTACATTTCACGCTTACAGTTGTCTTCAAGCCAAGAATATAGCAAGTAGCCTGGTGCTCTGTTGCACTGATGTTTGATGGCCATAAAGGGGTGTGCTTGGTCAGCTTTTGTTCCCCTGGGCTCTCAATGTTGCCTGACCCCAGTAATTCCCCCCTCTTGGATCCTGTCAGACTTTGGACCCATTCCCTACTGATTCCAGATCCTGGTTGCATCTCATTGCAGGAGACCCCTGGATCACTGTCAAAATTGTTAGGATCTTGGTTCTCCCCAAACTTTCTCAAATGCTGCTGGACTTTTGAATCCCACTGTTGAGTTGTCTTGGACCTTTACAACCAATTAACTTTACAGTTCTTTAAGACCCATTTTTCCTAAGGTTCCCAGATGCTGGACCCTTGTTTCTAACTTTCTGTTACACTCAGACTTGGAGACTCTCCCTGTTTCTTCCAGCTCCTGCATCTAACAGACCCTGCATTTCCTAGGTCTTCTATCCCAGTGCTTTCACATGGGCTTCCCTTTTCATTCCCTGATCTGAGGACATGCCTCTGCACTCCAGTGCTCTCAGATCCTGAGCGCTCCCTGTCCTGAAACAACATAGAATCCTAACCAGTGTTCCAAACAGCACCTTTCAAGATTTGCAACCTCTTATGATGATCATAAGTCACAAATGTTGACACATTTTGGTAGCTGCTCTAAAATTTGCAGACCCTGAGATCTGCCCTTACTGTCATACCTTAGGATGCTGTCACTACTGCCACACCTTACTTAAAATCTGCCCCCTCTATTATTATTCCCAAGAATGATACTATGCATCAAGCCACATATTGCATCTCCTCCTCTGTGATACCAAAGGCTTGCTCTTCCCCAGAGGCCAAAGTTTCCCAATACTGCTCCAAAATGACAATTGTCACTGCAATTAATTCTCTACATACTTAATTTCAAACTACTACATGTTTTTGCTATCTTCAGGTTGTTTGTGCTTTTATAAAAAGGAAAGGAGTAATAATTTAATGCAAAAAAGACATACTAATAATCAAGGTCACTTTTTTATGCTTTTCATGCAGAAAATGAACCATCATTGAATTTGATCTCCAAAGCAAAACCAAAATTCAACCTATTGGTTAGAGGGCACAAAGCGTTGTACATTACATGGCATAACACCATTCCTATTAGTGTGAAGCAGTATATTCACCTTGATCATCATGAACAGTGCTACAAGTGATATGTTATGTAAAAATATAATGTCTTATATTTTGCATCTAGCCTAATGATAATGAATGCATAAATAAGAGCAGATGTGTGAGAAAGATTTTATGTAAGTAATCTGTCGGCGATTGACAGATTTATTGATGTAACTGGGATGGGCAAGGGTAGCAGATTTCTTTAATTATGTAAGTTAGCCTTGTAAGGGAGAATAAATTTATTTATGCACTTGTGTTTTTTAATTTCTAAACATGAGCATCACTGTAAATTTATATTTGTTTACATGTTGGGATAGGAGTACAACTCCAGTTACTTGAAAACAAACTTTTATGATACCAGGATAGTAATTGTTTAGCGAAGTGTCTTGGATTACCTTGCATATTTCCCATGCGCTATCTCAGTGCAAGAGAGCACGGAAAGTTGAAGCATTCTTATATTTGAATTATCAGCAACGGATAGCGAGATTTGTAAAATAATACTTTGCGAATCAGCCCATTAGTGTTGCACTAGTGACAATGCTTGTAGGATATATTAAAGCTGTCTGTGCTGCTGGAATGAAAATAATTTACTCTTGTTCCCTGCTCTCTTTTATGGATTTCACGGTTTGTAGGTTCTTCACAATTCTGCATTGCCTACTATTCAATTTGGACTGCACAGGCTATGGCTGAAAATTCTAATATAGAAAAAATCTTGAGGCATTATCATGTGCAGTATCTTGCTTAAGAAGCATCTAGAGTTTCCAGCTTTTCTGTTTTGGAAGAAAGTGTTAAAGAATTCCTTATGTTAAAGTCTTAAGTCAGCTTAATACTTAGTAATGCAAGAGAAAGTTTTCCGTGTAGCTAACATGGTAAATTTAATTGCATTTACACTATTGGCAATGGATGTTGGGCTGCTTTTTCCAAAAATATAATTGATATTACTTATCTCCAAATCTCCCAAATGTTTTGTAACCAGAAATATCCTGCATTACTGAACAACAGTTGTAGCTTCATTTAAGAAGGTGTTCATATATAAAGCCTACCTCTTTGACCAAGCTTTTGGTCACCTGTCATAATCTCCTCAATGTTTTATTGCCAAAATATATTTGATAATGCTCTTGTGATGCTCCTCTGGGATGTTTTATTACGTTGAAAGTGATATATCAATGCAAGTTATTGTTATATTTCACTGTTACCCTATATTTTCTTGAAGGACCAGTTCATAACAGTGAATTCCTTTCTTCACGTGTAAACTGCAGCTGTCCTAGGAAGATCAGTTAAATAATTCCTAAATTCTGAACAATTTATCTATTTCTATAACTTTTTTGTCTTTTTTCTGTTTCTGGAACCTGTTTGAAATGAGCACAGGTCGTCTTACAATATTAAACTGGGGATCTGTTCCATTTCCCAGGAATTCATTCAGATTAGTCAGAGCTTGAACCAGTTTTTCGAACTCTCCAGTGGTCCTAGAAGAGTGGCTGAAATGCAGCTGTGAGCTATGGCTGGGGAAACTAGTTGACACTGCCTTTATTCCAATGAGACGAGAGAATGAATTAGGATGGACCTTCCGTTTCAGCACACAAATCAAGCCTGCTAGCAGTTTTGCACCTGTTACCGGGTGCTGTCAAACTCTTGTGTCTGTGCCATAGAAGATTCAGGTTTCATGGTCACTTATTTTCTTTTTTAAATGCAGGACCAGCCTGATCTGAGGGCGCATTGCTTCACAGCTGGCATGAAGTTGGAGGCAGTAGATCCAAGGGAGCCCTTTTCCATCTGTCCTGCCACAGTAACCAAGGTAAGCATTAAAGATTCTGTAATCAGACAGATTAAACTAGCCTTTAGAGATGCACTCCAGGATGAAAATATTTGACATGTTGTAGTGTTGTTTTATAGTGATTTACTATTCAGATTTACTTATGATATCAGTCCCTGTAGCTTTTTTTGGAAAAATTTGATAATTGCTACAAAACATTAGCAGAACAGATGCCTCAATTCTGGAATAAACCATTTGGGATTATATTTTATTTTTAAAAGGAAACCTTTATTCCAGTTAGCTTATTTTAAATGCATCTTAAACAGTAGAGTAAATAGTAATGTTCCCTTCAACTAACATCTATATCTGTATTAAAAGTACATTTTTAGTGGGTATCACTGAAACTATGTAAAAATATGTAATTGTAATTAGTGTGCATAAAAATTGAGTGCTTATTTCAGAATAATCAATAATTTTGAACATGTTGTATGAATGTCAAATAAAACATTAAGATGCTATATGTGTTGTTCTTACTCTTACAGGTTTTTAATGATCAGTATTTTATGATCACAATTGATGACTTGAGGCCAGAGGCTAGTGAAAACTCTGTGCTTTGCCATGCTGATTCACCAGGAATCCTTCCTGTTCAGTGGTGCCTTAAAAATGGGGTCCATCTCACTCCACCCAAGGGTTTGTATCTCTTTGAAATGTAAAGAAAACAAAATGCAGTATTTTTTATTAAACCATTCTTTTTTTTTCAAATTTAAAAATACAATTCACCAATATAATTTTGCATTTCAGTTTAAACTTTGTACCATTTCAACAATGTGAATGCTGGCTGTTGCATAGCAACAGTGGTGAAAGCAGAGCTAAAGAGCGCCTGTGGTAGTTTGATAACTCAGTGGTTTATATCCTTCTTGAATCAGTTGCAATCCTTTATATAATGTGATGCTTTCAATTTTAACCTACATTTAAAAATCTTACAAACTAGAATATTATCCCTCTACAAAGTTGTTCAGATTTATCATGAAAACTACTTGCATTATGCATTATTCTGAACTCAAGGAGAGAGGCAAATGACACTCCCTGTACTGTGATTATTTGCTAGCAGGCCACTTAGGGTTATTAGTTTGATATTTTTCTCAGTGCTATAGGCATCCTACTTTGTGATCCTTGCAAGCACCTTGTTCTCAAAGAACTCATACTGGAAATTTGGACCTATCATTTTACAACTATTTACATTGATGGTAGGGAAAATACACTTTTCCAGCCCCCGCTCCTCTAAGCCCCTCACCCTCACCCCTCCCTGCCCCCAGGCGAGTTCCTCCACGGCAGGGCCAGTGAGCCATTGAAATCTCTGTTCGCATCAGCGGGAACAGAAGGGCTGGAAAATTCTGGCCTTAGTGTGTGGAGTTTCTGATAAGAGTCTACTCGCTAGAAGTGCAGATTCAGAATATCATCCCTTATATGCAAAACTGTAAACTTTCTGTATGAAGTATATGTATACTTTCCAAAACAAATTACTAATTTGTGTTCGAGGCATTGAGTGGCGATTTACTACTTGCAGTAAACAAGCCTAGATAACCATGCAACTATTGAAAAGTTACAGCACAGAAAGAGGCCATTCAGCTCATCATGTCTGCGCTGGCCATAAAAAGAGAAAAAAGAAGCTGGCAGCTCAATTTGAATCTCACTTTCCAGCACCTAATCTGTAGCCTTACAGGTTACAGTACTTCAGCTCCATGCCCAGATATCTTTTAAATGAATTGTGCATTTCAGCCTCAACCACCAATTTCGGCAATGATGCCCATCACCCTCTGGGTGAAAAAGTTTTTCCTCATGTCCCTTCTAATCCTTCTACCAATCACCTTAAATCTATGCCCCCTGGTAATTAACCCCTCAGCTAGGGCAAACAAATCTTTCCTGTCTACTCTATATAGGCCCTTCATAATTTTGCACACCTCAATGGGGTCACCCCTCAGCTTCCTCTGTTCTAAGGAAAACAATCCTAGCCTATCCAATCTTTCTTCACAGCTACAATTTTCAAGCTCTGGCAACATCCGTATAAATCTCCTCTGTAGTCTCTCCAGAGCAATTATGTTCTTCCTGTAATGTGGTGACCAGAACTATACACACATTTCCAGCTGTGGCCTAACCAGCATTTTATACAGTTCCATCATTACATCCCTGCTTTTGTATTCAATACCTCGTCCAATAAAGGAAGCATTCCATATGCTTTCTTTACCACCTTATCCACCTGTTCTGCCACCTTCAGGGATCTGCGAACATGCTCTCCAAGTTGTCTCATGACATCATCCCCTCTCAATATCTCAATAACCATAACTCATTTTTCATCATTTGCTCTGCGTATGGTAGTAAGTATGAAAATTTTGCATGGTGGATTTGCCATTCTGTCTATGCAATTCTTCCATGCTGACAAAGGATTATTTTATACCTGTGTAGCTTGTTTGCTTAATACCTTGTATCTGGTCACAATGAAAACAAAAAGTAATTTCTTAAGCACAACTTAATAACTTAGTATAATTCTGGGTTGAGCGGTGGGTTCCTGACTGAAACCTACCTCCAACCTGCCCATTCCAGCTTCAACTATGGTAGGGAAGTGGGCGAATGACCAACCCAGTCCAAGAAGGCAGGTTGGTACTTTAAATATAATAAGGAGAGTGTGAACCTCGCTATTCAACTTTTCAAATTTCAATATGGGTGGCTGGGTTTCTCGAGCTTCTAAAACCCTGCAGTGACATCCAGATGAGGGCTTGGTAGATGCTGGAAGCCTCCTGGATCAAGTGTGCCTGTCTGAGTGATGCCTGTCAGTGGAACCACTGCTCTCCTCCCCCCACAACCTTCTCCATGAGGTCTCAGGTTTTGATTTTCCTGACCTGGGTCTCTGATCCACTCCCACCCTGCCCTCACCCCACCAAGGCCTCTGAATTTTCTGCCACCTTGGCAGGTTGGAGGCTGGTTTGGGTCAGGAATCTGATCTTTAAGACTTTAACCCACCACTTGACCCAAACCCATCAGTTTTTTCTTGGGTAAAAGTCCCACCCAAAGTTTTCAGAATTATACTAGTTATTAAATTGCGCTTGAGAAATTACCTATTTTAATCCCTGCCCCAGTGGATTTCACTGGGGATTAAATACAGCTGTGATACCTTCCATGGCAGTTGCACATTATTGCTCACTGCATCAAGAAAGGCCATGTTGAGGTATCAGAAAACTGCTGATATGTTAACATTTAATCAGCAACATTAGGGTGGGATAGGAATCGGAAAATATGCTTTTTTTTGCTTATATTTTGTCTCGTAATATTGCAGGTTATCCTGGTTTGGACTTTGACTGGGCCGATTATCTTAAACAGTGTGGAGCAGAGGCACTTTCTCAGTACTGCTTTAGAAATGTAAGTTTTTTCAAAAACTATTACATTGCTATGCAATAAAACTTTCACTTCAAGAAAATTTCACTGCTTCAGGCAAATGGTCATGGAAGATTTACACAACTGGATTTCTGTAAATAATTCCAATAGTATGTTTCAGGCCATAAAACACATCAATCTTAGCAAATTTCTTTGACTGAAGTAGCTATTATGAAAATATAATTTTAACGGGGATTTTTTGCTAAATTAGTGCAGAAATTGTTCCAGAGTTTTTTGAGTTAAATACAGAAGTACCTTTTTAGCTTGCAAATATAGAAGACCAGATTTTAACTACAGGTAGGTGGTTAACGGTATGAGTTTGAAACTCACCCGCTCTATCAGAAAACTAGCCTGGAGTATTTTTTACCTAAGTCTCTGAAACAACAAGAAACCCACCCATTTTGTCGGCCCAACTTCTAGAAGGTCACCCAGAGACTTATTTAATGCCGGAATGAACCTCCTTGTAGCATAGTGGAATATTTAGACTAAGTTCCATCAAGGTTTAACTGTAACAGTCTGCATTGTCATAGAAGGAAGTGACATACACTCATGTGATCTGAGAGTTTAGCAGAATACATTTTGTCAGAAGCTAGTGTAGAGGGGTGTTCTCGTAACTATGAATATGTTACAATAAAGTTAGTGTTTTGCAGCCAGCAGTCTTCGAGAATTTATTGAAACCTCAACCCAACAACACAATAATATATAGTGGGCAGCAGTTTAAAAAAAAATGGTAATAGAAAAATCTCAACTTTTACTGGAACGCTTCGAAACAGTTACATTGCTATGCAATAAAACTTTCACTTCAAGAAAATTTCACTGCTTCAGGCAAATGGTCATGGAAGACCTCAATCAGGCTGAAACATGGCCAAAGTGGTACAAGAGATTTGCTCGATTTCGCACCACATCAGGTCTCGCAGCGAAGCCAGACTGTGAGTAGGTCAGTATGCTTTTGTATGCAATGGGTAACTGTGCAGACAACATCCTAGTTATCCTGGGGATAGATGAGGGTAAAGCCACATCTGCTGAGGTTACTGATGCATTGGAGAAATATTTCAATCTCCAAGGACACCATCGTGAAATGTGCAAAGTTCAATAAATCTACCCAAAGACACGGGGAAAACATTGACACGTTTATTAATGATTTTTAGCGATGAGCAGAAGACTGAGTAGAATGATCTGAAAGATGAGTGAATTCATGACAGAATAGTTGTTGGAGTAGCAGATGATGCATTATCAGATAATTTGCAGTCCCGAGATGACTTGACATTGGCGAAGGCGATTCAATTAAGTAGACAAGCCGAGATCAGGAGGCAAAACTGTTTGGTAATCAGAGGAGTAAGAGAAAGCCCAAAGTAACAGATGCAGTTGAATTTGTTTGACATGAATGATAGGGAAAGTAGAGAGAAGGAAATATGTGTGGCAAGAAAAGCAATTAATGGCAGCAGCACAGACTAGCTGTTGCTGGTATAGCAGAGAAAGGCATTGGCGCCGGAATTGTCCTACCAAAGACATGCAATGAAATTGGTATAAAATGATGGGGCATTTTCAGGCAGCATGACGCAGTAGAAAAACTGCTCAGAACACGCAAAAAGAGAAAGGAAACAGTCGCGAAGTAGAAGATTCACGTGACATTGAGATGCTCTTCTTAGGAGAGATTAAAGAATTAAGCAGAAATTATTGGAATGCAGAGATCCTGGTAGGAGGTCACAAGACACTTTAAACTAGATACTGGAGAAGCAGTTTTGGTTTTTTGCAAATGCTGAACCATGGTTAAGCAAGAGAGCATTTCAACCATCCTGCAAAAAGCTACATGGACCAGCAAGGGCAGAGATGAAGGTTCTGGAGAACTAACAACTACCTTAAAGCACAGAGAGAAAGTAATTACTGAAGTACTACATGTAATTCAAGATCAAAGTTGTTTGTTCTTAAGTAGAAAGGCATGTATGGAATTGAATCTAATTTGCAGAATAGAAGAAATAAAGAATGGTGAAGGTCAATTGAGAGACTTCAGAGAAAAATTCGTGAAGTTTTTTTACAGGATTGGGAAAGCTGAGAACAAGGTTCTTATAACACTAAGCCCAGAAATGAAACTAATATACTTATGTACATCTAGAAAGATTCCATACCCATTACTTCCAAAGGTAAAGAACGAGATCGATTCAATGATAAGACAAGGAGTCATTTTGCCTGTAAAAGTGCCGATGAGTTGGTGCTTAGGGAATGTACCAGTTCTGAAACCAAACGGTGCAATAAGAATATATGTTGATCTCACAAAATTCAAATGAAGCTGTGGAAAGAGAAGTCCATCCAATGGTATCAATAGATGAGAGTTTAGCTAAATTAGAGCTCGATATACTGTAAATTGCACACCCAACAGCAGATTCCGGCAACTACCACTAGAAGAGGAGTCCAAACTTCTTACAACGTTCATAACACCATTTGGAAGATTCTGCTTTAACAGTTTACTCTTTGAAATAACATCAGCACCAGAGATCTTTTAAAACGATGCTAAGTCCTTTAGAGGGTTTACATGGAGTTGTTTGCTGTTTGGAAATGTGTGCTGAAATGCTCATTGCACATTTTTTGACATAATGCAACGCACTAAAGCAACTGCTACTATATCTGCAGTTTCCCGTAGGATATTCACCATTGTTGCTAGGTCATTTGATACTATTACATGCTAAGTAAGCACAGGCACACAATTTTTTGTTCTGATATTGATTATGTGTAGGTTGCCTTCAGGCACAACATAAACAAAGCCATTAAAGGGTATATGAATCATGCTAGATTAGCAGACAGCTTCTCTTGTGCACCATTAGAAGCTATTCAAAAAAAAGTGACCTGCCTTAACGCATTTACCTAGATAATGAACAAGTTTGAAACATTTGTTTTGGGGAACAAAATGCAATCTTTGCGTTCATCTGTCTTAATTCATTTTTAATATATCTGAAGTCACAAACTAGTGGTAACAGCCTACAGTTATGCTTGCTTCCCTTGTAGTTTGAGTATGTTTGCTACTTTGACAATCTTCCACCTTGGCACTTATTTTTCATTGCACATGTGCTAAAACCTATAAATGGCAATTTTCAAATTGGGGAAAAGTGATCTAAGCTGTGATTTTTCTGTGTTGATCTTTCTGACTGCCTTGACATAGGAGGAAATTTTATAACTCTTAGCTTAAATGTAGCAAACCAAGGAATGATCATGTACATTCTAAAACTGACCAATTAACCCATGATAATTGACTTTATTTTTTTAAACAGGTTGCCACATGTACAAATATTTTAGTTGTTAATTCTTTACATTGCATTTTGCAAAGTAAATTAACTTGGTACTGACCAATTTATATCATATTTTAATTAGATTATTGTTATTATAATGAGAATATACCTAGAATGTTTCAGAACTGTTCTAATACCCTCAGACTTTATATTAGAAGAGGTTTTAGCCTTTGCCAAAATAATCAAGTTGCATCATTTTAAGAACTGAATATTGATGACATAGGCAATGTTTTTTGGTCTAGTGCAAACTTTGACTGCTAAATTAAATTTCATTAAACTCTTCATTTATGTATCTTTTTGTAAAATTATTTTAGTTTCCTTCTCAATTCTTTAATTAAAGAGCATTCTTAATTCAATCACATTTTGAATATTTTTTCAGAACCTGATTGCATTAAGAATTCACACTGTACCTAATTATAAGGCTCTGTTAGAAAGCTGTTGGATTTTGGTTCTGATGATTATCACATTGCATTTACACCATTTCAGAGCAATCAATATAACACAAAACCGTGTTATAACATGCAGCATACTTGGCTGCAAAAGACTATGTAACAATAGGAGGGTTTGTTAGGAGTTATTTTTAAAATGTATAACATTATTAGTACACAATTTCCTTATGCCGTGCTTTCTGCTTTTTTTTCACCCTATTTCAGACTTCACTCAATCGAGGCTTCACCAAAAATATGAAGTTGGAGGCTGTTAACCTCAGTAACCTGGCAGAAATATGCGTTGCTTCAATCACAAAAGTAAAAGGGCGATTAATGTGGCTTCAGCTTGAAGGTAAGATGAAAGAAAATAGAATTATTGGAAATAGTAATCCTTTGACTTGTTAAAACTTTTGTAGCTCATGACAAGGCACTATATGCTATATGGAAGCCCATGTTTCATGCACTGATATTTGTTTTTTGAAATAAAAGTTCAAAATGTATTAATTTTTTAAAAATTCCTTCATGGGATGTGGGCATCGTTGGCTAGGTCAGCATTTATTGCCCATCCTTAACTGTCCTTGAACTGAGTGGCTTGCTAGGCTATTTCAGAGGGCATTTAAAAGTCAACCACATTGCTGAGGGTCCGGAGTTATGTAGGCCAGACCAAGTAAGGATGACAGGTTTCTTTCCCTAAAGGACATTAGGATTGCCATATTTTCATGAATGTCAGACGTTAAAACATTAAGTTTTACTTCCAGACCCTTTAATCACTTAAATGACATACTGGCCTACAATAACAAGCAATGGCATAGGTGGAATTTGAGCGAGGTGTGGGGGGAGAGCATACTGCTCGTCCCTGCCCTCCATCCCTCCCAAAAAAAACTTTAGTCCCAACTGGGCTGGCTTTAAAAATGGCAGCCATAGCCTTTTGGTGGGGGGGTGGCCTGAAGCACCTGAGAGTGGGACTTCCACCCCTCAGTGGGAGGAAGTCCTGCTCTCGAGAGCTGCCAGCCAAACTGATTGGCTTGCATCTCTAGCATGCCCAGCAGCACCAGAACTCAAGAGTGTCCCCAGTGTGCACGGGGCAGACCCAAAGGACGTACACCACCCCTTCTTTCCCATCTGTTAACCATTTCTGCTTTTTAAAAAAAAAAGCCTTCCAATTCCCACCTGCCTGATACCGCCAACCATATTATGTTGTGGGCAGTGTAATATTTGGGTCAACTGGATTGTTAACTAGCTCAATTGCCCATTAATTATCTTTTTCAAAATGGCAGGCATTTTATGGGGATTGGGTCAGGGTGGGTGAGAAGTCAGTGAGCTAGCCACTTGTCATATTTTATATGCCCCGCCTAGTGGGTGGCTGTAAAATCTATCTAGCCTAATGTACATTTAAAATAAGGCTGAGCCACATGCTCAGTTGTCTTCTGCTGGCGTACTTATTATTCAGCATCTTTTCCAGTTTATTGGATGTCTTCCTCCAGTCTCTAATTACTTTCTCTGAAACATTAAACACTTGCTGCTGCACAATTGTTTGTTGCCTCTGCGAATGGTACAACTTTCATTTTAAATTGAACTGCGTACTTGTTATTCTTTCTCAACAGCATCATGACAGATCATGTGGGATCCAATAGTCTTGTCAATTAGCTCAGAGATTGCCACTTGAATTGGCGGAGGGAAAATCCAAACATTCCTGTGTCCCCATAAATTAATGAATCTTAGTAATTACCAGTCATAATTAATAATCAGTGTGGTTTTTTTTCCCTGAAAATCCAGGGTTGACTTTTACATGCTTACATATGGTATATGTTTCTATGTATATAGGATGAATGAATCTAATATGAAAGATTGAATAAAGGATAATAATTCAGTTATAATGACTATTCACTTAGTACCTGTTCACTGTAAATCCAAAGGGAGTTCTTTGGCTATCGATAATATTTATTTCTTAATCAAAACTAGTTATAACCAAGTATAACACATCCAGTAACATTTAGAATATTGTGAGCAAGTAAAGGCACATTCCTTAAAGGATATTGATGCATTTCAGGGGGTTTCGATGAAACTGATTATGGGATGTGCATGAAAAATTAAACGTGCAGAAATGTTCTTTGGACTTTGAATGGAGGAGCCAAATTGGCTGGTAATAGCTATTTTAGATTTCTGTGAGATGGGAAAATCAAATTTTGTGTACGTAGTTAAAGAAATTGACATCTTTGTGGATTAATGCAACGTTAACTAATGACTTTTCACTCAATCATTTAAGGTGCAGAAGCGCTTACTTGGAAGGGACCAGTCTAATTTTCAGGCATGATTAATTAGAAGTTCCAGCTGCACAGATGAGATTTGGAATCAATGAGTGGGGAAGGCAAATGGAACTTATTTCCAATTTTCATTTGTCTTGGTCAGCCTATTCCACAATCAGCAAATCTAGAGACGCCATCTGAACTGAAAATGTAGACTATCATATAGTTATATAAAAGATCTATAGCCTCAATTTTAACTCTGGGTAGAATTCAAGAGGGCAGGAGGCAGACCAAGCAGCAAACCTCCATTATGACACCAGTGTGAGACTCAAGTGCTTTTGACTCCTTGGCCTCATTTTATGATGATTGTCCACCCGATCTGATAGGCTGGAATTGGGCAGTTGCAGAAGCCCATAGCAATTTCTTTGTCTTACAATATCTGTACTGTCATTTTCAATTGAGTTCAGACTTAGTTGAGATCCTTTCTTTGGGCTATAGAGCCAAGGCTGTAGTAAGATTATGTTCACATATTCTGAGTATTGCGCACGGGTAAATATTTTTATCAAAGCTCTTGAGATATTTTCCATCTGATTTTTGCTGAGAAACTTGGTACTGCATAAATTTTCTGCAGCGCAGACAGGATGAGCCAAGTGGCCCCTCTGTGCCGTACATAACCTTTCTATGATTCTCCAATGACAGTAGACTTGCAGAAAACTTGAAATAACTTTGTGTTAGTGCTAACATGACACCTCATAAAGTCGTGTACATATAGAATCATATATTATTGTAGATCATGGAACATAAGTCGATCTGGCATATAAGGACCCCATTTTTCTGGCACCCAAAATCATGTTTTTGCATATTGCTGGCGTAAGTTTAAACCACCCCCCCGCCCCCCCCCCCCCGCAACCACTTTTTAAGCCATGACATGCTTTATTTGCATTAGTAGTTAGCCTCAATTTTTCACCCCACAAATGTACGTTTTACTTATCGGTACCTTATATTTTGGTGCACGGGATCAAACAGGCAGTATGGGCTATGTTGCAAAGATGTGTGCACACAGCTGATCATGCACGGAAAACAATAAAGAAAAACGAGTCTTTCAACAAAGCAAATGAAGTATGAAGCTGGTTTCAAGCTAAAAGTCATAACATATACTAACTCATCAAATTGCTGCGGCAAGGGAATTCGATGTAAGTGAAAAACTGATGTGAAAATGGAAGAAGAAGGAATCCGCCCTGAAGATTATGCGCATGACCAAGCACCATGAGAACAGGGACTAGTTACTGGCCTGATTTTGAGAAGCATGTATCAGAATGGGTCCTCAAATTGCCAGAATGGTTACATCATCACCAGAAATGCACTTAAGTGGGCCAACTCAAATTCAGCAAAGATTTCACAACAACAGCTAATTGGTGTAACACTTTATAGAAGTGGCATAACGTGCCACTTTATGGAAGAAAAATGTCTAGTACTGAGTCAGAAGACCAAGATTGCTCAGACTACCAAAAGACCTCGATGTCAAAATCGCCAGTTTCCAGCAATTCATCATCAGAGCGGCAAAAACATGTGTTCATTATGCAACATTGGCAACGCGGATGAAATGCCCATGAATTTCAATATGGTCAACAGCCGAACTGTGGAGTGGAAAAGTACAAAAACTCAGGACATGAGAAGACACAATTTACTGTGATATTAGCCTGCATGGCCACCGGAATGGAATTAAAGTCTGTGGTAATTTTCAAATGCAAAGCTTGCTGACTATTAAGTTCCCTGCAGGAACTTTTGTGCATGTCCATGACAACAGTTGGATGGCTGAGGATGGAGTTAAACCTTGGATTGATGGTATTGAATACGCTCTGGTGCCCTACGCAAAGGATGTAGCTTAATAGTGTGGGACATGTTCAGATATAACCAATGAGATCAAGAGGCGCTTGTGAAGAAATAACAACACACAAACTACCAAGAGATCTAATTTCTGTAGTTCAACCTCAACAAGCCATTCAAGGATCATGTATGTGCCAAATAGAATAGGTGGATGGTTGATGGAGAAAAAACCTTTACAAAGAGTAGAAATATGTGTGCTGCCCTGCTTGATGTTTTGTGTAGTTTTGTCATCAAATTGTGGGATGCTAGTAATGCACAAAGTATCATCAGATCGTTCAAAAAATGTGGAATATTCAATTCAGTGGTTGGAGAGGAAGATGATTTTTGTGCAAGGATGATAATGAAACCAAAAGCACCACAGAGTGAAGCCCTTATGATGATTTTTAAAAATTTATTTTTGGGAAGTGGGCTTCGCTGGCTGGGCCAGCATTTATTGCCCATCCCTAATTGCCTTTGAGAAAGTGAGCTGCCTTCTTGAACTGCTGCAGTGCATGTGGTGTAGGTACACTCACAGTGCTGTTAGGAAGGGAGTTCCAGGATTTTGACTCAGTGATGTTGATAGCCAAAAGTGACTCAGAATGAATTCAATGAGCCTTTTGCATTGGATTCTAAAGCCAATGATTTTGAGTTTTAAAATTCGTTGATTCTGGTTAAAAGTATCTTTGTAAAATCAATTCATTTTATAAACAGTGCCACATTAATTTAACATGAATTACTGACATTTCTTTTTCACATTTCAAAATGGCGACCGCCCACACTTGGCATATAAGTTGACTCCAGTTTTTGGAAATAAATTTGAAGGCTTCAAAGATTGGCATATGTGCTGCGATCTATGGAAATATAGACACATTTTCAGTGAATGCAGCATAAGGCTGCATTTTTTTAATTTACCAGGTAGCCAAGACAAGAAACTTGCTTCTAAATTTTAACCTAACCCATTCTATTCCTACTAGGTGGATTTTTTTAAAATCAAGATAAGTCACAAAAGCATAATAGAGAGAGTATCAGTTACAGTCTAAGAAATGGGCTGCAAATTCAAAACAGCATTAGTGACAATTAGCAGAAGGTACACAAGAAAAACTAACAGTATTTTGAACAAAGGACAGAAGTTGACATACATTTATAGTTATTGTAACGTTTGGTCGGGGAGGGTTAGCAACCCAAAGCAATAGCAGATGATGCAGCTTGACAACGAGGACCAGCAATGTGAGTTCAGGAAATGGAACCATCACTGGCACAAAAAAAATGGCTCACCTAACCATTTATCAATAGCATGCAGTCGAAAACTTTCGCACTTTTCATGTCACTTAGATTCCTTTTTTTAAGTTTGTGGTTGAATCATTCCAAAACATTTAGTGTTTTTTCCTGTAGAACAATGACCAGAAACATAAATAGATTATCATTTCTAAGAACTCTGGTAATCTACTTGAACGAGATGACTAAGGGACCACACTTATTTTAGTATAATTTCTATTTCAGTTGGAGCATTTCCTCAGTGATTAAATAAAAGTAAATTAAATGAGATGAAGGCATGATTTTGTTTCTGACAATTGTCTATTTAATGACAAAATAAAACTTTGGGTTTAAAATGATAGTCTCATGTTGTTAAAAATATACAGTTTTAAACTGAATTGTTTGCATCTCAAACCTGCACACACATATAAACAAAACATTGAATAGCGCTGCCTTATAATTTTAAAAAAAAGCTTTGAAGGTATCAATCCCAGACACTTAGGCCCAGACCTTCGTCACCAGGTCGGACTTGGTGAACCCGACCTTTAAGAATGTCCGCCTGCAGGTCAAATTTTTGGTCAAGGCCGGTGGGGGGAGGGGGGGCGGGGTTTGCTGAATCGGGCATTGGACGGGCGACCCAGGAACAAATGTGCAGGCTCTTGGGTGCGGAGGCAGGTTGGGCGCCAGGCCTGTCCGTCTCTGTGCTGCAACACTGTATTTAAATAAATAAACGACAATGGCCAGGATTTTCCCATTGGCGATTTGGGGGCGGGGCCCACTCGCCGAGGGGAAAATGACGTGGGATGACGTCGGGAGGAACCCCCGACCTCATCCCGGTCCCTTTAAATATTCAGGAAGGCGGGTGGACAGCGAAATCAGCTGTCCGCCCGCCGACCTGTCAATGGCCAACTTAGTGGCAAACCATGCCCTCACCCTTTGCCCTTACCCCCTTCATGCCAACTCACCTAGTATCCTTGGGCTTGTTCCTTGACAGTTTTGACAGCTGTACAGCTCTTCAACAACTATATAGTTCCAGAAATTTTGTGCGTAAGAAGTACATAATCATGTTCACTTTTAACTCTCCCAAAGGTGTCCCTAGACCCTATCCAAAGGGCCAACTTACCTATCCAAAGGGGCACTCTGGCTATCCAAGCACATCCATTAAGTTCAAACCTCCTCTTACTAGTTCTAATCACCACACTCTGGATTCCACACTCCTGTTCTTCCAAAATCCCACTTCAGTGAAAGCCACTGGTGATTTAAATGGCCAGCTGCCTCCACAAGTCATGTGTGTGTGAACCCCAGCCCGAGTCCTCTCCCGCCCTCGCCAAGGTGGGAAATGTTGGGGGTGGGACTTAAAATTTTTAGCCGTTTCGGGGATTTTCGCCACAACTAAGAGCCTGTCCGTTATGGCAAAAATCCAGGCCTTGTTTTGAATGTGCACTGTGATTAAGAATGTGAATTATTTCAATGGTAAATATATATATTGCGTTAAAAATAAATCCTGGACCGAATCTTGACTGGGGTGCACTGTATCGAGGTTGGATGAGTTTCTGATGGGAAACTTGGAAGCTTGGGGGAGTGCAATCCCTGAATCCTGGGGGTTGGAAGGGAGTTTATGTTGGTCTGATGAGTGGGGAAGCACGTACCTTTCCTTATAGCAGTCCTCATGTCCTTTCGGTTTCCCAACGCACTCAATCCCATGTTCAAATTCCCCCATAATGCCATCTCCTCGAAGATCCATAAACTCAAGAAAGCTGATTTTCCTAGGTCACTGACCCTCTGGAGAATGTCAGAATTTTCTTCCTTTTAAAGTTGGCCTGCAATTTCCAGGGTCTTCATGAGGGGAGCGATTGTGACAGGCAAATGAGTTGTGAGAGGCCGTGGTTGTCCTCTCTTTTTCTGGCCCTGATGTCAATGCTGGATCCTGCACTTGGGCATGAATTTTAAATGAAATAAACAGGTGAGTTTGGGTCAGGGGGTGTGGGGAGGGGAATGGGGTGAAGTGCCAGTTTCCCAATCCAAACCCGCCTACCCACCTATTTCCGGTTTTAACTGAAGCCGGAAGGTGGGCAGGCGACCAACGTGATTCAAGGGGGAATATGATAATGAGGTCCTTACCATGCAGCTTTTGAAATGAACTGTCTGCCTGGTTTCTTGAGCCGCAGGTAATCCAGCAGTTTTCTCAAAGATAGGACTTGGCAGATTTCGGAGGCTAGTGCCTTCACACCTCCCTCCTGTATTCAGGTGCCTGCCTGAGGAGCCTCTACAGTTGGACCCCTCTTCCTATCCCAACAACCTTCCTCTGGAGATCTCCAAACCGCTTCCTCCACCAGGTCATAATCACGTCGCCAGTATCAGGCTCCAATCCCCTACCTGCCCCCACATTAGATCTCTGGACTCTTTCTCTCCCCCACTAGGCTCAAAATCGGCAGTCCCCTACATCATCTTTCAGATAGCTACTATTGAATTGTCTTTCACTACCCTTTCAGGCGGTATCCTTCAGATTGTTATAGCTCCTCATATAAAATATTCTCCTCATCTCTTCATCTGGTCCTTTAGCCGGTTATCTTAAATCTGTGCTGTCTGTTTCCACTGGCAGAAGGATTGATGACCAAAGACCTTGCATGATTTAGAACATATCTATTAAATCTTCCCTTAACCTTCTCTGCTGTAAAGGAAAAAATCCCAGCTCCTCTAGAGCCTCTTCATTCCTGGTCCCACTCTGTTAAAACACTGCACCCTCTCCAAGGTCTTGACATTCTTCCTAAAGTTTGGTGCATTGAACTGGAAACAGTACTCCAGCTGAGACCTAACCAGTGATCTATAAAACAAAGATCATCTCCTGATGTCTGCTATAATTTCCTTCATTGGCCAAAATATAAAACACAATCTATTAAAAGTGCATTAAAATCACCCTTCACAAAGTTTGTCAGCTTATTATCTTGAAGAACATAGATCACAATGTATTTCAGGAACATAACACTACTCTGTGGAATTATTACTAATAAACCATTTTAGCTTTGCTCTTCTGGTTTACAATATTATATCAAAGTGTTGATGTGCTACCATTTTGCAACACACCACAAAAGACCTGTTCAGATATTACATCACAATTATTAATTCTTAATGTGGAATTTATTATGAACAAATGGCAGAGCTGTTAGTCTGCTGTGAAATCTGCTGCTCCTGATGAGGCTCTAATCTAATCTGAACTGTTATAAAACTCTTTGAGCTTTGGTCTTACAGCACGTGACTGATTTTACTGTTTATATTGTGATCCTTCATGAGGTTAATGCCTTGTTGTCATGCCCTCAGGTCCAATATTGCGCATATATTTTATACAATTTATGTTTCAGCATCTTAGATAAAATATCTTGTTATAAACCCAGTGATATACAAGATTTCTCAAGTTGTAAACCATCATGACTGGTATTTTTTATCTTTTGAACTCCCAAAAGGTCAACACCCCATACAAGCTGCCAAATGCACTAATTAAATGACAATTATTTTTTTCTCACCAGGTGCCTGTCACTAACAGAAAAGCAATAGCTTAAAAACTTAGTCACTTCAAAATCTGGTTACCTGGTGCTGATGCTGGGCACATATGCTATCAATAGGTGTGAAACTCGTTTAACTGCAGAGAAAGCCTGACAAAACAACACCCCCATTTATCCATGACAATACCAACTTTTACAATACGAAAGGAAGACTTGGAGGACTGAATTTGTTTTCATTGCAGAAATGATAGAAAAGCTAAGAGGAAGAATGGCATTTTTAAAAACTTTTAAAAATTTATTCTTTCATGGGATGTGGGCATCACTAGCTATGCCAGCATTTTTATTTCCCATCCCTAATTGCCCTAGAGAAGGTGGTTGTGAGCTGCTTTCTTGAACCGCTGCAGTCCATGTGGTATTAGGCATACATTCAGCGCTGTTGGGAAGGGAGTTCCAGGACTTTGACCCAGTGATAGTGAAGGAATGGTGATTATAGTTCCAAGTATGGCTTGGACAAGAACTTGTTATTCCCATACATCGACGGCCCTTGTGCTTCTAGGTAGTAGAGGTTGTGGGTTTGGAGGGTGCTGTTGAAGGAGCCTTGGTGAGTTGCTGCAATGCATCTTGTCGATCAGCAGTTCCCAACCAGTGTGTCGTGGCGCATTGGTGTGCCGTAAAGATTGCCCAAGTATGCCATGAAATCAGAGGCTAATCAGAGAACCCCGAACTCTCGCTCTCAATCACTGCTTTTATGGCCCCTAACACACACACACACTCCCTGCCCCCCCTCCCTTGTTGCGCATTTATAGCCCCGAACTCTCGCGCTCTCTCGCTGATTTTATCATCTCAAACTCTCACTCATTTTTTCGCATTGTTTTTATCACCTCGAACTCTCACACTCTCTCTCACTGCTTCTATCACCTCGAACTCTCATGCCCTCAATGCTTTTATAGCCCCAGAATGATGTTGAAACATCTATTTAAAATTAGAAAAAAACAATGGGTAGAATCTTACCTATGGTGAGCGGGCTGGTCAGGGGTGGGCACGGAGCTGATCACCGCCCACGATCGGCTGCGCACATGCCATTTGGCCCGCCCTGCGCAATGCGATGTGAGGCATGGAGCTGCCTCAGGGAGATTAAGTGGATAATAAAAGTTTTTAAAAAATAAGGTAAAAAGTGTCCCCTCATGTGACAGTGTCACATGAGCTGGGACATGTTTGTGAAGTTGACAAAATTTATTTATTAAGCTTATAAGATCTTCAGGAAATCTCATCCCACCGCTTGGGCTCTTCGCCTGCCCGCCAACCTTAAGATTGGACGGGCAGCGTTGTTAATAGGGTAAATTGCTTTCTTCATGGCCTTCATAGACCGTTGACAGTTCGGCGGCCTGCCCCCACCTGCCGATGGCAATATTCTGCCCAATGTACCTTAAGAATCATTGCAAGTGGACAATGCTGCTGCAGGGACAAGATCAATTGTATTCCAATTTGTGTGGTCGCTCTTAGTAACCGTGTGATTTTGTGTAAAAAGAGACAACGCAAAACACGAACAGGTAAAGAAAACCGTGCTGGATCAAGATTCGCACATAGCATATGGTATACACAGCCATGGATAAATTCTTAAAGAAGAGAAGTGAAGGATCCCAATCTGATTCAAATGTGGCCAAACCAACAGAACCTCAAGAAAAAAGCAAGGTTGGGACACAGACCAAACAGTGAAAATCCAAATGTAAAATCATGTCCTTTGAAATTTCACTTGTTTACTATTTTGTGTGAAGAGATGGGAGACAAGTACCAGGGTATGCTCAAGCACACAGAAGCACAATGGCTGTCTCAGTGGTGGGGGGAAGGTCCTCTCCGTATTTATGAGCTCCATAGCGTGCTGAAAGAGTTTTTGGCACTGCATGAATTGCCACGCACAAATTTAATATGCGATCATTCTTGGTCTGCTAAGCTTGCATATCTTTCAGCGATTCAGCCATCTGAATGAGCTGAATGTTCAAATGCAGGGGAAAACAAGAACATTCCAATGGCTACAGATAAACTTCAAGGCTTAAGATCAAAACTGGCCCTTTGGCAGGATAATGTGGCAAGTGGGTCAGTTGAGATGTTCGAGTTGGTATCGGCAAATCCAGCTGATAAAACCATACTCAGCCTCACCTCCACCCATCTTAAAATACTACAGGAGAAGTTCAAATGCCACTTCCCCTCCACGAGTATGGAAAACTTTGGGTACGTGATCTGTTTGGTTCACTTTCTTTTGAATTGCCAAAGATGTTGTCATTAAAAGAAGAGAGGAATTTGCAGACCTCGTGATAGATCATACACTGGAAGTGGAGTTTGCAGAGGTGCCTCTGGGCACATTTGGGTTGCATTTGGACAAGAATATCCATCCATTTCAGGTATTCTATAGCAGTACTGTTACCATTTCCCACAACCCACCTGTGCAAGTTGGCTTCTGTAAAACAAAACTAAAGGAAGGAGCACCGGTCAGTGGAGCAAGTTGCCTGTCATTGGTTCCTCCTGAAAACCAAAGACTCTGCTCACAGAGAGAGACTCGGGTGTTGTACCAGCATTGTCATAAAATGTTGCTCATATTACCTTCATTTGCGTTTTGCTTTGATTCATATACTTTTAATTTCAATAAGTATTTTGTTAAGGAATTAGAAGAAATTGAAACTTTTGTAATGTTATGAGTATGAACTTTCACATTGAGAAATATAGACTTAGAAAAACTGAAAACAATTAAACGTCAATAGGAAATACTTAAATTGTATACATTTTCTATATAAAAAAAGTTTGACATGCAAATGCTGATAGTGTTTTCATTGTAAACTGCTTAAACTAATGAAAATTGTATTTGATGGTGGCTTGATGTATTTTTAGGAGGTTCTACAGATTAAAGGCTTTTGTTAGAGGGCAATTGAGTTGGAGAAAATAGGAGGTGTGTCTCAATCTTTTTTGTATAAAGTTATGTCATGACATACAAAAGGTTGGGAACCACTGTTATAGATGGGACACACTGCTGCCGCTGTGCATCGGTGGTGGAGGGAGTGAATGTTCAAGATGGTGGATGGGGTGCCAAACAAGCGGGCTGCTTTGTCCTGGATTGTGCCAAGTTTCTTGAGCGGTGTTGAAGCTGCGCTCATCCAAGCAGGTGGAGAGTATTATATCACACTCCTGACTTGTGCCTTGTAGATGGTGGACAGGCTTTGGGGAGTCAGGACAATTACTCACTGCAGAATTCCCAGCTTCTGACCTTGTCTTAAAGCCAAGACAATTATTTGTATGGCTGGTCCAGTCCTCGTCTGATTCATATACTGGTCAGTGGTAACCCCCAGGAAACCGATAATGGGGGATTCAGCGATGGCAATGCCATTGAATTTCAAGGGGAATTGGTGATTTGGTCATTGCCTGGCACTTGTGTGGCATGAATGTTACTTGCCACTTTTTAGCCCTATGCTGAATGTTGTCTGCATGTTGCTACATATGGATACAGACTGCTCGAGTATCTGATGAATCAGTAATGGTACTGAACATTGGGCAATTATTAGCTAAAATCCCCACTTGTGACCTTATGATAGTGGGAAGGTTATTGATGAAGCAGCTGAAGATGGTTGGGCTTAGGACACTACGCTGAGGAACTCCTGAGGCAATGTCCTGGGACTGATTGACCTCCAACAACCATAACCATCTTCCTTTGTGCTAAGCATGACTCCAGCCAGTTTCCCCTGATTCCCTTTGACTCCAGCTTTGCTGGGGCTCCTTGATGCCACACTCGGCAAAATACTGCCTTCATGTCAAGGGCAGCCACTACCCCCTCACATCGGGAGTTCAGCTCTTTTGTCCATTTTTGAACCAAAGCTGTAATGAGGTCAGGAGCTGAGTAGCCCTGGTGGAACCCAAACTGAGTGTTGTTGAGCAGGTTATTACTGTGCTAAGTGCCGCTTGATAGCACTGTTGATGACCCCTTCATCGCTTTGCTGATGATTGAGTGTAGACTTATGGGGTGGTAATTGGCCAGATTGGATTTTTCCTGCTTTTTGTGGAAAGAACATAACTGGGTAATTTTTCCACATTACTGGACCAATACCAGTGTTGCAGCTGTACTGGAACAGCTTGTCTAGTGACGTGGCTAAATCTGGAGCTCAGTCTTTAGTGCAATTGCCGGAATGTTGTCAGGGCCCGTAGCCTTTTCTTGATATTAGGTGGAGTGAATTGAATTAGCTGAAGATTGGCAACTGTGATGCTGGGGACCTCTGGAGGAGGCCAAGATGGATCATCCACTCAGCACTTCTGCCTGAAGATGATTGCAAATGCAGCCTTGTCTTTTGCAGTGATGTGCAGGACTCCCCCATCATTGAGGATGGGGATATTTGTGTAGTGAGTTATTTAATTGTACACCACCATTCATGACTGGATGTGGCAGAACTGCGGAGCTTAGATCTGATCCATTGGTTGTGGGATCGCTTATATTTGTCTATTGCCTACTGCTTCCGTTGTTTGGCATGCACATAGACCTGTTGTAGCTTCACCAGGGTGACACCCCATTTTTCAGTATGTCTGGTGTTGCTCCTGGCATGCCCTCCTGCACTCTTCATTGAACCCGTGTTGATCCTACCCCGGCTTGATGGTAATGATAGAGTAGGGGGATATGCTGTGCCATGTGGTTATAATTTGCGGTTGAGTACAGTTCTGCTGTTGCAGTGGCCCACAGCATTTCATGGATGCCCAGTTTTGAGTCACTAGATCTGTTCGAACTCCATCCCATTTTGAACAGTGGTAGTGCCACACAACACAATGGAGGGTATCCTTAATGTGAAGATGGGACTTTGCCTCCACAAGGACGGTGTGGTGGTCACTTCTACTGATACTGTAATGGACAGATGCATCTGCAACAGATAGATTGGTAAGAACGAGGTCAAGTAGTTTTTTTCCCTCTTGTTGGTTCCCTCACCACTTGCTACAATCCCTGCCTAGCAGATATGCCCTTTAGGATTTGGCCAGCTCTGTCAGTAATGGTGCTTGTTGCCAAGTAGTGTTCAACATGGAGCACTGATTCAGCTGAGGTGGGAGGTTGGCGGTAGGTGGTGATCAGCAGGAGGCTTTCAAGCACATGTTTGACTTGATACGTGAGACTTGATGGGGTCCAGAGTCAATTTTGAGTGCTCGCAGGGCAACTCCCTCCTGCCTGTATACTACTGTGCCTCCACCTCTGGTGGGCCTGTCCTTTTGACGGGACAGGACACACCAAGGGATGGCGATGGTGGTGTCTGGGACATTATCTGTAGGTATGATTCCATGAGTACGTCAGGCTGATGCTTGACGAGTGTATGGGCCAGCTTTCCCAATTTTGGTGCAAGCCCCCAGACATTAGTAAGAAGGACTTTGCAAGGTCGACAAGGCTGGGTTTGCCTGTGTCATTTTGAGTACCTAGGTTAATGCCACGTGGTCCATCCGGTTTCGTTCCTTGCAAATGTTTCCTGTAACGGTTTGATACAACCTAGTGGCTTAGTAGGCCATTTCAGAGGGCATTTTAGAGTCAACCACATTGCTGTGGGCTGGAGTCACATATAGGCCAGACCAGGTAAACATAGCAGACTTCTTTCCCTAAAGGGCATTAGTGAACCAGATGGGTTTTTAACAACAATCCAGTAGTTTCATGGACATTACTGAGACTAGCTTTTGATTCCAGATATATTAATTGAATTCAAATTCCACCACCTGCCTTGGTGGGATTTGAACTTTGTCCTCCGAGCATTAGCCGGGGACTCTGGATTACTAGTCCAGTGACATTTGTACTACGCCACCACCTCCCTTCAAATTGGATTGCCAAGCACTGCAGTAGAGACGGTAGAAATAAAATGAAGTGGACTTTTAATTTCATTACCACCCTCCCAACCCGCCAAACCCTCAACAATAATATAATGTAGTTTTTCTGACTAAAATGAAGTGGAGGAAGAACTTTTTGAATCTCCTAGGCATTTCAGCATAAAATTAAGCACTTTTTACATTTTAGTAAATATAAATATGAACTTCCACAAGCTACAAAACACATTTAATCAGATCTCTTTTTTATTGATATAGCATAGTATCTTTGTGGCAGAAATTTGCTTTCCTTTTAGCCCAGTATAAATCATTTTACTTGTTGTGCTAGGACCCCCAATTTTTGTGGCATAGTACAAACAGGAGCCTGAACCTGACTTAGTGTGACAAATAACAACATTTATTCTACTGAGAGAGTTTGTGACACATACTTCACATTGTATGCACGAGCGGCGAGGCAGTCGGGAGATTGAACACAGCGCAAGAGCAGATGCATTCAGGAGATTTAAAACAGCGCGAGCTGTTGTATGCCAAGTGCGTAACATCAGAATTGCTGCTGAAACAATGACTTGTACATTATTTCATGAAGTATTTATAATGCAGCTTCTTAATAAATTCAGAAACAAAAGAAATTTTTCCTCAATGGACTAGGTATCCAGAAACATTTGTCTAACTGCATTGTTTATATTTTTGTTCAAAGGTGGTAGTAGGTACAATGCCATTTCTGAAATTGCAGTGTAAGAATTTAATTAACCTTAAACATTTTATTCTTTAGTGTGAAGCAAAATAAGCCCTTAGAGCACAATGCCTGGACACTTAGGCTGATGTTCATATGGTGAATGAAATTCAATGCGCACTTAGTGTTGATAGTACTCGTGTTGATACTCCCCAGTACCGTTTACAGAAGCTTTCTACTTCACAGCAATTAGAATGGATTTAGCTCTTCAACATTTAGTGAGTTGCAACTATTATTGCTATGTGCAGTTAAATATTGTAAACAATTTTCCTGATGTTAGGTATATGCAAGTGGGTACAGTGAATTTAAAGATCTGTTCAACGCAAAATTCTCTCTTCTGACAATGAAAGTTCATATTTAATCTGGACGCAAGGATAAATAATGATTTCTGCTGTGGTGTTGATCTCAAAATATTGGTGGGCTCGTGTTTGACTGCATGAATAATTATTTTAGAGTCTCAGCTACCAGTGACCACTCATAATTCAAAATCAGCCAAAGCTCATTAGATTTACAACTATGAATACTAAAATCACAACTTGCTCATGGAAATAAATATCCAAGTGCAAACTGGCTAAACGCCCTTTTCTTGGTTTAAAAAAAACACATGAACTCAGATGTTTTTCATGAAACTTAATTTCAAATCAAACACAGCAAAGCCCATGCATTCTTTTTCAAAATTAATGTAATAGTTGCTTGAAAAAAAAATGAGCAGGGGTGTGGGATTAGGCCATATTGCTCGCAGAAAAAAATTCCAGCATGGATTTAACAGGCCAATTATCCTGTTCCTCTGCTATTCTATAATTTTATGGTTCTAAACCACACTGTAACAAACATAATTAAAATCTACAAAGGAAATAACTTGTAGGGGTTTTCTCAAGATTATGTATAAACCAAAGAAGAGAAAGTAAAGAAAGATAATCTTTTATTCATCCTTCTGATTTTGTATTTTTACTGAATATGCAGTCAAGCTATTGGAGAGGGTCTATATCAGGTGGTAAAAAATGCATTTTGTCACTCTAGTTTACCTAAATGTAATTGGGTTTTTACTTAGTGTTTATAACATTTTGTATGGCATATTCAGACTCTTAATTAGTAAACATCAAACAAAATAGCCACTCCTGTTTTTTTTTAGCATGGAATTATGAAGTACTCAATCAAAGGGCGACACAGCAGCAGGTAATGTTTTTGTTTAAGTAATTGCATTTTTCATATAAATCAATTGTATTCCAGACTCTAAGAAATCTGTCCCTGAATACATTGTCGATGTAGAGTCAATGGACATTTTTCCAGTTGGTTGGTGTGAAGCGAATGGATATCCTTTAACCCCGCCATATCGTGCAGTCTGTAAGTATTGCCAAGAAAACATGTTATTAAGATCATAGCAAATCCATAATAACTTGACTCATCAGTCATTTAGACACTCTTTGTACACCCTTTATCTCTATATTTACAAGTTCTATTTTAAGCTAGATAATTTTAGTTCAGGATCCCCAAGTGGTTTATTTTATGTATTCCCACTAACTAAGCCATGGGATGTCAATTTTAATTTTGAGTTTTACCTAATAGTACAGTCTTCCCTATTAGGTTCAGACTGTTAAATCAAATTTGATTCTTTTGTTCTCTCTTAATTTGGATATGTAATTAAATTTTCACACAACTCTTAAATTACATTTCAGCTTTGCTTTCAATTCATTCTCTAAGAAGTCCCTGACTCCATGACCAGAATTTTTCAGCCGCTGTGCGGGCTCATGGTAGACACGGACATTGGTGAAATGGGGTGCATTGACGTCAGGAGGGCGAGCCAATTTCAATCAATGGGCTCGCGCAGAAGTCGGAAGCATGCCCACTGACAGTTAAAGGCCAATTAAGCCCTTTAAAAGACCAATTGACAGTGATTTTGAGTGGCCCACGTGCTTTCATGCTCGGTGCATGAGCCAGGCGGCCTTCATGTTTTTTATTCATTCTACATGGAGGGTGGGATAAAAGATCCAGAAGATGTTGGTAAGGTGAGACTATAAACCATAAGGCCCTAAGACAGAGGAGCAGAAGTAGGCCATTCAGCCTATCAAGTCTGCTCCACCGTTCAATGAGATCATGGCTGATCTGATAATCCTCACCCCCACTTTCCTGCCTTTTCCCCATTACCCTTGATTCTGTTACTGATTTAAAAATCTGTCTATCTCAGCCTTGAATATACTTAATGACCCAGCCTCTACGACCCTCTGCGGTAAAAAATTCCACAGATTCACTACCCTCAGAGAAGAAATTCCTCCTCACCTCTGTCTTAAATGGGCACCCCCTTACTGTGAGATTATGCCCTCGGGTCCTAGACCCTCCCACAAGTTAAAACAACTTCTCAGAATCTACCCTGTCAAGCCCCCTAAGAATCTTATGAAGAGTTAGGAGTTTTGCTTGTTTGTAGTTGCTTTTAGAGATCATTTTTTGGATGTTTTGGATAACTCTCTGATTGCTAAACGTTTGCAGAGGCTTTCTGCAGCAAGGCAACCACAGTGTGCAAACTCGTGCAGCCAGTTGGGCAAATGTGCACTCAGCCGGAGGGACCTCCCCAGAGGAGGAGAGGGCCAGAAGGGGGAGGAGGCCAGCTGCCCGCAGGCAACATGCCAGAGTCTGCCCTATGGACTGAGAGACACAGCCGGAAGGGGTGGAGGGCCAGCAAGCATTGCCAAGGAGAAGGTTCCGGAGAAGGCACCATTACCCAGCACGCAAAGTATACAGGCAGTGATCATGCTACCTGGACATGTCAGGGGTTCAGTGCCGAAGAAGGCTGTGCCTCTCCAGGGACACTGTCACCTCTATTTGTGACATGATGGGCCTCCAAAATTGCCTCCAACTGTGTACGTGGCTACCCTATGCCAGTGGCTCTGAAGATGACAGTGGCACTTAACTTTTATGCCTCAGGTTCATTTCAAGGGTCAGTGGAAGGTCCCTGTGGAGTCTCGCAATCCACTACCCACAGTTGCATTAAGTTGGTCACAGATGTACTGTTCCGAAGGGACAACAGCTTCATTCACTTCAGGACAGAGGAGGCAAGCAATTGCAGGATTTCTTCAAATTCAGGAGCCATTGACTGCATGCATGCACCCATAAAGGCATCAGCAAGGGAGCCGGTGCCTTTCTCAATAGAAAGGGCTTCAACTCTCTAAAATGTCCAGATTGTATGTGACCACAAGAGTGAGATACTGCAGGTATCCACAAAGCTGCCGTGATGCCTACATCCAGAGACATTCTCAGGTGCCAAGGCTGTTCATTGCACCTGCATGCTTGGATGGCTGGCTACTGGGGGACAAAGGCTATCGCTGAAAATATGGCTGATGATGCTGCTGCGACACCCAAGGATTTCAGCTGTGGAGAGCTACAACTGCAGTCATGCCTCCACAAGGGCAGTAATTGAGAGGAGCATTGGCCTACTCAAGGTGAGGTTTCGCTGCCTGGACTGCTTGGGGATCACTGCAACATCCTCCTGGATGCATCTACCTTGTTGTTGTTGTTGTTGTTTGCTGCACCCTGTACAATTTAGCTCTCTTAAGGAGGGACCCATAGGAGAACGAAGACAGCAATGCTGTTCCAGAGGTCACGGAGGATGATTCTAGTGCTGAGTCTGAGGAGGAACCTGAACGGCCCAAGGGTGAGGAGCAAGAATACGAATTGAGGATGCTTATGGGAGAAAGGGAGGCTTGGATTCAGAGGACTTTCAGTTAGGACTCCAAAGCAAGGAGTCAAGGTAATGGCAAGGGAAACGCCAGACGCATTGAGGCACTCCTGTCACCTTCCACTCAAGTCCCGACCCCTGAAATAAACTTTGCAGCCCATTATATATGTGACACATGACTCCCAGCCTCTTCCCTAACGATTGCATGAAGCGCACTAAGGCCATTGCAGATGAAATAACATTTTAATATTGAAGGGAGAAATGTACATGCACCATTACACAAGTGTCAAGGGAAAAAAAATTCACCTATGAGACACCTTATGTAATCATAGTGACTTAAATTGCCGCTTGCGAGTGCTACATCTTGGTACTTCCCTCTCACTAGCAACCGGATTGGAGGCAGGCTGCCAACTGATGCCCCCTCGGCCTCGATGACCTTGGCAGCCATCCTATGGACACCAAGGCCTATGTGGGCCTCGACTGGGGGGAAAGTCCACTGCCATGGCTGGGCACTCCTCTGTCGTTGCTGTCTCCTCAGATGTGACGGTCACTGGCAGAGAGGTGGAGGAGCTGCTGCCAACATCAGGAGCACCCTGAGAGGAGCCCCCCAAATGCATAGAGCTGCAGGTTGTCCACCAACATGAGGTTGGTTTGAGCCTCCCTGCTCACCATAGATGGATGGCACCTAGCAGAGACACTAGGTACCTCATCCATCATTCACATTGGCAGTGACCTTCTGAGGTCACTGCCCCAGAAACCACTGATTGAATGCCTAGAGCTGCCTTTCCATGAGTGTCGCCACTCTCTCTTATGGAAGAAGCTGTACATTCACAGCTCTGGGCCAACACAGCGCTTACGCTCTGCATGGACCCCTCCAACACTGAGACCATGGAATGCAGACCCTCGGTGATCTCTATTAGATCTTCACATGCATCCCCCTGGACATACAGCATCTGCCACCTGATGGACGACTCCAGAGGCCTCCAACAATCCTTCAACTGCCAATACCCTGGGGACTCTGCCTCCACCGGCTCCTCAGGCAAGCATGATGGACCTTCACCACTGTGCCCTACCATCTGCGCTGAAATGCCCATATCTGTGCTGGTGCATGGTGCAAAGGGAAGATGTGACATGGGTGCATCTGGCTGCTGGTGATCCTCGGAGGTCAAGAGAGGGTCCTTGGGGTCCTTCTGGGGTTGTGAAGATATTCCATCTGAGGAAGGAAAAATGTCAGTCTCGTACACCATTATGAACCCCGAGTACATGCAGTCTGGTTGCTTCTCAGAATGGACACCTGGCTGAGCAAAGACTTCTGAATGGATGAGCAACATGGATTCATGGATTTCACATGCCGGTCTTGCAACCACTGCCCTACTTCTCTCATATCCTCCCTCAATCTTCGGTCCATTGGACTCTTGCCCTCTTACGAAACCCCTGCCTCTCTGCAACCAGTGGACCTGGCTCATCATTTGCACCAGTACTTGCTCCTCTGCCTGACTTCAGAGCAGAATATTTGGGACACTGCTACCCATCCATCCTCGATCCTGCGCATTGTGACTCCTCTTCTCCAGCTTTCATTAGTCCCCCCTTCTACATGCCAGAACATACCAGTGACCACCCCCTCCCCACCCCACCAGCTGCAGACACTGGTTCAGGTGACCATCACATTACCACACCTCACCTAGCATACATGCCAGCCATCCAGTTCAATCACATGTAGTCTTTCAAGGCACAGGAATACGTGCCAATATATGCTGTGAATTTCACACCCGTGAATACCAACAAGTGCTGCCACCCACAAAGACACCTATCCATAGTTCCAACTGGATTCAGTACTCCCCCTGGCAAAGCATGGAAAGTCATTGAACCTTTTCCTGCACTGGATCCGGGTCCTTTGCACTTCATGTCCGCTAACCTGACTTGCTAGTCCATTCAAGCTTTCTTTGTCAAGTGAGTTGGCCTCTTCTTTCCGTCTTACAGCAGCAAGACGTTGTGTTTGGCACTGACTGCCTCCAGCAGGACCCACAGGCACTCTTCAGAAAAGTAGGGGGCAGGCTGCCTCCAGGAATTTCCATCCCGCCTGGCATGGGCACTGGGCGGGGATGTTATTGCAGACACTAACAGCACAATAACTGAAAAACTTCGCCAAACCCTTGGAAATTCAAAGTAGCTCCCCGAGGCTGCTGAACACCAATTGTCAGCCTTCAGGGAGCACCATTTAAACCCTCCCGCCTGCACCCTTATTTGTCCAGGTGGCCGCGCTCTTCCTGCCCCAGTCGGCAGCTCTAAGCCTGTCTCAGTGTGAGTTTCATGCTGGCCGGTTGTTAATCGGCTAGCCAGCATTAAATTGATGTCAGGAGCTGATTGCAGGCAGGAGTGGATTTCACATCCACTTCTGCTCCCACCAATCACACTCCTCCACCAGGCCCAAAGTTTAGGCCCATGTTCTTGTACTCAAAGGGGAGCGGTGAGTTTGGTGGTGAGTGTGGGGTGGGGTGGGGACATTTAATCATGCAGGAAGGTGGTGGATGGGGACCCAACCACCTTACTGCTATTACCCTGATTAAGTTCATGATGGGAAGGCCCATGAATGGTCTTCCCGTGCTGCTGAAAATGGAGTCCCTTAAGTGGACAATTAACCCGCCACCGCTGGTATTTATCTAGCAGCAGGTGGGGGACTTACTGCGGGCAGCCCCAAAAGCAAACACTGTCGGGTTTGCTTGCAGGCTCCCCAGGGTGCCCTTTATTCAAAGGGATTGGCTGGCACCTCTCGGTAGTAGATCTTCTGCCCCAAGGTCCTTGATCCCGGGGAAGACCTGCTGCTGCACAGTTTGATTGGCACTTAATTGGGTAAACCTTCCCGAAAAGGGGCAATGTGGGGCTCTTGTCAGCTCCCCAGCTGATGGGCAAAATCTCCCCATCTCTTCCATTAAATACCACCCAGAGTGTCAAAATAAGTGGCCTTGGTGTCTTAATTAATTAACTTGCAAAGCCTGAAATTAGATATTATATTTCCGTTTATGGTAAGATAGTTATGTAGCCTGATGGTGAAGAGAAAGTAGACATAATTCAGTCCAAGGACTCCAAAGGTAGGCTCCAAAGCAATTTTTTTTCACATTGAGTTGTTTATACTAACACTTACAAATTCCCAAGGCATTTTTGCATTAAAATTACAGTAATTCTAGATTTTTCCACTTGGCCCAAGAGAAGCATATATAATGGAGAAACAGTCATAACCAAATAAAAATGAACTTTGTTATTTTGTAGAGGTAAAGGGCTAGGTTTTCACAGAATCGGGATGACTCAGGAGCCCTTTAAAAATAGCAGCCAGGAGCCAATTCTAGGATTCCTGACTCCATTCCCAGGATTTCTAATTTTTGGGAGTGCCTTTAAGGATGTGGACTGGTTCAGGTCAAAAGCTGGCACCCCGCACTCCCCACTTGGCTGGTTCCATTGTGGTGAAAGACATGTCCTAGCCCTCTGCAGTTTTCGTGGAGTCAGGCCAGGCTTTCAAAGAATCGTTGTTCACAATACCTCAGAGGATTTGTGAACCATAGTCTGCATGATGGGACCTTTTAAAAGGTAAGTTCAAAAGTTCATCCTCTTGCCCCTCCATGCAAAGGATGCCACTCGTGCCTGTTGACAGTACAATGTGTAAAAAAAAAAGGAAGGAAGTCAGTCATTCATAATTTTCTACTATGTTTTTAAAAAAGGCCTGTTTCAACAGACTAATGGACTTCTGAACTCTCAGCCAAGCCTCATTATGTATTCTTGGCTGACAGCCCAGACATTTGGTGTACTAAAACACCAAAGTGCAAGAGAAATCGTTGCTCGATTGATAGCTCTGGAGCTCTGATTTCAGCTGTCAATTGCACAGTGTTTGTTTACACAAGGTTAAGAACTTCAGGTACTTGCAGTTTGAGCTTTTGAAATTTTAGAGGATCTGGATAATTGACACTTTTATTGACCTGAAGTAAAAAGAAGTTTTTTTTAAGCAAGTGAAAAGTTATGAATGAATGACTTTTTGTTAAAGCTTTTTTAACATACCCTTTTGTCACTACAGGGTTCATTGGTTCTGTACAGTGTATAGTGGGTCAGTGGGCTTAGCAGTGTCACAGCTTGGCATAGGGACATGAGGGCCCTTGGGGGTTGGTTGGGAGCACATATGTTGGTATGAGGGGCCATAGAGGTTGCTTGTGGCGGCATACCTGGGCATGGGGAGCGTGAGGGCCATAGAGGTCATTTGGGAGAGCTGGAGGGCCTGTTTTTAATTTAACTGGGACAAAGTTTCACAGCCTCTGTGGCTGCCTCCAATCTTTTACCCAGGTGGGCTGACCTGACATCAGCTCGGGAATTTTCCCGACTCCCACTGCCCGCCTCAAGGATGAAAATCCAGGCTGAAGTTAGATGGGCTTTGTGATAGAGGGTATGTTGGAGTAAAAGCTCAACTCTGAGCAAGTAGGATGCTGACATTATGAACCATTTGCTATAGCCTGAGACAAGGGATGCAGACAAGCTAATGGACTTTGTGATGGGGCAGAAAGATTATGGTTTCAGCCTTCTTGATATTTACTCCAAGGAAATGATGGCTCATCCAAAACTGGATATCAGGCAATTGACATATAGATGCAGTGGAGGGGTGGATAAAGGTGGTGAAGCAGTAGAGCTGACTGTCCCCATTGTATATGTGTCAGTAGGCATCCCTTTATAGACTGAGGTTGATTTTCATATGACCTCTTTCATTGTGTGAATGAAAAGAACACACCATCTGTCATTGAAGTCAATGGGAAAAAAGTAGTGGCAGAGTATAAGTGAGCTGCTAATTCATTATTACCTATTTAGTGCTACTGCCGAAAATCAATTTCATCCATGTAGACTTTTAAAAGCTAGTCCTCCTTGATTCTTTTTCTCCAGGGGCAGGACACTGACCTGGCCATTTTGCTTGTGTGAAAGATATTGCAACTCAAAGAATTGAGTCCATACAAGATAGATAATCCTTCTTTCTATTAATCCACAGGTCAGAAGCAGAAGAAAATTGCAGTAGTACAACCAGAAAAGCAGTAAGTTAAGAATTAAATTATGACCTTGTGCATTTAACTTCCCAATACATTTTCTGCCCGAATCAGAATCTGTTTGTTGCACTGGTGTACAAAGCTTCGCTATCAATTCTACTGTGTATGTATTCAGTAATCGCACTGGAGAATAACTTCCCTGCTCTGCTTAAATGTCTATTGGCATTACAGTGTTTTATAATCATTGGTTGACAGTGTTGCATATATCCATATTAGATCAAAATACACAATCCGATTTAGTTTTAAAATACACATTTTAGACGTTATCACACCTTTTGAAGTCTCTATTGCAATGTCTAAAACATATCAAAATTCATTTTTTTGAGGCTGTAATTTTCCTTGCTATATATTTTTCTACAGCTCCTTTAAAAGATAAATTCTCATTTAAGTACTATTAATACATGATTTTATCATTTGTTGTCACACGATTAGTCCTTGTCTTAAGATCTGCCTGTTGATATTATTATATCAGATTATCAGTACGTGTCCTGTGTTCCCACTCTGATATTCATATTAAAATAAATCCCAGTAGAGCTGCTGGCTCAGTGGGTAATTGAAGCATAGGAGCTTCTTAGCTATATAAACAAGAGTCAGTTTTATCCCCTGTCATGCTAAGTAAGTTGGTCTCAAATGGAGGATTTGGTGCCCTCTGATGAACAAAATGAAATTGGGAACTAATTTGGAAAATGTGCACATTTGGACATCAGATGAGGGTTATGTTTGGCTGTGATGCTCCTTATTCAAATTGCCCAGTGGACCCATTGTCCATGTTCACACATGAATTGGGTGAAATATTAGAGAGGTGTAATGGCTCATGGGAGGAAAGAAAATTTGATTTAGTGAGGTAAAAGAAAACATTGTGAAATAATGGGTGTTAAGAATTAGCAGAAAGCCGTTAGCACTGTAGCTGAGAGTAGAGGAATTTATTTTCCCTTTACTGCTCAGTAGCTTTACGGTCAGCACTAAATATCCCACTTTCTTATTTTAAAAAGTCAACAACAGTTTAACAATCAAAAAAGGCAATCCACATAAAATATAAAAAAAAAAATAAGGTGTAAACAGTTTTCTTGCAAATCACAAGACAGTTAATTCTCACAAATTTTGAAACGTGGATCATGGCCTGTAACTTACGCACACTCCAGCATCGGATTTGGGGGGTACCCCAAAGATACACTGGGGAATCCGTCTGGCAGGTTTTCAGGTAAGGGTTTGCACAACAATTGCCCAGAAGTGCTAACTTCCTCTGGACAATTGCACTGTGCTGGGAACCATCTGAAAATGTGACTTAAATCACAAACTTCGGATAGTTCCACCGGGGTTACACCAATAGTTACCAGAGAAAGCTAGAAGAGTTAAAACCTCTTCTACCTTCTGGATAATTATTATAAAGTCCCAGACCGACTTCACAGGACTTCCCCACCCTCACCCCCAAACTCAGAACCCCCAACCTTTCCGGATGTCTGACACCCCCAGTCCCCCCAAATGTCCGAACACCCTGTCCCCATGAATGTCCAGCCCACTGCACCCCCTTCTGATGTCTGACCCACCTGGGCCCCCACCCCCATGATTGCCCAGCCTGCTGCACCCCCTCCCAATACCTGACCCCCAGGCCCCCACCCCAATGAATGTCTGGCCTGCTGCAGACCCCCGATGTCCATCCCCACCCGACCACCAAACGTCCCCACCCTCAAAACCCTTTTCACTTATCTTAGGCACTTTCCTTCTCCCTGGCCTGTCCATTTCAAAGGGACCTTTAAACTGACCTGCTAGTGCGGTAAAAAAGGGGATGTGTCCTCCCCAATGCGATGGTGCTGGACTTTGGAGACAGCTGTGCTGCCTGGATCCTGCCTGCCTGAGTTGAAAGGTCGAGCAAGATAGGCCTAGAAGGAATTTGACATAGATAAGTGGGCACGGAGTGGCAATCCGACGCTGATTGCCACTCCGAGGAAGTTAACAGCCCCATAATTCTGAGAATTACTGGGCAGGATTTTCCGTCCACTGGGATCTTCCGGTCCTGCCGAAAGTCAATAGAATGCTGGCTGGGCTGCCAAATTTCCTGCAGCAGGTCCCACCATGATGGGGCCGGAAAATCTTGGCCACTGTCTCTGGATTAAAAAAACTGGCTTGATGTCTTTGCTCAAAACAACTACTGAAAGTGCTCAGGACTACTAAGGTACTTTCTGATGCTGTCATGCTGCAGTGAGGAAGCACCTCACTTCTGTTGTATGCCTCCACAATAGTTATCGGAGGAGAGGAACTCATGAGAAAGACAAACTTGTGCAATACCACTTTGTTTTGTCCCATAACACATGAATTTGCCCAGTTGATCTACAATGAACTTATATTTTAAAATAAAAGGACGACAAATCAATCCTGAGAAAATTATTTTTTTGTTTAAAACAATAATCAAAATCATTGCTGTTCTGTTCTGTTCAAATTGGCAGAAACTGCCAGTATAACAATTGTCATGTGTATAGCCACTCAATTAAGGTTATGAGGCAAAGCTGCACATAAAGTCCGACAAAAGAATACTTAATCAGTTTTCGGATCATTTGAGTTTTATGATAAAATTCCAGTTTGTCCAGAGACCAAGGATAATGCTGAGTTCAAATCCCACAAGTGAAATTTGAATCTGGAAATAAAAATGACCATGAGACCATTGTCAATTGTCATAAAAATCCATCTGGTTCTAATGTCCTTTAGGGAAGCAAATCTGCTGTCCTCACCTGGTCTGGCCTACATGTGATTCCAGACCCACAACAATGTGTTTGACTCTGAAATGGCCTAGCAAGCCACTCAGTTCTCAAGGGCAATTAAGGTTGGGCAATAAATGCTGGCCTAGCCAGCTCCACCCCCATCCCGTGAGCAAATTAAAAAAAAACTGTGCTGGTATGTTTTACATTATGGATTCCAATGTGCCACATTTACATGTTTAAGTTTTAAACTTCGATGCAATTTTTGGGACAAGCACAGCCTCCTGAAATACTGTTTGTTTGCGGCATCCAACTATCCAACAATCTTCAAGACAATTAAACCACCTTGGGCGTAATTTGAGTCTGACCCACCTAATGAGAAACTTGAATGGATTGGATCAGCGATGCTCAGTATCACACCATACATTCGTTACTCTGAGCAAATGTGTGAACAGTATAACTCGTTTTCTACAAGGGCTGTAGTAATATTATCAGACTTGCAGTTTTGAATCCTTTTTGTTTTGTTTCTAATGAATAGACTTCATTCCATTCCTGTGGAGCCTGTCCCTCAGGACTCTTGCCCTATTACAACAGAAGCTGGTAAGTTATTAATGAAAGGATATGGATAAATAACCTGCTATTGTCATCATTGATGATCTGATTGCACAAAAATCAAGGTTGGCCAGAATGACTAAAGGGGTAATTTTAACCTAACTTGGCCAGTGCATGGGAATCGGGCAGTTTCAGGTCAAACACCCATTTTACATCCTGCCTGATTTTGTAAAAGGAAAACCTCAAGTAAAACTGCAATCCCATGCAAACCCACCCATTCCCAGCAGTTAGGGCAGATTACAATTATACCTGAACAGTCAAATTGAAATATCCGCACAAATGATCCAAGACTGTAAGGGACTAAACCATAAGGACAGATTGGGGAAGCTTAAGCTCTACACTCGAGAGAGGAGAAAGTTAAAGGGGTCTCTACTTTAATAAAGCAACCCCAGAAATTTCAAAGTAAATTGGTCAAATAGGAAAACAGAATATGATTATAAATTAGTTAAAAGTAAATTTAAAATTACTCAAAAAAAAAAAATAATTTTTCAAACAGTGATAAACATTTCTATCAGGTAGAGTGGTAGAGTTGACGACCATTATGCTAGGCTGGGCGAATTGGAGTACTAAATAGATGAGCTCAGTAGTTGAAATGACCATTTCTTACCCTTGAATTGTTTTCCATGTTAAGTTGCAAATCTTGTAAAACTCATGGCCAATTTGTTTCAGTCAATTGCTTGCCAGCAAGGATAGAGTAAGATTACCCCTCAGTGTTTCATCTTGAATTTTGTTTATGTCCCGTTCCATTGCTGATGAAAACTAGCCAATTGCTCCATTTTATAAATCAGAAAATAGAAGATGACTTTAGTTGGGTCCACAGGTACATGCTCTTCTCCCTTCCAACTTCCCATTCTGAAAAGGAAATAAAGTAATTGGCGAGATTGGTACTTTCATTTCATTAAATTAACAGTAAACATTTAATGTCAATCTGTGCTGGAATATGCAAACTGGATCAGCACTATATGAATGCTTTGAATACTATTTTACATATGGTGGTAATTGGGCATAAATATTATCAGCACCTGAATGTAGACTTAAAGGGCGATCCTGACCCAGTCACTGGGTGGAAACCAGAGGGCGGACAGTAAAAATCACCTATGGGACTCATTTACATCAATTCCACAAGTTAGGATGTTAATCTGCTTCTCTTAACAGGTGAATCGGGCACCTTTCGGTAACTGGCATTTCCTCCTTTAAATGTGAATATTGGGCTCGGATGTTAACACTGGGGCTCAATTGTTATTTTAACAGTGAACCTGTGTGGGGGAGCCGGCTATGGTTTTCATGTCGGGCTACCCTAGCAGGAAGAGGATATGAGGCCAGTAGACACTGAACAAAGCTAAATCTTTTTGCCTTTTTTCACACTGCTTATGGGGGCAGGAAGAGCCCCTGCCTGCTGGCCAGCTGCCAGTTCCAGACAGGAAACTGAGGAAACTCTGAAGAGACCCAAGAGTTGAAATAGTCTGGACTACACGTTGTGGATGTCAGAACAGTTTGCTGTAAACCGTTATCCCCCGAATTAAAATTGGGGCTTTTTTTTTTGCTTTCCTCTACTGATCGGGTTGTATATCTGCATGTGTTTTCGCACAGCAGTAATTGTATTTGTTGTCTATATTTGAATCACTCATTTTCATTAATGCTATCATCTCCTTCCTTTGCTTTTACTGCAACAAGTTCTTAAAACTTTACATTGCAGGTTTGTTTTATGGTTAGGTTTCCTCAATTTTAATATTGTCACTCATAACAAAATTTAAATGAGTGAAAATCTTATCTTCTTTCTTTCTATAGGTACTACTAATGGCAAGTACTGCTGTTCCAAAATATATTTTAACCATCGCTGCTTCTCAGGCCCATATCTAAACAAAGGACGAATAGCAGAACTTCCTCAATCAGTTGGACCTGGAAAATGTGTACTCGTTCTGAAGGAGGTAGGCTGGATGGAAAACTTCAAGTTAAATTACCTGGCTAACCAGAATACTTCAAAATTCAGAACTAATTTTTTTGGTATAAAACTGAGATACCCAAAAGTTCCAAATTTGGAACTTCATGGCCTGTTGAAACCCCACTTCCAGTATTAACTGTAGTAACTTAATAAGGTTGGCAGCAAAAGAGCATGAATTTCAATTAGACCTTGAGTAATGTAGGTAGGAGGAAGAGCAATACAAATAGAGTGAGAATGAGATCAAAGGGACCAGAAGAAGAGGGTGATGGAATGCAAATTTGAGACCAAAGACCAGATTTTCAAAGTGGGTTTGGGAACCCTAACAGCCTTAAGGAGCCAAGGTTCCAAACCCCTGCCTGAGCTGTGTCACTCTTGCAATGAGTTTTTAAATACAAATGTCCAAATTGACCAGAAGGCGAGCTCAGCTCCCAATTAGAGGCGCCAAAAGGCAGAGGCTGCCTGCCTGGCTCCAGCGACAAAGGCAGACAGCAGCCATGATGAGGGCTCCCGTTGCCTTGCTGATTAGCAGACAACCCGAAAGAAGGCCAGGAGCTTGAAAATAGAGGGAAGTCACCATTCAAAGAAATTTAGGGAAAGCGCTGGACCAATCATACTTCTGTTTTTAACAAATAAAAATAAAATTTCAAATGACCCCCATAATGATCCCAACAACTGGGTGCTAATGTGAACCAGACTGTTTGGGTACATAGAAATAAAGATTGAAAATTATGTTCTCGGCTGCACATGCCCCTTAAGAAATTTAATGGCCCGGTAATTGGCAAAGAGCGGGTTGCCTGTTCTCTCCCCTCTGCCTGCCCTTTGAAAATTTGAAATTGTCCCGGAGGTGTGTCTCAATCCCCACAACTTCAAGACTACGATTTTTCAGATCACATCTGTACATGGTCCCAGCCATGTGGGCATTTGAAAATCTGGCTCCAGATGAAGGAGAAGTAGTCTGCTTTTGAACTGGCAGAGAAAGTCATAAAACTTGTGGCCTAGCATTTTATTATATTGAATCTAATTCCAAATTGATTATTTTACGTGGGTGTTTGAGTTGTTAGCCAGTCACCAAAATTTGGTCAAAAATGAATGGAAAGGAGACCATGACCTGAATTTTTTAAGATGGCGGGGTCTTCCTTTCCGCTATCCAAAGAGTCGGCGGGGAACACATCCCTGCTGACTTCGAGTGCCCCACAGCCAATCTATGCTTAAATGAGCTTCATTTGACTGCAGGTGGGACTTCTGTCTCTTCCCTTGCGAGGAAGTCCCACCTTAGGGAGCTGCTAGCCAATAAGATCGGGGGTGATCGGGATGTCGGGAGAGAGTCCTGTGGGGGAAGGGAGGTACAGAGGCCACCAGAAGGGGGCTTCTGATGGAGGCACCCCTCCTGCCCCCTCCCCCGATTTTCGAGCTTCCCCCACGCCATGTCAATCCTCCCACCAGCCAAAAAATTGAGGCTAGGCAGGAAATGGCCCTTAAATGGCCAATAATTGGCCAGTTAAGAGCCTCAATTCGGGCAAGGAAAGGCTTTCTGGAGTGGATACGGAGGGAATCCAGTTCCTTAATTTCACACCCCCACCATGCCCTCATTATTCTTTCCTGTATACCCCATCCTACAGTCTGGTTATTGTAAGGGGGCCTATAAACTTAGATGAAGGGACAGAATGTATGGTTGCTAAATTTGCTGATGACACAAAGAAAGGTAGAAAAGTAAGTTATGAAGAGGACACCAGGAGTCTGCAAAGGGACATGGATAGGTTAAGTGAGTTGGCAAAAAACTGGTAGATGGAGTATAATGTGGGAAAATATGAACTTGTTCACTTTGGCAGGTAGAATAGAAAAGCAGCATGTTATTTAAATGGAGAGAGATTGTAGAACCCAGTGTTGCAGAGGGATCTGGGTGTCCTGGTACATAACCAGGAAAAGTTAGTGTGAGGGTACAGTAAGTGATTAGGAAGGCAAGTGGAATGTTGTCATTTATTGCAAGGGGAATGAAATATAAAGGTAGAGATGTTTTGATGTATTTTTACAGGGTGTTTATCTCCTTATTTAAGACGGGCTATAAATGCATTTAGAAGCAGTTCGGAGAAGGTTCACTCGACTGATACCTGGGATGAGGGGTTATCTTATGAGGAAAGGTTGGACAGGCTGGACCTTGTATCCATTAGCGTTTAGAAGATTGAGAGGTGCTCTTATTGAAGCATATATGGTCCTGAGGGGACTTGACAGGGTGGATGCTGAAAGGATGTTTCCCCTTGTGGGAGAGACTAAGAGGGGTCACAGTTTAAAAATAAGGGGTGTCCCATTTAAGACTGAAATGAGAAGAATCTTTTTCTACAAGGATCATGAAACTTTGGAACACTGTTTCCAAGAGAGTGGCGGAGGCAGGGTCAGTGAATATTTTTAAGGCAGAGGTAGAAAAGTCCTTAACCTTTGACTCCCTTGTTGGTCATCAGGGATAGGTGGAATGTGGAGTTGAAGCCACAATCAAATCAGCCATGATCTTATTGAATAGCAGAGCAGGCTTGAGGGGTCGAATGGCCTATTCCTGCTCCTAATTCATATGTTCATATATAAATATTGATCAGAGTGCTGGAATTTTATCAGCTCATGGGGTGGATAATATGGGGGATGGGGACGACTTTCCTCCCCCTCAAAACAAAGTTAGTGCAGAGCCAACATGCTTCATGCCAACCAGCCCTACAGTATAAAGCACTTCAAGGTGACTAAACGTGGGCCCAGTGAGGGCCGGAGGTCCTTCCCTCTGGAGCTGCTGGCCAAGCGGATTGGCCAGCAGCTCCATCAGGTCCAGCAGCGCCAAGAGCACATCAGTGGCCACTGCTGAGCCTGCAGGAGTAGGTAGAAGGCCCATGGATCCCCGGAGAAGGTAAGTCCGGGTTCCTTGGCAGGGAAGGTTTGGGTAGTTCAGGGAGGGGACGGGGAAGGGGTGGGTTTAAGGCTGCAGGTGGGTTGGAAGGAAGAAGTTCGATTTTAGGGGGGGGCATCCCTTGTGATAGGCAAAGGGCAGCCCCCAAGGAGCGAATCCCCCTTCCTTCCCGCACTTTGAAGAATCAGGCTGCCTACTCCCTTCTGCCTGTCCACGCCAAACATTTTAAGTTTGGGCAGTGTATTATCATCATTATTATTATTATTAGCTTGATAACAAGCCTAATTGACCCTTGATTACTTATTTAAACGTGGTGAGCAGGTTGCCAATTTTGGTATTATCAGGGTGAGCTTGCAATGGGCAGGAAGATGATGGAATGGGCAACCACCTGGACACCCACCCTAATTTACGTGCCCTCCTGCCCAAAGCCCACCCAGCAGGAGCATGTAAAATACAGCCCATGTCTTGGCCAGTAAAGAGAGAACTGGTACGAGTTTCTGTTCCTGAATCCCAAAATTGTAGTTCCTTGTCACAAAGCTAGATATAGGAATTAGCTGCCATGGAGAACATAAGTAAAATATCCTGTAGAAGTAAATTCCGTCATAGGGCCACATGTTTTGAAATTCTACTTATCACTGTGTTTAAAGCCTGATTTTTCAATATTGTCACCAGCCACAAGAATTTTATAAAATTAATACTTCAGATATTAGAAATATTTAGACAAAATGTTCACAGTCTTGATAATTTAGTTTTAAGTTTGAGATTACTGGCTTTATAAAGGATCCTTGTACTGTTTTTTGCCTTTAAAATAGGTTCTCACTCTATTGATTAATGCAGCCTACAAACCAGGCCGTGTGCTCCGGGAATTGCAGCTTGAGGATGACCCAGAATGGAACTGTCAGGAAGAGACACTAAAAGCTAAGTAAGTTGAACAGTGTCTGCCTATATGAAGATGTGATTAGTTGGTTTCCTGATAAGTAAATTACTGAGTGATATAAGGTAAATAACTCACAGCATGCCCAACATGTGAGTTGCAAAAGGTGACTGACTTGTTTTTCAGTAAGCCAAAAGTGCTGTTGTGCGCACCTTGTAAACCACAATTGTTGATGCTTATCAACTTAATTCATTTTTACAATGAGACGAGGCAGTATTTTTTTGAGCACTTCCGTTTGATACACATACAATGGAACAGGTGTCCAATACTCTTATGCAGTTGTTTCATAGTTGGTGAGTATTGTGTTCAGGCTGGCTGGTGCACATGCTATGAATTGATAAAAAATAGCAGGTAGCAAATTGTTTGTTATTCAAAAATAATCTTCAGATTATTAAGAAGTGCATTTGTTAGTATACAAAGGTAAAATACATCAAAATGTATTAATTAAAATTAATTCCTTTTAAAAAAACACAGATGCACAATATATGTAGAACGCGTGCAAATGATATTTTAAAGAAAACATAATTTTAATGACACCAAATTTGAAATGTCTGTTGATGACGGAAGAAGAGGTAATCGGACATCCCTGGAAGCTACTCTGAAAAATCGACTGCATCCCCATTGTTTGCCGTGTCAGTGGTATACAGCCAGAAGGGAGTTGCCCCGAGAGTCCTCCGCATCAACTCTAGACTTCATGAAGTCTCATGGCATCAGGCCAAACATGGGCAAGGAAACTTCCTGCTGATTTCCACGTACTCCCCTCCCTCAGCTGATGAATCAGTACTATAATGCAGATGTCTCTTGGAAAATGCTGAGTTATTATAAATCATATTTTGTTATCTTATTACATTCCTCCAGGGAAGCATCCCATATATCATTGAGTTTTTATTCTCCTTTGTTGAATCATTGAAGCCATCAAAAGTCTCTGATGATACTATACTTTACAGAGTGGTTATCCTTCATTCTAGAAGACAACCTACGACTATTCAGGCAGATATTGGCAGACTTTTAACTTTGAATCTGAGAATTCCAAGGTGATAACTGTCAGAAGTGGTGAATGTGATATTACCTATCTAAGTTGAATACAAAAAGGGGGGAGGCAATGGTGGTGTGGTATTGTCATTGGACTAGTATTCCAGAGACCTAGGGTAATGCTCAGGGGACCTAGATTCAAATCCCACAGCAGCTGATGGTGCAATTTGAATTCAATAAAAATCTTTAGGACTGGCCTAACATGTGACTCCAGACCTACAACAATGTGGTTGACTCTTAAATGCCCTCTCAAATGGTCTAGCAAGCCAGTCATTGTATCAAACTGCTACAAAGCCTTCAAAAAAGGAATGAAACCGGATGGCAAATTCAACCTTGTTGACATTGCAAAGTCCTCCGTCCTAATATTTTGGAGGCTAGTGCCAAAATTGGGAGAGCTGTCTCACAGACTAGTCTGACATAGTTATCCTCACAGAATCATATCTTTTGGATAATGTCCCAGACACCACCATCAACATCCATGGGTCTCCCCGATAGCAGAGGTGGCAGTCGGGAGGGGGTTGCCCTGGAAGTCCTCAACGTCGACTCCATGAAGTCTCGTGGCAACAGGTCGAGGAAACCTCCTTATTCCCACGTATCGCTGTCCCTCGGCTAATGAATCAGTGCTCCTCCATGTTGAACACCACTTAGAGGAAACACTGAGAGCAGCAAGTGGGAACTTCAATGTCTATCACCAAGAGTGGCTCGGTAACAATCTTACTGACCGAGCTGGCCGAGTCCTAAAGGACATAACTGCTAGACTGGGAACCAACAGAGGGAAGAACATATTTATGCTCACCAACCTGCCTGCCGCAGATGCATCAGGGAGGAGTATTGGTAGCAATGACCACCAGTCGTGGAGACAAAGTCCTGCCTTTACATTGAGGATACCCTCCATCGTATTGTGTGGCACTACCACCGTGCTACATGGGAGAGATTTTAAACAGATCTAGCAACTCAAGACTGGGTATCCATGAGCCACTGTGGGTCATCAGCAGCAGCAGCAGAATTGTACTGGAACACAATCTGTAACCTCATGGCCAAGCATATCCCCCACTAGAATGGGGGATTACCATCAATTACCATTACCATCAAGCCAGGGGATCAACTCTAATTCAATGAAGAGTGCAGGAGGACATGCTAGGAGCAGCACCAGGCATGCCTAAAAATGAGGTGTCAACCTGGTGAAGCTATATCACAGGACTACTTGCATGCCAAACAGCATATGCAGCAAGTGATAAACAGGGCTAAGCGATTTCACAACCAACAGATCAGATCTAAGCTCTGCAGTCCTGCCACATCCAGTCGTGAATGGTGGTGGACAATTAAATAACTCACTGGAGGAGGCAGCTCCACAAATATCCCCACCCTTAATGATGGGGGAGCCCAGCACATCAGTGCAAAAGATAAGGCATTTGCTACAATCTTCATCCAGAAGTGCCGAGTGGATGATCCATCTCGGCCTCCTCCGGAGGTCCCCAGCATCACAGATGCCAGTCTTCAGCCAATTCAATTCACTCCAGTGCTCTCAAGGAACGGCTGAAGGCACTGAATAGTGCAAAGGCTATCGACCCTGACAATATTCCAGCAATAGTACTGAAGACTTGTGTTCCAGAACTTGCGACACCTCTAGCCAAACTGTTCCAATACAGCTACAACACTGGCATCTACCCAGCTATGTGGAAAATTGCCCAGGTGTGTCCTGTGCATAAAAAGCAGGACAAATCCAACCCAGCCATTTACCGCCCCATCAGTCTACTCTCGATAATCAGTAAATGGAAGGGATCATTAACAGTGTTATCAAGCAGTACTTGCTTAGCAATACACTGTTCACTGATGCCCAGTTTGGGCTCCGCCAGAGGTGAGGTGAAAGTGACTGCCCTTGACATCAAGGCTGCATTTGACGAGTGTGGCATCAAGGAGCCCTAGCAAAACTGGAGTCAGTGGGAATCGGAGAAAACTCTCCACTGGTTGGAGTCATACCTATCACAAAAGAAGATTGTTGTGGTTGTTGGAGGTCAGTCATCTCAGCTCCAGTACCTCACTACAGGATTTCCTCAGGATAGCATCCTCGGCCCAACCAACTACAGCTACTTCATCAATGACCTTCCTTCCATCATAAGGTCAGGAGTGGAGATGTTCACTGAGGACAAGGGCAGCAGAAAGATGGGAACACCTTCACCTGGAAGTTCCCCTCCAAGTCACTCACCATCCTGACTTGGAAATATATCACTGTTCTTTCACTGTCGCTGGGTAAAAATCCTGGAACTCCCTTCCTAACAGCACTGTGGATGCACCTGCACCTTATTGACTGCAGTAGTTCAAGAAGGCAGCTCACCACCACCTTCTCAAGGGCAACTAAGAATGGCCAATACATACTGGTCCAGCCAGTGAAGCGCATATCCCGTGAATGAATTTTAAAAAAAAATACTGTGCTCTTTAACTAAACATTCAGCTCCTTGGATTGATAGTCACATCTCACCTATGGTGAGGCAGAGATGGTTGGAAAGACTCATAATATTTTGAGTTCACAAGAAAACAAGATTTTCGCCTTTGGCAACTTGAAGATTGTCTGATCACTGATGGAATATGTAACAGTTTGTCAAGTGTGAGAAATGGAGGTTATACTTTTTAATATTTTTGGGGAATATTGTGTTATTCTCTAAAGAAGGATGTGTGCCGTGTGTATGTGTTTAAATGATTTAATTAAGCTCAGAAAGGTTAATAGGAGACAGGTGGTCTGGGGGATTTAAAACATGAAAAAAAAGAGGCGTTAGCTTTGAGATACAAGTGAATAGGTTGGATCTAACATTTCCATTTTTAAATAAGTTGAGAGTTTGTTTGAATATCAAAGGGAAATCAGAGGTAACAAGAAACATGTTTGCATCTTGCATAGGTAATCAGAAACGGGTATGTTATATTTTATTAACCGGAAAGCAGAGAGAAAAATAGAAACATGTATATTTGGAAGGATTTGAATTTCAGAGGTGTGAGAACAATGGAACCTGAGATGAAAGGGAAAAAAGGGTATTTTAGAGTTACTGTGGAAAGCTTAAGGTAGCTGTTAAGCTGCTGGGAGCTGGAGCTGCAGTTAGCTGTTGTTCTAGGCTGGATGATACAGTTTGAATTTAGCCTTCCAGTCAAGCCAGAAAAGCCTTGGGTTGCAACAAGCAGTCGTGTTCTGAAGTCTTGGATTCACACAGCAAAGTGGGAAAGTTAGAGATCATGTGGTATGCCTTTATTAAAGCCACAGCACTTTGGGTAATATTACTGGGTTTTTATACTTAAACATCTATAAGGGAGTGTTGCCTGGGAAGTGTTTACCTGTGGGTCTGACCAAGTAGGGAGAGAATGATTTAAGACTAATTTTTAACTATATAACTTTAATCCTGTGTGCTTAAGTCTTCTCTTCTTGTTAATAAAACTTTTACTTTTAATTTTTAAAGTCCAAAAAGTGTTCCTGGATGACTTACTGCTGAGATCAGTACGTCATCGTCTCATTTTCAGAATATGAAAAAAAGGGTAAGGCCCGTAAGCCAAGTTTCCCTCTGGGATTTGGGCGCCGCAGCAATTAACGTTGGCTGTGATCATAAAGCAAGCTGCAAGAAAACCTAATTTTTGCATCTGCACTCAGTACAGTCCATTCCATGACCAGAACCCACACTTCCTCCAACATCAAAGGAAATTGGCTATATTTTCATTCCTCAAAGTTAGAGCAACATTATAAGAGTTGTTGGCATTTAAGCCATAGCTCCAAGTTTATATCAGGAATATCAAAGCTGTTGCTGATACACTTCCATAGGCTGTGTCAATTTTAGAGCAGTCTTATTTTAAATCAGGAAGTTTTAAATGTTAGCTCTAATGAATTTACATTCTGGGATTTGGGATTTCATATAGAAAATAGCCTTTTGCCTATGTAATCACTACCTTGTTAACTAATGCCTTTACTTGACATTCCTATCATGTTTTGAAATCCACTTTTCCCTCATGTAGATAACTAGGAATCTCTTGTTGGAATGTGCTGTTCTAAAATAATAGACACCTTCTTACATTTTGAATAATTTTCGATTGAAAGAATGTTATCTTGCATTCATATGATTTTAAGATGAGGAAAAATATTTTTTCACTTGGATGTGAATGATGCATTGCTGAAAGCTTTGTTTCTTGAAATAAACACTTGGGTAACAAAGGAAATTAACTAAAAAAAATTTCCATGGCTGCATATCAGCACTTAACACAAAAGCAAAATACTGCAGATGCTGGAAATCTGAAATAAAAGCAAAAACATGTTGGAAATACTCAGTAGGTCAGTCAGCATTGGTGGAGATAAACAGAGTTAATATTTCAGGTCACTGTTAACCCTTCATTAGCACTTAACATTCTTATTCGACATTCCTCTGTGTGTTATTAGTTGAGAGATGTTAACCTGATTACTGTCGATGAGTTAAACACCTGTCTAAACGTAGCAGACCAAAGAATGGAGCTCAAAGGTTTCAGACATTAAAACATGAAATTCACTGAAAAAAAAATCTTGTATATAATTTATACATTTTCTTAAAGATTTCCAATTTTTCTAAGAAACAATTCTTTGAGACTGCATTATTAACTTATTCTGTCATGGATTGGGGGTGTCCCAGGCAAGGCCAGCGTTTGTTATTGCCCTTGAACTGAGTGGCCATTAGGCCATTTCAGAGAGCAGTTGAGAGTCAACCACATTGCTGTGGGTTTGAAGTCACATGTAGGCTAGACCAGGTAAGCTCAGCAGATTTTCTTCTCTAAAGGGCACCAGTGAACTGGATGGGTTTTTACAATAATCAATGAATAGTTTCATGGTCACCATAACTGAGACTAGTTTTTCAATTCCAGGCTTTTGTTAGTTGAATTTAAACTCTACCAGCTGCTGTGGTGGGATTTGAACCCACATCCCCAGATCATTAGCTTGGGCCCCTGGATTACTAGTCCAGTGACATTACCATTACACCACCATTTCCCAGTAGGTTGTCTGATTTAAGTTAATCAAATTAGTTTTTTTTAATACCCAGATATGGGTATGTATTGTGAACACGCTTTATTTGAGTTTATCCATGCACTATTAGCTTTTGTGTGAAACAGAATCTTGCTGGGTCAATTTTAGATTGTACTGTCAGGCTTAGCACACCTATAACATCATGTTTGTTCTTGAAAATGTTTTTTTTTATTGATTGTACAGTGTGTATGCATAGAATTAATTGCCGGGAGGATACCAAATACAATATTAGGTTTTATGTTTTTATGAGGTACCTGTTTGAATCAACATTCTTGACTTGTTCCAAAAAAATTAATTAATTACTTTCTATCTGTGAAGTGTATGTAATATCTGTATTGAGGTGCTGCAGGCAATTAATTTGAGAGCCTTTTGTACATAAAAGCATAATTAACATGTAAAAGACTAAAAGCCCAAATAATTGAGCTTTTTTATTGTTTTGATGCAGCAAATACATTGACTAATGAAGTTAATTTGTAGCATCTCAATAAAATGTGAAGAAGTAAAGTTAACAGGTGTAAAGTGATCATTTTAAAAAGTAGATAGTTTCTAGAACTATTACAACTTTCTTAAATTAATAATGTTGTTAAATGGTGCCTGCCCAGCCTTTCTCTCTCACTGCTCCAGAACCCTCAGCATATACTACTTTTAAGCAAGTCATTAGGATGTATACTAGTCTCCTTCCAGAAGTGCTTGTTTCAAGTGCTTTGAAGGTGTGGCATGAGTATTTTATCTCTAAAATAAGCAAGTTACTCCACAAGGCCAGATTGTGATCTTCCAGTTGCGTGTCAATAATTTCAACGTTGTGAGTAGAATGTCTTCTGTTCCATGGAAGTAAATTGATATTAAGATGCTTATACATGAATGCACAAACATAGGCCTGGATTTAATCCAGCCCGTCATGGTGGGAAACATGACAGTGGGGCCTACTTAATCATGGGAGAGGACACATGTCAGTCTCATGGCAGTGTCAAAACCTCCCCTAATTAAAAGGGAGGGATGAAGGGGCTGACGTGGAACTCCCTGCCGCTGGTAGCAGGTTGTCAATTAGGCTCATTAATGAGCCAGTTGACAGCTGTTATCCCTGAACCCGCTACAATTTAGTGGTGGTTCATGGATTAAATAGAGGACGCATGACTTTCCCACTCTCTCTCAAAAAGTAGCAAAATCTGTCGGGTTTGCCAGTGTCCTCCCTAGGGGAATCCCTCGCTATCGGACATTCTGTACAAAATTAAGTGACCAAGGTGGGCGTGGGGCAAAGGGGTGGTAGCTGAAAGCCACCCCCTGCCTCTGGATCCCCCTCCCCTCCTGCGACTCCCACCCCCTGTGATCCCATCTCACTCTCACTCACCTTTGGCATGGAGTCTCAGGATGATCCTGGATCTCTGGTGGGTGCTGCTAACAGCCATCGCTGCAGGTTCACCACCAGGGCCCTAAGTCGAGGGGAATGCCTGACCGTGGCCACTTAAGTGTCTGAAGGGCACTTGATTCCGTCGGGCCTCCACCACGGAGCTGGCGGGGTTCTGCACTGGTATTCCACCCAGTGGGCGAGACTCCCATCGGCCTGACAAAATCCCAGCTATTATATAACAATAGGATGTGAGTTCTGTCAGCTACTGTGACACTGTGGTTCTCTGTTGTGTTAAGAATATTGGATTAAAATTTAAATAAAGAAGAAAAATTGCCTTGAAACATCTTGCAGAAGAAAAAGGAAAAGGGTTCGCAAACAAATATGAGCACGCAGAGAAACAAATCAAAAGGTTGATAAGAGGGCTAATGCAATACCTAGAAAAAAGCATAGGTGCAGTGGCAAAACATAACAGTAAAAAAAATCCTGAGTTACAGTAGCAAGAGGTCTGTATGAGAACAAGTGAGAGCATTAAAAGATACCAACAGGAGGGAAGCTGAAAATGTATGTATGCAAGTTCGGATAGAGGCCATTTTTTTGTCAAGCTCATGGATGGTAGAAGATGGGAAGGCAGTTGGGAGAGAATTGGAACAGCCGAGTCTGGAGGTTAAAAAAACCTAGAGAAGGGTTATCTGCAGATAAATTAATGTTATAGAGGTGGAAGTACGTGGTCTTTGTGATGGAGAGCACATAAGTTCAGAAGCTCGGCTCAGGATCAGATAGGACACTGAGGTTAGTAACATCCTGTTCAGCCTGAGATGCTGGTCAGGGAGGAGAATAAAACTGGTAGCAAGGGAACTGAGTATTATTGGAGCCAAAGACAAATAACTTTGGTTTACCCAATATTTAATTGGAGGAAATAGCAAACCATCAGCACTGGATATTGGACAGGTAATTTGACAACTTAGAGGCAGTCAAGGGGAGGAGAGGGAGATGATGGTTAGGTGGAGCTAGGTGCCATCTAGTGACCCAAAGGAATATTTTAAAACATTTTGCTTCTTTAAATTTAACATTGCTAAGGCTGCTTATGTTCAAATCTGAAGGTTAACTTACTCATGTTAATGCTCTTTGTTAATTTATGGTGTAGTTTTAATTACTATATGAGCTGATTGGACCTCTTGTGGATGTTGGTTATATAACTTTGAATTTTTGCTCTTGCCAATCTCTTCCGAAGATGCCAAATCCTCAATGGTTCCACAAGCGGCATTTGCCTCTTTTTTCCCATTGGGAGATGCAATAATATGATGTCACAAGTGTGTTTTTCCTTTCAAACCAAAATACCAATTGACATTGCCCCCAATACTTCACCAATTTGGCCATTAATCATATGAATCACTGTCAGGAAGTTCACATCAATGCTGTGTTTGTTCCCATAATTGGTATCCATATTTCTGGTCCATGACAGTGTGGTACACTACTGGGGAAATGATGTGATGCCCCATTGGAGCTACCCTAAAACCTGAACTACATGCAACTACAAGAGCCAAACTTAGAATATCACCTCAAAATATAGACTGTTCCTTTTTAACACAATTATAATGATGATGATGTGAAATTAAAGTTTTACGTCCAGCGAAGTGTGTGCACGGCTGCATGGAGTTATGGCAATACTGGAAATAAGATCTATAGAATTAAGATTAACAATAAACTGTTGCTAGTTCCATTTTCTTCAGGCTTATCGATGTTGTACTTTGTTTTATTTCACTTTATTATTATTTTGTGCTGGTTTTCAAACGAGAATTGGACAATTATCTGAAAGAAAATTAGCAGGACTACAGGGGAAAGGCAGGGGATTTGGACTAGGTGGGTTGCTGTTGCAGAGAGCTCGTACGGACATGGCAGTCAATTGGCCTCCTGTGCTGTAACTATTCTGTGATTCTATGACTTGTGCTTCTCTTTAAACACACTGAGCTAGTGATTTCCATTCAGTGTTATATAGATTCACTGAATTGCACAAAATGTACAGTTGAGTACATTGCAATCCTTTATTTTGTGATCAGGCCTGATATTAAATGCCAAGTCCTAAGTCCCGTTCACCGATCAGCCCTGTGCTCACTGGCCTACATTGGCACCGGTCTCCTAACATCTCTTGAGTTAAAATAAACATTTCATTCTTATGTTCATGGCCTCCCCTCCCCAATAGGCAGAATATTGCCATTGGTGTGCAGAGGGCCCGACACTTAAAATGATGCGCGATGGTGTCGGGTGTGTGTCCCAACATCATCGCGCGTCATTTCAATGTTTCATTTGGTGGGTGTGTGCCGGAGGTGGCTGCGTGCCCGCCGAACTGTTGACAGCCTATTAAGGCCATTAAAAAAGTAATTAAACTTGTTAACAGCGCTGCCTGTCCAACCTTAAGGTTGGCGGGCTGGCGAAGAGCCCAAGTAGCCTTCACGTTTTTCAGGAAACCTCATCCACGGGCGGGATGAGCTTTCCTGAAGCTTTCATAAAATGAACAAATAAATTTTCCTAACTTCACAAACATGTCCCAGCTCATGTGACAGTGGCCATATTTAAATAAATTTTCACTTTATTTATTAAAAAATTTTGTAACCCATTCGATCTCCCTGAGGCAGCGCCATGCTTCAGGGAGATTGCTGCGCTCTTTCGCTGGGCGGACCTTATTTGGCCCACCCCTGTAAAATGGTGGCGCGCAGCCGATCGTGGGAGGTTATTGGCTCCACATCTCCCGCCCAGCCTGCCCGCCATCGGAAAAATTCTCCCCACGTATCTCTGTGATTTGTTTCAGCACTACAGCCTTCCAAGAACTCTATATGTTCTCCTGACTCTGGCTGCTTGTCTACCCCTTATTTTCTTCACCCCACTATTGACATGCAACCTTCAACTGACTAGGCCCTAAGCTTTGGAATTTCTTCCACATATCTCTCCACCCCTCCTGCCTTCAGACTTTCCGTAAACCTATTGCTGATCAAGTTTTTAGCCATCTATCCGAATACCCCCTTCTTTGGCCTCTGGACTGTTCTGTATCCCATTCCTTCATCACCCAACCATTGGTGGTCATGTTAACTGTGTAGGGCTTATACTCTTAAATTCACTGCCTAAATACCTCTGCTTTCTGTCTTTCCCCTCCTTCTCTAAGACCCCACCTTAAAATTCAGTTTGACCTAGGTTTTGCCATTCCTTTGCAGTCTCTCTTAATTTGGATCCGCATCCATTTTTACCATGCACAGCTGTGAAGTACTTTGGATAGCTTTTCTATGTTGAAAGTTCTCTATAGATCCAAGCTGTTGCTGCCTATAATGTTAGCAAGAAACATTTAAGATTTCTTTACCACTGACAAGTTTGTTTTACTCTTTTCACTGACATAAGGAGCTGTTGTTCCAGTACATTGTTCATGTCTGAAGCAAATTATTACATTTGATCAACTGAATGATAATATGCATGTGTGGCAAATGTGTTTTGTTCTGTTGAATATGTTATTTGAATAGTATTTGCAAATCCAAGGCCACAGAAATGTGAAACAGCTGAAGACTGTCCATTTATAAAGATGTTGAACATAAGACAGATCGCAAAATCCAGAATCAATAATATTTTGATCTTTAAATAGAAAGATATAACTGCAAAGAATAGCGTGTTTCAAGCTGAAGGAACATGTTAATCTGTTACATATAAGAATATGAATGGAAACATCCTTAATTTATTTTAAAAAGTAAAATTGTTTCTCTTAGAAAGATACTTTGGTGATATTTTATTTGCAGAATCGTTTTTACATTATTATTAGTCTGGTGTAATAGAAGGTTTGTTTTAACTTTCAAAAAAAGACATTTTTGAGAAAAAGTATTTTATTGTAGTCTAGCTAAATGGGCACTTTTAAATAACAGTTCATTGTAGGATCGCTGGATAGCCATTGAGAGTTGGAACTCTGATTCATTCTCCTTTTGCTAATCTAGGAGCTGTGAAGACAAGTGTAGCTCCCCTGCTGCTGCTCTGACTGAGGCTTTCCAATTCTGTACAGACTGAGACTGCAAATGTGGGACCATTTGGGTCTGTACAGCTCAGCTGCCCTTTGGAAAAATTCACTAAGTTAGTGGAGCTCAATGAATGTTTATCACAAAAGGCATTAAAGTTTCTGATCACACTTTGTACCTTTAGTCAAAATTGAGTACCAAAAAACTAGATAGGTTGTTCACTTCAAGGGAATTAAGTAAAATCAGGTGGTTGTTTTTAAGCAATGTAAGCTTTAAACAATAATGCAATAAATAAATCAAGCTGAGTACAAATCTATCTTTCAGGCCTTCATGTTTGTTTTAAATAACGAGTACATTGTTTCAAGTGAATTATTTTTTATCATTTATTCTAAGGTACAAAGGGAAAACATACAGGGCAATTATGAAAATTGTAAGGACAGCAGATCGGGTTGCAGATTTTTGCAGAAGGACTTGCATGAAGTTAGAATGCTGCCCAAACTTGTTTGGACCACTCATGGTTACTGACAAATGCCCTGAGAATTGCTCTGTTCACACAAAAACAAAATACAGTAAGTATTATAACTAGGTAAATATTACAATCACATATTATGACTAAGCAGTCTTAGTCCATGAGTTGGAAGGAGCAAGCTATTATGTTTTATGTCAGATTTTGTTGAAAGTAAATGGCTTCTTTGCACATGGTCATAAATGCAAGCATTATTTGTTTTGAATCTTTCGATGCCCCAATCAAAAATATGAAGGCCTCTGCTGGGCTCATAAAATATTTTTCTACAAAACTTTTCATGCTAACTGAGCTTTGAATCAAGGCTTTTAGCCTTATTAAGACGTAATTTGTATCCTCTTGGGCCACTAAGTTCTTTCTATTATCTAGGACTTTGAAGTAAGGCAAGAATTGGAAAGAAGGAGAGGAAATTAGTACAGAGCGTTCTGTACATCTTGAAGTTGATTACAGAGAAGCATTAAGAGTATTTTGGGAACAATTTGCTTTTTCACCTTCCTCGTTCAACTGTTACGAACATACAGACATACGAAATAGGAGCAGAAGTAGACCATTCGGCCCCTCGAGCCTGCCCCACCATTCAATGAGATCATAACTGACCTGTTTGTGTTTCAAATTCTACGTTCCCATCTACCTCCACAATAACCTTTGATTCCCTTGACGAACAAGAATCTATCTACCTGTGCCTTAAAAATATTCAATTCAACCCGCCTCCACCACCTTCTGAGGCCGGGAGTTCCAAAGTTGCACAACCCCTTCAGAAAAAATTTCTCCTCATCTCTGTCCTAAAAGAGCAACCCCTAATTTTAAAACAGTGCCCAGTAGTTCTGGACTCATCCACAAGAGGAAACACCTTTTCCACTTCCACCTTGTCAATACAGTTCAGAATCTTATATACTTCAATCAAGTCACCCCTTGAACTTTTAAACTCCAGCGGAAACAAGCCCAGATTTGTCTAACCTTTCCTCATAAGACAGCCTGCTCATTCTAGGTATCAATCTAATAAATCGCCTCCAACACATTTACATTCTTCCTTAAATAAGGAGACCAAAATTGCACACAGTATTCACGATATGGTCTCACCAATGCCTTGTGTAACTGAAGCATTAACACCCTTACTTTTATGTTCAATTCTGCAGTCGTTCTCCGGTTAAGTAACACTCTGCTTTTTGTAAAAGCAAAAAACTGCGGATGCTGGAAATCCAAAACAAAAATAAAAATACCTGGAAAAACTCAGCAGGTCTGACAGCATCTGCAGAGAGGAACACAGTTATTGTTTCTCTGCTTTTTATTCTACCTGCCAAAGTGAACAACTCCAAATTATCACACATTATACTCCATCTGCCAGATTTTTGCCCACTCACTCAACCTATCTATATATGTCTGCAACTTCTATGTCCTCTTCACAACATACTTTCCTACTTACCTGTATGTCATCTGCATAGTTAACTATCATGCCTTCGTTCCCCCCCTTTAAGCCATTGATGCAAATTGTAAAAAGTTGAGGCTCCAGACTACTGCGGGACTCCACTCGTCACATCCTGCCAATCAGAAAAAGACCCAATTTAGGTATACTGTTTTCCGCCAGCCAGCCAACCTTCTATCCAAGCTAATATGTTACTCCCTACACTATGAGCTTTTATTTTCCGCAATAACCTTTAATGTGGCACCTTATCAAATGCCTTCTGGAAATTCAGGTACAGTACGTCTAGAGGCTTCTCTTTATCCACAATGCATGTTACTCCTTCAAATGACGCCAATAAATTGGTTAAACATGATTACCCTTTTACAAAACCATGCTGACTCTTCCTGATTACCTTGAGTTTCTCTAAGTGCCAAGTTATAACCTCCTTAATGATCAATTCTAACAACTTCCCCACGATAGACATCAAACTAACTGGCCTATAGTTTCCTGTTTTTTGCCTCCTTCCCTTCTTGAATAGAGGGGTTTTATTTGCTACTTTCTAGTCTGATGGAACCCTTCTAGAATCTAGGGAATTTTGGAAAATTAACACCAGCACATCTACTACCTCATTAGCCACCTCTTTTAAGACCCTAGGATAAAATCCATCAGGACCGGAGAATTGTCAGCTCACAGCTTCATTAGTTTGCTCAGTAATGCTTCCCTAGTGATTGTAATTTCACCAGGTTCCTCTCTTCCTTCCACCTCCTGATTTACAGCTATTATCCTTGTTTCTGAATACAGCTTCTTTGGATTAATATTGGTGTACTACTTAATTATTTTGTACAGTTGCTGGTGCTATGTTTATTGGTTGCTATACAAATGTAGAATAGGAAATAACATGTTTTTCATGTTAATGTGCACCTTGCAGCTTTAATAAATATTTGAACCATATAATATATATTATTCTGAAAGTATCTTAATGATGAATTGTATACTAGTGGAAGGCATAAAGTGGCCTAAAATTTTCTTAAGGGATATTGTCATTTGAAGTGTCTTGCAAATCAATGTGTCAAGTTCATAATGTGAAACAGCAATAGTAATAGGATCACCAATTCATCACTGACCTGACCAATTTTTGTACAAATTAAGATGAAGGGGAAGAAAAGTAAAAAAAAAATCTGTTGTTCAAGCTTATCCAGCTTAATAGATATGAATTGTTTGATCTTCTTTTCAATAATAATAGGAAAGTGATGATTTCATGTACATGCACTTATTGGGTACCTTTCATCTATTTTTTGTCCCAGCTTATTACTATGGAAAAAAGAAGAAAATCATCAGACCTCCTGTTGGACATGTTGGCATTGAAAACAACAGTAAAAAACCTGCAAGACGCAGGAAAAAGCGCAGGTCCTGTTTTGTACAAAAGAAAAAGCGCTCATCCACTTCAGTGGACTATGCTCCACAGGTATCAGATGCATTTTATTTACAGAGGCAACTGCATCTTTAAGTTGCTGACTGAATGCTGACTAACCACAAAAGGTTGGCATGATTAGCATTTGCTTGTTATGTAGGGTTGTTAAGTTTTCTATTAATGCACATAAAGTTGTACAACTATATAAATGTGAGATATTTAGGACAGAGAGGGAAGCATTTTTGCATAGAGGGTTGTGAGACTGTGGAAGAGTTGTGAATTCACAATATCAACATTTAAGGATTTAAATCAGCGGTTGACAATAAAGGGGCTAAAGATGTATGGGAATAGGGGAAGGGTGATGGTGGGGGCACATGAGATTGGAACAAATGTTTCAATGGAGGATAAACACCAATATGTCTATATTTCTTGTTCCTTATGCTGGGTTTAAGTCTGAAAGCAAAGAATAATTACTGGCTCTAAGCCTTGGCAAATACAACAACATCTGACTTTTTATTCGTATTTTCAAATTTCATATTTTGTATTTATCCCAAATGAACTACAGGAAAATGGAGAAGAAAAAGACGATGGCCAAGATATTATAGATGATGAAACAGGAAGCGACGGAACAAGCTCTGAGCAGCGTGATGATCAAACAGACACATCATCTGAGATGCCTGATGTTAAACCAAAACGATTAAGAAGACTGAGATCAGCTTCAGAACTACCCCGGCCTCACATAGTAGACAGGGCAAAGCGAAAAAGAAGGGCGCGAACATTATCACTTTCTGAGGATGACAAATATGATTCTCTCAAATGCTCGGCACCAAAGGTAAATTGTAAGATGTGTTCTTAAGTGGTTGTTTTGAGTTTTCATGTTGAATTTATATCTAATTCAATAACAACTTGTATTTATGTAGTACCTTTAACGTAGTAAAACTTTCTAAGCTGCTTCACAGGAGCCTTATAGAACAAAATTTGACACTGAGCCACGAGATATTAGGGCAAATAACCAAAGGCTTGGTCAAAGGGATGAGTTTTAAGGAGCATCTTAATAGGAAGAAAGTGAAGTAGAGAGAGATAGAAAAGTAAAGGGATGGAATGCTAGTTCTTAAAGCCTCAGCAGCAGAAGGCACAGCTGCCTATGGCAGAGTAATGAAAATTGTGGATGAACCAGTGCTGGAGGAATGCAAATACTTTGGAAGGTAGTGTAGCTGGACAAGATTACAGGTATAGGGAAAGTCAGGCTTATGGAGAGGCTTGAAAACAAAGGAAGAGAATATTAAAATTGAGGCAAAACAGAACATTCTGGAAAAAATTCAACAGGTTAGAGAGAGGAACAGAATTAACATTTCAGGTCTGTAACCTCTTGAAATTGAGACATTGCTTAACCAGGAGCCAATGCACAGCAGGGTGGTAGATGGGGGAGGGGAGGGGTGGGGGCCAGTGATTGAAAGGGTTTTGGCACAAGTTGGAATACTGTTATGATCCCAGCTGATGTTACAGCTGAATAAGCCTGATCACAGGGTGGAACCCAGCTTGGTAGTTCCTAACTTTGTTTAGGTACATGGAGAGGAGCTACTGAACAGAGTCACTGAAGTCAGCTGATGAACTTCTAACAAAAGAATAAAACATTTAGTTAACAAGAAAAGATGAACTATGCTACAATACTTCACCCACAGCTATACCTTTACAGGTATATACACAAGTTACAAAAGCTATCTTATACACTTACAGTAAGTACAAAGCCCACGTAAACCAATAGGCGACCTGTCGTCAGAACAGCACTCTGAAACCAAATGACAGATGCCACCTGAACCAAATGCTATGGATCTCTCATCAACTACTTCCAGACACTTGTCACACCGTGAGCCAACCAGTCTCACTGCACTCTGTTTTTCACATGAGGGTTTCCAATCTCCACTGTCCAAGAACTCACCTTGGAATCTTCTCCCAACTGTCGCTTTCTCTCAAACCCCTTCTGCAAGGGTTCACTTCCAGGGCTTTGAACTCTTCTTTTGATGTTCCTCTTCGCTGGGTCACGACATGCATTCAAGCTTTCCTCCAAACACTCGCTCTCATTGATTCAGCAGTCAACAGTACACCACTGCTTCACATGCCCATAGCAAAGAGTTACAGATCTTCAGTTGTCTCTGAATTTTCCCAATCCTTTATCTCTTTAAGCTTGAAGCTTTGAGCCTTTCTATGCTCCTCACTCTTAATTTTACTTAACAGGACCTTTTCCAGGTTCCTGTCTTTCCTTTGACTAGATGGTCGTCTTGGGACTTTCTCCTGTAGCACTCCCCTGGATTTCGTACTTTCTTCTTTAGCTGGGGACTGATTATCTATTGCTTTTGCACCAGTCTTTCTCTGGCAACTACTTTCAACCAGCTTTTACTTGGGCCTCGCTATCTGTCCCTTCTAGGTTGTTTCTGCTTGGCAGCTGTCTTCAAACTGAATTCAAAACTGCTGTTCCTTTAGTTTTTCTGTGTGTGTGGGTGGGGCATGCCTCTCTGAACCCCTGTTGCCAGGCAACAGCACAGTTTTTTCTACTCTTGTTTGCTTAACTTCTCCTTAGGGGTTGTAAAACACATTAGAAATCCAGGCACCTTCTAAAGTGAAACTGAAACTCAACTTGACATTTTCTGAATACACAAATACAAAAATACAAATCAAACTTCAACTTTAAAGCAAGAACTCATTCCCAACATCCATAAATATAACTTACTTAAACTATCTCTATTTTCTAACAATATAGGCAGCAGAGTTTTAGATGACCTCAAGTTTACAGAGGGTAGACCATGGGAAGCCAGTAAAGAATTTTTTTGATAGTCAAGACTAGAAGTATCAAAAAGTCGGATGAGGGTTTCAGCAGCAGGTGAGCTGTGGCAGGAGCAAAGTCAGGCAATATTAGCGATTGGTTGATACTTGGGATGAAGGGGTTGTCTTATGAGGAAAGGTTGAGCAGGTTGGGCCTAACGTTGGAGTTTAGATGAATGAGAGGTGATCTCATTGAAACACATAGGGCAACATTTCCCCCCGTCGGATGGGATGGGCAGGTGCAGGTGGGTGTGTTCCCGATTGCCACCATTTTACGTGGGAGGGCCAATTAAGGCCCATCCAGCGTGATGTCCGCCAGGAAGCGCTACGTGCTCCCTGTGTGGGCGGCGGGGTGGGGGGGGTGGGGGGGGTGCGGGGAGAGAATTCCCCGAGCCGGGAGTGCGCTCTTTCGCTCATGCGCATGAAAGAGCGCACAGATCTCCCTGAGGGGCAAAGTGCTGCCTCGGGGAGATCTGCTCAGGTTTGAAACATTAAATGAAGATGAGAAAAAAATTTTGCTGCCATGTGCCTTTATGTGACACTGTCACATGAGTTAGGACATGTCCATAACTTTTATTTTAAAATATTCTGAAGTTTTTAAATCCCTCATGAAACCTCATCCCGCCTGTGGATGAGGTTTCATGTTTTTTCTGAAGCCCGCCAGGGCTCCCGGCTTGACCACCACCATAAGCTGGGACGGGCAGGTCCATTAATGATTTCAATTACTTTTTTAATGGCCTTAATAGGCCATTGACAGGTCGGCAGGTGCATAGCTGTGCGCTGCCAACCTGAGAATGTAAATGACGCGGGGTGACGTTGGGAGGCCCGCCCAATGTTACCCTGTGTCATTTTACGCATCGGCGAGTAGACCCTGCCTCCCGCTCACCGACCAGAAGATGCAGCCCGTAAGATTCTGACAGAGTAGATGCTGAGAGAATGTTTCCCCTTAGGGAGGAATCTAGAAAGAGGGGACATAGTTTAAAAATAAGGGGTCTCCCATATACGACTGAGACAAGAAAGAATTTCCTCTCTGAGGTGTCTTTGGAATTCTTTTCTCCTGAGAACAGTGGAGGATGCTTCTTTGAATATATTCAGGACTGAACTAGACAGATTTTCGATCCACAGTGGAGTCCACAGTTATGTTGAGGGTAGAGCTAAGGGCACAATCAGATCAGCCATGATCTTATCTAATTGCAGAGCAGGGTCAATGGGCCAAATTACCTACTCCTGCTTGATCATTTGGAGTAGGTGGTCTTAGTGATGACACGCATATGTGGCTGGAAGCTCATTTCAGGGTTAAATATGACATCAAGATTGCAAATAGTATGATTCAGCCTCACAAAGTTGCCAGGATGAGGGATGGAGTTGGTGGCTAGGGAGTAAGGAGCGGAGTTTGTGGGTGGACAAAGACAATGGCTTCCGTCTTGCTAATATTTATTTGGAGGAAATTTCCACTCATCAAGCACGGAATCTCGGTGAAGCAGCCTAACAGTTTAAAGACAGTTGAGAGGTTAAGAAAGGTGGTGGTGAGGTAGAGCTGGGTGTCATCAGCATGTAGTTGGGAACTGACAATTTAGTAATTTTTTTTAATTACGCGGAAGCAAATTTAGCCTAACCTCTGTGTTAGGGATCTGACTGAATGGATCAGGTTAGATCAGCTGGCCCCTTTACACTTCACCAGATTTTACCCAATTTTAATTTCCACAGTGAAGATAAAATAGTTTGTGATGCAAAACGATCGGCTGATCGAATCCCATCAGTTCTCTGCTGGGCGGGTTAAAGTTACCCCCAGCGTGATTTCACCAAAACTTACATTTAATGGCGTTTTCATGCAGCATACCTTTTCTGTTCATAGCTTTGCTTGGTTGACATCAATGGGCAAAATTCTCCATTTGGTGTGCGGGGGCCAGCCCGGCACGCTGGAACATGAAATAACGTCAGGCGTGTGTCCCAGTGTCATCGCGCTGTCTCACGATATTTCGTTCGGCGGGCGCATGCTAGAGTTGGCTGCCACCCGCCGATAATTATTATTAGGCCATTAAACAGGTAATTAACATGAATGTTATGCTGCCCGTCCAGCCTCATGGTTGGCAGGCAGGCAATAAGGCAAAAAGACCTTTACATTTTTTAGGAAACCTCATCCACAAGCGGAATGCTAAAGCTAATAATGATTATGTAAAAACTTTTTCTGAAAAATACAGACATGTCCTGTCTCATACGACACAGTCACATGAGGGGACATTTCATTAAATTTTTTTTTTGTTTTTATTTATTTATTTTTTAAAAAGCACTTCAATCTCCCTGAGGCAGCTCGCGTAAAATGGTGGTGCGGAGTCGATCATGGGTGGTGGTCGGGTTCTTGACCACCCCTGCCTGCTCCTGCCGAGCCTGCCCGAGCAATGAAAATCCTGGCCTACATTTATTTATTTAAAGGTTTACCAATTATGTGTCTCATAAAGAGATGCAAAATGCAGGCAAAAGAGTATTGACATTATTTTTCCTAGATTGGTTCGCCTAGCACAGGTTTGATATTGGGTAGAGACCTGATTTGTTGGGGTAGGGGCCATAAATTAACTTGGTGACCAAGTAATGGGGCAAAAATTCTGAAAGACATTTCAACCCACTGTTTGCCTTTACCAAGACTAGAGGTGAAGAAATAACAAATAAACACCAAGCAAAATGCAATGAAAGGAAACTCAATGTATAGACATGTAATGGACTCCAGAAACAAACAAATAGGTGCACAGCATTTGACCTGCTCTTTAAAGGCTGACAAAGTAGGCATCGTATGAGCTGGGTGTGGGAAGTATTGCCCTCTTTAGCATTTCAAGGTAGCAGTATAGTATTCCTTCAGGTAAGGGCTAAAGTAGCCTTGACGGTGTCATACTTATAGTTGAGTTTGACTGTAGATCAGATTACAGAATACAGTACAATTCGCTGTCTCCATGGTGAACGAGAGGTTAACCACACACAGTTCTTTGTACAAATCTAGGTAAGCTTGCCTCTGCCTGTGCTTGTGGGTGGGTCAGTAATGGTGGAATCGCAATAAACTCCTGTTGTTCAAGCTCATCTAGCTGGCAACCCTCCATTGCTTCTTCATTCCCTCCCCAAAATAGACAAATGTCAGATTCCTGCAAGGAAACCCATTGTGCCCAATTTGCGGACTTGAGCATAATGTGGCAGCGTCAAAACATGAAAGAAAAGCCCTCAATACATCCTTCAAAGTGAATAATATTTTTCTATCTCTATCCCTTTAAATGCTTCCACATTTCTCTGCTGCCTAGCAACTCTTGATACGAGCATTTTCATGAATGACTATTGATCCTACGTAGTAGCCAGGAAATTCTGACCTTGAGCCCAAATGATGTCACGTGGAATGCTGTGTGAGGTTTCGGTCATTTTACCTAAGGAAGAGGATAATTGCCTTAGAGTGCAACAAAGGTTTACTCGACTGATTCCTGGGATGAGGGGATTGGCCTTTGAAGTAAGATTGAGCAGAATGGGCCTATATTCCCCAGAATTATAAGAACGAGAGGTGATCTAATTGAAACATATAACATCCTTAAGGTGTTTGATGGGGTAGATGCCGAGATGCTGTTTTCCTTGGCTGAGAAGTGTAGAACTAGGGGAGACGGTCTCAGAATAAGGGTCATTCATTTAGGAGTGAGAATAGAAATTTCATCACTTAAAAGGTTGTGAATGTTTGAAATGTTTTACCCCAGAGTGCTCTAGATGCTTAGTCGTTGAGAATATTCAGGAGAGAGCATAAGAACATAACATAAGAACTAGGAACAGGAGTAGGCAATTCAGCCCCTCGAGCCTGCCCCACCATTGGTGTCATGCAAATTTAACTATAGTACCTTCTATCCCTGAATCCAAGTCATTAATATAGATTGTAAATAGTTGAGGCCCAAAGACCAAACCCTGTGGCACCCTGCTAGTACAGCTTGCCATCCAGAAAAAGACCCATTCATCCTGACTCTTTGCTTTCTGTTGGTTAGCCAATCCTCTATCCAAGCTAATATATTACCCCTAACTCCATGTGGTCTTATCTTGTGTATTAATCTTTTGTGCGGCACCTTATCAAAAGCCTTCTGGAAGCCCAGATATACATCTACAGGATCTCCATTATCCATTTTGCTTGTCACATCTTCAAAGAACTCTAGAAAATTAGTCAAACATGATTTACTCTTCATAAAACCATGCTGACTCTGATGGATTGCATTTTGACTTTCCAAATGCCTCATTGCTATTTCCTTAAAAATGGATTCCAACAATTTCCCAATGACCAACGTTAAACTAACTGCTCTAAAGTATCCTACTTTCTGCCTCCCCACCCCTCCCCCCTTTGAATAAAGGCATTATATTAGCCTTTTTCCAACCCACTGGAACCTTTACAGAATCATGGGAATTTTGGAATATTATAGCCAATGCATCTACTATCTCTGCTGCCACTTCCTTTAAGACCCTGGGATGTTGGGGACTTGTCACCCTTTAATCCCAATAGTTTGCTCAGTACTTTTTCTCTAGTGTTGGTGATTGTTCTAAATTCGTCCTTCTCTATACCCTCTGCACTACCTGTCACTATTGGGTTGGTACTAGTGTCCTCCACTGTGAAAACTTAGGCAAAATATTGATTAAGTGTCTCTGCCATTTCTGCATTCCCCACTATTAACTCTCCAGTCTCATTCTCCAAGGGACCAACATTCACTTTAGCTACTCTCTTTCCTTTTATATACTTGTAGAAGCTTTTGCTATCAGTTTTTTTTTACATTTTGCGCTTTTTTTTCTCATAATTTACCTTTGCTCTTTTTATTATTTTTTTTTTTGTAACCCTTTTGTTGATCTTTAAAAGTTTCCCAATCTTCCAGCCTGCTACTGACCTTTGCAATTTGGTATGCCTTAGTTTTTGCCTTTATATTATCTGTAACTTCCTTGCTTAGCCATGGATGCTTTTTCCCCCTCTTGCCATCTTTCTTCCTCATTGGCATATATTTAATTTGGGCGGAATTGAATATCTCCTTAACTATCTTCCACCGTTCATCAACTTTCCTACCTTGTAGTCTTCCTGCCCAGTCCACTCGGGCCAAATCTGCCCTCATGCCATTGTAGTTACCTTTGTTTAACTCCAGAACACTAGTATGGGACTCAGGTTTCTTGCTCTAAAACTGAACTTGAAATTCTAGCATGCTATGATCATTCTTCCCTAGAGGATCCTTTACTATGAGACCATTAATTAATCCCATCTCATTACACAAAACCAAACCCAGAATAGCCTGCCCCCTGGTTGGTTCCACAACATATTGCTCCAAGAAACAATCTCTAATACACTCTATGAACTCTCCCTTGAGGCTACCCTTGCTAATTTGATTAGTCCAGTCTATATGCATATTAAAATCACCCATGATTATTGCCATGTCTTTCCTACATGCTCCCAGTATTTCTGGGTTTATACTGTGCCCTACTGCTGAACTACTGTTTGGGGACCTATAGATTACTCCCATCAGGGACTTCTTTCCGTTGCTATTTCTTATTTCTACCCAGAGGTCAATGAACTATTGGATATTAAAAGATTATGTGGATATTGCAGGAAGGTAGAGCTGCTGTGGAAGATCATCCATGATCTTACTGAATGGCAGAGGAGGCTCAAAGGTCCAAAAAGCCTACTACTCCTACTTCTTATGTTCTTATGCTTTTTTGAATATTGTAATGAACCCTCTTTTTTGGCAGAAAGTGTCTGCACAATTTATATCACTTGCTGGAAATGCAAGTTATGAGGAGAGATCCAGCAAAGATCACTGATTTCATGCATTTTAATACTCCAATATACCCCAAAATATTATGGTATTCAATAGAATCTGAAAATCCAAACTCTTAGGCATGAAAAAGGCTTCCTATAAATGTTTTATTGTAGCAGTTGTAAAATAAAATTGTATATTTCCAAAAGATTAAATATAAAAATGCATGAATTAAAATTATTTTACAAACACTTGAGAAGCCAAATTAAAACTGTTCATTAGTTCTGTTTTATTAATACATCACGCTGCACTTTGTTACTTAACTCCTTGATCTAACAGATTGCATACAAATATGATTAAAGGTGGAGAGCTGAGTTTGACCCTCGGTTCTCACCTGAGGCGCACTGATGCATGCACTCCCGAGTAGGAATCCCCAAATATTAATCAGGAGCAGATGGCCTGGGTGATTTCTACTCCCTTTCTCAATCTCAACAGCAACTGTGCTCAAGTGAGATTAGCAAATTCAGCAAAGACAACAAATGCAAGCTGGGACTTCCTGTAACTGTATAACTTAGCAGTGCAGTTATACCCATCAAAATTATTACATCTTTAATAATTTTGAGTCAGTTTTGAAGAAAACATTAGCTATAGGTGTGCCCTTATTTTCTGTTGGTGATTTTAATTTTCTAAAAGACAAGATATAGCCTGAAAAGAATAAATAAATATTTGGATATAAGTAAATTCAGCTCAATACTTGCGCTCACCATGTTGTTATTTTCGTTGAAGCATGATAATTAATCGATGTTATTTTTGTATTTACTGTAGGAAATCAGGCAAAATGAAGATGATAAACTTGTTCTGGAAAGTAATCCCTTGGAATGGTCAGTGGCTGAAGTTGTCAGATTTATTAAGTCCACAGACTGTGCACCACTTGCAAAAATATTTCAGGAACAGGTAATTTTACAAATGGGTCTCTTTCAAAATTCAAGATGTTTTAAGGACAGTTATTTCAATATTATTGTACATATTAAAGAATTTATCACATTCGGATTCTCCCACCACCCCCTGCCAGTGTAGAAAAATGTGTGTTTGTGAGAGAAAAGAAAATGGGAATGAAGGAACATGTTTGTAATGCTTGGCACTTCTAAATTAGGAAAGAAGTCACTATATTTTCTTGGTTTTGCTGCAGTTTTACCCATTTCCATGGTAACATTTTGTTGGAATAATGTGATCTGTCCCAGAAGGAATAAGGCAGCCTGGTATGATATTTAATGCACCATGCTAACTAACTTCCAAAAAAATGTGTTAGAAAGATAATCTCCCTTTTAGCGTTAAACATACCAAGCAGAGGGTGTGGTTCAACTTATTGGGAATTAAATTTAAAAGACCCCAGAACAGATAAAGGAGAAGGTAATTTAATTGTAACATATTTGCTGATATGGCCAAGAAGCTAATTTTGCATTAGCATTGTTTTTGTTTATAATGCAATGTCTCTGAGATCAGAATGTGAATTGAATGATAAAATCAGCTGAAGTGGATTCTTTAGAACGTAAACCATTCCAGATGCTTGTGAGCAGCTTCTCCTGTAATGTAGAGAAAGTTATGATTGCAACATTATGTTATGATAACTTTCACTTATCCTTATACAAGATAACAAATTACATAAGGGCAATTAGGGATGGACAATAAATGCTGGCCTTGCCAGTGACACCCACAGCCCATGAACAAATAAAAAGTATCCACCTGCTTTATTCATAATCATGGAATACTGATCAGGTTTTGATAAAAATTCTATGCCTGATGTTCCCCTCAATTACACTGGTTTTTGTCAATGAAGCTCACCTGAAATTGTTGAAAGCAATGCAAAAAAAAGGAATTTTAACCACAAATCACATTTACTGCAAATTCCTTGTATCTGTGATCTTTTGTGCTTGTTTAGAAAAATTGTGCTTGAAGCTGATCCTAAAGTTACACCACCAGCTGAAATGAAGCACTGTTGGAGAGTTCTTGCAAGCTACACTCCTTTGCAGGCTTTCAAGGAGGTTGTAAAAAATTAAGCTGGTTCTTTTGAGTACAGGACACTTAATAGGCATATTTTCAATGCTTTTAGATATATAATTTTATTTACTAAAAAAACTGACGACTGTACACCAACATAACTAGCAAACAGTTCTGTATAGTTTTTTAAAGTAGTTTTCAGTTATTTAAAGTAGAGTTACTCACAGGCGGTGGACTAGACCGTCTAATTTAAATGTTTAATTTTGTGATAAACCCATTTTCAGATGTAATAATTAAACTGCATCGAGTTACCACTCTTAACTATATGAAGGAATGTTTTTTAAAGCCAATTTCTTTTTGACTTACATTCCAAAGCGCTGCTTGATTGTGCTGATTTATGGCAGATTGGTGATATGCAGACAAATTTGACCCGGAACTTGGAGAAAACACTTCATAAAACTAAGGCAACTTTGGGCACAATTTGCATCCAGATCGGTGGATACACCAAAAGCGGAAGCTCTAAGCCCACTTTTGTGTTCATGCTGCATATGGGAAGTGTACATAAACTGTCATTTTGTTTGAAAGTCATGGATTGATGATGCACAATTTCATGACATGCTCTGGCATGTAGAATTTTTTTACTATCAGAATGTAACATGCGCATTCACTCCATTGAAAATGCAGAAAAGACCACAATTTAAACTTCTTTAGAATGCTTTACCTGGGCTCCAAATTTACAATACAAATTATGCAGCAATAAGTTGCACATGTTTATTACACAGAGCAAAATGATTCATTCCAATAATAAGAACATTCTTTTTCTCCTTGATAGTTGAGATATTATAATCAGTGGATAATTATGCCTAATCATTATACATTCGCTTAAGTGTTTATATAAACTTCTATGAATTAATTTTACCATGCAGGGATGTTTTTGTAAATAATAAAGGTTTTCTCACCAATTACACACCCCTCTCAGTCAATTTTCACATTTCTTATAGAAGCTGACACATTTCATAGATCTAGCACCAACCACATTATTAGAAACTTGCATTCATGAGGTAGTCTCAACAGGACTTAACATTTATATAAAAAATCTTGCTTGAACATGTAGTTTATTATAGAAGTACAGAAACATAATTATAGAGGTTATTCATATTATTTGTTTAGTCTTTCTTTGAGGTTCTAAGGAAAGTGATGAACTTTTCCAAGTGTTTATAATTACAAATATGTCATTGTCATGGTTAAGGTACACATCATTTGTGTTTTATTTGACCTTGAGGTTTTGTTTTTGACTTCTTCCACAAGGGTACAATTTCTATGTGTTGCTGTCTGGCCTGATTTGGAGAAACAAGCTCGTGTGCAGTTATGCTTCATCAAACATTTGCTAATTTAATTCACACACATCAAGTAAAAAAGCAATTGCTTTGTCTATTTGGTAATCCCCTGTGAACATGATATGTTTTTAGATTCATTACAGTTTTCATTTGGTAATGTGGTCTCTTGAATCCTGTGCTTTAGGCATTGAGTGGGATTCTGTTGGGAACATTTTTTGTTTGGCAGGCAAGAATTTACTACCAAGTGATTTTTCTCTAGGTGGAACATTTTGCAGTCTAGTTACTATGGAATAAGTGTTGTGTTACTTCAGCAGAGATTTGCTGTTCCATGTTTTTGTAGAAATTTTGAGTGTCACTTATTTTATGAAATCCTTTAAGATCGTAGGAGCAGAAGTAGGCCATTTGGCCCATCGAATCTGCTTCACCATTCAATGAGATGATAGAAGATCTGATAATCCTCAACTCCACTTTCCTGCCTTTTCCCCATAACCTTGATTCTCTTACTGATTAAAATCAGTCTATCTCAGCCTTGAATATACTTAACGACCCAGCCTCTACAGCCCTCTGCAGTAAAGAATTCCACAAATTGACCACCCTCAGAGAAGAAATTCCTCCTCATCTCTGTCTAAAAACCTCTTAGTCTGAGATTGTGTCCTCTGGTCCTAGACTCTCCCACAAGGGGAAACAACCTCTCAGCATCTACCCTGTCAAGCCCCCTAAGAATCTTATATGTTTCAATAAGGTCACCCCTCATTCTTCTAAAATCCAGTGAGTACAGGCCCAACCTATTTGAGCTCTCCTCATAAAAAAATCCCTCCATCTCTGGGATCAACCTAGTGAACCTTCTCTGGATTGCCTCCAATGCCAATATATTTTTCCTTCGATAAGGGGACCAAAACTGTTCACAGTATTCTAGATGTGGTCTAACTAGTACCTTGTAAAGTTTTAGCAAGACTTCCCTATTTTTATACTCCATTCCCTTTGAAATAAAAGCCAATATTTCATTTGCCTTCCCTATTACCTGCTGAACTTGTATGTTAGCTTTTTGGGATTCATGAACGAGGACTCCCAAACCCCTCTATGTTGTAGCTTTTTGCAGTCTTTCTCCACCTATATAATATTCAGCTCCTCTATTCTTCCTGCTAAAATGCATAACCTTACATTTTCACATTATATTCCATCTGCCAAGTTTTTGCACACTCACTTAACCTGTCTATGTTCCTCTATGGACTCTGTTCATCCTCACCAGTTGCCTTCCCACCTATTTTTGTGTCATCTGCGTTCACTTACTTCATATAAGTCATTAAAATATATTGTAAATAATTGTGGCCCCAGCACCGATTCCTGTGGCACTCCACTAGTTACAGGTTGCCATCCTGAAAATGCCCTCCTTATCCCAACTTTGTCTTCTATTAGTTAGTCAGTCCTCTATCCATGCTAATATACCACCCCCAATACCACAGGCTCTTATTAAGTAGTCTTATGTGCGGTACCTTATCGAATGCCTTTTGGAGATCCAAATGTATTATATTTACTGGTTCCCCTTTTATCTATCCTGCTTGTTACCTCCTCAAAGAATTCTAATAAATTTGTCAGCCATTATTTCCCCTTCATGAAGCCATGCTGACTCTGCTTGATTGTATTATGCATTTCTAAATGCTCTGCTTTTACATCCTTTATAATAGACTCTCAACATTTTCCCAATGATGGATGTTAAGCTAACTGGCCTATAGTTACATGCTTTTTGTCTCCCTCCCTTCTTGAATAAGGGTGTTACATTGGCAGTTTTCCAATCTCCTGGGACTTTTCCAGAATGTAAGGATTCTTGGAAGATTACTACCGATGCCTTCACTATCTCTGTAACTACTTCCTTTAATATCCTAGGATGCAACCCATTAGGTCCAAGTGACTTATCAGCATTTAGCCCCACTAATTTCCCTAATACTTTTTCTCTAGTGATAGTTATTTTTATTTCTGGCTCCCTCTGCTTTTGCCTCATGATTAGTTACTATTTTTGTAATGCTATTAGTGTCTTCTACTGTGAAGACTGATGCAAAGTATTTATTCACCTCTTCTGCTATTTTCTGGTTCCACGTAATTGTCTTGCCAGCCTCATTCTCTAAGGGGCCTATATTCACTTTGGCCTCTCTCTTCCTTATTATATATTGAAATAAGCTCTTACTGTCCATTTTTATATTATTTGCTAGTTTACCCTCAAAGTTTATTTTCTCCCTCTTTATTATTTTTTTGCTCATCTTTTGTTGGTTTTCAAACCGTTCCCAATCCTTTGGTTTACCACTAATCTTTGCCACATTGTATGTTTTTTCTTTCAATTTTATACTATCTTTAACTTGCTTGCTTAACCATGGTTGGTTTTTCCCCTTCCTACAATCCTTCTTCCACACTGGGATATATCTTTCTTGTGAGTCGAACTATTTTCTTAAATGTCTACCATTGTTCATCAACCATCTTTTCTGCTAAACTCCTTTCCCAGTCCACTCCAGCCAACTCTGCCCTCATTCCTTTGTAGTTACCTTTATTTAGGTTTAGCACAGTTGTTTCCGACCCTAGTTTCTCACTCTCAAATCAAATACTAAATTCTACCATGTTATGGTCATTGTTTCCTCTGGGATCCCTTACTCTGAGATCATTTATTAAACCTGGCTCATTACACATTACCAGATCCAAAATAGCCTGATCCCTAGTTGGATCTATAACATATTGTTCTAGGAAGCTGTCCCGAATACACTACAAATTCTTGCTCATGGCTACCTCTATCAATTTGATTTTCCCACTCTACATGAAGATCAAAGTTACCCATGATTAATGTACTGCTTTTTTTTTACATGTTCCCATTACCTCCTGATTTATTCTCCGTCCTACAGTATAACTACTCTTAGGGGGCCTATTGACTACTCCCAACAGTGTTGTCTTCCCCTTGTTAATTCTTACCTCCACCCATATGGATTCTAGATCTTCCGATCCAAGATCATTTCTTGTTATCCTACTTATTCCATCTCGTACCAACAAAGCTACCCCACCACTCTATCCTTGCTGCCTGCCCTCACAAAGTCACATACCCCTGAATATTTAGTTCCCAGCTTTGATCACCTTAGAACCATGTCTCCATAATGGCTATAAGATCAGACCCATTAACCTCCATTTGTGCCATTAATTCATTTATTTTGTTCCAAATACTACATTTACATGAATTTAAGTAAAGAGCCATTAATTTAGTCTTTTTACCATTTTTTCCGCCTTTGCCCCTATTTGCTGCTTTTTTTTATGTTTGTACACTGTCTCTTCTTGTCACACTCTGGATTTCAATACCTAAATAGCTGCCCTGCAATGCTGCCATTTCCTTTTGCTTTGTAAGCCTACATATCCCCTCTCCCATTTAGTTTAAGGCCCTCTCTCTGCAGCCCTAGTTATTTGATTTGCCAGGGCACTGGTCCCAGCACGGTTCAGGTGAAGCCCTCCCACCAGAACAACTCCCTTCTACCTCAGTACTGGTATCAGTGCCCCATGAACTGAAACCCATTCCTCCTCTTTGAGCCACACATTTAACTCTTTGGGCAGAATTTTGCCATCAGTGAGCAGGGGGTGGGTCCCGCTCGCTGATGTAGGATGACGTCGGCACTTGAGGCCATTGACAGGATCATTTAAACAATTAAAGGACCTGCCTGTCCAACCTTAAGGTTAGTGGGCAGGCCAGGAGCCCCGGCGGCAACTAGAACAAAGATGAAACCTCATCCAGCGGCGGGATGAGGTTTCATGCAGGGTTTTAAAAATTGTAATAAAGTTATAGCGTAAATTATGAACATGTCCCATCTCATGTGACATTGTCACATGACGGGGACATGTTAGGGAATTTTTTTTTTTCTATTTTTAATCTTTTTCGAAGTGCAAACGATCTCCCTGAGGCTGCACTTAGCCTCAGGGAGATGTGTGCATGCGCAAAAGAGCATACTCTCGCTTTTGGGGAAACCCCCCCCCCCCCCGCCTGCACATAGCGCTTCCCGCCGGACGTCACGCTGGGCGGGCCTTAATTGACCCGCCCACGTAAAATGGCGGTGCGGGCCATTTCTCTGGCAGGGATCGGCTCCCCGCCCGCCAGAGATAGTGTCGGGCCCACCCGACAGGCAGAAAATTCTGCCCCTTGACTTTATTTTCCCTATGTCAGCGGCTCAGGTAGTAATCCTGAGATTATTACCTTGGAGGTTCTGGTTTTTAATTTAGCTCTTAACTGTTCAAATTCTTTCAGCAGAACCTCCTTTCTAGTCCTGTCAATGTCATTGGTACCAACATGGGCGACGACAATTGGATTCCTCCCCTCCCACTCTAAGTTCCTCTCCAGCCCAGAGAATATACCCTTAACCCTGGCACTGGGCAGGTAACACCGCCTTCAGGACATATGCTCAGGGCTGCAGAGAATGGTATCTATCCCCCTAATTATACTGTCCCCTACCACTACAATGCTCCCATTTCCTCCCCCCACTTGAATGGCTCCCTATACCACAGTGCCGTGGTCAGTTCGCTCATCCTCCCTGCAGTCCCTGCTCTCATCCACACAGCTTGCAAGAACTTTGTAACTGTTGGATAGTTGCAAAGGCTGAGGCTCTTCTAACACTACCTATCCTCTGCGTCTCCACACCTGCTTCATCTGCAGTTACACTCTCCTGTCCCCGATCATAGACCAAATTTGAATTCCTGATCTGAGAGGTGTAACGCCCCCGGAGCAAAGTGTCCAGGTAGCTTTCCCCCTCCCTGACACGGCACAATGTCTGCAGCTCGGACTCCAGCTCCTTAACTCAGATCCGAAGTTCCCCGAGCTGCAAACACTTACTACAGATGTGTTCGCCCTGGATCACCTTGGTGTCCAGCAGCTCCCACAAGCTGCAGCAGCAACACATCACCTGTCCTGCCATTGTTATTGTATTTTATTTAATTACTTAATTAATTGCTCTAATATCCCTCCTCTTTACACTATCCTAAGTTTTAATGAAAGCTGGGGTTTTTTTTGTTATGCTTTCTTGGGATGTGGGTGTCACTGGCAAGATCAGCATTTGTTGCCCATCCCTAATTGCCCTTGAACTGAATGGCTTGCTAGGCCATTACAGAGGGCATTTAAGAGTCAAACACATTGCTGTGGGTCTGGAATCACATGTAAGCCAGACCATGCAAGGATGGCAGATTTCCTTTCCTAAACGACATTAGCAAAACAGACGAGTTTTTATGGCAATTGATAATTTCATTATTGAGAATAGCTCTCAGTTCCAAATTGAATTCAAATTCCACCAGCTGCCGTGGTGGGATTTGAACCCATGTCCCCAGAGCATTAGCTGGGGACTCTGGATTACTAATTCAGTGACATCATCATTATGCCACCACCTCCCCACAAAGGGTAAATGTTGGACAAAATAGTGAGAAATAATTTTATGTTAAAATTCGATTGAAAAGAAAAAGAAGCAAAAACAGGCGAGAATAGAGACTATTGATCTAATTTATTAACAGCAGCTGTTTGGGGGAAAATCATTACAAGTGCAGTCAACAGCTACTGATGTAACATTCTACAGTTGTTTGGTGTGCCATGGAGAAGAATATAGTGTGTACCATTTACTCTGAATTACTTTTAGTTTTAATTAAGTTTTAGAGCAAGGTTGGTGTGATTTCTTTTTCCCTGTTCTATACTGTTGGGTAATGAGGTAGCTAGAACTGCAGCAAAGAATATAATGTTTTTTTTTTGTTTGTCTTTATTCATGGGATGTGGGCGTTGCTGGCTAGGCCAGCATTTATCATTCCTAATTTCCCTTGAGAAGATGGTGAGCTGCCGCTTTGAACCACTGCATCTGTGTTATAGGCACAGCCACAGAGCTGTGAGGAAGGGAGTTCCAGGATTTTGACCCAGTGACAGTGAAGGAATGGCGATATAGTTGCAAATCAGTGTGGCATGTGACTTGGAGGGGAACTTGCAGGTGGTGGTGTTCCCATGTATCTGCTGCCCTTGTCCTTCCAGGTGGTAGAGGTCGTGGGTTTGGAAGGTACTGTCGAAGAAGCCTTGGTGAATTCTTGCAGTGCATCTTGTAGATGATATACACTGCTGCCATTGTGCATCAGTGGTGGAGGCAGTGAATGTTGAAGGTGGGGATGGGATGCCAGTCAAGCGGGCTGCTTTGTCCTGGATAGTGTTGAGCTCCTTGAGTGTTGTTGGAGCTGCACTCATCCAGGCAAGTGGAGAGTATTCCATCACACTCCTAACTTGTGCCTTGTGATGGTGAACAGGCCTCAGGAGTCGGGAAGTTAGTTAGGCTCCATAGAATTCCCAGCATCTGACCTGCTCTTGTAGCCACAATATTTATATGGCTGGTCCAGTTCGGTTTCTGGTCAATGCCGGATCCAGCGATGGTAAAGCCATTGAAACTCGAGGAGAGATGGTTAGATTCTCTCTTGTTGGAGATGGTCATTTCCTGGCAGTTGTGTGGCACGAATGCTACTTGCCACTTATCACTTGCCCAAGACTGAATATTGATCAGGTCTTGCTGTATTTGGACACAGACTGCTTCAGTATCTGAGGAGTCATGAATGATGCTGAACATTGTGCAATGCTCTGCAAATATCCCCACATCTGACCTTATGATGGAGGGAAGGTCATTAATGAAGATGGTTGAGGCTATGACACTAAGCTGAGGAACTTCTGCAGTGATGTCCTGGGACTGAGATAATTGAACTCCAACAACTACAACCATCTTCCTTTGTGCTAGGCTTGACTCCAACCAATGGAGAGTCTTCCCCCTGATTCCCATTGACTTCAGTTTTGCTAGGGCTCTTTGATGCCACAATCCTTCAAATGCTGCCTTGATGTCACACTTGGTCAAATGCTGCCTTGATATGAAGGGCAGTCACTCTCACTCCACCCCTGAAATTCAGCTCTTTTTTTCTATGATTGGAGCAAAGCTGTAATAAGGTCAGGAGCTGAGTGGCCCTGACAGAACCCAAACTGAGCGTCAGTGAGCAGGTAACTGCTGAGTAAGTGCTGCTTAATAGCACTGACGATGACACTTTCCATCACTTTGCTGATGATCGAGAGTAGACTGATTGGGTGATAATTGGCTGGGTTGAATATATCCTGCTTTTTGTGGACAGGACATAGCTGGGCAATTTTCAGCATTGCCAGGTAAATGCCATTGAAACAGCTTGGCTAAGGCCGTGGCTAGTTCTGGAACACAAGTCTTCACTATTATAGCCGGAATGTTGTTGGGGCCCATAGTCTTTGCACTATCCAATGCCTTCAACAGTTTCTTGTTATCATGTGAAGTGAATCGAATTGGCTGAAGACTGGCATCTGTGATGCGGGGGACCTCAGGAGAAGGCCAAGGTGGATCATCCACTCGCCACTTCTGGCTGAAGATTGTAGCAAATGCTTCAGCCTTGTGTTTTGCAGTGATGTGCTGGGCCCCTCCATCATTGAGGATGGGGATATTTGTGGTGCCTCCTCCAGTGAATTTTTTAATTGTCCACCACCATTCACGACTGGATGTGGCAGGACTGCAGAGCATAGAGCTGAACCTTTGGTTGTGAGATTGCTTAGCTCTGTCCATTGAATGCTTCTTCTGCTGTTTGGCATGCAAGCAATCCTGTGTTGTAGCTTCACCAGGCTGACACCTCATTTTTAGGTGTGCTTTGTACTCTGTTACTGCTCCTGGCATGCACTCTTCATTGAACCAGTGTTGACCCTCACCTCCCACTGCCCCCAGCTTGATGGTAATGATAGAGTGGGAGTGGGGGGGGTGTGTGCTGTGCCTGGAGTTACAGATTGTGTTTGTATACAATTCTGCTACTGCTGATGGCCCACAGTGCCTCATGGGCGCCCACCTAGATCTGTTTGAACTCTATCCCATTTAGCATGGTGATAATGTCACACAACGTGAAGACAAGACTTCATCTCCCCCAGGACTGTGCGGTGGTCACTCCTATCAATACTGCCATGGACAGATGCATCTGTGACAGGTAGATTAGTGAGGACGAGGTCAAGTAGGTTTTTCCCTTTTGTTGGTTCCCTCAACACCTGCTGCATATCCAGTGTAGCAGCCATGTACTTTAGGGCTCAGCCAGCTCAGTCATTAGTGGTGCTACCAAGCTACTCTTGGTGATGGACATTGAAGTCCCCCATCCAGAGTACATTCTGTGCCGTTGCCATTGCTTCCTCCAGGTGATGCTCAACATGGAGGAGCACTGATTCATCAGCTGGAGGAGGAGTGGTAGGTGGTAATCAGGAGGTTTCCTTGCTCATGTTTGACCTGATGCCATGAGACTTCATGGGGAGAATTTTCTCCCCAGGAAGGGGGCTGCGTGCCGCCATTTTACGTGGGCGGGCCAATTAAGGCCTGCCCAGCAGGACTTACCTGGAAACACAGTGCTCCCTATGTGGGCAGTGTCACATGAGCTGGGACGTGCCTATGAATTGTATTTAAAATTTTTATTAATATTTTAAAACCTTCATGAAATCTCATCCCGCCCGATGATGAGGTTTCATGAAAAATGCAAAGGCCGCCTGGGCTCTTCGCCTGCCCCCACCCTTAAGGTTGGACGGGCAGTGGTGTTTATTATTTGAATTGGAATTTTAAATGGCCTTAATAGGCGTTTGACAGTTCTGGGACGTGCAGCCAACTCCGAAGATCTGAACGACGCGTAGTGATGTCAGGACGCATGCCTGACCTCAATGGGCGTCATTTTATGTGTTGGCAAGCGGGGCCCGCCCCCTCTAGCCGCTCTGAGAATTCTGCCCCATGGGTTCCGGAGTCGATGTTGAGATTTCCCAGGGCAACTCCCTCCCGCCTGTATATCACTGTGCGCCACCTCTGGTGGGTATGTCCTGTCCCACAGGGCCATTGTCTGTAAGGTATGATTCCATGAGTATGACTATGTTAGACTGTTGCTTGACTAGTCTGTAGGACAGCTCTCCCAATTTTGGCAAAGTCCCCAGATGTTAGCAAGGAGGACTTTACAGGGTTGACATTGTCTTTCTCCAGTGCCTAGTTTGATGCTGGGTGGTCCATCCGGTTTCATCCCTTTTAGACTTGGTAGTGGTTTCATATAACTGAGTGGCTTGCTTGGCCATTTCAGAGACAACCACATTGCTGTGGGTCTGAAGTCGCATTTTGGCAAGACCAGGTAAGGACAGCAGATTTCCTTCCCTAAAGGATCTTAGTGAGCCAGATGGATTTTTATGGCAATCAACCACGGTTTCATAGTCACCATTAGACTAGCTTTTAATTTCAGATTTATTAATTGAATTCAAATTTCACTAGCTGCTATGATGGGATTTGAACTCGTGTCCCCAGATCATTAGCCTGGGCCTCTGGATTACTAGTTGAGTAACATTACCACCATGCTACTGCCTCCCCCTAAATGACCCTCAAATTGGAGGTTATTAATAATAATAATATTATTATTATTATAGTAAACTGACTACCAGGACCTACCCTATATTAAAGTCAACCCAGATGAGCTCATACTTTGACATGTCACTCTCCAAGGGCATGCTAAATGTGATGTTTTCAGGACAATGTTGCATTGTCACAAATTCTTTTTCTCCGAGTAAGCCTGTGATCAGCATACAGCAATTAATGAAAGTTAGTTAATATAAACTGGAAGATAATTTAACCCACAGAAAAATTCATTATGAAACCTAGTCATTAGGTGTAAAGCATCTGTTTACCCTTTCAGGGTACTAACATCATTAAAGCTATTTGTTAGAATAATAGGCAGAGTTTGTGCCAGTTGTGAATAGGTTTTCTATCATAATTATGTACAAATGGCTTGAAAGTCCAGATTTAATTATTGTCCTCAGAGTTATTGATCAAAATTAGTTGACTCAAAATCAGGAACTGAATAAATGGTCTAGAATACACCTATTCTGTCCACCATATCAACACTTGTTGAAAATAAAGTTGTGGTTATCTACTCCACATCTGTGAGGCTGCTTAAATGTGACTGGAGGTCTTGAAAATAATGCCCAGCCTATTGAATGCAAAAATACTACTTAATAGAAGCTTAAAACTCGAAGCTAAAGCCTAATGAGAACCACATTCTGTAAGGAAAATGGATGTAAAGGTAAACTCAGAGGGTTTATAAATTTGCCTTATGTTTTTATTTGAGCACAGCAGACAATTGTACTACTTATACAGACCAGATAAAAATAAATGAATAATTCTAATGGTTATTAAACAGACCTGAACAAACTCATGGGGGAGAGCTATATTACATCATAGATCAGGTCAGTACTAAAGCACTTTACTTCTACTGTAACAGGATCTTTGATTTTGGTTCTCAATTGAATGTTGTCAGTATAAGTCATTAGGGTTATGAAAAAGTCTCCATCAAACAGTTTTCCTATATTTAGGATTGATTTGTGACCAGTGGCACACAAACAGAACCGAGTGAGGTTTCCTCATAATTTACATGTATGAATACCTGAATAGGAACAGGGATATTATTTGGTCTGTGGCACTCATTTGTCCATTGAGTGGGGTATTTTCTGCTTTTAGAAAAAGATTTAATCTCCCAAACGTTGAAAATAAAATGAATGACAACAAATGAAAATGGCACTTCACCACAGTCTATTTTTCCCCAGAGCACAGCAGAGAAGCACCTACACACCCCAGAATTCATTAATTCCCTCAAAGATTTCAAGATCCCAACAGAAAGACTCGCACCATGAGACACTTAATTAGTAATGCCGAGGAGGAATCACTCAAAGAAAGACTGAAACTTTAAGGAAGGTTGAAAAGGGCCAGTTTCTAAGCAGAGGCCCAGCCTACCGAAATGCTCTTCAGTTGCATGCAGATTAATATATCATTGGGCCAGTTTATTGATCAGAGAATATTATAAAATGCTGTTGCTGCATGGTTTATACACATGGGGCTGCATCTTCCAGTTGGCGATCAGGGGACAGGGCCTGTTCACCAACATGTAAAATGATGCAGGGTGATGTCAGGCGTGCATCCCAACGTCACCCTGCGTCATTTAGATTTTCAGTTTGGCGGGCACACAGCTGATTCGCTGAACTGTCAAAGGCCTATTAAGGCCATTAAAAAAGTAATTAAACTGATTAATGGGCCTGCCCATCCAACCTTAAGGTGGGTGGGCAGGTGAAGAGCCCAGGCAGCCTTCAGAAAAAAAACTTGAAACCTCATCCACTGGCAGGATGAGGTTCCATGAGGGAATTAAAATTTGTATGAAATGTCAGGGAATTTCTCCCCCCCCCCCAACGCCCGCACATACAGGGACCACACAGCACTTCCGAGCGGATGTCACACTGGACGAGCCTTAATTTTCCCGCCCACATAAAATGGCACTGTGCCCCTTATTGGGGGTGCCGATCGGGAACCCACTCGCTTGCGCCTGCTCCCAGTCTCCCCGACCGGGGTGGGGGGAGGGGGGTTTGGAGATGCTGCCCATGATGTTGGCAGATGGTCCAGATAGCTTAAAAGGAGCCCAACATATGAGTTATCTTACACACAACTGATGACCATCAATAATTGTCTGCTTTGCATTCTGACACAGACCAAATGCTTGGAGCTGTTGCATATGTAGTGGTAAACTCAATTACATGGCACATAAGCACAGCAGCAGCATCTGCCATGAATATTTGTACTGCTACAATGGGTGTTTTGGGAACTAAATTCCAATACAATGCCATGATAAACTCTGGAAAGATTGATACATGAGGAAGTGACTCAATGAACTTACAGATGTCCAAAGGATGTCACAAATGTATGTATGGCATAGTACAGACTTAATACCAACATAAGTGCAAATGAGTTATGTCAGCATGAAATTAATTACAGCTTGCATTTAATAGTAAAACATCCCAAGGTGCTTCACAGGAGCCTTAGCAAATAGTATTTGACAACAGGAGGTTAACAGGGCAGATGATCAAAGCATGGTCAAAAAAGGTAGGTTTGAATCCTGCTCAAATTAGAAAACTTCCACCTAAAAAAAATTGAGCTCAAAGGTGACTGTATCACAGGCATTGATTCAGCTTCAATAGGCAGAGGTATTTCAACACTCCACCCTGCTCTCTTGCCCACATGTCTGTCCTTGGTTTGCTGCATTGTTCCAGTGAAGCTCAATGCAAACTGGAGGAACAGCACCTCATTTTAAGACTGGGCACTACTAGGCTGTAAAGCCTTCCGGACTGAATATTGAGTTCAACAATTTTAGATCTTGAACTCTCTCCTCCATCCCCAACCCCTTTCTATTTCTTCCTCCTTTTTGTTTTTTCCCCCATAATTTATATAGATTTTTCTTTTCTCACCTATTTCCATTATTTTAAATGTATTTCCACCCATTGTTTATCTCTACCTTTTTAGTATTGCCCCACCCCCACTAGAACTATCTGTACCTTGTCTGTCCTGCTCTCTTCTTAATTAGCACATTCCTTTAGATAATATCACCACCTTTGTTCTTTTGTTTGTGACATCTTTTGGTTATCTCCACCTATTACTGGCTGCTTGTCCCAACAACACCCACCACCCCCCTTAAACCAGCTTATATTTCACCCTGTTCCTATTTTTACTTAGTTCTGTTGAAGGGTCATGAGGACTCGAAACGTCAACCGTGCTCTCCTCCGCCGATGCTGCCAGACCTGTTGAGTTTTTCCAGGTATTTCTGTTTTTGGTGTGGCAGAGGTATCATTCCTCCTTCATTCCTTGTGCTTTGCAGCCACTTCATTTCTTTCCTCACCTCCCCAATGCCACTGTTTCTCAGAGGAAAGTGTGTAACAGAATGTTATGTCACTTAGTTCATCCATCACAAGAGAAAGCATCATAGCCAAACACAGTAAATATAAAACATACTTGATGCAATGTGAGATTCTCTTCTTTATATATCTTGACATATGTACTGCTTTCTTTGAACAGAAAAAAGTATCAGTTGGCCAAAATGGAGCCAAATGATACCCAGCTTTGAGTTTAAAAAGTTAGTAGATAAAAAAAAAATTGTTATATGCATTAGAAACTTACAGAACTCCATTCTGGAGCTCAGTAGGAAAATCAGCACCTAACACTTTTGCCTTTGCCTGAATAGTTGCTTAGTTGTTAGTGGTTATTGTGCAGCGTTGTCCTGGTCTTTCACACTTCCTTGCTTTCTTTATCAAAGTCCACATTGAAACTCAAGGTTGTCAATTGTAACATGTAACATATATTGGCTATTTTAACCTAACTTCTGTCAATCCAATCCGAAGCATGAAACAAGATATTAATACTTTATATGCTTATTCACAGAATGCAGCATTACATATGTCTGCTTCCTACTGACTAACCCAATGTCCCAGCAGTCTCTCTTTATCCTGTTTTGTAAGACAAATGAACAAATATTAACTAATTAAATACCCCTCAAAGGGGCACTGTAACAAAATTCTAAACTTTCGAAGGAAATTTATCAAACTAAAGTATGGTTTTCATGGGTAATGATGCACTCCAGCGAGTCTAATTTTTTGAGCAAAAACAAATGGGCAAATTAAGGTGATGGCTCTTAACAGTGGCAATGTAACAAAACCAAAACTAATGGAAACTAAATCAAAATGTGTTTTTGGGGCCCAATAAAGCAATCCAGCCACCACAGGACCCACTAGTCACGGAAAGCCTCAAGTGAAACAATGGGCCCCGCATGCTCCCTCTCTAGGGACATCCAGCTGTGAATGCAGCCACAGAAGAGGGGCAGACAGTCGGGACAAGCAAACCCCCTCGACCGCAGTCTCTTTTTATGCTCTCTTGAGTACAGAGAAGTTAACCAAATAGCCAATTCTTTAAAAAGCCAACTAAACCAATTGATAGTTACAGTGCCCCAAAGGTGCTAAGGAAAACAATTTAAAGGAAATTCATCTAACTAAATGAAAATGTCATTGGCCAGAATATTTCAGTTGGCAGGTGGGCGGTCGCAGAGCTGATCACCGCCCACAATCAGCTCCACGCCGCCATTTTACGCGGACGGTCCAATTGAGGCCCACCCAGCGTAAGACGCAAGCCATAGCGCTCAGCACTACCTGTGCTGTCAGGGCCAGCAATCATTCGAGCATGAAGAGCACTTCAATCTCCGAGGCACAGAGCGGCCTCAGATTGTTTTGCTACTGTAATAAATGGATTAAAAATGTATTTGGACATATCCTATCTCATGTGACTGTCACATGTCCTATCTGATGTCTTTAAATTTAGGAAAATTTTTATTTAGTTAATAAGAACTTCAGGAAACCTCATCGCGCTGGTGAATGAGATTTCCTAAAAAAAAAAACGTGAAGGCTGCTTGGCCTTTTCACCTGTCCACCAACCTTAAGGTTGGATGGCCAGCGTTAACAATTAAATTAATTACTTCCTTAATAAGTCATTTACACATCAGCGAGCACATAGCTGACTCAGGCGCATGCCCGCCGATCGAAATATTGCAGGACTGCGCGATAACACACGGCCGACATCATCACGTGTCATTTTACGCGTTGGCATGTTGGGCCCACCCCCCACACGCTGACTGAAAAACCCTGCCCCTTTTGTGGGATGAGGAATCTCTCCATCCCCCACGGCACCCACCAGTCAAAGAAGGCCCGAAGTGTGCCAATGGACACTCTCCCTTTCCCAGGACACCTGGCTGCAAACATAGCCACAGGAGAGAGGCAGACAGTCAGTACACATGACCCACCCCCTCTACCGCAGCCTCTCTTTGTACTCTTCTGAGTAAAACAAATTTGACAAATTAACCAACTGAAAATAAACCAATTGATAACCCCTAAGGTGCACTGTAACTAAAGAAAAAAATTGAAAGGAGCCTTGCTGAATTAAATTAAGATGTCATTTTGGGGGTTGAGGAAGCACTCCAGCCCCCGTGGTGCCCAATGGCCACAGAAGGCCTCTAACGTGCCAGTGAACACTGGGTGCTCTGTCTCTAAGGACACCCAGCTGCGAACGTAGCCGCGGAAGAGAGCAGACTATAAAACCAAAAAACTGCGGATGCTGGAAATCCAAAACAAAAACAGAATTACCTGGAAAAACTCAGCAGGTCTGGCAGCATCGGCGGAGAAGAAAAGAGTTGACGTTTCGAGTCCTCATGACCCTTCAACAGAACTGATTTTTCTTTACAAGGAGAGGGGTGAAATATGAGAGAAAGCAGACTGTCAGGCTAGCCAACCACCCTTGACCACAGTCTTTTATACTCTGAGTACTTAATTAAACAAAGCCTTTCACCTATGTATTTTAACAATATAATTAACATACCATTAACAACTTGTATCGAAGTTAATGGGAAATAAAACCAGGCACTGTGTAAAACAGACTGGCAATCCAGTTCTATTAGTTGTCAGGGGGGTTAATTTAAAATTAACCAATTAACCTCTAATTTTGCTGATGTCTGTGGCATATTGAAAAGCCCTTTACTTCACTGACCAGTTGAAACACTTGAATCATTATGGTTCACTCATGTAACTCACTACACCTGTTTCCTACTGTGTTACAGGGTTTAATACATAGGTTTTATTGGTCCTGGCTGCACGACTCAAAACTCCAAGCAGGCACCACGCTATCCTCCCAGTTCCCAGTGTTTGGTTCAGAATGTAAATTTCTTGAATGCTTTTTGGAAATTGATCTTTTTCTTTTCATGGTCATGTTATTTGAAAGTCAATGTAATAATGCCTTTTGCTACTATATACATATCCTGCGCAAATCCAAGTTGCATTTCAGATTAGCCAGTTGATATACTTAATAATCCTACAGTTCAGCAGGTCATAGTTTAAAAGTCCAACTTCAGGATTTGAGACAAAAATAAAAATACCTGGAAAAACTCAGCAGGTCTGGCAGCGGAGAGGAACACAGTTAACGTTTCGAGTCCGAATGACCCTTCAACAGAACTAAGTAAAAATAGAAAAGAGGTGAAATATAAGCTGGTTTAAGGGGGGATGGGACGGGTAGAGCTGGATAGAGGGCCAGTGATAGGTGGAGATTGCCAAAAGATGTCATAGACAAAAGGACAAAGATGTGTTGAAGGTGGTGATATTATCTAAGGAATGTGCTAATTAAGGGTAGAAAGCTGGACAAGCAAGGTACAGATAGTCCTGGTGGGGATGGGGTGGGGTGAAGGGAAGGGATCAAAATAGGCTAAAAGGTAGAGAAAAAACAATGGGTGGAAATACATTTAAAAATAATGGAAAAAGGTGTGAAAAGAAAAATCTATATAAATTATTGGAAAAAAAGGGGGGGGGTGTTGGAAAGGGGGTGGGGATGGAGGAGAGAGTTCATGATCTAAAATTGTTGAACTCAATATTCAGTCCGGAAGGCTGTAAAGTGCCTAGTCGGAAGATGAGGTGCAGTCCCTCCAGTTTGCGTTGAGCTTCACTGGAACAATGCAGCAAGCCAAGGACGGACATGTGGGCATGAGAGCAGGGTGGAGTGTTGAAATAGCAAGCGACAGGGAGGTCTGGGTAATGTTTGCGGACAGACCGAAGGTGTTCCGCAAAGTGGTCACCCAGTCTGCGTTTGGTCTCTCCAATGTAGAGGAAACCACATTGGCAGCAACGAACGCAGTAGACTAAATTAGGATTTGAGCACTGTTGACTGATCCCTTTCAGCTGAGATATTAAAATTGATGCTCCTGTTTGGTCAGGTAGGTGTGAAAGATCACCTGGAGCTACTTGAAGAGAAGTTGCAAATCTACTGAGCCCTCCTTCCTCAGCCAGCACAATCCAAAAAAATTAACTGGGTACGCATCTCATTTGCTATTAGTGAGTCCTAGCTATGTGGAAAAAGTGGTTGCGATGTTTCCCTACATATCAATAGTGACTGCAATAATTGTTGTGTGCTTGAAGATGTCCTAAACTTGTGATAAGGAGCGTGAGTGGTTCCTGGACTTCAAGAAAAGAAGCAATGTGGTAAAATTCTAGTTGTCTCTGCTGCATTATCACTGACGTGTGTGTGACTGGTAGGCTGTTTCCAGTGGGATTCTGCAGTTGTATATTTAAACTTAAATAAAGGGGCATGTTTGCTAAATTTACAGAAGATACAAAACTCTCTTTGTGGTTGAAAATGAAGAAGAAAGCTTAGACTGCAGTCAGATATCAATGGACTGATCAGGTGGGCAGAAAAGTGCAAATGGAATTCAATCTGGAGAAGTGTAATGGTAAAGCATTTGGGAAGGGCAAACAAGACAAGGAAATGCAGAATACATGATAGGACTCTGAGACGTATAGAGCAACAGAGGTACCATGTCCATGGATTGCTGACAGTTAAGACGAGTAAGTAACAGTGGTTAAGAAGGCACACAGGATATTTTAACCGAGACATAGAATATAAGAATAGGGACAATATAAAAACAAAAAACTGCGGATGCTGGAAATCCAAAACAAAAACAGAATTACCTGGAAAAGCTCAGCAGGTCTGGCAGCATCGGTGGAGAAGAAGAGTTGACGTTTCGAGTCCTCATGACCCTTCAACAGAACTGAGTTCTGTTGAAGGGTCATGAGGACTCGAAACGTCAACTCTTTTCTTCTCCACCGATGCTGCCAGACCTGCTGAGCTTTTCCAGGTAATTCTGTTTTTAACAGGGACAATATGCTAGGAATGTATAAAACATTAGTTAGGCCACAGCTAGAGGATGTTCATGCAATTCTGGTTACAGCATTACAGAAAGAATGTGATTGTATTAGAGAAGGAACAGAGGAGATTTATGAGGATGTTGCCAGGACTGGAAAACTTTAACCATGAGGATAGATCAGATAGGCTGTGGTTCTTTGTTTTGGAATAGGGGCTGAGGGGGGATTTAAATGAGGTGTACAAAATTATGAGAGGCCTAGATAACGAAAAAGAAGACAGGACTAATTTCCCATAGCAGAGAGGTCAATAACCAAGGGGCACAGATTTAAAGTAATTGGCAGAAGGATAAGAGAGGAGTTGAGAATTTCTTTTGCCCAGGGGACGGTGGGGACCTGGAACTCAATGCCTGAAAGGGTGGTAGAGGCAGAAACTCTTATTGCATTTAAAAAGTTATTTGGATATGGACGTGGAATCATGTAACGTATCTATGGACCAAGAGCTGGAAAATGGGATTAGGCTGGATAACCGGCACAGACTCATTGGGCATAATGGCCTCCTTCTGAGCCCTAAATTTCCATCATTCTTTGATGCTTATGCATCATATTTTGTCATTATAGGCTGCAACAGAGAACAAATGTTTGTTTACCTGTCTTCCAATGGGAAACAGCAACATTTTCTTGAGGTCATTGAGAAGGTTTTAACAGGCCTTAACAGTCCAACATTGAGATTTCTATTCGTGTTAATGGCAACACATATGTTTTCTTTCAACACTGGGCAACAAGCTGAACAGTAGTAATAAAGCAGCCATGGCTGTTATCACATATAAAATCTTTGGTACATTTACTTGATTTAAAAGTTGATTATTTTTAACTGATTCTTAATCTGAAACATCTTTAAAATATATTAAAGCGTAAATCAGTGAAATCTAGTTCCAGAAGGGCTGTGCGTCAATAACTTCCTTTCTGTTCTCATTATAGTAAACAAAAACCTAAACTTGCTTCAGCCCATCTCTCTTTCTGGCAAAGAAACGATTTTAAGAGGTCTCCTTGTTTATTTAGTAGAACATCGTGTTCTTTTTTTTTCAAGTATGAATCACAATGCAGTGTTCACAGAACCAATGTAAACTTACTTTCAAAAAACGTGAAAGTGAGCCAAAATAAATATACATTACGATTCCTGGCTGCAATCATGCTTGCATTACTGCCAGATGAAGCAAGGTAAGTTAATATAGTTCTTCGCTATGACATACATAGGTAATAATGCTCCTGAATGTAAATGCAATTGAAAATGGATTACTGCGCCTTTCTTGCCTCTTGAATTCATATTGCTCCAGAGAGAACCCAGAACTGAAGACCAATATGTCATTTTTCAGACAGTGTGGGAGTTCTATTCAAGATGCAAAGGATATTTCATGGCAGATTAGAGCAGTTAGCCAATATTTCCATGTGTAAAAAAAAATATGAATTGAGAATCAAATTCATCTGGAATTTTCAGTATGTGCAAAAGGCTCGGCTGATGAATTCTATTGCTGTTTTCCAGTTTCAATATTCTGAATTAAGTGAATTATTGGAGCATTTACTTATTTTTATTGATCCCACAGGACATTGATGGCCAAGCACTACTGCTCTTGACGCTGCCAACAGTCCAGGAATGTATGGAGCTTAAACTCGGCCCTGCTATCAAATTATGTCATCACATTGAAAGAGTGAAAATTGCTTTCTATGCACAGTACGCTAACTAACTTAATTTGTCATGATTCCTTTTAATCTATTTTGCCCAGAATCATTCCAAAATGAACACTGGACCAATGTGTTCAGATTTAACACAACGGACAGATATTCACCTGATAACTTGCCAGCCAGAGAAATGCTGTGAAATGAACTTTAGTGAGCATTTTTTTATTTGCTGCTCACATTGAGTAATTTGATCAAAATGAAGTAATAAGTTAACAACTGTAAAAGGGCCTCTTTTACGAGAAGATGGACATACACATATTTGAATGGATCAGTACCAATTAACATGTAACGAAGAAAGAATCAAACGTGAACCACTTCAGAGATTTCTATAGAAATGAGAACGTATCCCTTGAATGCGTATGTCAAAGTGATAACAGCAGCTATATTGTCGAAGATTCTTCATTTGACAGGCTTTCAAGACTTGCTGAGTCTTCATGCTTTAAGTCCCTATTATCTTAATAAGAGTGATAGCATGTACACAAATTGGAATCAACAGAGAAAGAACAAACCTAATCCTAGAGGTACTCGATATACCTCTGACAACAGTCCATCAATCTGCTGTGTTCTCCGGTTGAATAATCTTTCTGTACAATAATCCTGTTCACTTTGATTTGGCTGTGTTTTATATTTTGCCAGTTGATTATGAATGTTATCAACTTGAATTATAAGGAGAATGTTTAACTCCCGTGGCACTGTGCTGTTTAGTTTAGGATTGGGATCAGAAAACATGATGAAGGAGCAGTTTTACTGCCCTTTATTGTGCAGATGTATTTAAACCTATGATAAATTGCAGCCAAACAATTAATCCAATTCAAGCTCCCTGAAGTTTGAAGACATCAAGACTATCTTTAATTAGCTAGAACAAATTATTAAAACCAGAGGTTGAGTGTGAAATTTCTCTATAGGAATGCTTTGAATGATTGTCTAAAAATAAGGAGGTTTCATACACTGGTACAATATGAATTATCTTATAAGGGAAAAATGAAAAGTTGTAAATGGCTTTACATGTAAGAAGGAAAAACAAGATTTGGAGAGGACCATGTGATCTGCCACCCTAAATTCCAACTGTTATCTCTACAGTATTGATAACTTGAATTAACTGTTATTGCACTGCAGTGTGTAGGTATAGAGTTGCTTTCATACAAAACGTGCTACATTTTTATACATACTTCAAAGCTGATTTTGCAACATTACTTTCACCTTCAACATCTAAAAGATATGTTGTAGACATCCAGGTGAATTGAATAAACTGGTTGAATATTTGCACCATGTTCTTGGAGGAAAAAAATACAGGTTCTGAATAATATACAGCAATGATTTTTAAACCTATTTATTAGAGAGACCCTACTCTCTAATAATGGCATATTCTTGGGAACTCAAACCAGCCTTGTGAAAAACATTTTGCTATTGCTGGAGAAAAAGTTTCTTATTAACATATAGCATAAATATGCCAGTGAGTTAACAAAAACAACACTGTAGATTATCAAAACCACACATGAAAATTCCAGAGACATTTTTATGGACTAAGCACCCCACTTTAAAAGCCTATGCTACACAGCATATCTAGATTTTGAACACCTAGATTTGCACAGTCAAAGTAAAACAAAAGTTTGCATTTATTTAGCTCCTTAAATATTGTCGTAATATATCCATACTTCACAGTGAATTGCTATTTAGATTGCAGTGACTTCTTAAATGTTTGGAACATTTTTACTCTGTAGACTGATATATAATTAAATTGTGATATATCTTATGCTCAGAGACATGAACCTTTTCTCCAGATAATCCGCCCATTTGTTTTCCATGTCCTTCTCTTTCATACAGAAAAGTTTATTTAAAAATAAAACATATTTGGAACAATGACAGCTATAGTGTGTACCACACCTTTGCAGTCCCATAAGGACTTAATTAAAAATTGCCTCGGCTTCAGATTTCTCTACCACAGGCCATTTAATATTGAGGATAACTGTGGTGGTTACTGTCACTTGGCAACCCTTGTACTGTGCACATCAGATTGTTGAAAGGTTGAGGTTTGCTTCTTAACTCTTTATGTTCAAAGACTTTTGTTGCCATAAAGGTTAGATAATATTTAAACTTACTAGATATTTCAGCTAATCTGCTCATCCAATCCTTTGTATGTGCAGTTCACATTAACATTCACAACATTTGTATGCATTCAAGGAATGCATTTGGTGTTTCTGCCTAGAATCAATGTGGTAATCTTGCTAGCTAATTTTAAAGCCAGCAACTACAAGGTTTATCTGAAGCTATTAAATGACAGACTGTAGAGAGTTGGCCCCATGTTCCAGTAAACCACATGCAGACTCACCATAAATTGCAGAAATTCAATGCAACCTAAGCTTGCCTTTCCATGATGTGAAAACAAATCTTTGGATTAAAAAGTCCTGTAGCACAACAAAGTTGTGAACAGAAAGAACATCAAATCAAATCTTTACACTCTTTCACATGACTAGGTCACTCTTTCTAGAGTAAAATCATGTTACACGTGCATCTTCTATGTGAATTCTTCAGAAGCACAAGATTGAAAATCTATTAAATTTTGTTTTTGCTGTAGTGCAGGAGATTCAAATGTAAGTATGTTAACAAAGTGTATGTGGGGTTGGGAGGTGGGAATACGAGTAACTTAGTCATTTGTTATTTTCCTCATTCCTAATGTTTTAAAATCTTTTGTGTGGTTTGTATGAGTGACAAATAAGCTTTTTATTTGGAAAAAATCATGTTGTAATAAAAATACCATGCAATGCTTTAAAATGAGATCAAGTTTTTAAGTGCGATCCTGTCCCACATATATAAAAAAAAATGTTTGTCATACAGTATGTTCATTTGTTTTTTAATAATCTCATTTTTGTAACCACTAACAAATTTCAATCCTGCACTGAGTAAAAAAAAAACTGGTATACTCAAGTGTTAAGTAAACCATTCAGACTTGATGTGGCCTTGAGTTCAGATGATACATACAGTGATTCAATTGATTGAACGTACAAAAGGACACTTACAAAACCAGAAGTGTTTGAAAGATATGAAGGCTGTGAACATGCTTTTGAGTTAATTTTATTTTTTTTAAATTTATAACATCCAGCTTGATTTTTATCATTGAAACAGACTTTAGTAATGATTTCTATACCTACCCAGAAGATTTGATTTTAAAAATTACATCTTCTTTCCGAAGAATTCACATTGAAAATATATTGTTTAGAAACAGTTGTGTGAAAAGGAGTTAATAGTACATTGTAAAGGAGTCAGAATCTAGGGCATATACGTTGGAGTAATATGGAAGTGTTCTTCACAGTATAATGTATCATTTTATACAAAGAAGGAATCCATTAAATATATTAAGAACATATACCATTTCATAGCTGCAAGGCTCTATGTTGATGAATGCTGGAGCCACATCTACAGGGGCTGCTATTTGCGTATAGAAGTGCCTCAGCAAACCTTGTGCCATTGTTACATTGGCATTGGTAAGATTGGTCTGTGGGTATGATTTGCATTTCTAGGTAATTTTGTAAAACGGGCCCTATACATTATCTTGAAAATACAAACATTGTTGGAAACTTGGTAAAATCTCTTTCTGCATTTACAAAAAACACAGCATACTTAGAAAAACTGAGAATTGTTAGTACTAATTAGAACAAGATTAAAAATCAAATGATTTAATGCCCTACTAATATATTAATGTGTAATGTATGACTTTCCTCTGTCACCATTCAGTACGGTAACAACATTCTGCCACAATGGTTTTACATCAGAATAGGCAAATCCCTAAATTGCTGGATTTTCATGAGGTTAAAGTCAACACCACTATGCAAGAAATGTTCAGGAAGAATGCATCCATTGTAAACATTTGGAAAATTGATGAATTTCAACTGAGGACACGAAATGCGCAGCAGTGGATCAGCAGTTTTCCGTTAACCCGAATGGAAAGAATAATTGGGCAGGCATATAATGCGTGTCCAATTCACTACTGCTCACTTTATGCCCTACCAAAGTTGAATTTCACCCCATTGGTATTAAAGGTTTTGATGTACAAGTTGCTGCAGAGCAGTTATTGATTTTTGTTTATCTTACTTCTGTATGGACTTACAGTTTGTATATGTGGTAAGAAAATTGCACATTCCATTTTAATGTGTATATGGTGTTCTATTGTTGTATTTTTTAACAGAGTACATATGTGTTTTTTTCGAGATCGGTAGAATAATGTGCAGATGACACTGAAGGTAATGTGTGGAACTGTGCATTGTATTTAGTTATCTTGCATGTTATACTGAATAGAACTGTAATAAATATTGCTATTACTGCTTAATTTCTGAAGGACAATATTATGCTTTGTAAACCTACTTGGTCTTTATACATTTTGTATATATTTTGAAGAATTAACCCTGTGCTATCTACATGTTACAGCCTTCATCAAGTATCATGCATATGTTTTCTGAAGCTCTTTAGTTCATTAAAATACAATAGTTCAATTGCCAGAATCTAATGTTTGTACAATCAAGAAAAAAAAGTGACCTATTTTGATGATATTACATTTAGTTGATTATAATTTCAGTAAGAAATGTTTCGAAAGCTTGTCAAAGGATTGTGATATATTGTAGAAAATGTTATGTAATTTTCAGTAGTGATTCATTGTGAACCAGGACAGTGGATACTATCATATTTGTAAAAAAAAAGTTAAAACACCAAAGAATTACTGCAGTTGCTCTTTGGGCCCACTTTCTATTTTATGAATGGGCTCATTTGCATTTTCTATGACATCTTTTATTACTAATGTGTTTGTTCAGCTGTTTGGAATCTCAGATTGTCAGTAAGAAATAGCAGTGACTCAGATCTCTTTCTAGCTGAACAGACTGATGATAGGAAGGGCATAAAAAATTCTAACTATTCACAAGTAAGCACAAACACTGGTTATTTTTGCGCTATGATGATTACAAAAATAAAAATTAACAGTGCTTTGATGAAAAAGCAAGAAATGTGCTGCCGTTATTAATTTGAGTTATAGGTCATAACTCCAACTGCAATGCACAGTTGTGGAGTGATGGGTTGATTATATCATGTCAGGTTAGCAATGAATTTTTGTCTGAGTATTAAAGATGTCGAAGGCAATTGAATTGTACAAAATAAAACCATGCAGCACTTGTATAAGGTAACTGTTTGAATATAAAGATGAAAAGTTCATGTTTAAATTGCCACTGTTTAAGCTTAGATCAAATTAATGAATTTTTACCTGATCATTTGTGCATTTAGTGCTGTGTGCTAATCCCAGGGTCTTCAAATTAGCAGCAACCAGGTTAGGTTCTTCCAGTATGTACAGATCACCTTTCCCCCCCACACCGCCCCCAGTCTTCATTCCCTTTCAATCCATTTATGCAGTTTATTAGAATGCATTGTTGCTGACAACCTTCTGCTAAAACATTTCAGATACGGCACAGGCTATATGATCAGCATGCAGCCTCTATACTTTCTCATACCTCAGAAATTCACCAGAATGTATCATTGGCTCGTAATCAAATGTTACTGTAGGTAGTACAATGTCCTTTATGCCAAAAAAAAATGGTTTCAGTTTGAACAAACCTATTGGGTCATCTGAGTTGCTGTCATTCTAAGATTGCAACTGAAAGTGATACTGTGCAACTGTGGGAAACAGTGCTTGATTTGAGCAATCATCTTATTTATATTTCACCTTCCAGTGTTGTTATTTAAGAAATATTTTGTAATTGAAAGGAATAAATTTTGAGGGAGGAAATAATCAGTAAAAACCTCATGACGTGTAAACGTTCCTTGCAGTATGAAAATACACTTCTGTTGTTGCTCATAAGACAGAAGCCTAAATTTTCTGACCAGTGTTATTGTAATGTTAGGAATATTAACATCAACATTGAAATAAGTCAGAGTAGAAAATTGAAGCATACATTTGCATACGTTGCTTGCTTGGAATTGGTACTGAGCTCAGAGCAAATATTCTGCATATTGAATAAATTCCTTTAGCTTGCAAACTAATTTGAATTTTCCTGTTTGAACTGCAATTTTTCTTCTATGTTTCCTGGTAGTTTACTGTTTTCCTTTTGTCTGCACGATGAGGTCACTGGCCCAACAAGCTTGAAGAGCGTATTCTGTATATACATTTCCATGTAAATAAATAAAACCTTTATTCAGAGCTATATTTTGTTTTTTTTAACATCACCCTTTTTACATTGCAAGACGTCTAATAAAAGTTATTAAAACAAAAAATAGAGCTTTTGTGTTAAGCTTTCATTTTTTTCTCCAAAATATCACTAAAATTGTTATCTCTTAACTTAAAACTCAGATGCAAGTATGCATTCTCAATAATAATTTAAAAATTATATAATTATGATTGGCACCTGATAACAAGTTAACACTGCAAGTTTAATTGAGGACCACATCCAAAACTATTAGCTGACTAGAAATTAAATCACATCATTTATAATTCTTTCCCACCAAAGTTAAGCTCACACATCTATAATTTGCAGAGTCCAATTTCTTTCTTTACTTAAATAACACTTTCATGAGTTGTACTCAAATCTGTGGAAATCAATGAGCTATTGAACTTTATTATTGCTGAATAAGTTAGCCATTTCCCTGAGCACTCTGGGGCCAGTGGCATCTGGTGTATCTTAGCTGCATTAATCTTCTAAAATAATTTCTGTGATTACTTCTAATGAAGCAGTTTTCATGACAAACCTATTCTCTAAAACTGGGTCTGCAAAATTATTCTTGGAAGTGATAATGCAAAATATTTATTTAGTTCACCTCCCACAATTTTATATTCATAAATAACCTAGATTAGAGAACAAACGCTTGCATTTATATCACAGCTCTCACAGGATGACCCAGTACTTTTCAATGCCACTAAATTGCTTTTGAAGCATAATCATTGTTATGTAGACGAGAAGACCAATGTGGTCTTCTGTGACTCCAGCACAATATTAAAAAAGCCATGCCATCACCACTGCAATAGCTCAATATTGTTTTTACCAATACTGACTTTATCTAGATTTTTACAGTTGTTTTCTAGATAACAATGTTTCAGAGTTAATGAAATAAATTTTATAAGTTAACACTTCTACAAATACCTTCTCAATCAGGGTCCAACAATGCAATGGTTATTAGAGCCAGCCATGCAACCACAGAGATATCAGGGGTTATTTTCAATTGCTATCTGCCTGCTTCTCACCTGAAAACAATGGAGGAAGGATGCTCTGCTTCTCCCCCATTGATGCCCAAACTCCATCTGATACAATTTTCACACTGCCTGTAACTGGGTGAGGAGCACACCTGCCTGCAATACGCACATGGCTGCTTAAATATGTGGATTGGGATTTTACCAGCACACCTATTGCAGTTTTCAAGCTGAAATGGGTGGAGGGTGCCTTACGTTTACTCTCCCTCTTTGTGCTAAGTGTTCAACTTTTCTCCTTGTGATGGCCCCACTACTTTACACTTAATTATTTGAATAGAGTTGTGGGTCTGCATGTGTGAAAAGTCAATTAGAATGTTACTGATTTGTCAAGGGTCACAACCTCTTACCTCTCTGTCACAGGCCACCTCTCACTGCCTGCCAGAGTTTGCAAGTTGTGGATGGGTGGGGGAGAATCACAGACAAGTGAGGAGGTGGGTTGCCAAGAGAACCACTGATTTTTAAAATATATTTAATCAAATACATCTTGCTGGTAATATTGTCCAAAGTAGGCACATTGTATGAACGTGCAAATTGTAAACAGTGTTTGGATTCTGTATCGCAGAATTAAATTCCACAGGATGTGATCCAACACTGCATGTAATAGTGTTAATTTATCTTTGTACTTATCCATTTCTAACCAGCATTTCATGCAGGTCTTCTTAAAACTTGTTAATCCATGTAACATGAACCATTTTGACTGGGAGTCAATTCTACAAGTCCAAAAGAAAAAGTTCTTAACATTTAATTTAAGATTTATTCATTTTATGCTTGCAATCCTCTTAACCTGCACTCTTGGATCTTGCCACCTTAGCTCAATCGCTAAAATAATGAGAGAGATCAGAGCCTGGATTTTCATCCTTGAGGTGGGTAGCTGGAGTCAGGAAAATGCCCGGCTCAGCCCAACCACCTCGGGCAAAGGTGCCCACAAGGACTGGATTTTCATTGGGTGGAGGACGAGGGTGCCAGGACTCGAAAAGGTTTGGAGTCAGCCACAGAGGCTGCCAGGTGCCGAGGACAGCCACAGTGGGAATTCATCCTTGTTGGAATAAAAGCGGGAAGGCCCTTCAGCCCTCACCCCCTACAACCCCCAAATACTCCCCATGCCCCATCCATGCCTCCTCATGCCCCCGATCCACCCCCCGTGGCCCCTCATGCGTCCTATGCCAAGCTCAGCCCCCCCACCCCCACGTGGCCTATTATGCCCACTATGCCAAGCTGTGACGCTTCCAAGTGTAGTAAAATGACTTTTTTTTAACACAGTGGAACATTATGAATGAATGAATGACTGTTTCTTTGAAACTTTTTTCAGACATTCTGTTGTCACGATAGAGGGAATTGGTTCTATGTCGTGTATAGTGGGTCAATGGCATGGAAACATCACAGCTTGGTACAGGAGGCATGAGGTGGGTGGAGGGGCATACCTTAGCATAGCAGGCAAGAGGGGCCATGAGTGAGGGGGTGGTGGAGAGGTATAGCTTGGCATGAGGGGCCTTGGGATTGTTTGGGGGCATAGGGGTTGTTTGGAGGGCATACCTTAGCATGCAGGGAGGGGGGGGCGGTGGGGGGGGTGCATGAGGAGGACCTCTTCAACTTACCTTTTAAAAGGTCCCATCATGCATTCTATGGTTCACAACACCCAAGATTCATTGCAAACCTTGCCCAACTCCATGAAAATTGCAGCGGGTTAGACATTCCCCGCAATGGAGATGGCCAGGTTGGGCCTTTGACCTGAACCAGCCTGCACCCTTAAAGACATTCCTGAAAATCGGAAACCCTGGGAATATGGTTTGGAGTTCCGGAGCCGGGTCCCAACCAGCATGTTTAAAGGGCTGCTGTGTCATCCCACTTGGTGAAAATCTAGCCCGAGGAGAAAACATTTCACTCAGAACTTTGTGGAAGCATGGAGTTCATTGCCACAGCTAATGTGTCAGGCAAAGATGATTGTTCCTTTTAAGGAAAATTGGATACATGGCAATGCCGTGAGAGTGGGGAATTGGAATTAGTTTGTTCAATTGCGCTAGCAAAGAGCCAAGACAGACAAAATTGGCCAAATGGCCTCCCTTCTGTGAATTAAACTTCTATGCTTCACTGACTCCTCTGTCTCTTCTGCAATGAAAAAGCTTTCAGTTCTGAGTATCACTTTGTAACTTACAGTCCTAAATCAGAAAATCACCCCTCAACAACCCTTCACAGATTATATTCATAGCTCCATTAGCAATCAAATTTAACTCAACTCATTCATTTTGTGGGTTTTCATTGACCTGACATTCTTCTCCTGTAGCTGATCCCATGAGACAGAAGCGGATAGTTGAGCTTAAAGTCAACTCATGAATGACATAATTTGCTTTGTGTGAAATGCAACAGTTTCCATGTTTGTGAACTATATGGTTGATATAGTAGGTCTCAGTGTTAACTCTGTACACATGTGATGCCAGCTGGCAAATTTACACCCACTGGAACAGGAACCAATTGAGACCAGGACACACTATGCTAGTAAGAAATGAGCAGTATTGAATTGTCTGGCAACACTCATAGCTGCGGTAAAATTGATGTGCAACACCCACATTCGCACAAACATCGTCCCCACCTAGCGGCTCTCCCAAGACAACTCTTGCCGTGAAACTAATGATCTTGTTATAGAATTTTATTTAGTTCACCTTTCAGGTGAAAATAAGAGCTAAAAGTGCTGAGCAGCAAAGTTGTTTGAGGGGTATGGAGGCAGAAACTGGGATCACTGAGGGAGTAGATGAAGTTTGGCAGGGCCAGGGTGTGGGGTTGGCAATCTATGATACAGGCCAGGTCCTGAGCACACTTTGAGGTCTGAGAGCAGCCAGACTCGGGAACAGGGGACAAGACCTAAATAGGTATGAACAGAAATGGTGGAATCATAGATTGATAGAGTACTAGAGAACAGAAAGAGACCATTCGGCTCATTGAGTCTGCACCGGCTCTTTTGAAGAGCAATCCAGTTAGCCTCACTCCCCTGCTCTTTCCCCACATATCCCTTCAATCTTCTCTCCTTAAAAAACGTATTTAAGAACTTTTTTATTACTACCTTTTGAAGGCCACTATTGAGCCTGGATCCACCACTCTATCAATCAGTGCATTCCAAATCCTAACCACTTGTTGCCTCTGGTTCTTCAGTAAATCAGTCAATCTTCAGTAAATCCGTCTGCTCTGCTTATCAGCCTTTCAGCCACTGGGAATAGTTTTTTCTTCTCTATCTAAACACTTCATGATTTTAAAAACGTCAATCATACTTCCTCTTAGCCTTCTCTCCTCTAAGGAGAACAACCAGGAATGCTGAAGCATGGCAGGTCCAACAGTGCTGGTGAGAAGGAGAAGAGTTAAGCAACGGGCAAGACGCCATCCCTTGTGAGAAACCAGGGGTGGGTATGCGGAATGTACTTTGAGTAAAATCGAGTAGCTCCTGAAATACTGTTCAATAGTGTTTGTTTTCATATAGTGTTTGTTTTATAGTCAGGAGGAACCAGAGTTGTGACTTAACGCATAAAAATGGAATGTCCTCAAATCGTCAACAGCAAGCCCAGTTTACATCCTGGACTCCAAGTCCCTAAAGGCGCATTGAAAGACTAAATGTGTCAATACTGCGGTATGATTTCCATGTCAGCTTTTACATTTTTCTGATGATAACAGCATTTCAATCTCTGAAACGTCTTTTATAGTGCTGACATATAGTCTTTGTGAAGCATAGATTCCTTCAGCCATTTAACATCAAAACTGCACATTAAAAAATACTGTACTGTGGGGAATATTTATTTATTCTGGCAGTTACCTCATCCTTGGCATCAGGAATCTGCTCAGAAATTATTAAAGAGTTTTCGTTATCAGGAAAGTTACGGACACGTTGGAAAGAATCAGAATCAAGATTTGCCTCTCTCGTTCCTGCTGGTGTTATTTTTGGAAAAAAACATTATTTAAAAATTACCATCACAACATTGAAGGATGAATTGAGCTGATGTGCTTGTCTATTTATGACAAGGCATCGATTTGTAATAAATTGATCATCAAATCCTTCCATGTCATAAAATATATGCAGATGAGCTGGGCCATTTTGTCTATCTTAAACTATCCTTTGAGGAAAACCTACCATTCCATTATTACAACACTTCATGATCTCTTAGGTTATTCATTTATCAAGTCATCACATAAAGAAGTTATTGACATTGATTCTAAATTGTCTTTCACCATATCCATAGAATGGTACGGCACAGGAGGAGTCCATTTGCTCATCAGTCTTGTGCTAGCTCTTTGGTACAGTTGGCCAATTAATCCCAAACGCCTGTGGCTCAGTTGGGTAGCACTCTAACCATAAGATTCAAGCCCCTCTTCAGGGCCTGAGTACAACAATCAAGGCTGATGCTGCGGTGCAGGACTGGGTGAGCGCTGCACAGTTGGATGTTCCGTTTTTTTCAGATAAGAAGTTAAACTGAGGCTCCAACCTCCTGTTTGGCCAGATGTAAAAGATCCCATGGCACTATTTCGAAGAAGAGTTGTCTCCGGTGTCTTGGTCAATATTTATCCCTCAATCGGCATCATAAAAACCAGATTATCTGGTCATTGTCAAACTACAATGGTTTGTGGGAGCTTGCTGTGTGCAAATTGACTGCCACATTTCCTACATTACAGCAGTGACTACTCTTTAAAAGTACTTTGTTAGCTGTAAAACACTTTGAGATGCTGGTGGTCATGAAAAGCGCTATATAAATGCAAAGTCTTTTTACTTTCACATCCCTGCTCTTTCCCCATAACCCTGTGAATTATTTTGTTTCAAGCATTTTTCCAATTCTCTTGTGACTATTACCATTAAATCTGTTTCCACCACCTTTACAGACAGGGCATTCCAAATGACAACTTGTTGTGCAAAACCTTGTTTCCTCATGTCGTCTCTGGTTCTTTTGCAACACTCATAGCTGCGGTAAAATTGATGTGCAACACCCACATTCGCACAAACATCGTCCCCACCTAGCGGCTCTCCCAAGACAACTCTTGCCGTGAAACTAATGATCTTGGCATAGAATTTTATTTAGTTCACCTTTCAGGTGAAAATAAGGGCTAAAAGTGCTGAGCAGCAAAGTTGTTTGAGGGGTATGGAGGCAGAAACTGGGATCACTGAGGGAGTAGATGAAGTTTGGCAGGGCCAGGGTGTGGGGTTGGCAATCTATGATACAGGCCAGGTCCTGAGCACACTTTGAGGTCTGAGAGCAGCCAGACTCGGGAACAGGGGACAAGACCTAAATAGGTATGAACAGAAATGGTGGAATCATTGATTGATAGAGTACCAGAGAACAGAAAGAGGCCATTCGGCTCATTGAGTCTGCACCGGCTCTTTTGAAGAGCAATCCAGTTAGCCTCACTCCCCTGCTCTTTCCCCACATATCCCTTCAATCTTCTCTTCTTAAAAAACATATTTAAGAACTTTTTTATTACTACCTTTTGAACAGTGTCTTCTGCTTACTGACCCTTTCGCTGTTGGAAACTAGTTTCTCTCTATTTTCTCAATCAAAACCATTCATAATTTTGAACATCTCTATAAAGTCTCCCCTACACCTTCTCTGCTCTAAGGAGAACGACCCAACTTCTCCAGTCTTTCCATGTTAACTGAAGTCCCTCATCCCTGGTACCATCCCAGTGAATCTCTTCTGCACCCTCCCTAAGGCCTTGAGATCTTTCCTAACATGTGTTTGCCAGAATTGAACACAATACTCCAGTTGAGGCCTAACCGGTGTATTATAAAGGTTCAGCATAATGTCTTTACTTTTGTGCTCTACTCCTCTATAAATAAAGCCAAGGATTCCATATGCTTTTTTAAAACAACCTTCTCAACTTGTCCTGCTACCTTCAATAATTTGTCTACATGTACCCCCAAGACTACCTGTTCCTGCACACCCTTTATAATTGTACCATTTAGCTCATATTAGAGGGGAAATGATGGCTTAGTGATAATGTCACTGAGCTAGTAATCCAGAGGCTTCAAGTCCCACCACGGCAACTGCTGAAACTTAAAAATTCAATGAATAAAATTTGGAATCTAGACTCAGTGACGGTGACCAAGAAGCTATCATCCATTGTTGTAAAAACACATCTGGTTCACTAATGTCCTTTAGGGAAGGAAATCTGCCTCCTTACATGGTCTGGCCTACATGTGACTTCAGCAATGTGGTTGACTCTTAACTGCAAGGGCCATTAGGAATGGGCAACAAATGATGGATTTGTCAGTGACACCCACAGCCCATGAAGGAATTAAAAAAAAGAGTCTCTCCTTCTTCCTAGCAAATGTAGCACCCCACACTTGCCTGTGTTAATTTGATCTGTCATGTATCTGCCCCAGCCTGTTCATGTCCCCCCGAAGTCTGTTAGTGTTTTCCCCATTTTTTTACTATGTGTCTGATTTTCCCATCATCTGAACTTTGAAATTATGCTCTGCCTACCCAAGGTCATTAATACTGTTAATATCAAAAAGAACATAGATCCTGAAATGTCAATCCTGGGTCTGAAAAGTAATTGTTCACCACCACCTTTTGCCTTCTGTCCCTTTAGCCAATTTTGTATCTATGTTACTGTTCCTTTAATCCCATGGGTTTTGGTTTTGCTAAAAAACCTATTCTATGCTACCTTGTCAAACGCCTTTTGAAAATACATCAACAACCCTACTCTCAAAATCCCTCTCCATTACCCTTCAAAGAAATCAAATCAACTTAGCAAATCACGACTTCCCTTTCAAAAATTTACGCTGACCAGTTTGATTTGTATTGTAAAATAACCACTGTCATTACACATTCTAGGAAACATCAAAAGAACTGGAGCGACAGATGGGCCAAGAGTTCATTGCTAAGCAAATGCAGTTTCCATTTACATGTTGCACATGGTCATAGAGACTAGAAGCACTGAGGATCAAGTAGCAGAATCAAATTAAATAAGAACAGAAAATGCTGGAAAAGCTCAGCAGGTCTGGCAGCATCTGCGGAGAAAGAACCAGAGTTAATGTTCTGAATCTGCATGATGTGGACTTTTATTTCAGATTTCCAGCAGCCGCAGTATTTTGCTTTTATTTTAGAGTGGAATCAAATTGCCTCATCTCTGATGAAGAGTCATACGGACTCGAAACGTTAACTGTGTTCCTCTCCGCAGATGCTGTCAGACCTGCTGAGATTTTCCAGCTATTTTTGTTTTTGCCTCATCTTCTACTGTGTTCATTTTGTGTGTGTTTCTTACTGTCAAATCTTAAAGGTTAGATAGCAGATGACAGCTTGTCGGCAAGCGTAGTCCCCCCAACAGCTACTGCAGGACCTGCTCTCTCATGGAAGCTACCCACTTCAACAGTGCAGAGTTAGATCAAAGGGCGGATGTCCAAGGCCCCTGTTGCCGGCAGGATTTTCGGGTCCTGCTGAAGTCGATGGACATTTGAACAGCTAGCTGCATTTTCTGGCCCCAGTCCTGTCCCGGTGCGACGAGGCCATAAATTTCAGCCTAAAGTGTTGACAGCATCTGTGAAAATCCAGCCCAATGGAAGTCAGTGCTCACTGGAGAGAGGGAGGAAGAAAGGTTACATGAAGTTAGATTCACTCCATCACTTCTAGCCTAAGCAAACAAATTAATATCAACATTAGTCCTTACGCATAGTAAATTATAAATTATGTTGAGAAGCAATTGTAGTAATCTGATGTGCAATATGCCTTTAAAACGGATGTTATAATGGAAGATCACATGATCTTGATATCCAATAGCAGAGTAGCGCGGGCTACCTCTGTAGTTAGTAGTCTTCAGTTAGCGTCTGAAGTGTAAAGATAAGAATTTTGAGTTGTAAGCAGACAAGTGTAGCTGCTGAGTTCTTTTTGTCAATAAACGAAATGTGTTTCTTCTAAGAACAATCTGCTGATCTTCTCTATTTATTGTACCCACTCGGTTAACTCGAAACGAGCGTGCAACCTGGATCCTTAAGTCCCAAACCAACCAGGGTACAGGGTCCAACAGCAATGCATTAGGTGGTAGTGAACAATCTTCATTTTAAATGTGAACTGTAAATAAAATTGCAACTGAGTAATTATTCGAGGCTTATCATTGATGCAAGAATATAACTCTCTTTGCAATGTTGCGTATGCCATATGATGTGAAGAGTCCAGGGTGGGATTCTTATTGGGGAAATGGTCATGCACTCACTCTCATGATGAAAAAGCAGATTACCCACGCCCCCCCATGCCATTAAATAATGGCTAACATTCCTTGAAGCTGGCTCTGAGGAATGAAAGTCTGAACACTCAGCTTCAGCTTGGTTAGTTGGAGCATAGTCACTAGAGTGAGAGGGTATTGTGGTAATTAAGGTTCTATCTAATGTGTAATATGCCACACGATCTTTAATAACCAATAGGAAAGTAGCACAAGCTACCTCTGTAGTTAGAAATAGAGTTTAAAGTGAAAGCACAGTTACTGCTGAGAACCTTTGTAAATAAACTAAGATTTTCCACCTAAGAAGTGTCTGTCGATCAACTCTATCGATCGTACCAACTCGGCCACCTCTCACAACAGGAATTCAAATTCCAAAGCAATTTTCTTATTAAATTGCTGGAGGGATCAATGATTTACAAACGTACCTCCAGAGAATTCCAGTGACTGGGAGAACTTGACAAGAGGAAGGTTTAACAGAGGCTATGGGAAGGAATCAATATTGGAGTATATAATCAGGCACAGAAGAAAGCAATCTGGCAAAAGGCTGTACCTTTCACAAAATGATTACGCATCAATGAGTCACATCAGCTGGGCTACAAAGCCAATGTCCTTCCATCTCTCCAAACGTGAGAGAAATGTTAGGCCAATATGGAGTGAGTTAGAGTTAGGCAGACAACAATACTTTAACCAATGTGCAGATTGCAAGTATCATTGAGCAGTATTTTATACACCGCAGGTGGGCATGTGCCCGACCCGATTGGTCGTAAAATCACGCGAGATGATGTCGGGTGAGCATCCTGACATCATCCTGTGCTCGCGCAAAAGTGGGAACCCCCGCCGCCGACAATTAAGACGGCATTTAGGCCGATTAATGGCGCGATTGTCTGTTATTTCTCGTAGCCCGTCTGACCTTACGTTTGGCAGACAGGCAAGTCAGCCAGGCGGCCGTCACGTTTTATAATCAAACCTCAACCAAGGGCGGGATGAGGAGGTCTGGGGTCGGCCGGGAAACGGACCACCGATCGCGCCCGCCTGCCCAGCTGAAAATTCAGGCCGTGGGTTCAATTTGGCATAGCATGTGGTTTCCATTGGAGGCTGGATATCTGAAACAAAAGCAAAGAACGCTGGAGAAACTCAGCAGGTCTGACAGCAGCTGTGGAGGGAAAGACAGAGTTAACGCTACCAGTCCATGTGACTCTTCTTTGTTTCCCTTGTCAGGCTGACGTAAGCACAAGCGAGACTCCAGTTCTTCTCTTCTACATCACCACACTGAGATACAAAAAAAAGACTTGTTCTTATATAAACTCAATGGAAATAAAAATCAAGGCTGCCAATCCGTGTTTACATGAGCACACAAGGGTCAAACTTACCACAAAGAGTCAACAACACATCAAATGGATTTCTAAGTAGGATTGGGCTAGGGAAACAAAAGCCCCGGGGCAGAATTAAGCCACACGGACAGGGGCACGCCTGACCCAGTTGGGCCTAATATAGCGTGAGAAGACGTCGGGCGAGTGTCCCAATGTCATTCCACACGTGCGCAATCTTCAGGTCAGCGGACACACGCACGGGACTCGGAGCCTCGCCCGCCATCAATTAAGAGGCCACTTAAGGCCATTAAAACCCTAATTGAAGCCGATTTTGCGTTGCCCATGTGATTTTGCGTTCGTCGCATGGGCAAAATGGGCAGGCGGGCAGCCCACATTTCGCAAAACCTCATCCAAGGGCCGGATAAAAAGGGTCAGCAGCATTGCCAGTGTGAGTAGTGAGGACTTTAGGAGATAGTTTGCTGCTGGTTGCTTATTTGAATTTGACAGATTCACCTCCGGTCTGAGCTTCAGTCTTGTCATTTCTGGGCTTCATTTCAGGACCCACTGGTGTCTCCAAGGCCCCCAGAGGATTTTGACAATGTGGACCCTTCCAGGTATCAGACAGTCTTCCCTTACCCTGGTAATGGGGATTGTGGTCTCCGCTGGTGGCACCTTCTCTGAGGAGGAAGAGAGGGGCAGAAGGGAGAGGAGGCAGGTGTCCCAATGCAGACTCCAGGAGAGGGACCTGTGGGAGGAGAGGTGCAGGCACAAGGGGCGCAGGGCCAGCAGGAAGTCCAATGGCGGAAGGGGCTACAGAAGATGCCACTATCCTGCTGCCAGGGTTTACAGGCGGCGATGCAGCTATCTCAATATGTCCAAGGTGCAATGCCGAAGGAGGCTCCACCTCTCCAAGGAGACCATGACCTCCATCTGCCAGATGATTGGGCCTGAGATCAGCTCCAACTGTATGGGTGGACACCCCATGCCGCAGGCCAAAGTGGCCCTTAACTTCTATGCCTCCGGCTCTTTCCAGGGTTCAGTGGGGGGTCTTTGTGGAATGTCCCACTCAGCTGTCCACAGTTGTGTCAAGCTGGTGACAGAATCTCTGTTCAGGCAGGTAATGACATTTATTGATTTCTGTACAGACGAGGCCAGCCAGGCTGAGCGAGCCAGAGGCTTTGCAGCGATTGCTGGGATCCCCCATGTCCGGGGGCAATCGATTGTACACAAATGTGTCCATGAAGGCCAAGTGGATCAGCCGGGTGCCTTCGTCAACAGGAAGGGATTTCACTCAATGAACGTCTAATTAGTGAGTGATCACAAGACACAGATTTTGTAAGTCTGTGCAAGGTATCCTGGCAGCTCCCAAAATGCTTATGTCCTCAGACACTCACAGATGCTGTGGCTCTTCAGTGTTCCAGCCCAACTGGATGGATGGTTGCTGGGTGACAAGGGCTATCCATTGAAGAGGTGGCTCATGATGCCTCTCCCCCACCCAAGAACAGAGACAGAGCAGCGTTATAACAGGAGCCACGCCTCCACAAGGACAGTGACAGAGAGGACTATAGGACTTCTGAAGATACACTCCCGATGCCTGGGCCATTCAGGGGGAGCACCACAATACCCCCCAGAGCGGGTGTCACTGATAGTGGTTGCATGCTGTGCTCTCCACAATCTGGCACTGGCAAGAGGGGACCCACTGGAGGAAGAGGATCTTGAGGCAGCTCCACAGGCCGCAGAGGATGAGCCCAGTAGTGAGTCAGAAGAGGAGCATGGTGAGGAGAATACTGAGGATGTAGAGGCAGATCTCGGTAACCTCCAGGGAGGCAGGGACACAGGGATCCCTTGATCCAACACTCCTTCAGCTAGGCTGCCAAATATCTGACTCCACCTCATGCCAGGGCTGCTGCCTCCATCCCGGGTGTCTGAAATGACCCTTTCATTTGAAGCCAAAGTCCACTCAGTGCCTGTGCAATAAAGTTTAGAGCCACGTCCAGCATTACAGACTGGCGTACCCTGCACCAAAAAATTAAACAGGTGAAGAACACTCAGGCCATTACGACAAAACCAAAATTGATCTCATTATGACAATCCAAAAAAATTAACATCACCTTCTCAAGTCTTCATTCCCAGACCAGAAAACATAAATAAAACATTACACAACAGGAGATCACCCGTGACCAGCCCCTCTTATGCTCGTGATGCCACATCTTGGTTCTCCCCGCTCACTACCAGAGGCGTTGGAGACAGCCTGCTGACTCAGCTGTCTTGTTGGTCTTGATGACCTTGGTGCTTGTCCTCTGGCCAGTGGAGCCTGTGCTGGCTCCAGTGTCACGGTTGATATCTCCCCAGTCATCGCAGCTTCATCAGATGTGCTGGTCACTGGCAGAGGGGTGGAGGAGCTGCTGTCATCATCCAGAGCACCCGGAGAGGAGCCCACAGAGACAACAGGCAGCTCATGCACCAATGTGAGGTCGCTCTGGACTTCCCTACTCACCATTGATGGACGGGCACCTAACTGGGATACTGGGTGCCTCATCCATCTCCCACGCTGGCACTGACCACCTGAGGTCATTGCCTGTGTGAGGGCTTGCAGCACCGAGCGCAACCTCAGAGACCCCTGACTCTGTTCCTGGAACTGCCTCTCCATGAGAGTTGCCACTCTCTCAATGGAGGAGGCAGTGTGCTCGGCCATGAAGGTCAGCAACTTGCTCATACTCCGCCTGGACTGCTCCACAACAGAGACCACGGCACGCAGACCCTTGTGGATCTCCACCAGATCCTCCCACACATCCCACTGGACATCCAGCATCTGCCACCTAATGGACAACTCCAGAGGCTCATCATCTACCTTCAACTCAGCATCGTCCTGGTCTCCAGTGGCCCTCCAACTGCTGGCGGCCTGGGCATTCTCTGCTTCCATCTTCACCTCAAGCAAGTGTGAAATGCCCTGCCCACCGAGGCACTGGTATCTGCGCTGGTGCCTGGTTCAGAGAGCGGGTGTGACGCAGGTGCATGTGAAGCCTGGTTGTCCTCTGGCGTCAGGGGTGGTTCTGCGGGGTCCTGCGATTGGGCACGTGCTGGTGAATCTAAGGGAAAACAACAGCATGTCATTAGTTTAGGTCATCACACTGTCGCTGTGTATGCCAGGCATCCTGGTGAGACCATGAAGATCTGCACAGAGGGACGGCCAGACCTTAACACTTCAACACACTGACCCATGCCAACACGGTACTCACCCTTCCCGAGCGCAGCAGCTGGTTAAACCTCGTGCGGCTCTAGACCCAGGTGCGTCACACAACATAGCGGCTGCTGACCTGCACTGACACCTCCTCCCAAGCTTCTTTTGTCAGGTGTGGTAGCCTCCTCCCTCCATCTGAGGGGATGAGGGTGTCCCTCCTGGCAACCACCTCCTCCAGCAGGACCACGAGGTCCTCATTTGAAAACCGTGTTGGGGGGGTGGGGGGGTGGGGGGAGGGGGGGGGGTGGGTGGTGGGGTGGGGGGAGCGAGTGCCCACCTGACCTGCCCTCCCAAGTGGCTCCCTCCAGCCGCACTTGATTCCATAACTTCAGTGTTCACGACGCAGAAGATACGTTCTTCCCTGGCAGCCTTCAAGAAGCTGCCTGGGCCATTTTTAAACTTGGTCACCATTGGACCCGCCGGCCGACAGGCCCCAACCATTGGGAGGACGCGTTTCAGGCTGGGCGGGCTTCAGTCGGCCCGCCAACGTGAAATCTCGGTCAGGGGCCGATCATTGGCGGCGGTCCATTTCCCAGCCTGTCACTGACTGCGCCCGCCTGCCAAGGGTAAAATTCAGGCCCTGGAATTGCTTAAGAAACAATTTAATGCTTCAATGGGAGACTCCATGGTTTTTTTATAGGATGGGTGACCTAAATGGGTCAAATTGCCCACCTATTCATTTTGAATTGGGGATCTTTTGCATTCAGTCTTCTGAGAATAGTGCTGGGTCCCGTACCTCCTTCCCTGAAATGCTCTTACAGATATTGTTAAATCGTAGATCCCTCCCAGCCAGTTAACCTGGTTTGGAATTTAAACCCATAACCTGTCACGCAAGGTAAAACGAATGTTGGCTTTTATTGCAAAGGAGGGTGGAATATCGAAGGGAAGTTTTACTGCAGCTGTACAGGACATTGGTGAGACCACATCCAGAGTACAGTGTGCAGTTTTGGTCTCCTTATTTAAAAAGGATATAATTGGTTAGGAAGCAGTTCAGGGAAGGTTCACTCCACTCACTTCTGGGATGAAGGGCTTATTTTATGAAGAAAGGTTGAACAGGTTGGGCCTATACCCCACTGGAGTTTAGAAGAATGAGAGGCGATCTTATTGAAACATGTAAGATCCTGAGGGGACCTGATAGGGTAAGTTCTGGGAGGATGTTTCCCCTTGTGGGGTAGACTAGAAGTAAGAGACCTGATGTAAGAATAACAGATCTCCCTTTAAAGGTGGAGAATTTTTTTTCTCTCAGGAGTTCGTTAGTCTGTAGAAAGCTGAGAGCAGTGGAGGCTAGGTTTTTGAATTTATTCAAGACTGAGTTAGATAGATTTTTGATAGGCAAAGGAGTCAAGGTTTATGGGGGTCAGACAGGAAAGTGGCGTTGAGACCACAACCAGATCAGCCATAATCTTATCAAATGGTGGAGCAGGATCGAAGGGCTGAACGGCCTACTTCTGCTGCTAAGTCCTGTGTTCCAATGTAAGTGACTATGCTCTCAGCTTGAGTTAGTTGAAGATTGGCATTCAGACTTTCATTCCTCAGATCCGGCCTCAGGGAAATGTTAGCCCATTATTCAGTGACGCCGAGGGTAATCTGTCTTTCCATTCTGCGAGTGGGCGATCATTTCCCCCAGTGAGAATCCCAATCAGAACTCTGCACATCAGGTAAATATATGGATGAGTGATCTGTGTGATAGAAGAAAGATTGAGATTGATAGTATAGTAACTGAGGAAAGAAAGATAGTGAGACATTAAAGAAGACAATTTTGATCATATTTTAAAAGTAACATATGAAGGAAAAAGACATTTACAAATGTCTGAAAGGATTATCTACATCGCTGCAATTCAATATACAATAAGTGCTAGTAATAGAAGTGTCTTCCTCCCCTTCCTCCTGCAAGAGAAATTTCTAAAATTTTAGAGCTAAGGAGACTTAAAAACTTGCAACATTTACCAGAATCAGTAGATGGGTTAGGTCAGTGTCCCCTGATATAAAATAGTTGGGCTACTCCCAGACTGCCCTAGTCAAATCTGCTATGTTCATATTTAACTCTTTCAAAGTGATAGCTTTCTTGTTTAAGCAAGTGTTTTTACCTGCTCAGATAGTTCACTGACAATGCTGCCTCCATTGTTGTAACTGTTTAACTCGGTAACCGATCTCGTCAAGGGTGGTTTAGATTTTATGGACAAAGATAAATGTTTGATATTTAACAAACTGTCCAAACAGTATTTTCAGTGGCACAGCATAAAACATTGTGTTCAGCTCTTTCTTATTCTCTTTCCTGCTTGCAATGGAGGGGACGTCTCCTGCAAGATCATCCTTGCTTGCTGTTATAAAAATATTAGAGCTAAGGAATGTTTTTCTAAAAGTGTATCATTTACCAGAGTTAGTAGATAGGCCAGGACAATGTTCCAGGACTGTAGAATAGTAGGACTAGCCTCAGTCTGCCCCTGTCAGATCTTCTGTGTTCATGTCAAACAGCTTATTTCTAGTAGTGGAGACTTATGCTCCAGGTGAATTATAATTCATTTTTCACCAGATTTTTGTGCAGCCTCATTGTCTGTATGCTGGACAACTCCTCCTTAAAATGAGTAATGACAAATACCCATCTTTAACATAAAAAATGTTAGAGCAATGACATGTGAATTTTCTTAATGTGGAGGTTTATACAATGTTGTCTCCATTTGTTACAAATATGAGACTTTGTAAGAAGGTTATATTTTAAACTGTCTATTTTAATTTAAGATAAAATAAAATATCCTGGAATGGGGGATGGTAAGCATACAGAGCGCTGCCTGGAAACAGGCCCCAGGTGATGAGGTTGCCATGGGTGCAGAGGCCAAGGTTGAGACTCATAGAAACACAAGTGTCAGGTTTCACACCTTGACACAAAAGAAGGACAGCTGGTCTTGCTGGATATAAACTTTAAGGGCCGGATTTTTGTGGAGTCAGGAAGAAGCTGAAGACCTTTAAAAACGTTGGGTAGGATCTGGATGTGGACGCCCTGCCCCCATTTCCAACAGATCCAATTTTTGCCGGTAGTGGAAGGGAGCAGGATGTGATTCACACAGGTGGGAAACCCAACCTATGCAGAGCCATTTGAACTTAATGGTGTCACATAAACACTCTTGAAGGATAGGTAAGTCTGTATAACTGTTATAGTCTGAAGTTTTTTAAATTTCCTGCTCTTTAGACTTGCAAAAAAATACAGGCTGCAGCTTTCAGTGTGTTACTTTGCTCAGTGATACTCAGTTTGGAGCCACTCAGCTCCAGCCTTGGTTCAAACATGGAAAGAAGAGCTGAACTCCCAAGGTGAGAGTGACTGCTCTTGATATGAAGGCAGCATTTGACCGAGTGTGACATCAAGGAGCCCCAGCAAAACTGGAGTCAATGGGAATCAGGGGGAAAGCTCTCCGCTGGTTGGAGTCATACCTAGCACAAAGGAAGATGATTGTGGTTGTTGGAGGTCAGTCATCTCTGCTCCAGGACATCACTGCAGGAGTGCCTCAGGGTAGTATCTTTGGCCCAACAATCTTCAGCTGCTTCATCAATGACCTTCCTTCCATCATAAGGTCAGAAGTGGGGATGTTTGCTGATGATTGCACGATGTTCAGCACCATTCGCATCTCCTCAGATATTGAAGCAGTCCATGTCCAAATGCAGCAAGACCTGGACAATATCCAGGCTTGGGCTGACAAGTGGCAAGTAACATCTGCACCATACAAGTGTCAGACAATAACCATCTCCAACAAGAGAGAATCCAACCATTGCCCCTTGATGTTCAATGGATTACCATCACTGAATACCCCACTATCAACATCCTGGGGGTTACCATTGACCAGAAACTGAACTGGACTAGCCATATATATACCGTCGCTACAAGAGCAGATCAGAGGCTAGAAATCCTGCAATGAGTAACTAATTGCCTGACTCCTCAAATCCTGTCCACAATCTACAAGGCACAAGTCAGGAGTGTGATGCAATACTTCCCCCTTGCTTGGATGAGTGCAGCTCCAACAACACTCAAGAAGCTTGACACCATCCAGGGCAGGGCAGCCTGCTTGATTGGCATCCCATCCACAAACATTCACTCCCTCCACCACTGAAGAACAGTAGCAGCAGTGTGTACCATCTACAAGATGCACTGCAGGAATTTATCAAAGCTCCTTAGACAGCACCTTCCAAACCCACGACCACTACTATATGGAAGGACAAGGACAGCAGATAGAGGGAACACCACCACCTGGAAGTTCCCCTCCAGGTCACTCACTATCCTGACTTGAACAAATATCTCCGTTCCTTCACTGTTCCTGGAACTCCCTTCCTAACAGCACTGTGGGTGTACCTAGACCACATAGAATGCAGAGGTTCAAGAAGGCAGCTCACCACTGCCTTCTCAAGGGCAACTAGGGATGGGCAATAAATTGTGTGTGTGTGTGGAAAATGGGTTAATTAAGCAGGGGAAAGTTTACTAGAGACAGGTGGTCTGGGAGGTTAAGAAATGAAAAGATAGAGGCTTTAGATGTGCATTTGTAATAAGATATTATAGTGGGCTTGGGTTACAAGTGAATAGGTTGGATCTGATATTTACATTTTTAGATAAGTTGAGAATTTGTTTGAATATCAAAGGGAAGTCAGAGGTACCAAGAAACATTTTTGCATCTTACAGGAATTTCATGGGTAAACAAAAGAAGGATTATTACAGTTATTGATCTGAAAGCAGAGACAAAATAGAAACATGAAACGTTTTATATTTTGAAGGAGTTAAGTTTCAAGGAGGTGTAAGTACAACAGAACCTGAGATGAAAGGGGCTAAACATAGGTCGAGTTACTGTGTAGAGTTTAGAGCTTGTTGGCTGTTGGCTGTTGGCGATTGGCTGTTGGTTATTGGCTGTGTGAGGAAGATCTCCTGGGAACAGTTCTAGGCTGGGAGAAGATGCAGTTGGAATCATCCATCCAGGCAAGTCAGAAAATTCTTGGGCTGCAAAAGGCAGTCGTATTCAGAAGTCTTGGATTTCCACAGCAGAGTAGGAGAGAGTTTAAAAGGTCATGTGATATGGCTTTAGTAAAGCTACAGCAGTTTGCCTTGGATAATATTACTGGATTTTTATAGTAAAGCATCTATAAGTGAGCGTCGCCTTGAAGGTGTTTACTTTTGGGTCTGACCAAGTAGGGAGTCTTTTGGGAGGATATTTTGCAAGACTAATTTTAACTGTGTAACTGTAATCTTATGTGCTTAAGTTTTCTTTTCTTCTTGCTAATAAAAGTTTCATTTTTAAGTTTTAAAAATCCCGAAAGTGTCACTGGCCCTTTTGCTGTTGAGATCAGTATGGTTTCTTCCTATTTTCAGAATACAAAAAAAGAGGTATGGCCTGTAAGCTAATTTTCCTCTGAGATTTGGTTTGCTTAGTAATTAACATTTGCTGTGGTCATACATCAGCGAGAGCTTTTTTTTAAAAAAAAACCTCTGTTGGCCTGCTTTGATTGACAGGTGTACATTAGAAAAAACATTAACATCTGGTCACACAGTTTTGATGGAGCTCTTTTTTGACATTTCCCCAAGGGCATTATGTCATTATGAATGCTTGGCTGAATTTCAAAAGCAACAATTATCTTAGCAGGGAGCACTGAGTTTACTGTTTAATTCAAAGTTTAAATAGGCTATTAAAGGATGAGCTTCCTCTGATGTCAGAGGTCCGAATAGAAGTTTAAAATAAAAGCAAAATACTGCAGATGCTGGGAATCTGAAATAAAAAGATAAAATGCTGGAAAAACTCAATAGGTCCGGCAGTACTTGTGGAGAGAGAACCAGAATTAACATTTTGAGTCCTAAATAGAACTTTGTTTATTTTTACAAGAGATTAACCAATTGTGGAGATTTAAGAGCTTTGAAAGAGTTTCATGAATGCGGTTTTTTTCACTATTAAGTGTGTGGGAATGAGAGCTGTAATAGATTGTTAGAAATTAGTTTATTCATCTCTACGTGGCTACTGAGGTCTGTCCATGGTGGATGCTGGGTGAGTGGTTACGGAGGTGACATAGAGGATATGAGGGGTTATGGGGTAGGTAGGAGGCATGAGCATTCATGCACTTGGCATGGAGAGTATCAGGGGTCACGGGGGATGGGTGGGATAGTGGGAGTGTGAGAGGCCTAAGGGCTAGAAGGCCTACAAACTTCTAAAGCAACTGGGATGAAGTCCTAAAGAACCAAGGCAGGCTCACTAACCAGTGCACTTCAACACTCACCTGCCCCTGTGAGTGCTTATGCTCTGCTTCAGTGGTCACCCCAATCCTGCACCTACTCTTGCCGCCCCCTTAGCCCCGGAACAAAATTCATCCATTTTGCGGTATTTTTACCAAGGTGGGTCGGGCAAGTCGGGAAATTTCCCAACTTGAATTGTCCATCTCAGTAGCTAAAATCCAGCCTTAAGTCTCAATTGTTAATAATTTGTTGATTATATTGTCAAAGATTCACAGGGTGGTGGGCATCATTTGATTAAGGACTGGGATCACATAACAAGAGAGTCAGCTGGGTCACTAGGGTAGGAGCTAGATGTAAAAGTCTGTAGGGCTGCATCCTGTGAATAAACCTACTATCAAAGAAAATAATTATGTTTTGTTTCGTACTTCACCCTCTGGCTTGGATCCATTTCACAAGGTAGCTGAAAACATTTTCCTAAAGGTAAAGATTGGAAACTAAGATTCTTTTGAAAGGAGACTGTATTTGGAGTTACTTTTGAGAACAGTGGCTGAAACTGAGTGTAAAGTGTCAGGGTATGATTTCCCACTGGTGTCTGAATCTGAACCTTATGATCACTGGAAAATTGAAATAGACATATAGCCACAGGTTATGTCCTTCCCAAAGGAAAAGCAAGATATGCCCTTGGCACTGTCGCTTCATATCAAAAGCAGGGTCAGGTACAAAGTATTTTCAGAACTAGAGGCTTGTCAGCTGGACACTGAGGAAGGTTTGGACATTCTATTAAAACTTATGGACAAAATTTATAAGAAGGAGGATCTATTAAGAGCATATGAGGCGCGGTCAGACTTTGATCAATTTAGAAAGATAGATGATAATTCCATAGAAGAATATATCATGGAATTTAACAGACTATATACAAGATTGCAGAAAATCTATTTAGAAATTTCTAATTCAGTGCTTACTTTCAAATTGTTGGATTGTGCTAAAGAGTCACATGTGGCTGGGCTCCTGGTCTTAACTGGAGTTAAGTTCTCAGAAAGTGACATGTTTTTGGATCAGATGTCTGAGTTTTTAAAAGTATTCCGGGAAAAGCAGTCATTTCCAGCAGCCTTCATGGGAGAAATGGGGCATTAGGCAGTGTCACAAAATATGGAGGATTCAACGCTTGTGGCATTTTGAGACTGTTCAGATATGTGGGACAGCACGTCAAAGCAACAGAGGAACTACAGACAACAGAAAGAAGGATGGAGACCTTTTTGGCAGATCTGTTAGATGACAGGAATGGAATAATAACTGAAGAAAGAGCCCCAGGAATGCCCAGGGAAATATTAACAGATGATTCGGATGTGATTTGAAATACCATTATGCAGCAAATTGTCCAAAACAGAACAATCCGGTTTTTGAGGTGATGCACAACACTGACGGTTCAGAAGGGGAAGATGATGCTATTGATCATTCTGAGGGAATTGTACTGGCCACAAGAAGCTTTAGTCTGGTAATGAGTAAACTAGTCATGGCTTTATTTAATTGCACCGTGTTGGGCAGTGGTTGCGCATCCACAGTATGTGGAACAGAATTGGTGGAAATGTTATTTGGATTCACTCAGTAGTAAGGGTTGAAGTAAGATCAAGGAATTTAAAAGTTCTACTTCAGGTTCAGGGATGACAACACATTAAAGTCAGTGAAAAGAGTGGTGATCCCATGTAGAATAGCAGGGGGAAACCACTTTATTAGTGTACATGTAGCATCTAGTGAGATACCATTGCTGCTGAGCAAGCCATCCATGAAAAAGGCACAAATGAAATTAGACGAGGAACATGATAAAGTGATTAGTCTTTGGAAAGTACAATTTACCCAATCAGGACCTTATTGCATCACTTTAACAATCCTAGCATCTCTAATCCGAATGATAAATGGCAGCAGGTGATATGAATGAGAGAAATAAAGCAAATTGTCTTAAAGTACATTGATGATTTTCTTACCTTCTTGTCACAGGTTAAGAATCCTACTAAAGGAAGCAGAAAGGGGTAGTTGATGATTAGTACACAAATCTTTTTGAATAGATTAGTGAGAAAGTATTGGAGGACATCATCATGGTGCAGTGTAAATCTTCCATTAGCATGAGGCCTTAATGAAGCAGTAGCTATGGATTTAAAGGTGTGGGACAAGGATAGAAACTGTTCACTTTCCATTTCATAGACATGGCAACAAGATTCAGTCTGTACACTCTAACACATGGTAAAGACAAAAGAGTGATTGTGGATAAAATCATGGAAAAATGGATAGGGACCTTACTGAGGGCTCTGGCTAAGTTCCTAAGTGACAATAGTGGGGGTGAGGTGTGGTGGGGGGTGTGGAATTTGCCAATGATGAATTTAGACACATATGTGAAAATATGAACATTGTAATGATGGACACTGCAGTTGGAAGTCCCTTCAGAAATAAAATTTGTGCAAGAAATCACAGTGATTGATGAGTTGCTTCACTGGGTCTTAGCTGACCAACCAAATTGTGACATTATATCTGCCCTGACATGGGCAGTCCCTATGAAGAGGTCACTTCAAAAGGTTGAGGGCTATAGTCCATATCAGTTGTACTATGGAAGAGATCCAAAAGTACCTTTGGTGATGTGTGATCATTCCCCTGGCCATGGAAGGCACTACAATTAAATCCACCTTGTCTGTGCACTTGAATGCCCTATTTTCAGGGAGAATGGCATTCATCATGACAGAAGTGTCAGAGAAAATTCAGTGCATCGCATAAAACCATCAGAGATAAAGTTTAATCCTGGGAATTTAGTATGCTATAAAAGAGAGTGTAAGAAAGAGTATAAAGGTCTGGTTAAAGTGATAGGGTGCAATGGGAAGGCAGTAATTCTCCAAAATGGTAATCAAACTATTAGGGTCCATTCAGCTCGGTTAATCCGGATTGATTGTGAACTTGCAGAATCTGACAATTAGTAGAATGTGATGAGGCATCCTGCTCATCACAACCTCATAGGTTTGACTGAGGAGTTCCGAGGAGTGGAATATGGCAGATAAGTGAATGGATGACGATAGGCAAAGTGATACCAATGCACAGGATAGGGCTAATTATCCCAAAGGACTACTCCTGAAAGTCAGTACTGGGGTAACAAAAGGGGCCAGTGAATGGAAGGATGCGACCATTGTAGAGAGAGTGAGGAAAGCCACTGGTAAATTCGAACATTGACTGATTGTTCAAGATGATGGACAAGACGTAAGATCTATGGACTGGCAAAATGACGTGAAAACGTGGGAAGCTAGAAAATGCAGTGTGAGTTCCCATAGTGGATCTAGAAGTGACTCTGACCTGAAGAAAAGATCACATACTGGCAATAGAACTCCTGAGCATAGGAGGGAAAGGTCATATACAACTAGTACAGAATAAGATAGGAGGGTAAGTAGAGGCCATAGTTTTATCAGAACTAGGACTATAGAACAAACTAGATAAACCACTAGAAGTAGAGGTCCTTATGCCTGGGAAGTTTTGGTGGCTACAAACTGTGATGAAAGTATAATAATTTTCATAATATTTTTCTGGTTTATTGTAAAGTAGGTTTATGGGCATAAGCATAGTTGGTTCTGCCTGTGTGATTTAATTATATTTGGAGTCAAATAGACTGCAAGCTTGAAATCATCATAAGATGCAAGGTGTAGAAATGTGCTTGAGATGCTAATGAGTAAACATGGATGCAGGCTTAGCATGTAAGGTGTGAAAGGAATTTGTGTTTTTAGATAAATGAAGGGGTTGTTTGTATTTCAGAGATATTAGTCTGTTTACAACTAGCCAGATAAGCAAGGCTAAGTAGTGTGTTTAGTTTTCCCAAAGGTTACTAGCAATATTGGCAGCATGAAAGTGTTTATATTATGAGGAAGATACAATTTCAAAGAAATATGAACAATAGAATTTACACATTAAAGAGAGAGAAACATATATAAAGGAGAATGAAAGGCTACGTGAGGAGAGGGCCATGTAAGATCTAACAGGAGTGTGTGAAACAGCCTTCAAGAAGCCTCCAGCTATTTGTGCGTAAGTCTGCTATATAAAGTGACCAAAGTTGGGGAAGTCAACTGTTAAATGGGTACTGTGTTAAATTGCTGGTTCTGTTTAAATCTATAATATTTTGGACTGTTGCCTTAAACGGGGTGTTTAACTGGGAGTCAGGTCAATTAAGAATTTGGGGATTTATTATAGGAGTAAGTAATTGCAGACTTATGTATGTACTTGAAATCTTTTATTGGTTACCAAGTTTCTGTTGTGGATTTGGTCTGCTTGGCATACATCACCTGCCATATCATTAATTTAATTAATAAGAGGCACAAAACAAAATAAGTTGGATAGTTGAAAAGAATTTGATGTGTACTTTGAAGTGCCAGATAGGGGACAGCCAGCCTTATCACACAGGTGAACATGTACAGAAAAAGCACTTCCTGATGGGACATTCCAGGCTAAAGTAAGACTAATGGTTAGGGGCTTCAAAGAGAATCTTGGTTTAAGCTGTTAGAATGGACTCCTGTATTGCTGGAAAAGTGATCATTGAGATTTTCTTAACTCTCATGACTACATATTATTGGGCTTGTAAGTTGACCGATATAAAAAAACACATTTTTGCTGGGTGATAAAGAAGCAGGTGATGTGGAAAGGAAACTGAAAATTAAACAAATATGTTAAGGATTAAAAAATGCATCAAGTGTATGGTATTTCTTGGTTAGGTCTGTCTTGCTGAAAGTAGCTTGTATTCAGCTGAAAGCAGACCCAGCAAAGTTCTACTGGTATCACAAAGAGAAACTCACAGGCATCTTTATGATGTGCACATCAATGATTTTCTATGGGGAGGTTCTTTGGAATTTGAGCAATTTGTTATAGATAAGAGAAAAGGAGAATTTCAGTCTTCAGAGACCTTTAAATATACAGGGTTAGACATTAATCAGACTAGTTCATGAGTAACCTTGAATCAACAATCATATCCAGAAAGTATTAATCATATCCCAATAAATTGGGCCAGGTCCTCACAGAAAGACAATCTTGCACCCAAGAAGAAACAGACCAGTTAAGAAATTTGATTGAACAGTTAAAACTGGTTATGCACTCAGACAAGACCTGCTGCAGTTATGATGTATTGGAACTGAGTACTCTGATGAAACACATTCCAGGTGAGGAGGTTCTGAGGGCAAATGAAACCTTTAAAAAAAATTAAATTTGGAGAAGTGCAAATTTCTAGCCTTGGGTGAGCCGAAGGACATGACAGGTTTGTTCTTTTTAATGATCTTTCCCATGCCAACCTTCCAGATGGATATTTGAGTACAGCTGTGTTCATCATATTCTTTGTGCGGAAAAATGAAAAGTGTTGACCCTTGGCCTGGAAGCCAAGAACATAAAAAGGGTGGTTAAAAGCACCCTTGTTGCAGAACCACTGGCATCAGGAGAATAGATATGGGATTGTATTTAACATTCTGAGGGAAATCCTATACATGGAACATTCTGAGAAAAGTTTGTCCAATGGATGCTATGTCGATAACCATTCTCTTTTGGTATAATATTCATTCAATAAAGAATGTCACTGAGAAAAGGTTGCAGATTGACCTTGCTAGTATAAAGGAAATGTTGGAAAGAAAAGATATCTAAAAATAAATTGCATCAATGTAAGTCTTTCAGGTTGTCCTAGAAGAGGGTTTACTTATGTTGTGATGCTTTATAAGAATTATGGAGAACCATGTTTTTCTTTGACTGCTTTGTATTTCAAGTATGTTTAAGTATGTTATAATTTTTTTATTTAAAGGAATAAAGGACATCTGTTAATGTTTTGTTGATTATGTTTTTAAAGATACACAGATGATGGGCATTGTTTGATTATAGTCTGAGATCACATATAAAGAGAGTCAGCTAAGATGTTGGTGTAGAACTGAGGAGACAGAGATCTGTAAGCCTGCGTCCTCTGACTCAACCTACTATCCAGGAAAGGAATTGTCTTGTTTCATACCTCACCATCTGGTTTGGACCTATTTAACATCAGTCGGGCAGAGACACCTGGAGAGCAAGATCGAAAACAACGGCTACTGTGCCAAGCGGAAGGACCGACTGTTTCTGTGTTAACCACCAAGGAGAATGCTGGTGAGAACAGATTCCCTGTTTGAAGAGATGGAACTTGTGGAGATTTAAAGATCGAGGAGTCACCAGGGGGTGCCTTGATACTGGAAGTCAGTTCAATTATCCTCAGGAGATTGAGTGAAAGGACTTTTTAAAAGAGACCAGATGAACCATGTAGCAGGGAGAGGAGAATCTGTTGTATAGTTGGATGGAATTTGGGAATTTAATAATGCTCCTTCGACAGCACCTTCAAAACCTGTGATCTCTATCACCTAGAAGGACAAGGGCAGCAAACATATGGTAGCATTACCACCTGCAAATTCCCCTCCAAACCACACACCATCCTGACTTGGAAACATATATTGCCGTTCCTTCACTGTTGCTGGGTCAAAATCCTGGAATTCCCGTCCTAACAGCACTGTGGGAGTACCCACTCTACATTGACTGCAGCGGTTCGAGAAGGTCGCTCACCACGACCTTCTCAAGGGCAATTAGGGATAGGTGATAAAAATGCCAGCCTAGCCAATAACACCCGTGTCCCATGAAAGGATAAAAAGGAAAACTGCAAGGCTGCATATCTGCTGAGAGTGTGCCATAATGTGTGAACATGGTGTGGGGGTTTTGGGCGTGTTTATTGGTTAATGGGAAAAGTACCTTTTCTGTAGTTTAGTGTATTTTTTACCTACTAATTAATGATTAGTCAATGTTAATTTTGTTTTTTTTTACAGTAAAAGTTTCAAAACATGAAATCCTGTCATGAAATGATCTCCATCGGTTGCTGGGAAACTCACATTTCTTTCTAAAAGTTGTTGGTCTTACCGGGGATTATAACGCAATTTCAGCATATATTACTTTTTCAATGTACAATATTACTTTAATATTTTTGAAATATGTGATAAAATAAAACATTTTCTGTTTCATTCAAAGTTTTCACCTCATTCTATTGTAGCTGAAGTTTTTAAAGTTAATTCTGCCTATTGTCTGCCGAGTATGAATGTGTTGCCTGGAGGCTGGCATTTTCCTATTGGGAAGGAAGTGGAGAGTCCCTTGATTGATTGATTAAAAGAAACATTTCAAGGTTGGTCTCCACTATGCATGAATGGAACACTTATCCTCATTTCTCTTGTTGAACAGTCACAAATTATTACAATATAGCATGACAATCTGTCTCCTTCTTTCTCTTCATAGTAAGATACGGTGCTTCATTTTAGAGAGTTTAAATGGATGAGACACTAACTAAACACTGTCAGGATTTTACCTAAGATTTTCACATCTTAAGCCTGATATTCACCCGAATATACCACCAGGCCTCTAAGACCAGTTGCCACATTAGCCCAAACACACCACCTTCTTAGAAGATGAGCAGTGGTTAGGTTAGGAGAATATTTGGATGAGAAATTTCCTAAGAATAAACATGAAAATATTGATCTCACTTACCCTGTGGCTGTTGACTTTACTTAAGCACTGCTGGGCCTTGGAAATGGTTGCCTATTCATGAAAGGAGATTGGAGAATTCCCCTCCTTTCTCACCCCATCATTAGTGGCCATGCTTTCAGCTGTCTCGTTCCTAAAAATCCCTGCAGCTATCCCCTCCTGTTTTCAAACCCCTCTTAAAGCCAATTTTATCAACATGCTTTCGGTCACACAAACCACAACACCCACCCCTCTGCTCCCGCCCACATCTTTTCTTACTTGACGCGGTGTCTGTTTATCATTACGCCTCTATGAAGCACATTGAGGTGATTTTATACATTGAAGTTGTAAAGGAGCTGGGATTTTCTTCTGTGAAAGGGGGAATTGAGGCCAATTTAACTGAAAATGTCAACGTTGTGGAGCAAATTGAGAAGTTGATGCACTCAACGTGTTGTTTGTGCTGAAGGGTTCCAAAAGATCAGAGGCGATGAATTTCTGTAGGAGTTCTCCTGATTGTTCAGTATAACTTTGTCAGAAGATCCCGTAAAACTATCCACCCCATAAATTCCTTTCAAATGTCTACAACTCTAAATTAAATCGCCTTTTAGCTTTCTACATTGCAATAAAGGCAAGCGTTGATGATGTAATCTCTCCTCATTGTCTAACCCTTGGAGTCCTTGTAACATTCTGGTGAATCTGCACTGCACTCCCACCAAGGCCAATAAATACTTTCTAAGCTTTGGTGACCAGAGCTGTACACAGATCTCCAGATGTGGCCTTACCAGGGTATTTTAAAGCTGTAGCAACATTTCTTCCCCTTGAGATATAAAAACTAACATTCCACTAAAGTTTTCAGTTATCTTTTTACCTGACCACTATATTTTAGTTACCTGCGTACATGGATCCATAAACCTGTTTGGACTACCACTGTTCCTCTCTTTTTGCCATTGAAAAAATATTCCAGTCTATCCTTTTTTGGTTACTAATGAATGACCTCACGCTTACCTGACTTGAAACCCATTGGTCACAAGTTTGGTCAGCAGTGTGGGAACCCACTGATTTTTTTTTAACTTTAGTACTCTAATTACTGACATTGGATACAGGCTAGGGGTCAAAGCCATGGCTTTAGAACTACACCAAGGACTGTCTTTGTTCATTGGCTCGCTGAGCGTTCTGGGGGAAACAATACTTCCAGTGCCTAAATTTGGAAGAGGTGTGAAAATTGCACCATGTTGGGTGGTTAAAATTATTCTCAAATTCTAAGAATTGTAGAAGACGGATATGCCTGTAAACTGTGGCCAATAGCTGTTAAATCAAAGGTTATGATCATATAAAACAATCAACATTTATGCAAATACACATTTATGAGACAATAAATGCTTTGAATAGAAAGCGATCATAAAAATGCAATGATGTGCTATATATCGAAGCATAAAACCTGAGACAGTGACAAACTTGTTATAGTAACTGCTACCTGACAGAATGACAATGTGTCTTAATTTTAATACCGCACGGTGATTTACTGAATACCCTGACTGCATATGGCTTGTTCCTCTGCCTAATGCCCCACAGAATGAAACATCTCATTCCGTGGAAGAATTTGCATGGGAGGCTTATGAGCATTTGTCTAAGTTTAAAACGAGGAAGAAAAATCTAGTGAATTGAATTAAGGGATTTGGAGGAAAAGTTGGCTTCTGGTATAAATCAATGGGACAAAGTCAAACTATAAGATATTAAATGCTTTAACATGACACAGAAATTTCTCTGTCTGCTACTTCAATGAAGACAATGAGCAACGTGATTTAAATCCGAGAGCATATTGACTCACGATCAATATTTAGAAGCCAAACACAGTTGTATTTAAAGTCAGTGTATTAATATGCTTTGCCACTGAATGATTCCCATGCATTGAAATCCTCATTTCAACTAGGCTGCTACTGCAATGTGACAAACTTCCAAAGTGTTTACCTACAGGAAAATAGCTAACTCAAAAAAAAGCCTTATTTGGAGGCCACAGCTGTCAGGAAATTATGGGTGGCATTACATTCCCTCCCTCAAGACATGTTTGGAGGCAGGGTGGCATATAATTGGGCAGGAGGGTGCTGGGTGGGGATCCTGCTGCCACCCTGCTTCTGCCCCTATTAATTATGTGTTGGGAAGGCTTGTTCACAGAAGAATGGCCTCCTTCTGTGCTCTCCTATAACGTAAGAATGGAGTACATGGCTGGTGCCAGTGCACGCAGAACACACTGGGATATTCAATGATCAGAAGCTCAACTGGACCAGCCATATCAACGCTATAAGAAGAGGACAAAGTATCCTGTGACAAGTGGCTCAGCTCCAGGTCACTCTTTTATGTCCCAGTGGCATGATGCTCTGATAGGGAAGGCAAGCTGCCTCCCACCACTGCTATTGAACTTAACCCTAGGACTGCATCCCCACTAATCAGGAGGGTGGCTGGTCTAATAGTTTGCTGTTTACTTATTCATTCATTCATGTAGCTACCACTGGCAAGGTCAGAATTTATTGCCCATCCCTAATTGCCTTTGAGAAGGCGGTGATGAGCCATCTTCTTAATCTGCTGCAGTTTGTGTGATGAAGATGCTCTCATAATACTGTCAGTGCGGGAGTTCTGATTTTGACCAAGCAATGTTGAAGAAATGGTGATATTTTTCCAAGTCAGGATGGTGTGCAACTTGGGAGGGGAGATTGGAAGTGTCAGTGGTGGAGAGTCTGGATATTTAAGGTGGTGGATGGGGTTCTAGTCAAGCGGGCTGCTTTGTCCTGGATGGTGTGGAACTTCTTGAGTGTTATTGGTGCTGCACTCATCCAGGCAAATGGACAGCATTCCATCACACTCCTGGTTTGTACCTTGTAGAGGGTGGACAGGCTTTAGGGTGTCATGTCTTGTAAGGTCTGAGACATGGAGCTTACAAAAAGGTGTCAGCCATGATTCAATTGGTAGCACTCTTGCCTCTGAATCTGGAAGTTTTTGGCTCAAGCTTCACTCCAGAAACTGGAGCATGAAGTCTCTGCCCCTTCTGTGCAGGACTGAGGGAGCATTGCATTATCGTTTTTCAGATGTATTGCATGTTGTCCACATGGATTTCAGTAAGGCACTTGACAAGGTCCCACATGGCAGACTGGTCAGGAAAGTGAGATCACTTGGGATACAGGGGAAGGTGGTAGGTTGGATCCAAAATTGGCTCAGTGACAGGAACCAAAGGGATGGATGTTTCTGTGAATGGGAAGTGGTTTCCAGTGGTGTTCCACAGTGTTGGGGCCCTTGCTGTTTGTTGTATATGTTAATGATTTAGACTTAAATGTGGGAAGCACAATTGTGAAATTTGCAGGTGACACAAAAATTGGCCATGTAGTTGATAGTGAAAAGGATAGTTGTGAACTCCAGAATTATATCAATGGTTTGGTTGAGTGGGCAGAGAAGTGGCAAATGGAATTCACTCTGGAAAAGTGTGAGGTAATGCATTTGGGAAGGGCAACAAAGCAAGGGAATACTAAATAAATGGGAAGTTATTGAGAAGGGTTGAGAAAGTGAGAGACGTGGGAGTGTATGTTCACAGGTCCTTGAAGTTGGCAGGACAGGTGGACAAGGTGGTCAAGAAAGCATATGGAATGCTTTCCTTTATTGGATGTGGTATTGAAGACCAAAGCAGGGATGTAATGATGGAACTGTATAAAATGCTGATTAGGCCACAGCTGGAATTTTGTGTACAGTTCTGGTCACCACATTACAGGAAGGACATAATTGCTCTGGATGGAGTGCAGAGAAGATTGACAAGAATGTTGCCAGGGCTTGAAAATTGCAGCTATGGGGAAAGATTGGATAGGCTAGGGTTGTTTTCCTTAGAACAGAGGAGGCTAAGGGGTGACCTAATTGAGGTGTACAAAATTATGAGGGGCCTAGATAGGGTAGACAGGAAAGACTTGTTTCCCCTAGCTGAGGGGTTAATTACCAGGGGGCATAGATTTAAGGTGATTGGTAGAAGGATTAGAGGGGACATGAGGAAAAACCTTTTTCACCCAGAGGGTGGTGGGTGTCTGGAATTCACTGACTAAATCGGTGATTGAGGCTGAAACACTCAACTCATTTAAAAAGTACCTGGATCTACATCTGAAGTACTGTAACCTACAAGGTTATGGACCAAGTGCCGGAAAATGGGATTAAAATGAACGGCTGGTTTCTTTTTTCTCTTTTCGGCTGGCACAGACATGTTGGACTGAATGGCCTCTTTCTGCATCGTAACTTTTCTGTGTTTCTAGATGAGATGTTAAACCGGGGTCATTACCTCTCAGGTAGATACAAACAATGTCACGGCCATTATTCAAAAAAGATCAGGGAAGTCCTCCAATAGTCTTGACCGACATCTATCCCTCAAACAACATCTAAAACAGAAATGCTTGATCTGGATTTTATTGTTGCCTGTGAGAGTTTGCTGTGTGCAAATTGGCTGCTGCATTTCTTACATTACTACTGTGACTATACTTCAAGATACTTGAGAGCTTATAAAGCTATTTGGATGTCCTGAGGTTTGTAATGTGCTATATAAATACAAGTCTTTTTTACTTTAGCTAATGACACTCCATTTATCCCCTTCTTGTACCAGAGCTACAATCTGTGCTCCTATAGAGTCATATGTACTGACTGCTCACTGACCCCTTCCTAACCTGACTGTAACATAACATATAGAAGAAGCATATTAATAGTCTAAGTAAGGGACGTGCAGGCATCGATGGAAAGCATGAGTTTAGTGCAGCAGTAACCTTTAAAGCAACCAGCATGGGATGCCCCCAAGTCCTTGTGGCATGAGTTCCTCACAGAAACTGGACGGACCACCCAGCATTGACCTAGGCACCAGAAATGACAATGACAAACTCAGCCCTGTTGACCCTGCAAAGGCCTCTCTACTATCATCTGGGGGCTAGGGTCAAAATTGGGAGATCTGTCTCATAGACTAGTCAAGCAACAACCTGACATAATCATCCTCATGGAATCACATCTTACAGTTATCCCTGTGTGTGTCCTGTCCCACAGGCAGGACAGACCCAGCAGAGTTGACAGCACAGTGGTATACAGTCGGGAGGGAGTTGCCCTGGGAGTCCTCAACATCGACTCCAGGCCCCATGAAGTCTCATGGCATCAGGTCAAACGGGCAAGAAATGGGTGGTGGGCAAGAAACCTCCTGCTGATTACCATGTACTGCCCTTCCTCAGCTGATGAATCAATGCTTCTCCATGTTGAACATCACTTGGAGGAACCACTGAGAGTGGCAAGGGCGCAGAATGTACTCTGGGTGGGGGACTTCAGTGTCCATCACCAAGAGTGGCTCGGTAGCACCACTACTGACCGAGCTGGCCTAATCCTAAATGACATAGCTGCTAGACTGGGTCTGCAGCAGGTGTTGAGGGAACCAACAAGAGGGAAAAACATACTTGACCTCATCCTCACCAACCTGCCTGCCACATCTGTTTGTGACAGGAGAAGTGACCACTGCACTGTTGTTGTGGAGACCAAGTCCTGCCTTCGCTTTGAGGAATACCCTCCATCGCGTTGTGTGGTACTACCATTGTGCTAAATGGGATAGATTTCGAACAGATCTAGCAACTCGAGACTGAGCATCCATGAGGCATTGTGGGCCATCAGCAGCAGCAGAATTGTACTTGAACACAATATATAACCTCATGGCTCGGCATATCCCCCACTCTACCATTACCATCAAGCCAGGGGATCAACCCTGGTTCAATGAAGGGTGCAGTAGGGCATGTCAGGAGCAGCACCAGGCATACCTAAAAATGAGGTATCAACCTGGTGAAGCTATAACATAGGACTACTTGTGTGCCAAACAGCATAAGCAGCACATGATATACAGAGCTAAGTGATCCCACAACCAACAGATCAGATTTAAGGTTTGCAGTCCTGCCACATCCAGTCGTGAATGGTGGTGGACAATTAAACAACTCACTGGAGGAGGAGGCTCCATAAATATTCCCATTGTCAATGATGGGCGAGCCCAGCACATCAGTGCAAAAGATAAGGCTGAAGCATTTGTTAAAATCTTCAGCCAGAAGTGTCGAGCGGTTGATCAGTCCTGGCTTCCTCCGGAGGTCTCCAGCATCACAGCTGCCAGTCTTCAGCCAATTCGATTCACTCCAGGTGATGTCAAGAAATGGCTGAAGGCTCTGGATACTGCAAAGACTCTGGGCTCTGACAATATTCTGTCAATAGTAATAGCTCTCGAAATTGCCATGCCCCTAGCCAAGCTGTTCCAGTACAGCTTAAACACTGGCATCTACCCAGCTATGTGGAAAATTGCCCAGCTCTGTTCTGTACACAAAAAGCAGGACAAATTCAACCCAGCCAATTACCATCCCATCAGTCTACTCTCCATCAGTCTACTCTCCATCAGTAAAGTAATGGAAGGGATCATCAACAGTGCTATCAAGCGACACTTGCTTAGCAATAACCTGCTCACTGATGCCCAGTTTGGGTTCTGCCAGGGCCACTCAGCTCCTGACCTCATTACAGCCTTGGTTCAAACATGGACAAAAGATCTGAGCTCCCGAGGTGAGGTGAGAGTGACTGCCCTTAACATCAAGGCCGCGTTTGACTGAATGTGGTATCAAGGAGCCCGAGCAAAACTGGAATCGATGGGAATCAGGGGAAAACTCTCCTCTGGTTGGAGTCATACCTAGCACAAAGGAAGGTGGTTGTAGTTGTTGGAGGTCAGTCATCTCAGCTGCGGGACATCACTGCAGGAGTTCCTCAGGGTAATATCCTAGGTTCAACCATCTTCAGCTGCTTCATCAATGACCTTCCTTCCATCATGAGGTCAGAAGTTGGGATGTTCGCTGATGATTGCACAATGTTCAGCACCATTTGCGACTCCTCAGATACTGAAGCAGTCCATGTCCAAATGCAGCAAGACCTGGACAATATCCAGGCTTAGGCTGACAAGTGGCAAGTTACATCCAGGTCGCACAACTGCCAGGCAATGACCATCTCCAATAAGAGAGAATCCAACCATCGTCCTTTGACGTTCAAAGGCATTAACATCGCTGAACCCTCCCATAATCAACATCTTGGGGGTGACCATTAATCAGAAACTAAACTGAATTAGCCATATAAATACTGTCACTACAAGAGCGGGTCAGAAGCTATGAATTGTGTGACGAGTAACTCACCTCCTGACTCCCCAAAGCCTGTCCACCATCTACAAGGCACAAGTCAGGAGTGTGATGGAGTACTTCCCAATTGCCTGGATGAATGCAGCCCCCACAACCCTCAAGAAGCTTGACACCATCCAGGGCAATACAGCCTGCTTGATTGACATCACATCCACAAACATTCACTCCCTCCACCACCAACACACAGTAGCAACAGAGTGTACCCTCTATAAGATGCACTGCAAAAATTCACCAAGGCCTTAGACAGCATCTTCCAAACCCATGATCACTACCATCAATAAAGGCTAGGCAGCATATAGATGTGAACACCAATTCCTGGATGTTCCCCTTCAAGTAACTCACTGCCCTGACTTGGAAATATATTGCCGTTCCATCACTGTCGATGGGTCAAAATCCTGGAACTCCCTCCCTAACAGCACTGTGGGTGTACCTACATCACATGGACTGCAGCAGTTCAAGAAGGCAGCTTACCACCACCTTCTCAAGGGCAACTAGGGATGGGCAATTAACACTGGCCCAGCCAGTGACACCCACATCCCCGTGAATGAATAAAAATTAAAAAGGTGGCAAATGTGGGACCACATCCCTAGACAAGCGAAGATGCCTGTGGCACTATCTTTCACACCTCCAAGTATGAGCTCTGTCTTCTATATACCCTTGGTTGTGACCCATGTCTTCATGGATTTAGCTCGTCGGGAGCATCTGGGTCTTCCTAGGGCCCCATTGCCTCTTGTTACTCAGGTTGATGTTCTTCCTGGAGCTGTGCCAATTGGTGATGGACCCTTCCCCTCCTCATACGAATCACAGCTATTCACAAAGCAGTGTTGGCCTGCGGCCTGCATTCTCCACGCCTCCTTGTATCTCTGAATGAATAGAATTGAGACACCATTGCTAATTCCCCTTGGATGATCTCCCTCCATCTCCAAGCCAGGAATCCAGTCTCAAGCACTTGACCTGTCTGCAGTCTAGACATGGCATCCCTGGCCCATCCCTTATAGGGTAATAACATACTGGATGTCCACAGGTGGCTGAGTATCCATCTCAGGCATGAATGCACATTCACAACGAGGGTCTTGATTAGGGTGAATACACCCATGCGCTATAACCCTCAGACTATTGTCACCTCACCTCCAGTAGCTTAGACACTAAATATCAATACTTTGTACTTATGTCATGATTGTAATCATGGTGCCTTGTAACCCATGACGAGTACAATGGGAATATTAAGGTTGCAGCCCTTGGTTGTTTGATGATCCTTCTCTTTTCAAAAGCCTCTGTCAGGAACAGATGGCCATTAAACCAACTCCACTGCACTAAGAATTAATAGACTCTCACCTGAATGCACACCATTAGTAAAAGAGAAAAGTTAATTCATTGTCCATTGGATGCTCAAATCTAGCACTCAGCTTAGCTCCATTCTCCATGGCTTCAGCGGGTAATTAATAGAGTGCCCCTTCAATCGGCCCAAAATAGTAGTGCTGTGCTCCTTGTGACCCCTTACTCCCTCCCTTATCATTTTTTTTCAAGTTTGTTCTTCCAACTGTGTCATTGATCCCTGAGGGTGAAAATGGTGTTCATTTGATTCATGAGTGTGACCAGCTTTCAACTTCCTCCATGACCATCAAGTTCCTCTCATCCTCCACCATAGTCACCACCTCCTAATTCCCATCCGCCCACTACCCTTGACCCAATCATCATCCATGTTGATATTCCTCTTCTTCCCCCAACCCCCTCAATTTGATGCCCTTTATCAACCTGACCCCTCCCCTTCTCGAAGCCATATGAATCCTTACTTTCAAGAACCACACCTCACAAATCCATCCTATACCCACATGACTTTTCAGTTGCCGCCCTACAGAATTAAGATGTGAATGTTACTGTGCCTCTGTTTCCCAATACTATGACTCCAATGCCCAGGGCCAAATGTCTTTTTTGACTGACCACAGCCTGCACATCATACTGTGCATGACCATCACTGCCCAGAGAGGTTTGCCCCACCCATGACCTGGACCAAGACATGCAAAGCCCTCTACATAGCTTGTATAGATCCAGGATAGTCTCTTGTATATGCTCCTGACAGCATGGCCTCAGCCCCAGGACAGTCTCTGAACCTTCCCTGGACAGTCTTGAAACTTTTACCCAGGGACAGTCTCTCAATCATCCCAGGACAGTGTTTCACTCTTCCCCCTCTTCCTACCCCACCCAGCATCGACCCCTACCTCCCCACCCCGCATCGACCCCAGCCTCCATCTCCCCTCTCGTCATCGCCTCCCACAGTTCTGCCTCCCCACCCTTCCCCTCTTATCACTCCCCCCCGCCAACTCCTGACTCCATATCACCTTTCCCCTCTTCCCCCTCATCATTCACCCCCACAGTCTTGCCTCCATCTCACCCTTCCCCTCTCATTATCCTCCCCCCTCCCAGTACTGCCTCTGCCTCACCCTTCCCCCTCTTCATCATTACCCCACTTCTCAGTCCTACCCCTGTCTCGCCCTTCCCCTCTTGTCTTCCCCACCCCCCCCACCACCCCAACATCTGTTTATGACTCCCATGGCCAGCATTGGCACAGCTTGTGCTACAGGCACCCGAAATGTCTAAGCGACAGTGTGAAGGGAAGGCAAATACAGCGTCCACTGACCTCCAATTCACCTATGAAGTGAAGCTTGCCAGGTCCATGCCATGTACATATAGCAAAACAGATTGTTTTAGTTACCCGCTGGCAGAGCACTTAATTTGGAGGGAGAATGTGATTCCGGTGATTTGGCCTTTTAATGAGCATTCATGTGATGAGAATTCATGAGGTACTAATGAATGCAAATGGAGTTCCTGACACTGCTCAGCGGGAAACTCAAGCTGCCTTTTACCCGCCTTGAAACTCCAAACTATTTTTCCGCTGGCAAGAAACTGATCTTTTTCATTCACGCCAAATTAAGTGCCCCTGCCTGCCATGATTCCTGCTGCTAGTGGGAATGGAAGATTCAGCCCCAATAAGTGATAATAACTCTTATAAGGTCTTTTTCAAATATTTCAAATTCTCCAAACATTTTAAAGTAATTACAACTTTTCCATACTGCTACTGTTTCTGGGTTAAAGGCCATCACACCTCAATGGGTTTCTGTTTGAGTTTCTCCCCGAATGGGAACTGGATCACATGGGGCATGTCTCCAATTTGAGGTGCTTACCTGGAATTTCTCTGTTTCACTTTTGAGGTAAAGGCACATTTCGAAACCCAAGCACATTGTAGAGTTCAACATTCATGACAACTCCAACTTGCAGAGTGGTTAGTCTTAGACACTGGGATGAGTTTATGGGCTCCTGTAGCACATATGAAAAGAGAGAGCAGGAGAGTGACTCACTCCCACTGGACGTGAGAATCTGCTGGATGCCCGTACTAGAATTCAGCGCCAGTCTCCAATTGCTACTCGCAAGGACTGTCAGAAGTGGTACTTGACTCCTGACAGCTCCTGATTCTGAGGAGTGAATACTACCACTAAACCAAAGGCTCACTCCTCCTCTGGTATATGAAAATACGTCCTTAGTGATAACCTTAGCCTGCTGGTGTGTGGGTAGGGTGTGAGGTGTGGTCTGAATATATTCTGGTGATCTGACTGCGTGAAAAGAAAATGCATGTGTCTATATATATATATAAAAAAAAGAGAAAAAAATGACCTGCACTCTACAGCAGTTTTCATGTTAACCTCAGGGCATCGCAAACCATTTTACAACCAATGAAGCACTTTTTGAAGTGTAGTCACGGTTGCAATGTAGGAAACACAGCAGCCAATTTGCGCACATCTGCAGCTTCAACAGGCTGTATTCTCTTCACTTAAGGATCATGCTTTAAGGGACTGGAAGAGATTTATTTCTTAATTTACCAGATTTGGTTGTGAGCCACAAAACCCGAAAGAAAAGACAAGAAAGGAAAGCAATTCATTGCTTAGTGTACGTCAAGCAAACAAAATAGACTAAGCTCAGAAAACACTAACAAAATGCACGATTGAATATCCTGCCCTTGAATTGAGACCAATTTACAATGTAAATGAACATTTCACTATTTCATAACCGAAAACAAGATGCTGTGTCAATGTAATGGGCAATTACAATTCCGAGTATTTCATTTAAAAAAAATCAATGCAGCACAATGTTTTCCTCATTCAACTGTGAAAATAGTTCTAAGGCGACAAAACGGTCATGTTTAGAATGTGAGATAAAGGTCAACTGTAGTTCTTGGTTCAGCAACTACAAAATGTAGAAAAGTCAAAAAGTCCGACTGGGGAACAAGTCTGAAAGTGTGTGATGGTGATCGGCAGTTATCAATGGGAAATCAGCACTACAGCATTCAGTAGAAATAAAGAGGTTTCAGTCATTTATTGATTTTATTTCTGTATGTCCCAGAGGGCAACACATTCCATAACCACAATTACACGAGGCTCATCAGAGATCACAAATAGATACCATATTTCAAATGTTAAAACAATTGGTGCTCCTGAAAAAATATTGAAACTGGTAAACTTGATTTTGGGTCCAGCAACTTCTAAAACCAGTTATCTGTTGTGCTGCAAGCTGTGGTTCAGTGGGCAGTGCTCATGCTTGTGAGTCTGAAGGTTGTGGGTTTGAGTCCTATTCCAGAACCACATGCACAAAAGCCAAGGCTGACACACTCTAGTGCAGCCCTGAGTAAGTACTGCAGTGTTGGTGTTGTTGTCTTTCAGATGAGGTGTTAAGACCTTGTCTGCCCTATCAGGTGAATGTTAGAAATTCTGTGGCACTGTTTCAAATTCAATCAGGGGAGTTATCCCTGGTCAATATTTATTCCTTGGTCAATATTACTCTGTACTAAAACAGATTTTCTGGTCATTGTCACTGTTTGTGGGAGCTTGCTGTGTGCAAATTGGCTGCCGTGTTTCCTACACACACCAACCACACTTCAAAAGTACTTCATTGGCTGTAAAATTCTTTGGAGCATCTGGTGGTCATGAAGGGCACTAGATAGATGCCAGTCTTTCCTTCTAGATGCTATTACTTCACTAACATGATTATTTTTCTTTTCACCAGTCAGAATGTTTTTTGTTCTACCCAATGAACTCTTCATGGCTTTCCTGTTGCAGTGCTGTCTGCTCAGCCTGATATTTCTTCACCTCGTCCTCTTGGACTTAACACCAAAGTCCTGACCAACCCTTAAAAAGAGTTCAACTGTTAATGAGCACCTAATTGACTGAAAGGTACAGACAGAATGACTTCTTTTAATTAACTCTGCTGCATTTTGCTGTAGGTGTACAGGATTGGGGATAGGGTCACTTTCACCAACCGAGGGCATGCACCTTCTCTTGTAATATTCACTACATCTTGTCTTTAATTACCTCAGTGCCAATGTTAATCAGAAGGGTAAAAATGTTAAACACTGCGAATGTTGGAAATTGGAAATTAAAGCAGAAAATGCTGGAAATATTCAGCAGGTCAGAAAGCATCTGTGGGGAGAGAAACAGAGTTAATGGATGGAATAATACTGGGGGGGGTTGGATAGCATGCCCCCCCCCACTTCCCGCCCAGAAATCACATCAGTGCGGAGGGGACATAGTCCACACCGACCCACTCTGCAGCCATTAAGCGCAACATGGGTGATTAACGAGAACCGAGTGGGACAGGAGTCCCGCCCTCTGGAGCTTGCGGCCGATCTGATTGGCCGGGAACTCTATCAGCTCCAGCAGTGCCTGGAAGGCGTCAGTGGCAACAACCGGGAATACAGGAAAAGAGGACGATACGATCAAGGCCCACTGACCCCCGGAGCAGGTAAGTCCGGGGTCTTAGGCTGGGAGGGTTTGGGTAGGTTAGGTAGGTTGGGCTGGGGGTGTGGGCGGGGCGGGGATTTGGGGGAGGGAGCGGGTAGGAAAGAAGTGAGAAGGTTCGACCCGAAGATTGACCTCCCCCGACCCCCTTCCTTCCCGCCCTCTAAGCATTTAAGTTTAAAAAAGGCTTCCCACCCCCACCCAGCTGCCTATGCCAAATGTTTTATGGCACGGGCAGCATATTATCAGAGTCAATTGGCTTGAAAACAAGCCGAATTGACCCTTAACTGGTCATTTTAATATGGCGGGCGGGCTGCCAATTCTGGTGCCCTCCTGTCCTATGTATTATGGGGGAAGAGATCAGGGATGGACGGGAAGGTGGTGGGATGGGAGCCCGCTCCATTTTACATGTGCTCCTCCCCACCCACCCCCCACAGGAAACAAGCCCGCCGGGGGCATCACATAAAATTCAGCCCCACGTTTCTGGCGAGAGAGACGGGAAAGAAAGAAAAATATTGTTTTAAAAGTGAGGGAGAATTTAAGAAAAATGTAAGCAGCGCAATGGTGAAGTGTTGGGGTTGCCAACCCTCCAGGATCGGCCTGGAGTCTCCAGCCAGGAATTGAAGATCAATCTCCAAGACATTGCTGTGTGCGATCCTGGAGAAATATTATAGGGACATTAAACCAGATTTTTTTTTTTCATTTTCTTTGAACATTTCTCTTTACCAGGTATAAAAATATGGAAAATGGGAAAATAGGCTCTTTGGTTGACAGTCAAGCATCATCCAATTGGGTAATGAGTCTTCTTGTTTTCCAATTGCCATAGGAAGGTGGATGTTTTGGCCAACCAATGGCTGGAGTATGGGGTAATCGTGTGCTAAAACCTCCAGGGCTAGATTTAATCACTAAGATGAAAGAAAAATCCTGCAGATGCTGGAAATCTGAAACAGAAAACAGAAAATGCTATAAAAACTCAGCATCTGTGAGAGAGAGAGAAACAGAGTTAACATTTCAAGTCCGTATAACTCTGAACAAGGGTCATACGGACTTTAAACATTAACTCTATTTCTCCCTCCACAGATCCTACTAGACCTGCTGAGTTTTTCCAGCATTTTCTGTTTTTGTTATAGGTTTAATCACAGTTGGCAACCCTATGAATTGGTGAAACTATAAATAGAACTGTGACTTCATTTGCCAAAATCCTTCCAAATGACTCTTTAGAGAATGAAAGTGCAACTTCATGAAATTCCAGTGGAGGAACCTTTCCAAAACTAGGGTTTAGATGGGTCAGTACAAGCACTTCAGAATACCCCAGAATGTTGGTCCCCTTGATAATTTCTCCCATTATAAATGTGAACAATTTATAGAACTGATCGAGGGTTATTTTTGGGAAACGTGTGCAGTTTTCCACATTAGAAAATGGCCCTTAGGGTTGGATTGTAAATCCAATTTGGGTGTCCATATGTTATTGCAGGCTTTTTGAGTGTTTTATGGTTTTTGTTGGCTGCAAGTAGTTCCGATAAAAGGTCATCAGCCTGAAATGTCAACCGTTACTTTCTCCATAGATGTTGCCTGAGCTGTTGAGTATTTCCAGCTTTTTCTGTTATGACCATATGAACGTGGGAATTAGGAGCAGGAGTAGGCCGCTCAGCCCCTCGAGCCTGCTCTGCCAATCAATAAGATCACACCTGACCTGATTTTAACCTCAACTTCAATATTCCCACCTACCCCCAATAACCTTTCACCCCCTTGCTTATCAGAATCTATCTACCTCTGCCTTAAAAATATTCAAAGACTCTGATTCCTCTGCCTTTCATGGAAGAGAATTCCAAAGACTCAATACCCTCAAAGAAAAAAAATTCTCCTAATGTGTGTCTTATATGGATGACCCCTTATTTTAAACAGTGACACCTAATTCTAGATTATCCCACAAGAGGAAACATTCCTTCCACATCCACCCTGTCAAGACTCCTCATAATCTTTTATGTTTCAATCAAGTTGCCTCTTAGTCTTTTACACTCCAATGGATACAAGCCTGGCTTGTCCAACCTTTCCTCATAAAACAACCCTTCTATTCCAGGTGTTAGTCTAGTAAAGTTTCTCTGAACTGTTTCCAATGCATTTACATCCATCCTTAAATAAGGAGACCAATACTGTACACAGTACTCCAGATGTGGTCTCACCAATGCCCTGTATAAAGGAAGCATAGCCTCCCTACTTTTGTATTCCATTCCCCTCACAATAAATGATAACATTCTATTAGCTTACCTAATTATTTGCTGTACCTGCATACTAACCTTTTGTGATTCTGCACCTAGGACACCCAGATCCCTCTGCATCTTGGAGCTCTGCAATCTCTCACCATTTCAATCATATGTTTCTTTTTTATTCCTCCTGCCAAAATGGACAATTTCACAATTTTCTACATTATATTCCATTTGCCAGATCTTTTCCCACTCACTTAACCTATCTATATCCCTTTGTAGCCTCTTCATGTCCTCTTCACAACTTACTTTCCTACATATCTATGTCATCTGCAAAGTTAGCAACAATACCTTCAGTTCTTTCATCCAAGTCATTTATATAAATTATAAAAAGTTGAAGCCCCAGCACTGACTCCAGTGGCGCTGTTACATCTTGCCAACCAGAAAATTACCCATTTATGCCTGCTCTCTGTTTCCTGATGGTTAGCCAATCTTCATTCCATACCAATATGTTACCCCCTACACCATGAGCTTTCATTTTCCGCAATAACCTTTGAAGTGGCAGCTTATAAAATGCCTCCTGGAAATCTAAGTACAGTACATCCATTGGTTCCCCTTTATCGACAGCACATGTTATTTCTTCAAAGAACTCCAATTAGTTGGTGAAACATGATTTCCCACTCATAAAGCCATGTTGACTCTGCCTAATTACCCTAAGTGCCCTGCAATAACATCTTTAATAATAGCTTCTACATTTTCCCTATGCCAGATGTTAAATTAACTGTCCTGCAGTGTCCTGCTTTCTGTCTCCCTCCCCTTTTAAATAAAGGAGTTACATATGCTATTCCCCAATCTAATGGGATGTCCCCCAAATCTAGGGGAATTAGGAAAATTAAAATCAAAGCATCAATTATCTCATTAGCCACTTATATTAAGACCCTAGGATGAAGTCCATCAGGACCTGAGGACTTGTCAGCCGACAGATGCAACAATTTGCTCATTACCACTTCCTTGGCATTGTAATTTTCTTGAGTTCCTCCCTCTCTTCCAATTCCTGATTTACAGCTATTTCTGGGATGTTACCTGAATCATCTATGGTGAAGACCAATGCAAAATACCTGTGCAATTCATCTGTCATCTCCTTATTTCTATTATTAATTCCCTAGACTCACTTCCTATAGGACCAGCACTCACTTTGTTGACTCATTTCTTTTTAAAATATCTATAAAAACTCTTACTATCTCTTTATATTTCTAGCTAGCTTTCTCTTGTACTAAATATTTCCCTCTTTATCAATCTTTTAGTCATTCTTTGCTGTTCTTTATATTCTGACTTGCCACCTATCTTTGCACAATTATATGCTTTTTCTTTAAGTTTGCTACTATATTTAACTTTTTTAGCTCACCATGGGTAGCGGGTCCTTTCCTTGGAATCTTTCTTTCTGGTTGGAATGTATCTATTCTGTGTATTCTGAAATATCCCATTAAATATCTGCCACTGCTTCTCTATTAACCTATCCCTTAACCTAATTTGCCAGTTCACTTTAGCTAGCTCTGCTTTCATGTGCTTGTAATTTCCCTTATTTAAGTTTAAAATATTAGTCTTGAATCCACTCTTTTATTTCAAATTTCCAGCAGCTGCAGTATTTTGCTCGTGGTATTAATCTAATTTTTTTTCTTTTAATTTCTGCGAATAAAGTTCTCTTAAAATCTAGGAATCTGCACATTAGATATAGGCAGTGAATGACTTTGAAAGCTGTACCTTGGCTATCCGGTTGTACAAGTATTAAGTGATTTACTTATCTTTACTGACTCCTCCCCCTCCCCCACCATTCTTGTGATAGTCATTTAACATTGAAAACGCATGTTTGTGCTGCAATTTTAACAAACCACTTATGAGTAATCGTGCTTTACAAATGTACAATCCTGGTAAGGGTAAGACCACATGTATGGAAACAAAATAAAAATTAGACGAGCTAGATGTGTTGACTAACAACTGTCTCCAATTAAATGGTAATCTTTGTTCAGTTGCTATGACTTGCAAAGTGTGTGGTGGGAGTCAAGAAAAAGAACCAGAGGTGGGATGTTCAGTTGGAAAATATAGAGTGGTTAAAATGGGTGGAAAGGACAATGCTAAGTAGAAAGAGGGTAAAATTAAAATACAGCTTTATATCAGTAATTTTAAGTGCCTTTTTCAGCATTAGTGTCAGTCAGTTGTAAAAAAGAAAAGAAAAACAGACATGGTTCAAGAAAATAAACCCACTGGCAGCCTAAGGGTTAATTAAACATGTTTGGTGATAACATAAAAAGATTCAAGGAAACATTTCAGGGGACAAGGGCAGCAGACACATGGGAACACCACCACCTGGAAGTTCCCCTCCAAGTCACTCACCATCCTGACTTGGAAACATATCGCCGTTCCTTCACTGTCGCTGGGTCAGAATCCTGGGACTCCCTCCCTAACAGCACTGTGGGTGTACCTACACCACATGGACTGCAGCAGTTCAAGAAGGCAGCTCATCGCGATCTTCTCAAGGGCAACTAGGGATGGGTAATAAATGCTGGCCCAGCCAGCGAAGCCCACATCCCATGAATGAATAATGAAACATTTTAAAAAAGCAGTCTCCAGAAGTTCCCTAATAGTATTCGCTTTAATATTTCATTCAGATCTCTTGTGGTCTTAACCACAGGCAAATGTTACAACTTGTAGACAAGCAAAGTTCAAATCCCCAAATTGCATTAACTCATCTAACTTTTCTTGCAGGATCTGCAGGCTGTCAGCTAGCAACAGATAAGCTCATCATCCTGTTATTAACAATGGGATTACTCAAAGGTGAAAGTTAAAGGAGGTCATGCGTTGAGGATCAATAGCAACCTGCATAAAGCACTCTCAAGCGTGACAAAACATGCAAGGTGCTTCACAGAAAGAAAAGTTGAACAGTGAGCCACAGAAGGTGATATTTGGGCAAATGACTAAAAGCTTAGCTGAAGTTGATTTCAAGGAGCATCTTAAAGGAGAAAATAAAGCTCATGAGGTTTAGGGATACAATTCAAGAGCTTGGAGTCTTAGCAACTGAAGGTATGGTGGAGTGATCAAAATTAGGGATGCTCAAGAGGCCAGTATTAGATGAGCACAGGTACCTTGAAGAATCACAGGGCTGGAGGAGGTTATAGAGATAGTGGGGGGCGATTGGAGGGTTTGAAATCCACATTGAGAATTTTAAAATCAAAGTGCTGGTGGACGAGGAGCCAGTGTAGGTCAGCAAGCACAGGGGTGATGGGCGAATGGTATTCAGCGTGATCACAAGTGAGTTCTTGGTTCAAATGGAATATTGTTCGCCACAAAGCACAATATTTACTGTACCAGTAGAAATGGGATCAAAATATCAACACCTTTAGGTGTTTAAACAGAAACGTAAAGTGTGATTATTTTCTTATGCAGTGTAATAATGAGGAATCACAGAATCGTTATCGTGCAGAATGAGGCCATTCGGCCCATTGTGTCTGCACCGGCTCTCCAAATGAGCATTATGACCTAGTGCCATTCTCCTGCTTTTTTCCCCGTACCCTTGCACATTGTTTCTACTCAATTAATCATCTCATGCCCCCTTGAATGTCTTGATTGAACCTACCTCCACCACACTTCCAGACAGTGCATCCCAGACTTGAACCGCTCGCTGTGTGAAAAAGTTCTCTCTCACATCACATTTACCTCTTTTGCAAATCACTTTAAATCTGTGCCCTCTCACTCTTGATCCTTTTATGAGAAGGATGGTTTCTCCCTATCTACTCTATCCAGTCTCTTCATGAATTGAACACCTTTATCAAATCTCCTGGGAGCCTTCTTTCCGAGGGGAACAATCCCAACCTCTCCAATCTATCTTCATAACTGAAGTTTCTCATCCCTGGAACCATTCTTGTAAACCTCTTCTGCACACTCTCTCCGATGTGTTCACATCCTTCCTACAGTGTGGTGCCCAGAACTGTACAGTGCTTCAGCTGAGGTCTAACCAGTATCCTATATAACCTCCCTGCTTTTGTACTCTATACCCCTATTAATAAAGCCCAGGATACTATATGCTTTATTAACTATTCTCTCCACCTGTCCTGCCACCTTGAATTAACTATGCACATATACACCCAGGTCCTTCTGCTCCTGCACCCCCTCAAAAATTGTACCCTTTGGGCAGAATTTTCACCATGGCAGGCAAGTGCGCACCCAATCCGCTCGAGCGTGAAATGATGAGCATCGGTGTCTCGATGTCAACGCGCAGTCATTCAAGATTTCAGTCAGCGGGCACACGTGGGAATGGACAGCATGCCCGTCGACAATTAAAAGGCCTCTTAAGGCCATTAAAGTATCTATTAACTTAAATTTTTCGTTGCCCGTCCAGCCTTACGGGTGGTTGTACGCAGCCTTAGCATTTCTTTTGGGAACCTCATCCACGGGCGGGATGAGGTTTCCAACATCAAATCAAAATTAAAATTTTTAAAAATTTCACTCATAACTCGTGTGGCAGAGTCAGATGAGGGGACACGTTTTGTAACATTTTTCAAATCTTTGTATTTTTTTGAAAACTCTTCATCTCCCTGAGGCAGCTCCGCGCTCCAGGGAAACGCTCCAGCGCATTCGTTCGCTCGCACGCATGCGTGAAGTTCCCCGCTCGCCTCGCTCGTCCACCTTGCCCCCACTCCCTGCACAGGCAGTGCTGAGCGCCGCCGCTCCCGTTTCACGCTGGGTCCGGGCCTTAATTGGCCCGCCAATATGAAACCGCCTTCCGGCTTCGATCGCGGGCGGTGGTCAACACCCCCCGCAACCCCCCCCCCCCACCCCCCACCGAGCCCACCTGCCGAGGTCAAAATTCTTCCCCTTATTTTACATTGGGCAGAATTTTGCCCTGGGTGGGTGGGTGGGCACCACCGGCTTGGCGGCCGGAGGACAGAAGACCCCCACCGCCGAAACGGGGCCCGCCGCCATTTTGAGTGGGTTGGCCAGTTAAGGCCCACCCAGCGGCCTTCCCTCCTGGAAGTGCTATGCGCTCCCAGTGCGATGGAGGGGGGGAAGGGAATCCCCAACTGTCAGAGTGTGCTCTTTCGCGCACGCATTCGAAAGTGCGCACTGCTCCCTGAGACTAAGTGCTGCCTCGGAGATTAGTGACAGTGCACAAAACTTAAAAATTAGGAAAACTAAAAATATTATTAACAGGTCCCCCTCATGTGACAATGTCACACGAGACGGGACATGTTAATAAATATCACATTGCATTTATTAAAGTTCTTAAAAAGGACCATGAAACCTCATCCCGCTGGTGGATGAGGTTTCATGCTTTATCAGAAGCCAGCCGGAGCTCCTGGCCTGTCCACCAGCCTTAAGGTTGGACGGGCAGGGCCTTTAATTACGTTAAGTACCCTGTCAATGGCCTCAATTGGCTATTGACAGCTGATTTCGCTGTCCGCCCGCCTTCCTGAAAATTTAAAGGGACCGGGATGACGTTGGGGATTCCTCTGACATCATCCTGCGTCATTTTTCTGTCGGTGAGCGGGCCCCGCCCCCAAGTCACCGAGGGGAAAATTCTGGCCATTGTCTCTCCATGTTCTCCCCACCAAAATGCATCACCTCACACTTCTGCCTTTGGAAGAGATGTTAAACTGAGTGCTAGCAGTCACAGGCGAATTTATGCTCTATTTTTCAGGAGAGCAGAGGTGTTTTCCTGGTATTCCAACCGATATTCATCCAACAAAATGAAAAATCACTAAAACAGATTATTTGGTCATTCACTCATTGCTGTTTGTGAGCATCACTGTGTAGAAAATGGCTGCATACAGTACATCACTGCTTATTATTCAAAACCAATTAATAGGCTGTGAAGTGCTGTGGCATGTCCTGAAGTGGTGAAAGGTACTATATATACAAATGTAAGCTCTTTATTCCTTTCAAAACTTGTCCATGATCTACAAGCCACAAGTCAGGGGTGCGATGGAATACTCTAAAAATGCCTGGATAAGAGCAACCAAAACAAGACTTAAGGACTCAACACCATCTAGGAAAAGGCAACCCACTTTATTGACCCCGCATCCATCACCTTGCACATTCAGTCCCTCTGCCAGTGTGTATCATCTACAAGATACGCTGCAGCAACTCACCAAGGATCCTTCACTAGCACCGTCTAAACCCGCAACCTCTACACCTAGAAGGACAAGGGCAGCAGACACAGGGGAACACCACCACCTGCAAGTTCCCCTCCAAACCACACATCATCCTGAATTGGAGCTATATTACCATTCCTTCACTGTCTCTGGGTCAAATTCCTGGAACTCCCTCCCTAACAGCACTGTGGGTGTACCCACACCACATGGACTGCAGCGGTTCAAGAAGACAGCTCACCGCCACCTTCTCAAGGGCAATTAGGGATGGGCAATAAATGCTGGCCCAGCCAGTGACACCCATATCCCATGAAAGAATAAAAAAAGTATGGGCCAGGATTTTACTGCCCCACCAAGGCTTGTCTCCCCCCCACCCCCACCCCGATGGATGAGATAACCCATTTAAATCTCCATTCAGTTTGACGGAAACATAATATCCCACTGGGCAGGAGGGGCTGTAAAGCCCTGGCTATGGTTCTGATGAAGGTTCTGACGTGAAACGTTAACTTAATTTTCTCAATTAGATGCTGACGGACTTGCTGTGTATTGCATACATTTCCTGTTCTTTATTTCAAATCCTGAGCAATCATGTGGTCTGCATTCTGCTTGAGATCCTAGTCCATAACAGAGAAGTTCCCAGACCAGTTCGGTTAACTGAGACCAGACCTCAAGTACCTTTGCCCAACAAGGTGGAGCTAAGCTGTTTAGCTCCAACATTCCTCATACTCAACATTAACAAATTTTTCTCCAATCAAGTCTATTTCTTTTTTCCAATTTCTGTTCCGAAACGTGGTTTTAAAAGATCCTAAAGTCACAGATCCAGATCAGGTTGTAGCAAAGGCTTTCAGATTCATTGCTGGAGTTCTAACTTGGCATTGCCACATTATCAGTCTTTTGAGGCAGGATTTTCTGACCCTGACACCGGCGGGTATTGTCACGGGAAGGACAGGAAAATTTGGAGAGACGTTGACTTTTAACGGCGCTCCAAGTTTTCCCGTCCCACACATGACAATGCCTATCAGTGTCGAGGCTGGAAAATCCCGCCCTTGGTTTTCAATGTGACCTGAAACCTCTGAATTGAATCGTGGGTATACAGGTCAGGGAAGGGTCATCAGTCAGGACCTCTTCTCTCTTGAAAAAAGAAGGATGTAGATAATGTAATAAAGGTCTTTAAAATTATGAAAGGCTTTGATAGAGTGGACCCAGGGAGAATTTTTCCTCTTGTGGGGAAGAGCATAACTAGAGGCCATCGATATAAGACAGTCACTCAGAAATCCAAAAGGGAATTCAGAAAAAATTCGCCCATTTAAGACAGAGATGAGGAGACATTTTTTCTCTCAAAAGGTGGCGAATGTAGAGTCTTTGAATATTTTTAAGGCGGGGCGAGATAGATTCTTGATTAACAAGGGAGTGGATGGTTATTTTGGGGTAGGTGGGAACGTGGAGTTCAGGTCAAAATCAGATCAGCCGTGATTTTATTGAATGGTGGAGCAGGCTCGAGGGGCTGAGTGGCCAGGTCCTGCTCCTAAAAAAGAAAGAACGTCCTGGGACACTGGGACCGGTTCTGAGGGAGGTGGGACCAGAACAAATTGGACAGGTTACACCTGGGCAGGACCAGGACTGATGTCCTAGGGAGAATATTTGCTAGAGTGGTTGGGGAGGTTTTAAAATAACATGGCAGGGGGGATGGGAACCTATACAAGGAGTCAGAGGAGGGTGATCAAGGACAAGAACAAAAGACAGAAAGAGAACAAGAAAAGTGATAGGCAGAGAAATCAAGGGCAAGAATCAAACAGGGCCTCAGTGAAAAATAATGGGAATGGGACAAGTAATGTTAAAAAGACAAGCCTTAAGGCTTTGTGCCTTAATGTGAGGAGCATTCACAATAAAGTGGATGAATTAACCATGCAAATAGATGTAAACAGGTATGATATAGTCAGGAGCTGCAGGGTGACCAGGAATGGGAACTGAACATCCAGGGGTATTCAGTATTTAGAAAGGACAGACAAAAAGGAAAAGGCGGTGGAGTTGCATTGCTGGTTAAAGAGGAAATAAACGCAATAGCGAGAAAAGATATTAGCTCCGACAATGTGGAATCTGTATGGGTAGAGCTGAGAAACATTAAGGGGCAAAAAACATTAGTAGGGGTTTTATATAGACCCCTAAACTGTAGTGATGATGATGCAAGTGGCATTAAATAGGAAATTAGAGATGCATGCAATAAAGGAACATCTGTAATTATGGGTGACTTTAATCTGCATGTAGATTGGGCAAATCAAATTATTAACAATACCGTAGAGGACGAATTCCTGGAGTGTACATGGGATGGTTTTCTGGACCAATACGTTGAGGAACCAACTAGAGAACAGGCCATCCTAGACTGGGTATTGTGTAATGAGAAAGGAATAATTGGCAATCTAGCTGTGCCTTGGGGATGAGCAACCATAATATGATAGAATTCTTCATCAAGATGGAGAGTGACGTAGTTGATCTGAGGCTAGGGTCCTGTATCTTAATAAAGGAAACTACAATGGTATGAGGCATGAGTTGGCTATGACGGATTGGGAAAGTTACTTAAAGGGAGGATGGTGGATAGGCAATGGCAAACATTCAAAGAGCACATGGGTGAACTGCAACAATTGTTTATTCCTGTCTGGCGCAAAAGTAAAACAGGAAAGCTGGCCAAACCATGGCTTACAAGGGAAATTAGAGTTAGTATTAGATCCAAGGAAGAGGCATACAAATTGGCCAGAAAAAACAACAGACCTGTAGATTGGGAGCACTTTAGAATTCAGCAAAGGAGGACCAAGGGATTGATTAAGAAGGGGAAAATAGAGTACGAGAGTAAGCTTGTGGGGAACATAAAAACTGACTTTAAAAGTTTCTATAGGTATGTGAAGAGAAAAAAATTAATGAAGACAAATGTATGTCCCTTACAGTCAGAAACAGGGGAATTTATAATGGGGAACAAAGAAATGGCTGACCAACTAAATACATACTTTCGTTCTGTCTTCACAAAGGAGGACACAAATAACATACCAGAAATGTTGGGGAACACAGGGTTTAGTGAGGGAGAGGAACTGAGAGAAATCAGTATTAGTAGGGAAGTGGTGTTTGGGAAATTGATGGAATTGAAGGCCGATAAATCCCCAGGGCCTGATAATCTATATCCCAGAGTACTTAAGGAAGTGGCCCTAGAAATAATGGATGCATTGGTGGTCATCTTCCGAGATTCTATAGACTCTGGAACAGTTCCTACAGATTGGAGGGTAGCTAATGTAACCTCACTATTTAAAAAGGAAGGTGGAGAGAAAACAGGGAATTACAGACCAGTCAGTCTGACATTGGTAGTGGGAAAATTCAAGAGTCCATTGTAAAAGATTTAATTGCTGAGCACTTGGAAAACAGTGGCAGAATCAGACAGATTCAGCATGGATTTACGAAAGGGAAATCATGCTTGACAAATTTACTGGAATTTTTCAAGGATGTAACTTGTAGAGTTGACGAGGAGGAGCCAGTGGATGTGGTTTATTTGGACTTTCAGAAGGCTTTCGACAAATTCCCACATAAGACATTAGCGTGTAAAATTAAAGCGCATGGGATTGGGGGTAGTGTATTGAGATGGATAGAAAACTGGTTGGCAGAAAGGAAACAAAGAGTAGGAATAAACAGGTCTTTTTCCAAATGGCAGGTGGTGACTAGTGAGGTACCACAGGGATCGGTGCTGGGACCCCAGCTATTCACAATATATATTAATGATTTAGATGAGGGAACTAAATGTAATATCTCCAAATTTGCAGATGACACAAAGCTGGGTGGGAGGGTGAGCTGTGAGGAGGATGCAGAGATGCTTCAGGGTGATTTGGACAAGCTGAGTGAGTGGGCAAATGCATGGCAGATGCAGCATAATGTGGATAAATGTGAGGTTATCCACTTTGGTAGCAAAAACAGGAAGGCAGATTATTATCTGAATGGCTATAAATTAAGAGAGGGGAATGTGCAACAAGACCTGGGTGTCCTTGTACACCAGTCACTGAAGGTAAGCATGCAGGTGCAGCAGGCGGTAAAGAAGGCAAATGGTATGTTGGCCTTCATAGCGAGAGGATTCGAGTACAGGAGCAGGGATGTCTTGCTGTAATTATACAGGGCCTTGATGAGGCCATGCCTGGAATATGGTGTGCAGTTTTGGTCTCCTAATCTTAGGAAGGATGTCCTTGTTATAGAAGGGGTGCAGCAAAGGTTTACCAGATTGATTTCTGGGATGGCGGGACTGACATATGAGGAGAGATTGAGTTGGTTAGGATTATATTCGCTGGAGTTCAGAAGAATGAGGGGGAATCTCATAGAAACCTATAAAATTCTAACAGGACTAGACAGGGTAGATGCAGGAAGGATGTTCCTGATGGTGGGGGAGTCCAGAACCAGGGGTCACAGTCTGAGGATATGGGGTAGACCATTTAGGACTGAGATGAGGAGAAATTTCTTCACCCAGAGAGTGGTGAGCCTGTGGAATTCGTTACCACAGAAAGTAGTTGAGGCCAAAACATTGTATGTTTTCAAGAAGGAGTTAGATATAGCTCTTGGGACGAAAGGGATCAAAGGGTATGGGGAGAAAGCGGGAGCAGGCTATTGAGTTGGATGATCAGCCATGATCCTAATGAATGGTGGAGCAGGCTCAAAGGGCTGAATGGCCTACTCCTGCTCCTAGTTTCTATGTTTCTAATTCGTATGTTTGTATGTATGTTCATATAAATTTCTATGCCTAAGGAGTGGTGAGACTGTGGAACACCCTACCACAGGAATGGTTGAAGTAAATAATTTAGATGGATTTAAGTGGAAGCCAGAGGAGCATATGAGGGAGAAGAGAATAGATGGTATAAAATGGAAGGATGCTCCAATGGAGCGTAAGCCCTGGCATGTACTGGATGGGCCAAATGGACTGTTTCTGTGCCATATATCCTACGTAATCCTATGAAACATGCACAACCTCTCTTACTTTATAATGGTGGATACCATGGACACCTGATAATTCACAAGAATGCACAAGAGAAAATTGAATTGACCAAAAAATTTGAAGCAAGAAAAGTAAATAACATGGCACCATGTGAGTTTATTGATAAGAACTGAAGGATCAGGGAATTTAAATGCACCAGCCATGAATTAAGTCAATAAAAGAAATGACTGATTAACTACAAAGAACCATTTTCATTTATTAGGTACATGATGGATAATTAAACAAATCACTCAGTTCCACACTGTGAGCTCATGAATTTATTGATTATTTCCATATAATCACTGATTTCAGGAAAAGAAGTAAACTTCCAGGTTTTTAAAAAGGTATTTTGACACCAGCATGTACAATCCTTTGTGTTAAAATTGACTCCATTGCTATATTTTTCCTTTTATCAGCCATTGCCTCACAATACCCAAAGCATCTCCATATCTTTCACTGCTCTGGGCCATTTCTGTGATAAAGATTCTTTATAAGTGGATGAATGGTTAGTCTAATTTACGTAATTAACCCCATCAATGGAGGGGCTCTTCATTCTACTGCCATCAAATGTGAGTACCCTGCTCTTTGCTGATCCAGTACAATAGCTGGTCTCCTGCTTGACAGGGCTATGATTGGAGGGGCCTATGATCAAGGAGGGGGCTATAATCTGGATGGAGCTATAAGGTGGAGGGTTATGATCTGGGTGGGGCTTTGATTGGGAGGGGCTTTTATGGAGGAGGGGCTACATTTGGTTGGGGGGGGGGAACCATTCAACTCCCATCTGATTTGGTTATCCTGCTGGACGTTGGTCAGCATTCAGAGACCAGAAAGAACACTGATATTTACAGGGAGGGAGTGGGAGAGGTAACAGGGAGGTTGGCAAACCTGAACATCCCAGGGATGTAGGGATCCAGCCAAATTTAATGGTTGGACCTCATCATTATCACTTCCTTCCATCTCTTACCCTGCACCCAGGCAAACCATCAGCCGGACAGGAAAGCTTGAGGTAGGAAGCTGCAACTGGGAACTGTCTACCATGGGAGTTGGTGGGAGGAGGATGAAGGGGGCCGGAGCCCAGCAATATGAGAAAAAGAGGGAGAGGAAGATTGGGGTGGGATCAAGCAAAGGCAGGTCAGGCTGGTAATCAGGTGTTGGGTTAGGGGCCGGAAGATGGGGGTCTGACAGTTGCAGCAGCAAAGGAGGTCCACATCAGCAGAAGGGGCACTGAATGTTAGTTTGAGGGACCAGAGGTAGCTGGGTGGGTGGGGAAGAACATTCAAGCTCCTCCTAACTCACAAGGAGTGCTGTAAAATGCATTTATCTGCTGGAGCTGATTGCTCCCAATTCCATTTCACTGCCTGAGCTCCTCGAACTCTAGGAAATCCTGACTGGCAGCCATTAAATTTACAACAGGGACTCAACTCCACAGTGGGTGCCTGATTTAAACCCACCTCTCCAAAACAGAACACATGTTCACCACCACCATCACCACCATCACTGGAGCAGGTTGTGAGCGTGTTTCTCGCTGATTCTATACTGCCCGTCACAGAGGAGGTAAACTTTGAAACCCCTGGAGTTTTCTTCGCCCCATCAGGACTGTCTGTAGTTATCTGGCTTAAATATAACTGAAGAGGGGAAGTTGTGTGTTAGGCATGCTGAACATGCCTTTATACAGTTACAGTGGACCCAATTTTAACTCCATTTAAGTGACCAGTTTTGGGTGAGTTAAAATTGGGTTGGCTAATTAAGCGTGCCTCAGGAATCCATGTCAGTTACACTGTTGTAAATACAGAGTTTAAACAGAGTTTGAATGTAACTTTATGCAGGAATGACTCTACTTCAAGTATCCAAAGTGATTTTCAATGCATGAATTATATTATGCATCTGCAAGTATTCACAGAGTAGTCACCTGTCACTTAATGCATCAACAATTCAATTCATTGTAAGTTATGTTCGGTTTCATGATGATTTTGTTATCTTAACCCTATTCTTACTGTGGGTCACCATGAATTATACAACTTTTTTTTTAAACATTGCAGTAAGCTGGTGTAATGCTCGAAAGTAACTTTATGACTCACGGCATGGACTCAACTGTCACGAAACTAACCACAACAGAGAAGTGCAGGAGTTACCTTGATGTGTGGTTATCTCTACTCATTGCTGTGAATCTTGCTCTGGATTTAATTGGCTGCCTCCTCCAGCTAGGCCACAGTAAGATCCGTTGCCGTGCTTCATTAGAGGTGGAGGAACGACATATCCCCTGCCTATATAGTCATCAAGCATGTTGAAACATAATCAGTGTTAGGTTATAATGATTTTAACCTGTGCCCACACAAATGAAACATTCTGTCTACACTGCTGCCTTGGTCCATGTTTTACAGGCAGTTGCTTCAGTGTTGCCAGTGATGTTCTGAATCCTCGTTGTACTGAGAGCAGTTTGAGTTCAGAGCCAAATAGCACATCAAACATACATAAATGTGCCTTGAGAATGTACAGTGGGAATCAAACTCCAGTGCCTTGTAGCAGAAACGATTTGATATCCAAATTATCTGGTTTACAAAACACCATCCTTTAACACTGTCTATCATATGGTTCCATTTATATCCCACCTTATAAAGTCAAGAAGCATCAATGCATTTCACTCAACAAATTACTTTTGCATACAGTGATTAATGCTGTCTAAGCAATCTGGGCAGCTATTCTGCACCAGCAATGTTCTCTGCAAGCAGCAGTGAGATGGATAATCACACTGCTTTGTTTTGGTAATATTGGTTGAGGGAGATGTTGAGAGAAATCTTTACTCTTCTTCAAATCGGGCCATGGGATCTTTAATGTCCAACTTGAATCCCCAGAACGGACAGTTAGATTAATTTTTCATCCAACTAATGTTCAGCCAATCACTTTGTTGCCTGTTAATATTCATGTGCGCACCAAGTTCAATGCTGCTGCAACTCATGCAATTAATAACAATGAAAATGCCTATTAATGGGCACAGTTTATCAAGAACTTCTTAATGAAAGTCTATTTTTGTTCCACTTCTGTGGAATTGTGGCATCTGGGGTCACTCTACCCTCCAGGAGATAATGATGTTACTTCCAATCTCTTCCAACCTAATTGTACTGCTGGTTTAAATGGGCAGCTGTAGAATCACTGCACATAGTCTTTGCCCCATTTGATATCATCCACTGTTGCATAATGGAAACAGACCATTAAAAGAGAGGTGGCCATGGGGATTCTGCCAGAGTATAGTTCATCAAATAAAAGCACCAAAACTAACTGATATATAAAGATAAAGAAAACTGGGCTGAATGACCTGTTTCCACACTGTTAACACTGTATAATCCTGTTTAATCTCACATAAAAAATAATAAGCCTGAGAGCTAGAAAGATGATGAGTCATAACATCATCCATAGATGCTGTAAATCGAATGTACCCTGAATTACTAGTCACACCATAAGAACTGTGCACCAGACAGATCTGACTTTTACCAATTCACCAAACAGAAATCATTTTTGACATTAGCAGTGTATAAAAACAAAATAAAGAACCATTGAGAACTCTCAGAATTTGAGGTTGCAAAGCGATAGATTGTAGAGGCAATGACATTGAGGCCGAGCATTTTCTCTGTTCTGAATTTTGTTCGAGGCATCAGACTAAACCATTTGAGAAAACAAGAAAGACTTGCATTTATATAGCAACTTTCACGGCCACCAAATGTCTGAAAGCTCTTTGCACCTAATGAATTACTTTTGAAGTGTAGTCATTGTTGTAGTGTAGGAAGACTTGCATTTTCCATCACTGTTTGATTGGCTGTGCTGTTTATCCAGTTTCCTTAAATGAAGTTGTCACTGTTATGTGCTTTTATTGAGAGATTAATCAGGTCAATATGCATTCTAATGGTTAGTTTATAGTAGCTGGTTACTCAATATCCTGGATTAGGTTAACATGTGGCTCTTTTTAAAGTGATAGAATGCTGGAGGCAAGGGTGATCTAATTGTGAAACCACTCATATAGGTATGTATGCACAAATGTTAAATGTGCATCTAACTCAGAATTATTACCAGTATTGTTCCTCTGCTCATAATTAGTAAAGCATAATGGCATTTTATTTTAATAAGCCCACAAGAAAAAGTTGGCTGATAAACCAATGTAAGGGAAAGCAAGGATGAAAGGGAGGTCAGTGACCAGCTCTCATGAGAATGAATTTCTTAGCTATTGCCTTAACATTATTTTGATTGCTGACTGATATTCTTTCCAACTGATGAGTGCGTATTTATTGTCACTTAATACATCTGGGACCCAGCCTCATAAGTAGTAAAACACACATTCTCTAATGAAATGTTTATTATGTAATATGATGAAATACGCACATGGGCTATAGTTAAGATTTCATATAGCAAATGTTGACAGCTCTGTAATTATCTAATTTAACTGATATATACCAGCAAAGCTATGTGCTGTGATCCTGGACATGTTAATCACAGAATCACAGAAGTGTTAAGATTTATTTGGAGGCCATTTGACCCATCGTGTCTGCACTGGCCCTCCAAATTAATAACTCAACAATTGCCATTCTCCCTCCTTCTCCACATAACCCTGCACATTCTTTCTTTTCAGGTTACAGTCTAATTCCCTTTTGAATATTTCTATTGACGCTGCCTCGACCATACTCTCAGGCAGGCCATTCCAGACCGTAACCACTCACTGAGTGAAAAAGATTTTCCTCATGTCACTGTTGTTTCTTTTAATTCTAACTTTTAAATCTCTGGTTCTTGATCCTTTTCATGAGTGGGAACAGATTCCCCAGAACCTACTCTTTCCGCACCCCTCAGGATCTTGAATGCCCCTATCGAATCTCCTCTAAGCCTTCTTTGCTGTAAGGAAAACAGTCCTAACTTCTCCAATCCATCTTCATAACTGAAGTTCCTCATTCCAGGAACCATTCTCATGAATCTTTTCTGTACTCTCTCCAATGCCTTCATATCCTTCCTAAAGTGCAGTACCCAGAACTGGAAGCAATACTCCAGCTGAGACTGAACTAGTGACTTATGCACAGAGATAAAAACAAAAAAACTGCGGATGCTGGAAATCCAAAACAAAAACAGAATTACCTGGAAAAACTCAGCAGGTCTGGCAGCATCGGCGGAGAAGAAAAGAGTTGACGTTTTGAGTCCTCATGACCCTTCGACAGAACTTGAGTTCGAGTCCAAGAAAGAGTTGAAATAATTTGAAATATTTCAACTCTTTCTTGGACTCGAACTCAAGTTCTGTCGAAGGGTCATGAGGACTCGAAACGTCAACTCTTTTCTTCTCCGCCGATGCTGCCAGACCTGCTGAGTTTTTCCAGGTAATTCTGTTTTTGTAGTGACTTATGCAGCTCAATATAACCTTCTTGCTCTTGTACTCTATGTCCCTATTAATAAAGCCCAGTATACTGTATGCTTTATTTTCTGCTTTCTCAACCTCTATCTTCAATGACTTATGCACATAAACATCCTGATCCCTCCTGCACACCCTTTAGAGTTGTGCCCTCTAATTTATACTGTCTCTCTTAATCACTCTAAGAAATCTTCATGAAGCAGCTCAAATGCATGATTGCCATCATTCTTGGGGTTTATATGGGGTGGGGGTGGGAGTGGCAAGGCGGGAGGAGGATCTCCCCTGGTCATTAACAGGTCTAGGCAGCAGGTGGTTGGCCTGCATGCCTGTCCTGCCCACCCACCCTTGGGCTGGGTACATGTGATGTTCGCTGGCACACTTGAGACCTTCTACGACTGAAGGGCACCGTTGGGGGTGGGGGGCTGGAGAGCTTTATCAGCTCCCAAAATTAATTTTACTTTAGTTTGTTTCCTTTAAATCCTTTTCCTTTGTTACATTGCCCCTTTAAGGGGCTGTAAATTTGGTTAATTTAGCTAATTTGTTTAATTGTTCATCAGCACTCATAGAGGTATAAAAAGAGACGGTGCCTTGTAAAGTTCTTTTGAGTTTCTTCTTTAGTTACAGTGCTCCTTAGGGGCTATTACTTTAAATCTTTTGACTTTTTTTATTTGATATGCTCAAAGGAGTATAAAGAGAGACTCCTCCTTGTAAGCCTGCTCCTGGGCCTGGCCAAATTGGCCGTTAATAGGTCCAGGCATTGGACGGTTGAGGGGACATCTGACCCCGACGGTTTGCCCCTTTTCTGCGGCTACATTTGCAGCTGGGTGTCCTTGGAGAGGGAGTGCATGGTGTCCGCTGGCAAGCTTGGGGCCTTCTGCCACCAGTGGGCATGAAATTTTAATTTGATTCAATAAGGTTCCTTTTAAAAATTTTCTCCTTTTACACAGTGCCCCGTAAGGGGATATCACTTTAATTTGATCGGACCTGTTCACTCAATTTGATCTGTTTACTTGTCAATTTGTGAAATTAGTTACAGGCATACTCCAAACAGAGTGCGCTGGGACACTGGTTGGTAGGTAGGAAACAGACCTCTGTAATGCTGCGTTCTGTGAATAAACCCATTCATCAAGAAAAGCATTAGTGCTTAGTTTCACACTTCAGCAACTGGCTTGGGATTGAGATAACAGTGACTACTACCCATGTAACATACTCGTCTGAAATAGTTTGGTCTGATGTGCAAAGCAAATCCACAACACAGGAAACTATGGTCTGAAGGCCATTAGTTTGACATTCTGTTGCTTAGCAACCTTAAAATTCTGTAGGAGTTTCTTTTTTTGGTAAATTGCGTTCATCAAAAGATCAATAATACTTCTTGGGAAAGGAGCACTTTTCAATTTTTCTGTGCAATGTGTTTGTATCAAGGACTCAAAGCTCTGATCTTGCATGAGTTAAGTCAAGGCAAGTCTTCTACACTATTCTAATAAATCTGGCAGAAGCAAGTATAACAAAGCCTTACATTCTCCAATCTGCCTTCATAGTTACTCAGGGTACAAAAGGGCTTCATGATTTGTGTCGGGCCTTGTATGCCTTCCTGGCTTTCTAAAACTCTTTAAAATGAGTGTTTGTACCAAGCAATATACATTGGCTGGCTGAGAGGTTCACAGATGGTAAGGGAAGTTATCCTTCTGATGAAGATATGAGCAATCTTTGTGATTGTTACAGATTTTGTAGCATTCACAATTCACATATTCTAAGCATGAAAACAGATCCTTCTTCAGTTTGTTTCAGTGTGGCTCTTGCTTCTGGTATTATTTCTGAGGATTGACATGCTGTGGTTACTCTCAGGTAATTTATTATTATTATTATTATTAATAATAATAATGTCTCTAGATTGCATTGAATGCAAGAACAACATCTGACTCATCCCTACAATTGGAAAAGCTTCAGAGCTACAAATTTCCATTACTTGGAAGGACATAGAATTTGTGGCGTAAAGTTGCCAGCAACTAATTACAATTGGACATCTCTTTTAATATCTTTCCCAGGTCATTCAGCTACCTTTGCCTGCATCATGGTGGAGGACAGATGACTTCAGGCCAACTTACAACAATATGGTAAGCATAGATTCTAGGTGATGAAGTGTTAATTTTGGACAGATAGAATGATTGTCACACAAAGACTGACTGAAGTTTGGAATAAGTGTCTCGGGGCTGAGCCAAAAGCCACTATCATCAGCAAACACTGGGTGGGCACAGGATCCATCCAGCACAGCCATGATGGGCTGAATGGCCTCCTTTTGTGCTGTATCATTCTATTATTCTTTGGCAATGTGCTTACAAGCACATTTGTGAGCAAAATTGTAGCCCATGGTATTAGACGGGCAGTGGCAGCATAGCTAAGGCACAGAAAGCTGAGGGTAGCAGTGAACTGGAGGGAAGTATGCAGCGGTGTTCCCAGGAATTGATGCTATTTTTGATTATATATATATTGGTGACCTGGGTATACAGGGCATAACTTCCAAGTTTGGAGATGATAAACTTGGAAATTGGTAAACAATGAAGCAGGTAGTAACAGACTTCAGGAGGACTGGTGAAATGGGCAAACGCATGGAAGATGAAAGTTAACACAGAAGTGTGAAGTGGGGTGCACTCTAATAGGAAGAATGAGGAGAGGAAATATTAATTAAATGGCAAAATTTTGAAGGGGGTGCAAGAACAGAGAGACCTGGGGATCTATGTACTGATCTATCTCTAAAAAGTGGTATGACAAGTTGAGTGGTTTGTTGAAAAAGCATTGGGGTCCTTGGCTTTATTAGTGGACAAATATAGCACAAACATAAGGAGGTTAGACTAAACCTTTTTTTCCCTAAATATTGGTAACACCTCAGCTGGAGCATTGTTTTTGATTCTCAGCACCACACACATTAGGGAGAATGTCAAGGTCATGGTGAAGATAATAACTTGGTAACCTGGATGACAGACGTCAGTTATGTGGAGAGACTGGAATAACTGGGATTTGCTCTTCTTAGAGCGGAGAAGGTTAAGAGGAGGTTTGATTGAGTTGTTCAATTTCATGCGTGGTTTGGATGGAGTAGATAAAGATCAGTGATTTCCAGTGGCTGAAGTTTTGGTAACCGGAAGGCAACAGATTTATGGCAATTGGCAAACAAAACCGGAAACAAATAGTTGTAATCTGGAATGCACTGCCCAAAACGTAACTGGAAGAAGATTCAATAGTAACATTTACAAGAGAACTGGAAAAACACTTGAAGGGGAAAAATGTACAGGGCTATGGGGAAAGAGCAAGGAAGTGGGGCTAATTGGCTAGCTCTACCACAGAGCTGGCACAGGCACGATGGGCCAAATGGCCTCATTCTGTGATGTATCATTCCATGATTCTAAGACTAATAGCGACAGAAATCTTACTCATTCAAAAGTCAATTACTTGCATTTGTATTGAGCTTGGCACTTATCTCTTTGGATATCTAAGATAAGATGGGAGAATTCATTCATCTCACTCATTGGTTTTTATCTTGAGGTATGATTGGTTAATTAAGAAGCTGCATATATTTTCTTGAACAGAGCTTGGTGTGCATTCATAGAATGGTAAATGTGGATTTTCAGAGTAATTGATTCAGGCTTGTTAGTATGCTGTCTATTTAATATCCTAACATCTATTTTTTTGTTTTCTGCTTGATTTTGTTCTTACTTGGGAGATTAATTATTCTGTGAAGCGTGGCATCTTCAGTAAACAAAAATGTTCCATTTGATGATATTTGGCAGGTTGTTTGTGGTGAAGGGGGTCGGGTATAATTCTGATGGTTCCCAGTACAGGTCTAAAAATAGAAACTGGATATCCATTCATACCCACTCTATTAACAAGGATGTTAATAATCATTAGGGAGCATGCACTCTCATCCCATCAATTTGGGTTAGATCCAAACCAAAAAATGTAATATGTTTAGGTTAACTACTAATAACTCATGGTGCTCCTACTGTTATGGACTCCAACATCTGGCAGGTCACCCTCAACCTTATGAACTAGGCCATAATATTTTGGATTTTTGAAGATTTCAATTTTCTAGCAGATTTTACAACAATTCAGATACATATTTTGCCAGTTTAAAAAAAGAAGCTGAAGAGTGTTTGTATTTCTTAAAGCAAATTTAAGTGACTCACATCGCAACCAATCATTTCCAGCAGAATTATTGGCATAATAGTCAGGGCCTTGGCGAGACCACACCTGGAGTATTGTGTGCAGTTTTTGGTCTCCTTACCTAAGAAAGGATATGCTTGCCATTGAGGGAGTGAAGCAAAGGTTCACCAGACAGATCCCTGGGATGGCAGGATTGTCGCATGAGGAGAGATTGGGTCGACCAGGCCTGTATTCACTGGAGTTTAGCAGAATGAGAGGGGATCTCATTGAAATGTATAAAATTCTGACAGGTCTGGACAGACTGGATGCAGGGATGATGTTTCGTCTGACTGGGAGGGTGTCTAGGACAAGGGTTCACAATCTCAAGATATGGGGTAGGCCATTTAGTGCTGAGATGAGAAATTTCTCACTCAAAGGGTGGTGAATCCGTGGAATTGTTTACCACAGAGGCTGTGGAGGCCAAGTCCCTGAATATATTTAAGAAGGAAATGGGTAGATTTCTTGACATTTAAAGGAGTCAAGGGATATGGGGAGAGAGCTAGACTTTGGCATCGAGATAGAGGATCAGCGTGAATCAGTATTGAATGGCAGAGAAGGCTCAAAGGGCTGAATAACCCAATCCTGCGCCTATTTTCTATGTTTCTATGGTCTTCTCAGCACTGACAATAACTCACCCTTTGCTCACGTGGTTCATTTGAATAGGATCAAGTCATTGGAGAAGGGATCTAGTCACTTCAAGGTGGCTTGTCCATTCAGATTGTGAATATTACCTTTGACGTTCAGCACGGAATTGATGACGGGAAAAAAGCAAGAGGAGCAAATCCCTCCATTGTTTAGTGATGGACAAGCATCCGTGTTACAAATTGAAAATGTAAAGACAAGTTGAGAAACATTCTTTTACTCATTCACAGGATGTGAGCATTGCTGGTACGGCCGGCATTTGGTACCCACCCCTGTTTGCCTTTGAGAATGTGGCGGGGAGCCATTTTGTTGAATACAACTTAATGACTTGCTAGACCATTTCAGAGGGCATTTAGGAGTCAACCACATTACTGTGGGTCTGGAATCACATATAGACCAGACCAGTAAGCATGACAGGTTTCCCTTCCAATAGACATTGGTGTACAAGATGGAAGTTTATTACCATCCAGTAATTTCTAACATTCGAAGTGCGCTATTTTTTTTGATTTCAGTTTCATTTAATTAACTGAATTTAAGTTACCAGTTGCAGTGAGGGATTTGAGTTCAAATCTCTGGACATTAATCCAGACCGGTTGGGGTTACTAGTCCAGTAACAACAACCACAATACAACTGCTTCCTACAATTAGCACTTCTACTTTCTTCACCCTCCCCCCAAGCCCCTGTCACCCTCCCAACCTCACTCCCCGTCTCCATGCCAACTGGACTGTAATTCATATTTTTCTTGACCCAAAAACTGAAGGAAGTCCTTACCTCCCCCTCATATTACCTTCCTCCTACATTCTGAAGGCTTTTATAATGTTGGTGTCACCTAATTGATACTGCCTGCTTAACCACATCTTTTATTCTTTTCACCTCTCCTTTGGGCCTTGAACCTTTTATCGTGGTTTCTCAATTTAAAGAAAAAGAGTAACACGATCATCTTCGTATACTAAGTACATGAAGTGAGACATCAAAGTGGCCTGCGAGTGCATACCGATGCTGTCTTCCAGCAATGTGACCTACAGCATTGGCAATTTTCACGATAAAACAATTCAGATTTCAAGAGCTTAGTTCAATAAAATTAATTTCGAAATGGATTTGGGCAGTGACAATGGAGTTCCCCTTGTTCAAGGGGCCAAAGCGTTAAACCATTCCGAATTTATGACTGGTGAACTTTAGCTGAAATGTTACATGAAGACCGAGGTGGGAGATGCAAAATGGCATACACAGTTGGGTGATCATTTGAGGAATGGGATAACACAAAATTGGCAGAGTCAATGAGCTTTACTTCACATTGCACCATATCTGGTCTGGAAAGCTGGATGCTCTCATGGGACTTACAAGGCCAACATTTACCACTTACCAGGCCATTTCAGAGGACAATTAAGAGTCAATCACATTGTTGTGGGTCTGGAGTCACATTTTTTTTCATCAGACATGGGATGTGACATCACTCTCTAGGTCAGCATATATTCCCCCTGTTCAGAGGGCATTTTTTAAGGGTCAACCACTGGTGTCACATGTAAGCCAGACCAGGTGACACACGTAGGCAAGACCAGTTGAGGATGGCAGATGAAGGACATTAGTGAACCAGATGGGCATTTACAACAACCAGCAACTTTTAATTCCGGATTTGTATTGAATTCAAATTTCACTGTCTGCCGTGGGAGGATCCAAGCCCATGGACAGAACCTTTCATCCCGCGCCCGACCCGAAAGGGAGTAAAATCGTCCGCGGTGACGTTGGGCGAGCGTCCCGATGCCATCGCGCACTCTCACGGTCTGTCGGTTGGTGGGTGTGCGCAAGAGGTGGCAGTGTGCCTGCCGACAATTAAGAGGCCTGTTAAGACCATTAAGCAATTAATTAAGTTGCATTTTTCGCTGCCCGCTCAACTGTTTGGTTGGCGGGCGGCCAAGTCAGCCAGGCGGCCTTTGCATTTTTAACGAACCCTCATCCACGGGCGGGATGAGGCTTCCGACGGTTACTAAGAAAACAACAAAAAAAAAATGTTACCATCCTTTTTTACGAGTCCCTCTTCATGTGGTGGCTGAGTCACATGTTTATGTCATATGTAAAATCTATATTACTCATTTTTCCAAATCCATCAGCTCCCTGAGGCAGCTCTGTGCCTTCAGGGAGATTTCAGTGTGCGCTCCCCCCCCCACCCCATGCAGCATATTTCAACGCTCCCGCTCCTCCTGTCCCCAGCACCCCCCACCCTGGCAGTGCTGAGACTCTTAGCGTGCCGTTCCCGGAACTGCCCTTCACACCCGCCCAACAAGGGTAAAATCCTGCCCCCAGGTCCCCAGAGCATTACCCTGGGTCAATGGAATACTAGCCCAGTGACAATATCACTATGCCACCGCCTCCCTGCGCTGCTCCACCCCCCCCCTCCACCCCGCCTCCCCAGTATAAGCCAGACCTGTTACCGGCAGCAGATTTCCTTCCCTAAAGGTGATTGGTTTTTACAACAACCCTGTGGTCACCATTACTGAGATAGGTTTTCCTTTTAAATTCCAGATTTATTTCATTGAGTTTAAATTCACTCGCTGCTGCCTTGGAATTTGGATTATCTCTGGATCATTAGTTCCAGTAGCTGAGTAACATAACCACTTTGCTACTGTGCACCCATATTATCCCACTGTGATAAAGCGTCCCCACATCCAAAATGTTAACTATCTCATTCCCTTTTTCAGTTGCTGACTGAGCGGCTATGAAGTTTTTGTTTGCTTTATTTATCTGAGATGGAATTGGTTGCATTTGCTGGGGCTATAACACCCCTCCTTGTGATTCATACAAAAGCCAAGTGTCAATTTTGCAAATTAAAAACTACTAATTATCAGGGGATGTCAAGATATCAAAGAAGTGAGGCTTTGGTCATTTCATTTATGTATCTTGTACATATTGTTCTATTTCTATATTGTCGGAGATTCTTAATATTCAGGAGACTAGTTTCTAGGGGTCACCACAACTGGTGATGTAAAGGGCATGTAGCTGAAATTAAACAAATGAAGTACCCTTAGTTAATAATAGGGCAAGGAATGCTGTAGTCAATGTGTTTTTAATTCACTCATGGGATTTGGATGTCGCTGGCTAGGTCATCATTCATTATCCAATTGTAATTGCCCTTGTTCGGAGGGCATTTAAGAGTCAACTGGTCCGGAGTCACATGTAGGCCAGACCAGGTAAAGGTGGCAGATTTCCTTCCCTAAAGATGATTCGTGAACCTGATGGGTTTTTAAGACAATTGGCAATGGTTTCATGGTCGTTATCAGACTTTTAATTCCAGATTGTTATTGAATTCAAATTTCACCATTTGCCCAGGTGGGATTCGAACCCCAGTACCCAGAGCAATACCCTGGGTCTCTGGAATACTAGTCAGTGGTCCCCTCCCCACCCCCTCCAAACTGTGTAAACTGTGCTTTTAGAAATCACTTTAAGATTTTGCTACATTTAGCGACAGAAAATTGCAAATGCAATAATGTTAATCCAACTTCATTCTGCTCAGAAACAGTCACCGATGCTGTTCTCTATTCTCATCAGAATGCACACAAATAGGCAGAAACTTAGAGTGAAATGCAACTTGAAACATGTTATCATGGCATTTCCTCAGTTTTACTTAAAGGACAGCCTATTTTTTTCAACAACCTTTGCAAAATATGAAAAAGAGGAAATTACACTACGCAATGGTTAGGATCCGACTGCATCTGGGTTAAACCTGCTTTGATTGGGTTCTGATGAAGAGTCATAACGGACTCGAAACGCCAACTATGTTCCTCTCCACCGACGCTGTCAGACCTGCTGAGTTTTTCCAGCAATTTTTGTTTTTGTTTCAGATTTCCAGCATCCGCAGTATTTTGCTTTTATTTGATTGGAAAAGGAATTGTGTACGATGCAAAAAGGTGGAACATGACTCGAGGATAAGACTCTGTTTTTCCCCATCCAGCCTGTCCCATGTGACTTGTGCATTGCACCACAGAGACTCCGTCTCCCCACCTGAAAGCTATGGCGATCTCCTTATGTCAAGCATTTGTATTCACGGAGTGGATTTTTGACTTCATCGCCCGAAGCAGTAATCTGATGTGGGGAATCACTTGCTCTCTTTCCAGAAGCCCATCAGATCTGCATTCCTTTCACTTTAATAGAGTAAAAAACACGTAGGGTGGGGGATTGGGGTGTGTGGGGTGGGGAGTGCAGGGGAATGATTGGCTCTATAAAAGATTACCCTTCCAGGTAATTGCCAGCCGGTGAAGCTGTAGCTCTTTTACCCCTCTCATCACCAGGTATGCAAATTTGCATGGTACAATTTCAAGTTTAGAGAATTCTTACAAAATATTAGATGTGGGGTGGAATTTTACCCCAGCGGGATTTTATAGTCCCACCGAAGTCAATGGACATTTGAATGATTCACCCCGTTTTATGCCCTGTAAAGTTCCGCCCATGGAATGTAGTGCAGTGTGTTTTTTAATAATGTTTTGAACAACTTTAAAATAAATGATAAATAATCCACAGTTTATCAAATAACATGCAAGGAAACTTATAATCTACCTGAAAGCGAAATGTACCTTTATTTCCTCAGTAAATCTTCTTTCTTTGCTTTGCAAGAAACCTTGAATAGAATGTTGAAAGGCAATTAAAATTAATGGAACTGTTTAAATTTTTAACAGGGGTTTGGATGTTGACTCCTGCTTTAAGACTGATTTGGGAAAGAGAGTCTGCAAAGTGCTGGCTTTATGGAGTATGTGAATATAGTGCTGCTACTGAGTGCCTGTTAATCTCTGCTGTCCTCTGATCTCTGGAGTGCAGCAGTGTTTGTTTGCTTCTGTCATTTATTTTAAAATGTAATCTTTCCTTCCATTTAAGTTAGCCTTGTGATGAGGTTAATCAATTTGTTCCAAATAAAGGCGATTTTCGATTTTGACTAGTATTCTCTGTTTTCATTAATCATGTCAGGAATGAAGATATGGCTTTAATTAGAAAAAAGTCTAATGTATGGATATTTTAAAATGCTATCGAATTTTCATGACTTACAAGATGTTTTGTTGAAAGGAAATGTTCTGATTTCCATTCTAATGGATTAATTAAAACAATTTAATTCCACTGTGACAAATTTTGACACCGATTGTGACTCAAAGTGAAACTGCTTTGGTCTTGAAACCTGTCTGGTTTCTGGGAAAATATTCATTATCTCCTTCTTGAGGTAACACACTCAGATCTAGTCATGTTTGACACATAACACTGACTGTCGCATTACCTGCTGGGTAAACTCGCTTAACGCTGCAGCACCCCACGCTTTACTTAATCGAGAGGAAGACTTGCATTTATGTGGCACCTTATGTCTCTCAAGTATCTAAAAGTGCCCCACCGACAATAAGTTACTTTGAAGTGCAATGGCTGCTGCTGCAAGAGTGAATGTGGCTGTCATTTTGTGCACAGCAAGATCAGTAACCAGTCGGCAGATGAATGAACAAGCTTTCCAGCTCGTGGTCAACAGCATTAGATTCTGATCCATTCTGTTAATCGCTGGTTTGATCACTGGCCAGGACCTGTTTGCGAAAAATTGAAGGCAATATGATTTGCAAATTAAACTTAATATAGTATTCGACCTTTAGCAAAATAACTGTGGATGCTGGAAACCCGGGGCAGAGTTTTCTGCCTGTCAGGCACCTGATCGCCGCCCGCGATTGGGTCTGCCTCGCCATTTTACACCGTGGGCCAATTAAGGCCCACCCAGTGTGAATCGTAGCTCCTGAGGACAGAGGGAGCGGGTGGGCAGGGGCCTGTTTTAAAAAGTCACTGCAGCCTCTCAAAGGCTGCGAATCACAGCCAGTGGATGGGCTCCCCAGAGCGCTGCTGGTGAGCAGGCCAGGCAGGAGGGTAGGGCAGGGAGTGCACCGTGCCCCTCGTTTTTCCGATGATCGACTCGCTGCCCTCCTCGAGGAGGTGGCAGAACCCATCTCATTACCACCCTCTCAGGGTGACCTCGGCATGGGCAATATCTGCTGGCCCACCCAGCGAAGGACACATGGCGTCAATGATTCAATGCAGTGACTACACTCAGACTTGCCAGGGGGTGGGGTGGGTGGGTCCTCGTACCCCAGGGACGGGAGGAGGTGGCGGAGGTGGTGAGCTCCCGCGACGTGGTGCGGCGCACCTGGATCCTGTGTCGCAAACGTTTCAACGACTTGTTGCGCTCAGGAAGGGTGAGGACCAAGTTGGCATCGGCCACTTTACCCAGCAGATAGGCTTTCCCCCCTGGCAGCGCCCCACCCACCCACCCCACCCCCCCCCGGCAAGTCTGAGTGTAGTTGCTGCATTGAATCATTGACGCCATATGTCCTTCGCTGGGTGGGCCAGCAGATATTGCCCATGCCGAGGTCACCCTGAGAGGGTGGTGATGAGATGGGTTCTGCACCCGCAGCATGTGGTACACTGAGACCCACATGACTGTTTCGGGGACAACCTGGAGCAGCTGTACCCAGGGGCAGAGCTGGAACTCCAGGACACGTCAAAGTCAGAGTGATGAGATGCTGGGAGGGGAGCTTCAAGGTGGCGCAGCACCGATCGATCTGCTGCCCTCTGTGCTCCATGTGCTTGTCCCTTCTTGCTATGGAAGGTTAGACCATGTGGTGCTTAATGTGATGTAGGCAGCGTTTGGCCAAGGGGGTGGGGGTGGAGGGGGACAGGCCGAGCATCTTTGTGTGAGTGTTCGGCAGCTGTGGGGTGAGGAGACACTGGAGCCCTGTGATGTCCCACTCTGGTTGGGGTGGACTGTCCAAGAAGAGAATCCAGGTACAAGTAGCACTAATCAATGCTCTTCTCTCCTTTTCAGGAGAAGAATGTACATAATGTCGCCGAGTGGGTGAGGACTGGCGGAGAGCCGGCACAGGTGGCGATTCTTAGCCGCTTCGAGCAGGAGGCCCTGGATTTGGAGAGGCGCCATGTGCCCAGGTCCACCGGTGTCGGTGAGGCTGGGGTGCCACGGGCAGGTATGTTTGCCCAGCACTGAGGTCACCATTGTTCTCCCAACAGCCATGGCAGTGCTGAATGTTCAGTGACTGAAGTTTGCAACATGGTTTGACCATTGTTTATGGAAGGATGAGCACATAATGGCTCAGGGGACAGGGATGCACATTGACATTGTCTCCACATTAACTGATCAAATGTCCTTGTTCTTCCTTTCAGCATCAGTGGAGCAGGGCCGGGAGGAGGAGCACCAGGGGTCCCCTCTCACACCCGAGGGCCCTGAAGTCTGATCAACGTCACACCGTTTCTGCCAGGCAGGCACCAGCACAGATACTAGCACCTCGATGGGATTTAGAACATTGGCTACTGTCCCAGGGCACAGTGGTGAGGGCACTTCACAGTCACTGGAGGAGCTGGCAGAGACAGTGTGCCCATAGCGCCTGCAGTCGGAGGACTGCAGGGGACCAGGCACATGCTCAGTTGGTGCCTGATGATGTGCCTCTGGAGTCGTCTGTGATGCAGTAAATGCAGGAAATGCGGACGAGTGTGCGGGAGCATCTGGGGGAGACACATGAGGCAATGCTTAGCTTGGTGTCCATGGTGGAGGAGTCTACGCAGACCATCGCCGAAGCAATGAGCCTCACGGCTAAGCACCTTGCGTCCTCCATGGAAAGTGTGCGACTCTCGTGGCGAGGGTCCTCCAGGAGACCCATCAGGGCTTCCTGGTGATGTGCTGGGACCAGCAAGCCCTCACATTGACAAGTCTATCCAATCTCTCTTCATAACTTAAATGTTTCATCCCAGGTAACATCCTGGTGAATCTCCTCTGCACCCCCTCCAGTGCAATCACATCCTTCCTATAATGTGGCGACCAGAACTGCGCACAGTACTCCAGCTGTGGCCTCACCAAGGTCCTATACAACTCCAACATGACTACCGTACTTTTGTAATCTATGCCCCGATTGATAAAGGCAAATGTCCCAAATGCCTTTTTCACCACCCCACTAATATGCCCCTCTGCCTTCAGAGATCTACGGACACACAGGCCAAGGTCCCTTTGTTCCTCAGAACTTCCTAGTGCCATGCTGTTCATTGTATACTTCCTTGTCAAATTACTCCTTCCAAAGTGTATCACCTTACACTTTTCAGGGTTAAATTCCATCTGCCACTTATCTGCCCATTTGACCATCCTGTGTATATCTCCCTGTAGCCCAAGACACTCAACCTCACTGCTAACCACCTGGCCAATCTTTGTGTCATCCGCAAACTTACTAATCCTACCCCCCATATAGTCATCTGTGTAGTTTATATAAATGACAAATAATAGGGGACCCAGCACAGATCCCTGTGGTACGCCACTGGACATTGGCTTCCAGTCACTAAAGCATCCTTCTGTCATCACACTCTGTCTCCTACAACTAAGCCAATTTTGAATCCACCTCATCAAATTACCCTCTATCCCATGTGCCTTTGCCTTCTTTATAAGTCTCCTGAATGGGACCTTGTCAAAGGCTTTGCTGAAATCCATATAAACTACATCAACCACACTACCCTCATCTACACACCTGGTCACCTCCTCAAAACATTCAATCACATTTGTTAGGCATAACCTCCCTCTGACAAAGCCATGCTGACTATCCCTGATCAAATCTTGCCTCTCCAAGTGGAGATAGATTCTCTCCTTCTGAATTTTCTCCAATAGTTTCCCTACCACTGACGTGAGACTCACTGGCCTGCAGTTCCCTGGCTTATCTTTACAACCCTTCTTAAATAGCGGAACCACATTAGCTGTTCTCCAGTCATCTGGCACCTCCCCCGTGGCCAGAGAGGAATTAAAAATTTGGGTCAGAGCCCCCTCCCTTGCCTTCTGCAGCAGCCTGGGACACAAATCATCTGGACCTGGAGATTTGTCCACTTTTAAGCCTGCCAACACCTTGTCACTCCCTATATCAATTTGCTCAAGAACCTCGCAGTCTCTATCCCCGAGTTCGATACCTTCATCATCATTGTCTTGGATGAAGACGGATGTGAAGTATTCATTCAACACTCTACCGATGTCCTCTAGCTCCACCCATAGATTGTCCCTTTGATCCCTAATGGGCCCTACTCTTTCCCTGGTTATCTTCTTCCCATTGATTTACTTATAGAATATCTTGGGATTTCCCCTACTTTTACCAGCCAGAGCTTTCTCATATCCCCACTTTGCTCTCCTAATTGCTTTCTTAAGCTCCATCATGCACTTTCTGTACTCCACTAATGCCTCTGTTGATTTGCTTCCCCTTGTACCTGCTCAAAGCCTCTCTTTTCCTTCTCATCGTATCCTGAATATCTCTAGTAATCCATGCTTCTCTGGGCTTGTTATCAGGCTAGAGGGAACATGTTGAGCCTGTACCCTCCCCATTTCCTTTTTGAACGCCCCCCCACTGCTCCTCTGTAGATTTCCCCACAAGTAGCTGTTCCCAGTCTACCTTGGCCAGATCCTGCCGTATTTGACTAAAATCCACTCTCCCCCAATCCAAAACATTTTTTTGTGCGTTAAATATGCTTTTAAGAACTTGAAGCACCTGACTGAAGATATTTAAAATAACCTGAAAACAATGTTTTAAATGGTGAGGATTTTAAGGCATACTGGAGTTGAAGCTACACTAATAAGTTCTTTAAGTATATCCTTAAGTCAAATGATAACAGAACATTACATGGATAAATTAAAAAAATCCAACTCTTGATGAAAGAGCATTATTAATTTAAAAACTGTTTTTAAGGTAACATGGTGGAGGCAGATTCAATCATGGCTTTAGATTGGGAATTGAATAAAGATCTGAAGAAAAATAATTTGCAGGGCTGTGGGGACTAGGCAAGGGAGGGGGTCCAGCAGAGTTGCTGTTGAAGAAAGTTGGCACAGACTTGATGGGTTTGTTCTCTTTCTCTGCTGTAACCATTTTTTTTTGATTCTATAACTGATGAGGAGGCTATTTTGTTTCAGCAATACTCTTACCCATTCAGAGGTTGATGGGTCCACAGTGTATTTTCAGTGGTGCGTGTGTGTGTGTGTGTGTGTGTGTGTGCTTTTTGCATTCATTGATTTAGGATTGTGCAGGAATTGCACAATAGTTGAATAACTGCCCTTTGCAGAAGGCAGGGAACCAAAGTCAAAACTGAACTCAAGCACAGCAAATAATCACTTAACTCCAGGATTCAAGATCTTGAAGGGAATTTATAAAACCGCTCCAATAAAATAAACGGTGAAAGATTGAGATGAAGAGGAAGCATGGAGGGCCCAAATGGACCCTTTTCATGCAAAAGGGCTGTGGATTACATAACCGGGATAGGTCAACGAAGTGGTCATAGCGTCAGTGGGTGCGAGGGACAATTGGATACATTTGCAAAAAGCAACAAAGGGAAGATTAGGAGCATTTTTTTACGCAGCGAGTTGTAATGACCTGGAATTGCTCTCTGAAAGACGCTGGATGCAAATTCAGTGCTAACTTTCAAAAGGGAATTGAACATATTCTTTAAAGGAACCCCTTTGAGATAGAGAGCATGTGAGTGGGATTAACTGGATAGTCCTTTCAAAAGGGAAATGAACGTATTCTTTAAAGGAACTCTGAGATGGAGAGCATGTGAGTGGGATTAACTGGATAGTTCTTTCAAGAGCTAACATTGGCCTGAGCACTGGCGCTATGTATGTCCTCCTTTTGTCTTCTTTGATTCTATGGTTGTGGAGCGAGGAATGATAAAGGAGCTGAGCTTGGAATTCCTGTTGGTTAAAGCTTAGTAAGACATCTCCTGCCTTGAAAGTTTCTTTCTGCCCCCTCAGCACCCTCCTTCAAGAATATTAAGAAATTCTCCTCTCAAATCTGCAGTGTCCCAGTCAATAACCTTCAGCCTGGAGATTTGTGGGTCCTGTTTCTGCGATTTTGTTGCCTGGTGTCACCATTTATACCAGCCGCTGATTGGCTATGGGTGATGGCTTTGCTTAGGGTTGTTGGAAGTTGAACCCCATGAAGCCAGACAGAATCTTAATGAGAAGTCCAACTGGCATTTGGCTTTCCTGAATCCTGCCATTGGAATGCGAATTAAGGAACTTCCCGGTGACCTGAGGAATTCCACTGGTGCCAACAAGAGAATGTACCGGAAGAGCAGAAGCTTAATGCTTCCCCCCCCACCCCACCCACCCACCCCCGGCCTCCCCCCACCCACCCCACCCCACCCACCCCCCCCCCCAACACTTGTTACATTTGTGAGAAGCCCTCTGGGGATTTTTTTGTCTCTGTAGTAAATGCACAGCATAGATTTTCCCAGTGAATTGGATTAAAGTGAAGGGGTTAAAATATTATTGATTGGAAAACTTAGAAGATTTGGGCTATGTTTTTGGTGCACTGACAATGTAGGGAAGGTTGTGGGCTTGTGGATCAGTGAGTGTGATCAAATAAGACTTTCACTGAGAGCCTTATAATTTAGTTAGAATGTGTTTCTGTCAAACCCTGAGAGGATCCAATTGGCTAACAGAAGAAGAACTCTGTGAATAAGTACCCTTATTATTTGGCACTTATCCTGAGAGTTCTTTCTTGAATTTCAAATAATGCTTTGCTTGTTGTGGATCCCCCCCCACAAATGTATCTTCATTTACAGGTTCCCTCTTGGAGCGATCTAGATATATTGATATCAGCCAAAGAGATTCAGCACACCATAGGATGTCAGTGTTTTCATTCAAATCCCTGCTGGAGAGTTGAAGATGAATGATAAAACTTCTGTAAACTACATCGTGTGATGCCTGCGAATAGAGTTTCATAGAATCATCGAATCATCTGACACAGAAGGAGGTCATTCAGCCCATCATGCTTCTGAATGAAAGGCCTATCCATTTAGGCACACTGCTGTTTTATCATCGACAATTTCCTTTCCTCTTCAAGTATTTAACCAATTCTCTTTTGAAAGTGATGATTGAATTTGCTTCCATTATCCTTTCCGGCTAATTATTTTTTAAAATTCATTCAGGGGATGTGAGTGTCACTGGTGAGGCTGGCAGTGACAGTGAAGGAACTGTGATATACTTGCCAAGTCAGGATGGCATGTGGCTTAGAGAAGAATTTGCAGCTGGTGGTGTTCCCATGCTTGTTCTCCTAGGTAGTAAAGGTCATGGATATGGGCAGTACTGTCAAAGGAGTCTTGGCGAGTTGCTACTGTGCATCTTCCATATGGTGCACACTGCTGCCACTGTGTGCTGGTGTTGGACGGAGTGAATGTTTAAGGTGGTGGATGTGATCCTGCTCAACTGGACTGCTTTTTCCGGGATGGTGGTCTTGAGTGTTGTTGGAGCTGTACACATTCAGACAAGTGGAGAGTACTCCATCACTCTTCTCACTTATGCCTTGTAGATGGTGGGCAGGCTTTGGGGAGTCAGGAGGTGAGGTCCATGCCACAGACTTCTCAGCCTTTGACTTGCTCTTGTAGCCACAGTGTTTATATGGCTGATCCAATTCTGGTCAAGGTTAAACCACAGGATGTTAATGATGAGGGATTCAGCAATGGTTATGCCATTGAGCATGAAGGACAGATGGTTAGATTCTCTCTCTGTTGGAGATGGTCATTGCCTGGATTAGTGACCCATATTGTGACAGTGCTAAAGGGCAGGAGCATCTGGCCTTTTGTAGTTGGGGACAGATGTGTTAAAACCAACAGCTGTGTAACACAGGAGCTTGAACTCCCATTCACAAAAAACCTGAGGCCTCTCTACATACAGAAGCCTGATTCTGTTGGACAAAAATGTGAGACCTTCCCCACCCTCATGAATACATGCAAGTTTTCATCACAGCCCCCTCTTTTTGCCTCTCCTTCAGAGCCTTCGTGTCAATCCTCATCTTTGTTGCCCCATTGAAGCTGCTTAAAATTCCCAAGCCTGGGGGAGCTGTAAAGACTGGTGACTTGAGAGTGGGAGAAGAGGGTTAGACTTTTCCTAAGGTCCTGGCCCAGGAACTTTTAATTCATTGAAATTTAAAATTTGGCTTTGCACACCATGAAAATGCACAGGCCTCATCATCATGGGAAAGAGCAAACCAATCCATGGGCTGCACTTGGCACATGAGGTCCTGCTCACACAAGCCACAGATCCTCTGTAAAGGACGTCACTCTGGATCAGACGCTCCATGACAGAAAGCTGCCACTCAAAAACCTATGAAAATGTGGGTAGGGCAACTGTCATCATGATGAATAGTGAGCACTGCTGCTTTGTTGCTGGCTGCAAAACTGGGCCACTGTGAATAAAGTAACCTCATCACATCTGCTTCGCACATTCACACTGAAAGAGGTCACTAGGCTCCACCGATGAGCACTATGAGTGAGGATAAGACAAATGCTTAAACGGCAAGAATTATTGATCAGTGATAGGCAGCTAGTTTTACACTATCAGAAGCAATAGAGCAGGAACTCTAAGTGAAATGCCAGCACTGAACTCCACAGGTACCCTTCTTTAATGGGGCATGAGGAATTCTATTAAGAGCCCATTGGTGATGGTATGTCTGAGTTACCTAAATGTTTGATTCACTGCTACTTTATACAGTCAGAAATTAGTTGCACTTTACCTGTGTTTGGTGTTCTAGGAGTGTAAAGACATCTGAGATAATAAAGACATCAACGTGCTCCATTAACAAGTAGAGATTAAAGAGGAAAGTGTTTTATCTCACTGTTTAATTCCCCGAGCACTCGGATCTTACAAATCCCCAAAGTTATAACTTCAAATGTATTACCATTAAGTTATCTCTTTGGGACACTGTTACTGCATTGTCAGGCTAATTATTAAGTAACAGCAGATCTCTCCTTCACATTAAAAAATCTTATTATTTATGTGATTTGTCTTCCTTTTGTATATGAGGATAGAGTTTCTGCTTTCAGTGCAATCACAATCTGGGTATAATTTACACTAAAATTGTGCTGGTTTTCCAAATGGATTATGTGACTGAGGGTTCCAAACAAACTTATTTGCAGAATCACAGAAACAGATTATCTGGCATTTATCACATTTCTCTTTGTAGGAGCTTGCTGTACTCAGATTGACTGCCATGATTCCTACATTACAACAGTTCAAAAATATTACAATGGCTGTAAAGCATTTTTGGACATTCGGAGGTCATGAGAGGTGCTATAGAAATACAAGATTTCTTTGGTGCTATGTTCTGGTGGTGTGATTGTAACCTGTTTTTTGCTGATGTCATTATTATTTCTCCGGTGCATTTAATGTGTTGGTGTCTTTTTGCCGCATCTTTGGTGTGTTATTGGCATATTTTAGTGATTTTTTGGTGCATTTTTATGTTCTATGTGGGGTTGCTTTGCTTGTAAACCAACTGCACACTTATCTGTCGGTGACAACTATGTACTGCAGACGCAGAGACTGATATGAGGTGAAGCGCTTGATATTTATTCACACAGACAACAGAGCGCTAACATATGTGTTTTTCCAAACAGACCCTACTCCAGACTAACAGTAACATTGTAGCCTGCGCTACACAGCTATTGGGTCATACAGTCATGTGATCAACCTGTTCACATTCTCTTAAAGGTGTATTACACCTCAGATTACCACAATTTTGCTTGAGCACGTTGGTACTTGCTTCATCATGTTTTGCTAGTGCATTTCATTGGTTACCATATTAAAGAGCGGGGAGACTTCATTTTAGGAAGAGAGCGGGGAGACTTCATGTGAGACCAGCAGCGGAGTGATGTCATGAACCAAAACGTGACTTGAGTGCAGGGAAAGCAGCTGATTGGTGAGCAAGGGGAATCATTATTTCATCATCTACCCTGTCAAGATCCCTCAGGATCCAATATGTTTCACTGAGATCACCTCCCATTCTTCTAAACTGCAATGGATACAGATCCAACCTTTCCTCACAAGACAACTCCTTCTTCCCAGGAATCAGTCGAGTGAACCACCCCTGCGCTGCTTCTAATGCAATCATATCCTTCCTTAAGTATCTTGCAATAAACAGGGGAATGAAATATAAAAGTAGTCCCCTCAGATTAACTTCAAATCCCCTCTTTGTTTCACTCCACCCTTCTTCTGTAATCTCTGATCCTATATCCTATTTCATTTCCTCTACCCTCCTGACTGATCTACAATTACTGCTCTTTCCCCTTCCTGCACTGCGCCATTGGTGGCTCGGAGTTGCTTCAATCTTAAAACAGGTACTTCAAGACTATTTGAACATGCCTTACATCATCTCCTCTATCTAGGTTACTGTTAGTTACGGCTCCATGGTAGCACTTTCACCTCCAAACGAATAGGCTTTGGGTTCAAACCGCCCCCCACCCCACCTCCAAAGGTTGAATTTTATGGGTGGGGGGGTGGGGAAGGCACATTGCTGCCCATCCTCTCCACCACTGATAGAAAAGCCAGTCACAAATCAACTGACTTTAAAACAGGCTTCCCCGCCGGTGACCTCAGCAAATTGTGTGCGACTTCCGCCCCTCGGTGGAAAGAAGTCCCGCCTTCAAGGACTGCCAGCCAATCTGATTGGCCAGCAGCTCTTGCAGTCCCAGCAGTGCCAGAACCCAGTAGTGGGCGCTGCTGGGACTGCAAGCAGGCGCTCGAAGAAAATAGCATGGATACTAAAGGCAGGTAAGCTGGGTCCGCTTTGGGCAGGGAGGGAATGGGCACGCTAGGATGGAGGGTAAGAGGGGATGGGTTTTGGTGGGGAGACACAAAGTGGGGGTACGATCTTAGAAGGGGGTACCCTTGATGGACTCAGGGCTCTTACCCAGCTCCCTCCCCTCCCCTCCCCTCTCCTGCCACCAAAATCCTTCCTGCCCTTTCACCAACCTTGGAGAAAAAATGGCTCCCCCACCCCCCACTCTCGCTTGGCTTCCACTGCCCAACGCATTATGGCGGTGGAAGCAGATTGAGGTCCTTAAGTGGCTATTAATTGGCCACTTAAGGGCCTCAATAGGCCTAAAGGTGGCTGGGCCAGTGGGCACTTCAGCCACCCCCTGTCTTATGTGTCCGCGTCAGGGATGGGCTTGAAATTACGTGGCCCTCCGCCAAAAACGTACCCAGAGGGGAGCTGTAAAATCAACCTCAAGGTTTGAGCAATAAAATCTAGGCTGGTATTCCAGTGCTGTACTGAAGGAGCACTACAGTGTCAGAGATGCTGTATTTCAGATGAGGCACTAAATTACTGTCTGCCCTCTCAGGTGAATGTAATATTTTGAAGAAGAGCTGGAGTGTTTTCCTGGACCTGGCCGATATTTAGCCTTTAACCAGCATCATTAGAAAAAAAGTTATCAGATCGTTAACACATTGGTTTTGGTGGGATCCTGCTGTGCACAAGTTGGCTGTTATATTTCCTATGTTATAACAGTGGCTACTTTTCAGAAACGCTTAGCTGTAAAGCACTTTAGGATGTCATGAGGTGGTGAAGAGTGCTATAGAAATGCAGAGTTTTTATATTCTTTTGGTTCCCACACAGTAATTCCTTTGTAAAGGGATTTGGGGCATTTTGGTTTGTCAACAGCTCTATGTGAGTGTATGTTGGTAGGTGATTGTTGTTCAGATATGCGCTTAATGTTCCAAATTGGCCCTGTAGATGTAGCTGAAATTTTCTGCCAATTTCCATCAGCTGCTGTTTCTGCATGATAAATTACCTTATAGGAAATATAAATGGATCTGGAGATGAAAGATGATCTTAAAATGGAATTTAATCTTCTCAATGTTGATTTGCTGCTGTGTATTGTGCCGAATTGAATGCACTTCACTCAAATCTATTTGCAATTTAAAACAAGTAAACTCCATGCTTATTATTCATTCTACAGGGGGTATTCATTGGAGCCATAAAGTATAATTTTGATTTCCATAAGTCAGGCTGACTGGATAATGTGTTAGTTTATTGAGAGAGTTGAGTGTTTTTGTTTATGGAGTTTCAAGTATTAGTTTGGATTGGCAATTAAAAAGAAGATCCTTAAAGAGGCATATAATACCAAGGGTAATAGAGGTAAGCTCAGAATATTACTTCAGATTAAGTCAGGTAAGGAATAAGTAGACAGCTAGCATTTCAATTGGTGAAAGCAACTGACAAAATAGGAACTTCTTTATTTAGTTGTAAAAGCCTGGAATAACCTGTTGGGCAGGGCCGCAGTTAATAATAGGACTGATATTCAAAACTCCACCAAAATTGTGAGGAAAACATTTGTGTGCAGCAATGTTAATGTTGATTGTTTGAATGGTCCTTTTTTCACCCTTGACTTTATGTTTCAAACCATGCACTTAATAAACTAACAACCTCCTTCATTAAAATGAACTTTGTCCCTCTATAGTGTAGATAATGAGGAGACCATTACTCTCCCTCCATTGTGTTCTGAACTGCCACTAGATTTTGTGAATGGGTCCTTCTGTCTTGGACTCTAGGTGTTGGACTTTGTTCTTAGACTGTAGACATACTCTGATATCTACTTAACACCTATTTTTTAGGACTAGTTCTAAACAGGTTGCAGACTAGGCATGTGACTCTTAGGAATGAATCCAACCTTTCTCTTTCTCTTTCTCTCTCTCTCTTTCTGTCAGCCTAATACATGGGTGACAAGTGTCAGTGGTACAGCATTATACATTAGCATATGCCATCTGTTAACCCATTATACTATACCTCTCCCAAGTATGCCACCTTACTTTTTAACATCATGTCCTTAACTATTTACATGGCATTTATGTAACTCCCTTTTTACAAATACTGATTCCACTCAACTCCAACTCCTCCTCTTCTCCTCCCGAAGCCAGTGCTGGGGGGTTCAACCTTCCTCAGCCCTCAGGGAAGACTTCTTGGAGACATGAGGGCTTTCTTCCGCATCTGGGAAGTCATCATCATCTGCAGAATATGACAACACTTGATCATCATTAATGTCAACGTTACTAGAAAGCTGAATATAGGTTTCAGGAAGACTGAGCTGCAAGGACAATGAAGACTTTTCAATGAAAGACTGATCCAAAAAAGAAGAATGAAGAGAATCAAATTTTGGACCCTCTGGGACTAGAAGTGAAGAACTAGGGACACTCTGAGGAACTTAATATTCCCTAGAAGGATTCTGGGAAGAAACTTCAAAAGAGGAATGATCTTCAGCTCCAGGGAAGACTGTCACAGCTATGTCATCCTCTGCTGTGTCGAAGATAGAAAAGGCTTTGAAGATCTGAGATTTCAATGAACTTAAATGATGAAGGGAAAAAAATGACAAAATTCCAGTATGCCTTTCAGAAAAAGAAGAGATGATTTCTCAATGACACTTTGGAATGACTGTCTACTTTCTGTAGGTAGTGGTAAGAGAGCCACTCTACTCTCTGTGCGAGGTTGCTCCACTATGGGCAATGAGGAGAATTGCTGAGAATATGGAGAGAAGACAGCCTCAAATTCTGGAATGAGAGGAATCTCTTGCAAGCAATTTAATTCTGGGGGAAGATTGCTCTACATGATTCTGCTGCTTCAGAAGTGCTAAAGGCTCTGCACAGTTTCTGTGCTGAACTCCAGCTCTGAAGAGAAGACTTTCAACTGGGACTGAAGTATGGGTGTGAATGGACTTTCACCCTGGGAAGGTACCAGCTCTCTAACAGCGTGATCCTCTATGGCCTCTAACTTGAACTCAGGCAAGGCATTCTCCGTGGAAGACTCTTCATGATCAACAGGAGATAAATTAGGCAATACTTTAGTGGAACTGAGATCTTAATTCTGTTCAGCCCTAAAAGCACAGCTGATTCTTCTAAAATAAAAACAAACTTCATAAGGTGCATCATTCTCTAGGACCCCAACCTCCAAGAGATCGGTCACTCAGTGCTGCCCAGGATTCTTCCTCATCCCTCTCTAGGAAGAACCAATTCCAGTCCAGAAGATCTTTTAAGGGGATGGTCACAGTCAGCTGCAGTGCCTTCTGAATCCTCACTCTCTGGCCTTACTTTGTGAAGAACTGAGAGATTTGTAACTTCTGTGTCTGCCCTGGGTCTAGTGGATGGTGTCTCTGTGAAAGAAAGGAACTTATTACCTAGTGTATAAACTTGCTCAGCTTCTGACATCTGAATTTCCACTGCTTCTAAATAGAAGGTTGAAGATTGCTGTGTGAAGGACAGTGAGTCATTCAAAGGATGAGCATCTGTTTGTTCTAGGATTCCTAGAAGTATGACAACATCAACACTCAACAAGGATGTACACTGATTGTGAAGAATAGAGGATCAATGATCTCTCACCCCTTGGAGCTAAGAGGAGGAATAATTCTGTCTTTGATGGGAAGAACAATGAATGCCTCCTGAACATTGTATTTTGGTGTCTGGCGGATAAAGGGTCATCTGCTAAAGCCAGTCGAGGTTATCTGCTACTATGTTAACAGCAACTCCAGTATCAATTTTAAAAGTATTTTCAGAGCCTTGAGCTTGGACTGTACCTGATAAGTAGTCTGGATGAAGACTATCTACTTCCCCCGAAGAACTCTGTAGGGTCGCCATTTTCTGGACATCCTATTTCTTGGAAGGAATGTGTTTCATAAATATTTGCTGGTCTGTGACTTTGATTGAAATTACTGGATTTGCCAAAATGCTTGAAATGTCCAGTTTTGTCACACTGGAAGCATTTCTTTCCCCACGCTGGGCAGCCTTGACCTCTAGGCTCAATTCTCGAGCCACAACACAGGCAACTCAAAATGGCCAGTGTGTGTGGTTTCCCGCCCTTTTCAGTTAGTTTTGTAGGCTTTCGTATGGGTGGGGCCACTGTCCGTGGGCCTACCCAATCTATGGAGTTATGTGAAGTCTCAGTGTTGCCATGAATTATAGCCCGATTTAAATGCTTGAAACTCTGCCTGCCTCACATACTGGACTGCCTGGTCCAATGCAAGATTATCTTTGGCCTGCATAAAGCTGGAGAGTTTATATCCATCAGCACCACATATCCACAAGAACTAGCTAGGCAATGTAGGCCAGTTAGGTATAGGTTGGCTAGGAATAATTCGATCAATTTCCCCCAAGTCGTTGAGCGCTAGTCAAAACATGCTCTTGCAATTACTAAATTTTGCTTTGGGCTAAAATAGGTTTCAAAGGCTTTAATAATGGAATCGAAATCTGTGGTGGACTCCTGTGCACCCTGCCTTAACAGACCGGCGCCTGCTACTGGACCTACTGCATAAAGAAAAGAACTAACTTGGAGCTTTGGCTGTTTCTCGTGAAGACCTGATGCTTCTCGGCCCCAGAGAAAAGGGTGTTTCCATAACTCCCACTGCTGGCCTCTCTGCAGGCCTTTGAGGCAGCCAAACGGGCGGGTCAAGGGCAGGGACTGCTCACCAGGTATGGTCGTTGTTACCTCTCTCCATTGTATCACCTCCTGCCACCAAAATCTCTTGTTACTTTCAATGGTTTCTTCAATCTGTGGTTACTTCAATATCACCGATGTGTTCTCTCCATCACTGCCACCTTGTTCTGAGCTGCCACCATATTCTGTGATTGGATCCTTTTGTCTCGGACTGTAGATGTTGGACTTGGTTCTTAGACTGTAGGCATATGCTCTGGTATCTGCTTAACGCTTATTTATTAGCTCTACTTCTAAACAGGTTACAGAGTAGATATAGAGCTCTTAGGCATAATTCCAACTTCTCTTTCTCAAGTCCAACACATGACTGACTCGTGTCAGTGGTGCATCATCATCTATGTCACTAATTAGCATGTCCCATCTGTTAACCCTTTATACCACACACTGGAGCTACCTACAGGCTTTCCCTTGCCGCCTCTGCAAGGAGCAATGCCCCTCTTTTACAAAAGATGGATGGTGAGGTGGGAAAGTTAGCCATTTTTCACAGTCCCATGACGGCTATTTAGGTGTGGCAGGGTGGACAAGGGGTGAGGCACTTGATGCTGGCTTGAGGGAAGGAGGAAGGAGGAAAACTTTGACAGGAGGTTCAGGGGCGGTAGCAGTTGTCTCTCACCCTCTCTCACCCTCTCTCTACATGGGCCAGATTGTCATTTTTTGGGTTGGGACCGTGAGGTAGGGAGAATTTCTGCATCCCAACCCTGCATCACATCAGTGTGACCAGGTACGGGGCTATATTTGAATGAAAGGCTAATTAATGGCCAGAGGTCTCCAGAAGCTCGAGGGCCAATAGAAGGCCCTTGAACACTGAATAAAGCTGCAGCCTGCTGATGCAGATAAGTGAGAGAGAGAGAGAGAGAGAGAGGCTGCCTCAAGATGGAGGCCTCCCCCCCTCTCAGCATTTTAATAATGTTGAAAGTAAAAATGGCTACAGCTGCTAGGCCACCATGGTGGAAGGGCCTAAGGCCCCTTAATTGCCTGAATTGGCTACCCCACTGCTTGTGGGTGGGTAGCCATTGCGCCTCTGACCCAGTCTCTTTGAAAATGGCACAGTGGTGGGAAGATGCCAGTGAACTAGCATATCATTCTCCCATGGCAATTTCTCTGCTCACCTGCCTCCAGTGCCAACCCCATCCAAAATCCAACCCTATACCTCAGCTGAGAAAAGCTATACATTGATAAGATGCCTTTCATGCCTTCAGGACATCAAAATGCTTTGAAACCAATGAATTGCTTGTTTTGAAGTAATGTTACTATTGTTTTGTAGGTAAGTGTAACAGCACAAATCAAAGTCCCACAATGTGATAATCACCAGATAATTTGTTTTGGTGATGTTGGTTGAGGGATAAATATTGGCCAGGACAAGGGGACTTCCCTGCTCTTTTTTGAAATAGTGTCTTGGGACCTTTTTTGTCCACCTGGGAGTTCAGACTCCATTTAATGTCACATCTGAAGGACGGCATCTCCGATTAGTGCAGCACTCCCTGAGTCCATCACTGAAGTGTCAGAAGATTGTTGTGCTTTTGTCCTGAAGGCCAATACCCCTAACAAGCTGATCCAGAGGTAGGAGTGGGAACTACTGCCTTAAAGAGCTCCCCACCCATGGCCCCGTCTCCAATACTTTGTTTGCTTTCTCTTTGCTGGACCTTTATTCTGTCCCTTCCAAGGCAATCTGGAAACTGGCAGAAATGAGAAGGTATGAAACCAGCCTCCTCCATTTCTTTGGGGGTGGATATCACTGCTCACCTGCCAATGTTATCAAGGGAAAACAGTAAAATGCCTGTGGAATTATGTAACCGAGACACCCAGAGGAACGGTTTGCAGTTGATAGTGGATTCTCTAACCCTGGAGTCCAGACCCTGTATGAACTATGATATCCTACCACAGGTAAGGAGGCATTTGAACAATGACACAGTGTCATTATGGTGCATGTGCATGCCTTATGTTAGAGTACAATGGATTACGATCCATTATATTCTGCATAATTGCACTGCTTGAGAGTGTGGTGGAGGCAGATTCAATTACAGCTTTCAAAAGATTTTGGATAATTATCTGAATAGAAAGAAATGCAGGGCTACAGGGAAGAGGCAGGCGAGTGGGACTAACTGAGCTGGTTTTCTAGAGAACTGGCACCAACAGAATGGGCTGAATGGCCACCTTCTATCCTGTAACCATTCGATGTTCCTTTGATTTTATGATAATAGAATTACACAGCACTTACAATTACAAACATTATGCAATAAATTAAAACATAGCTATCCAAGACTAAGTTACACTACAGATCCAGTAAATGCAATTCTAACAAACATGACCTCACATTACAACATAAATATTGTTCACTAAATTATGCTATAAATACACACTAAATTGTAATGAAAATACAGTACATAAAATTTCAATACTGATGCAATTCAACAAATGTAAAGTACATTAAATTAATTTAAAATAGAATTTATTTGCATAATAAGTACAACACTGAATTATAATGCATAGTACATTAGAAATAATACAAATAAGGCACAATAAATTATAACGCTGGTTCAGTACATTAAATGAAACTGCCAATACAGCACAATAAGGTTGAATACAAATGTATGACATTAAATTATAATACAATTCTAAATTAAAATGCAAATACAGCATAATAAATTACAATACAAGTACAATTTCAATTATAAATCACAATTCAGTAAAGTTAATGCAGCATAATAAATTATACACAAACACAATACATTAATGTGTAGTACAATAAATAATATTACAAATACAGTAAATTAAATAGCTAAGACATAAATTGTTATTTACCCAATGGTTGTTGTGTCAGCTTTATGTCCACACCATCTCTCCTCTCATTTCCTGCTCCTTCTTGGTCCAAGCCTCTTAACCATCCCCCCAGCCTCCTGCAAGCTGCTATATATTCTCCCTCCAGATGCAGTATTCTCCTCTGAAAATAACTTGCGGGGAAGGGGAGAGAGGTAGGTTGAAAATTTGGAATTGAAGGACTGAGAGTAGGAGGCTGAAAGGTGTACCTGAGATAAGTAACTGGACTTTCCCTCTGTCCATGAGTAATATTAAAGGACGTTATCAAGTAAATGGATATAGCTCGTACTACTTACGCCACCATTAAGACTGCCTGTTTCCACCACCATAATACTGCCCAGCTTCACCTGTCTCAGATCATTCCCTGCTGAAACCCTCATTCATATCTTTGTTATTTCTAGACTTGACTATTCCAACGTTCTGCTCTCTGGTCTCCCCAGTTCCACCCTCCATAAACCTGAGCTCATCCAAAATTCTGCTGCTCGTGTCGTAACTTGCATCAAGTTCCGTTCCCCTATCACCCCTGTGCTTGCTGACCTACCTCGGCTCCCGGTCGAGCAACATCGTGATTTTAAAATTCTCATCCTTGTTTGCATATCCTTCTATGGCTTCACCCCTCCCTATCTCTGTAATCTCCTCCATCCTCACAAATCTGAGATACCTGTGCCCCTCTAACTCTGGCCAATAGGCATCCCTGATTTTAGTCGCTCTATCCTTGGTGGCCATGCCTTCAGCTGCCTAGGCCCCAAGTTTTAGAATTCCCTCCCTCCACCTCTCCATTCCTCTATCTCTCCATCCTCCTTTAAGACCCTTATAAAACCCTACCTCTTTGACCAAGCTTTTGGTCATCTGATCTAATATCAGCTTTTGTGTTTCGGTGTCATATTTTGTTTTATAATACTCCTGTGAAGCATCTTGAACACTTTATTACTTTAAAAGTGCTATACAAATATTAATTGTCATTATTATTCTGGTAGGTTAATAAATGGGAGTACAATTTTAAACTTTCACTTTCCCAAAACCACGAATCTCCAGGGACATATTTTAAAGGGTTTTATTTTTCTGTGGAAAGATCATTTCAATGTTGCCTGTGTGGCTATTGTGGTGTCATCCATTATTCCAGGCGTGTGTAGTGAGGATTGGTAATCGGTTGTTAGCACAGAACAAAGATAAATGATATTTCTGCCATCTTGCGCTCGTAGCTCAACCACTGCTCAAAACACCTGACATATTCTTCAAAAGTGGCACTCACTAAATGGCCAAGTGATAACCATTTAAGTGTAAGATCATTGGTAAGTGATTAAGATTGCCTAATGACTTTCCAGAAGGAATGCTAACGTCATGTTTACAAAGATGCTGAGAATTTTTTTTATGAATGTAGATTAACCTGGAAAAATGAAGATAACTATCATTGTGACACCATCTAAATCAGTGAATCACAAAACCTGGTGAAGTCAGCAAGCAATGTTGACATCACTAAACCAGTCTCCTATAAACCAATGTCATGGGAGCAAGTATCAATATTGGGAGCAATTACATAGGTGGCATAATGGTAATGTTGCTAGACTAGAACTTCAGAGATGCTGGCTAATGCTCTGGCGTCAAGGGTTCAATTCCTCCCATGGAATATAAAGCTAGTGATGGTGACCATGAAACTATCATGATTTTCCATAAAAACCCACCTGGTTCACTAATGCCCTTTAAGGAAGGAAATTCTCCAGACCAACAGCAATGTAGGTGACTTGACTGCCCTCTGAAATGACCTAGCAAGGGCAAATAGGGATGGGCAACAAATGCTGGCCTTGCCAGCGACACCCACATCCCATGAAAGAATGAAGAGGAAATAAAATGTGGTTAAATTATAAATTCTACATTGCTTCATGTTAAAGGACTAATGATTAAAGTTCCTCACTTCAGTTTTCTTCATTATACTTCTGAAGGTGGTGACATAGGTTTATTTCTGCACCAAACAATGGCTGTGCCTTGTACTTCACTTAAGCAGCCAATCTCTGTCTGGGCCCAAACACATCATAAATGCAAAGAAATCATAAAAATGTGTCAACAGGGGACAACCAACAAATGTTTGCCAATCAAAACAAATCGATATCTTGGAGGACTTCACTTATCTGGGTGGTTCCATTAATATCCAGGCAGCCAAAGACCAAGAGTTCAATGTGAGAATAGGTGAAGCATCATCATCAGCTTTCATCAGGTTGAAAAAAAATTTGGAACAGTGAAAAGCTTTCCATGAAAATGAAGCTTAGGCTCTACAAGGTGCTCTCTACTCTCCTACGCGGCGGTGAAAATTAGACCCTGGAAACTTGCCAAGAAAGGAAACTGGCTGCCTTTGAGGCCAGGGCCGCTAGTTTACGTGTCGCAATTGGACGGGCGGCCGACCTGAACTGGCGCAAAGTCGTGAGAGAAAACGTTGGGCGGGCGTCCCAACGTCATGGGGATGTTGCACCGGATCACGGGACAGCGGGCGCACGCGGGAGTCAGTAGCGCATCCGCCAACAATTAAAGACCCAATCGGCCAGGGTTTCTCGTGGTTCGTGCGCTTTTACGGTTGGTGCGTGGGACAGGTGGCCTTCACACTTTTGCATTCGTTCTTGATCCGGGGCAGGATAAAATACCCAGAAGACGTTGGAAGGTTGAGGGGTTAGAAGTATTGCTGTCAGTTGTTTGTAGTTGCGTTAGAGTGAGTTTGTGGCAATTTTTTTGTTTGCAAATACCCTTTGAGCAATACTGCAGCTCTCCGAGGCAGCTCCACGACAGACTCCCGCGAACGTTTGCTCGCACGATTTCGCACTACTTCGGGTCGACTGCGCGTCCGATTGCGGCACATAAAGTTACGGCCCTTGTATCAAAGTTCATTGTAAACCGACCACCCGCACCCTCATTTGCCTCGGTGCCCGTGCCCTTCCCACTCCCCCCTGACAGGGCCGAGCCTCTCTCAGCGCGTGCTTCATGCTGGCTGGGCTGACAGTTAATCGGCCAACCAGCATGAAATCACGAGTCAGCTGCGATCGCGGCTGCAGGCACATATCGTGTCCGCTTCTGGGCCTGCCGATTGTACACGACAAGTGCAAAATTCAGGTCCAGGTGTCTTTGAAGGATTCGAGGCCTACACCGGTGGGATTTTATACTCAACATTGATGTTAGAAAACGCTCAGAACAGCCTCCAGTTTCACTCATCATCTTTAAAAGATGGCTCCACTGACTTGGTCATGAGACCTGACTTCCATCATCACGGCCTGCTCATCAGGTCATGCATGGGCATCCTACTGGACATAGAAGAAGAGGGTGTCCCAAGATGAACTGGCACCAGACTGTCAGCAGAGATCTCTATATAAAAACAAAAAAACTGCGGATGCTGGAAATCCAAAACAAAAACAGAATTACCTGGAAAAACTCAGCAGGTCTGGCAGCATCGGCGGAGAAGAAAAGAGTTGACGTTTCGAGTCCTCATGACCCTTCGACAGAACTTGCGTTCGAGTCCAAGAAAGAGTTGAAATATAAGCTGGTTTAAGGTGTGTGGGTGGAGGGGGGAGGGGGGGGGGGGTCGCGGAGAGAGAGAGAGAGAGAAGTGGAGGGGGTTGGTGTGGTTGTAGGGACAAACAAGCAGTAATAGAAGCAGATCATCAAAAGATGTCAACGACAATAGTACAATAGAACACATAGGTGTTAAAATTAAAGTTGGTGATATTATCTAAACGAATGTGCTAATTAAGAATGGATGGTAGGGCACTCAAGGTATAGCTCTAGTGGGGTTTTTTTTATATAATGGAAATAGGTGGGAAAAGGAAAATCTTTATAATTTATTGGAAAAAAAAGGGGAAGGGGGAAACAGAAAGGGGGTGGGGATGGGGGAGGGAGCTTACGACCTAAAGTTGTTGAATTCAATATTCAGTCCAGAAGGCTGTAAAGTCCCTAGTCGGAAGATGAGGTGTTGTTCCTCCAGTTTGCGTTGGGCTTCACTGGAACAATGCAGCAAGCCAAGGACTGACATGTGGGCAGGGTGGAGTGTTGAAATGGCAAGCGACAGGGAGGTTTGGGTCATTCTTGCGGACAGACCGCAGGTGTTCTGCAAAGCGGTCGCCCAGTTTACGTTTGGTCTCTCCAATGTAGAGGAGACCACATTGGGAGCAACGGATGCAGTAGACTAAGTTGGGGGAAATGCACGTGAAATGCTGCTTCACTTGAAAGGAGTGTTTGGGTCCTTGGACGGTGAGGAGAGAGGAAGTGAAGGGGCAGGTATTGCATTTTTTGCGTGGACATGGGGTGGTGCCATAGGAGGGGGTTGAGGAGTAGGGGGTGATGGAGGAGTGGACCAGGGTGTCCCGGAGGGAGCAATCCCTACGGAATGCCGATAAGGGGGGTGAAGGGAAGATGTGTTTGGTGGTGGCATCATGCTGGAGTTGGCGGAAATGGCGGAGGATGATCCTTTGAATGCGGAGGCTGGTGGGGTGATAAGTGAGGACAAGGGGGACCCTATCATGTTTCTGGGAGGGAGGAGAAGGTGTGAGGGCGGATGCGCGGGAGATGGGCCGGACACGGTTGAGGGCCCTGTCAACGACCGTGGGTGGAAAGCCTCGGTTAAGGAAGAAGGAGGACATGTCAGAGGAACTGTTTTTGAATGTAGCATCATCGGAACAGATGCGACGGAGGCGAAGGAACTGAGAGAATGGGATGGAGTCCTTACAGGAAGCAGGGTGTGAGGAGCTGTAGTCGAGATAGCTGTGGGAGTCGGTGAGTTTGTAATGGATATTGGTGGACAGTCTATCACCAGAGATTGAGACAGAGAGGTCAAGGAAAGGTAGGGAAGTGTCAGAGATGGACCACGTGAAAATGATGGAGGGGTGGAGATTGGAAGCAAAATTAATAAATTTTTCCAAGTCCTGACGAGAGCAAGGGGAGAGAGAAGGGAGTCAAGATAACGAGAAATGAGTTCTGTGGGGCAGGAGCAAGCTGAGACGATGGGTCTACCGGGGCAGTTCTGTTTGTGGATTTTGGGTAGGAGATAGAAGCGGGCCGTCCGAGGTTGGGCGACTATCAGGTTGGAAGCTGTGGGAGGGAGATCCCCAGAGGAGATGAGGTCACTGACAGTCCTGGAAACAATGGCTTGATGTTCAGTGGTGGGGTCATGGTCCAAGGAGAGGTAGGAGGAAGTGTCTGCGAGTTGACGCTCAGCCTCCGCGAGGTAGAGGTCAGTGCGCCAGACAACAACAGCACCACCCTTGTCAGCGGGTTTGATGACAATGTCAGGGTTGGACCTGAGAGAATGGAGTGCAGTAAGTTCAGAGAGAGACAGGTTAGAATGGGTGAGAGGAGCAGAGAAATTGCAGAGATCTCTAGTTGGTCAACAGATGCTGGAGCGATGGAAGAACATTGGCTGCAGACGGAGAACGAAGAGCTTTGTTTGCCTCATGCACCTCTCGATAGGGGAACGATGAAACCTAAGTAAGTGAACAGACAGGGTCATTTTTCTTTTGCCATCCTATCCGATTCTACATGACCCTTGAGGGAGAAGTAGCAAATTGGGGAGGAAGTTGTTTGACTTCCCCAATCACAATTGTGACTTTCCGCTAGCAGAATATCTGGAGTATAGCAGATCTCCATTATACAGGTGGCAAGATTAAAATGTCTCACACCTGAGGCCCTATTATCGAAGCACATAAGACAATAAATGTTTTATATTATATGCAAGGTTACTTTAAAATGAGCTATCACAGCCGGACATAGCGACAGAGGTTTATATTGGCAAAAGGCAAAATCATGAATAATGTGAAAAAGTTCTTCCTCACATCGAACGTGATCAACATGTGACACAAACATCTGGGCAGGTAGTTGAGACAAAAACCCCGTAGAAAAATTTAAAGTTTGATTCTGTGATGGAAGCCTACTTGCCTAGGTGGATTTTATTTTTATTCATATGGTCGGTGAAGCAGTTATAGTTCAATGCTGAGGTTAACAATTCACTCAACGACTTCAGCTGGTGCAGGTTGAATGGTTGTGGTGCCACCCAGAGTGGGTGCAGGTCTGACTTGGATGGCCACAGTTGCAACTCTAGGTGGATGAAATCCAATCCTCTAAATCAATTAAATGGGGGGAAAAAAAAGTAACTTCCAATGCTCGAAGAAGAGATATTAGCCTGGATTTTCCACATTTGCACTTTTTAAGGGCAGTATATAGGACTTGATTACCCTGGGTCCCAGCTGGTCTGCTGCTGGCTGCATTCAGCCAGTTGGTTTTTGGTAAGGGGTCCTGAAATGGGTGTTAGACCCCTTTTCAGCGTATGCAAAGGTCCTCGTGTCTTTCGCAGGTGTGAACCCAGGATGCCTATTCTCTCAATTTGGAGGGTGCTAATTTCTGGTGCCCCCATTTGCAAACTGGACATTAGGAGCGAGCAAGTCAGAAGAGGAACATTAAGGGGAGCATTTACTTTGGTGCGAGAGTTCAAAACTCATCAGCCCAGGAAGCTGGAGTTACCCTGACCCTGTGACTAAAACAGTGTCCCCTTTATTTACAATGGGCTGGGTTAGCAGGAGGAGCATGAAGAGGGCAGAAAGAAGCAACAATTTAAATAAAAAATTATCAGCAACCTGACTGCCTCAAAGACCCATCTCCCCCCTTCTTGTCTTTGTACTGGTGGTGATGTGGTTTTTAACTGCAGTTACTGGTTCCTGTATCTTCTCAATTAATCTTGAGAACCGTTGGGGTTGTGGGGGTGGGGTAGGGACAGTGGTGGGATTTAGGCTCCGAGTGTTCAAGGCACTGTGACACCTTTTGTTGCGTGTGGGATATTAAACACAAATTTTTTTTTTCTAAGAAAAGCTTATCCCTGCAAACCCAGTAGTGACTAAAGCTTGTTGTACAACTGATGTAGAGAATAGGGGAGGGAGGCAAGGGGCAGGCAGTTTAAAACATAAGACATAAGACATAAGAAATAGAAGCTGGAGTAGGTCATCTGGCCCTTCGAACCTGCTCCACCATTCGACAAGGTCCCAGCTAATCTTCTACCTCTGCTTCACTTTCCCACACGCTCCCCAAATCTCAAAAATCTATTGACCTCAGTCTTGAATGTTTTCAACAACTGGGGATCCACTGATCTCTAAGATAGAGAATTTCAAAGACATTCAACCTCTTGGTGAAGAAATTTCTTCTCGTCGCAGTCCTAAATTGGCTGACCCCTTACTCCAAGATTGTGACCCTATGTTCCAGATTCCCCAAACAGGAAAAACAATTTCTCAGTGTCTACCCTGTCAAGCCCCTTAAGAATTCTATAGGCTTCAATTAGATCAAATGTCACTCTTCTAAACTTGGGGTAAGGCCTTTTCTAGTCAATCTTCCCTCATAGGACAATCCTTTCATTTCAGCTGGAACCAGAGGGTAGATGGAATTAAGGTACAGATTAGGTATGTTCTAATTGAATGGTGGAACAGACTCGAGGGGTTGAATTTTCCATTCCTGTTCTATATTCCTTCGTTTCTGATATGGTCAAATGCTTTGTTAGCTGTTTGAGAGGTGTTAAAGGATCATTACCCCAAGAGCACGACTTTATTTTGGCTATTAATGTGCTCCCTTCTGCAGTTTTATCAATGGCCAATTCAATTATACCAAGTGCAGCTTCCTCCACTGCTAATTCCCTGCAACATGAAAATCATTTACTGGTGGCAACAGAGGGAAATGGAACAGCAACATTTTAACTGCCCCAAAACATGCACAGATACAAACACACGCACATTGAAACTGGCACACATATACAAACACACACACATTGAAACTGGCACACATATACAAACACACACACATTGAAACTGGCACACATATACAAACACACACACATTGAAACTCGCACACAGATACAAACACACACACATTGAAACTCGCACACAGATACA